>NC_134353.1:237926837-238609337 GCF_048569485.1 Anomaloglossus baeobatrachus
CCACTGGTAAGTCGTGTTCGCACACACACACACACACGCACAAACACACAATTACTGCTACACAGAGGGATTAGCAGGTAGAAGGCAACAGAATAGATTGTTCAAATATTTTAATTGTATGCATGGTTCTTATTGTTTGTTTTGGTAAAGTTAAACAATCATTTATCAACCCAACTGGCTAGAGTCATTTTCCTTTTGCCTGGTTTTGCTGCATACTGGGGAGCCCACCCTGTACACGACTTAAAATGAAGCATAAGTCGCAATGTGAATTTCACTGTGCTACAATGCGGACTAGCGTGCCTGTGCAACCACCGCCTGCCCCATCAAGTGCATCTGCGTGCTCTTCATCCTCTGTGACTGTGGGGACAGCAGTCACACATGGTTTTTCACACTGAACTTCAACTCCTTAACCCGCAACAGGGAGTGTGATTGGCAGGTCATCAATTGTTTTGGAAGTTGAAACAGAAGGTATTGTTGAGCTGTCAGACATCGAGCGAACCATCATTGGATGCAGGCTACATTATATCCACGCCTGCACCTTCGTCACAGATTGCCTGGACTACCTGCAGTTAATAATTGCATTCCAGAAATGGAAAGGAGTGTAGAATGCACATGTGTTGTACCTTGCTTGGCAGCAAAGGAACACTAACTTAGTATTCCAGACAATTTTAGGAAGGCAGAAAAAGAGTCAGCTCTTTGTGCAAATTAAATAGCGTGGCAAAAGTGGACAGATGGGTACAGTGGCCGTGTTCTGTGGGTACCAGGACAGTAAAAGAAGCTTCACTTTCTATCCCTCGTAATGATCAAATGCAGCAAGGAATTCCCTGAGTTTGCTATAAAATTAGCATAGCAAAATGGGCATGAGTGTAGAATGCAGAGGTGCTTGAGATTGCTTGGCACCAGTGGCACAATAAAGGAGTCCTACAGGCATTTTGTGTATACCACTAAGTGGCAGTATTTTTTGCTATAATTATAGCTTATTAAAAACAGAGCAAGAGGGTGTCATGCAGAGGTGCTAGAAATAGCTTGGCACCAGTGGGGCAGTAATGGAATACAACAGCCAGTTCTATGATGCCACTAAATGGCAGTATTTTGTGCTATAATTATAGATTATTAAAAACAGAGCAGGAGGGTGTCATGCAGAGGTGCTAGAAATAGCTTGGCACCAGTGGGGCACTGATGGAATACAACAGCCAGTTCTATGATGCCACTAAATGGCAGTATTTTGTGCTATAATTATAGATTATTAAAAACAGAGCAGGAGGGTGTCATGCAGAGGTGCTGCACATAGATTTGCACCAGTGGGGCATTAATGGAATACAACAGCCAATTCTATGATGCCACTAAATGGCAGTATTTTTTGCTATCATTATAGCTTATTAAAAACAGAGCAGGAGGGTGTCATGCAGAGGTGCTAGAAATAGCTTGGCACCAGTGGGGCACTAATGGAATACAACAGCCAGTTCTATGATGCCACTAAATGGCAGTATTTTTTGCTATCATTATAGCTTATTAAAAACAGAGCAGGAGGGTGTCATGCAGAGGTGCTGCACATAGATTTGCACCAGTGGGGCATTAATGGAGTACAACAGCCACTTCTTGTATGCCACTAAGTTTACTCAATTTTTGGTATTATAATGTATTAGTAACAATGAGTTTGAGTGTGCAATGCAGGCAGACGTGCTGCAAATATCTTTCCACTAGTGTGACTACACAAAAGTCCAATAGCCACGTTTAGGATGCCACTAGGTACACTGACTGTTTGCTAGTATAATGGCTTAGTTATAATGAGTTGGAGTGTGCAGAGGACAGGAGGGTACAGTGCCAGGATTGTGGGGCTCTGGGTAGAGGAATGGAAGCCTGCCTTTCTATTCCCTCCTAATGGGGAAATGCAGCGACAAAATCCCTGACCTTAGCTACACAGACGCTGTCTCTGTTTTCAGGACCTGTCACCTATGGCTCTGACCCTGCCGGTACGAGCCCTTAAAAGGACTGATAGAAAGTGCTCTCCCTAAGCTGTCCAGCGCTGTGGATGGAGCGCATACAGCTGTATCGGCGATAGGATTTAGGACGGAGCTGCGCCAGTGATGTCTGACACCAAGGACGCAGAAGGCAGATAATGGCGTGCTGGAGGAAAATGTCCGGTTTTATAATGCAGGGACATGTGACATGGACATCCTATCACACATGCCGTTGCTTCTCTGGCTAAAAGTCCACTTAGCTGTGTGTGTGTCTGGGATTGGCTGACATGCTGGCCCGCCCCACAAGACGCGCGTGCTTAGGGAAGGAAGACAAGGGAAAAAAAAAAATGGCGATCGCCATTATAGAAACAGCAGTGATCTGAATGCGCTGTTCCCGCACACTATACACTGAGATGTCATAATAGTGTGAGTCACAGAGTGACTTACACTATTACAGCGGAAAGCCAGCTAGGAATTAGTTGTTTTTTTGCTGCTAGAACCGTTCTCGAATGTTTCTAGAACTATCGAGCTTTTGCAAAAAGTTCGAGTTCTAGTTCGATCTAGAACAGGCCCCAAAATCACTCGAGCCTAGAACTGGAGAACCTCGAACCGCGAACCGCGCTCAACTCTAATCTTGAGCTGGGTATCAAAATTTTGGTATCAAAATTTTAAAAATTATTTGTTGGAATCCCTCACAAACCAACCATTCTCAAAACTTTCCCTACAGAAACTGTTTTTTTTAGTTAACTCACAGTCAATATTGTTAGTTCCCTCTCTGAGCAATAATTCTCAAAAAAGTCCGTACATAGCCTGTCTTCCCAGTTCACCCACACAAACAAGATTGTTGGAGTCCCGCACACAGCGACAATTCCCAAAAAGGCCATTACAGAACCTATTTTTCCAGTTCACACACACACTCAAGATTGTTGGAGTTCCCCACAGAGCAAAAATGTAAAAAACTCCCTTTGCAGTGCCAGTTTTCAGAGTTGACCCACAGAGCCAAGATTGAGAGAGATTAAAGGGTGCTTTAAACGCTGCGACATCGCTAGCGATATATCGTCAGGGTCACGTTGTTAGTGACGCACATCCGGCGCCGTTAGCAACATCGCATGTGACACCAATGAGCGACGATCAATGAGCGCAAAAACATGAAAAATCATGACGCGTCATTCATTTCCTTAATATCGTTGCTGCTGCAGGTACGATGATGTTCGTCATTCCTGCGGCAGCACACATCGCTATGTGTGACACTGCAGGAACAACGAACATCTCCTTACCTAAGTCCATCGGCAATGCGTAAGGAAGGAGATGGGCGGGATGTTACCTCCCGCTCATCTCTGCCCCTTTGCTTCTATTGGACGGCTGCTGTGTGACGTCGCTGTGACGCCGCACGAACCGCCCCCTCAGAAAGGAGGCAGATTGCCGGCCAGAGCGTCGTCGCAGGGAAGGTAAGTCCATGTGACGGCTCTGAACGATATTGTATGCCACGGGCAGCGATTTGCCCGTGACGCACAACCGACGGGGCAGGTACGCTCGCTAGCGATATCGGTACCAATATCACTGCGTGTAAAGTACCCTTAGCAATAGAGCAAGAATTTTGTGAAAGGCCATTACAGAGCCTTTTTTCAGAATTCACTTAACAGATAAGATTGTAAACATTCTCCCACATAGAATTTTTTTTTCAAAAAGAACTTTACTGAACCCATTGTCAGTGTTTACTCACAGCCAAGAATGGCAGAGTTTACCTACAAACCAACAATTTTCTAAAAAGCCCTACAGTGCCATTTTTCACAGTTTACCCACAGAGCACCAAGAACCCCTTTACAATAACATGAAAATAAATAAATAAAAATGTGACCAGCAGACGGAGGTCCAAGTGAAGGTAGAGGTGGAAATGGCAATGTAGGTGGAAGGAGAGGGGAAAAAGTTGACAACACTGTTTTTTTCTGTTTATTTTTCTGTTTTGTTTAAGAAAATGACTTTAATTAAGATATAATTAATGAAACAGTCTTGAACCAGTAGGAAGAGGTCCAAGTGAAAGAGGATGAGGTAGAGTTGATCATGGAGGTGTAGGTAGAAGAGGCGGAGGAGGTAGGCAACCCTTTTATATTATTTTTTGGGAGGTCCTTAAACATTGTGAATGGAAAACAGAGTATACTAATGGCTGGGTGAGGCTTGGCTAGTTCTCAAATCAGCCAAAGGTATGGACAAGTCCTATGGGATCCATGCCTGGTTCGTTTTAATGACCGTGAGGTTGTCTACATTGGCTGTGGAAAGGCAGATGCACTTGTGATTACAACCCATACCATGCTAAACAAACTGTTTCAACAGTATACTTGCTGCAGGGCAGGCCAGCAACTGCAAGGCATAAAGTGTAATATCACATCATGTGTCCTATTTAGAGACTCAGAAGTTAAATGAAGCAGATTTATTACTTAGTACAAATAAACTTGTGGACACATACACTACCACCATGTCGTTAAAATGCTGCCTCCTGCTAATATGGAGTGTATCAGATGATTGTTCTGGATGTTGTGGCATGGTGCTGATTAATTTTTTCCACATTTCAGCAATGATAACCCTCCCATCTGAGATGATGCTGGTGTACCAGCGGCATTAGCCACGTTCTCCTCCTCCTCTTCCTTGTTCTTCCACTGAGCCCCCGCTGTAAGGTGAGAATGATGTCATTAGTGCCTCTACCACCATGCATTTGTATTCAAACATTTTCTGATCTTGTTTCAGTGATGGAAGTAACAATGATATGTTGTCCTTAAAGTGTAGATCCAGCAAGGTGGCAACTCGGCGGTCATTGTGCATGAACAAAAGTATATATTGGCTAACGTGTGCTAGGCTGCTCAGAGGCAACGACAAGATGACCTCAGTTGGAAGTGTGTGGGCTAAGCCCCCATCCATGCTCCTGGGATGCCCTTAAACAAATTTCACTGCCACCCTCTTCCTCACCCTCCAAATCTGTCCCCTGGCCAGAAACTTGTGTACATGACCACTTTCTGTGCAGGTACCCATTTTCGGAAGCGTGTGTGGGCAACAACCCTGATTATGGTGTCAAAGTTACCTGTTCCTCCTTCTCCTATTTCTCATGTGCCACCACCTCATCCATTATGGGGTCATCAGTGCTGGCCATGTTGCTGTAGTATTTGAAGCAATGTAACATTCTCTGCACGGAGGCCCACTCAATTGTGGTTAAGTGGTATTTTTTCTGCAGCGTGACTCACCTGTGTGTGCTGCAGCTGAAACTCCACTATTGCCTGTTGTTGCTTGCACAATCTCTCCAGTATATGCAAGGTAGAGTTCCAGAGGTAGTAAGTGGGAAGACCAAAGTGGTGCTGCAGCACAGACAGGCAAGCAGCAGCAGCATGACAACGCCCATATTCTTTACTCATTTATGAGTTGTTTTAAGGCAGTGTTCATTGTTTGCAACCCTCTGCTTATTTATAGGATTTACTAGAATGTGTAATTTGTGTACTTGATAATTATTATCTCTCTATTTTTTGTCTGTCTTACACTATAGTACTGATTACACATTGTCTCTGTATCACATGGATTTGCTATGATATTTTTGCATGATTTTATTGTTGTTTTTTAATAGTACAAAATAAACTTTTTGACTTTTTTTTATTTCTGTGTTGAGTTCTCTAATCTGTGTCAGATGTTTTTTCCTCATTGTGCTATATATTTTATATCTGGCATTGAAGAACCCTCTTTTGTGTATTATTTAACACTATTGTTGGGCTGTGCATCTTTTTCTGTTTCTTTTCCTGAGAACATTGAAAGAGCACAGAAACTGCCTGCACATTAAGCAACAGCTTTGGCAAATGTGGGTAATTTTTCAGGAATCTCGGCAAAACCAAATTAAGCACATCCGTCATGCAAGGGATGTATGTCAAATTGCCAGGGCAAATAGCTGCTATGAGACTTCACCTGTTTTCTTAGGCCATATGCGCACGTTGCGTCCAGTACCTTGCAGAAATGAACGCATCCTCTGGCAGAATTTGTCATTGTCAAATTTTGTTTTGACCACATAAACGCAGGAAATACGCATGCATTTTTATAGCATTTTTGCCGCGTTTTGACCATGTTTTACATGCATTAAATAAAGTGCTTAAATTGAGATGCGTTTAGAATACAAATACACATATAAATAAAGTTTGAACATTCACACAGTAGGAAAAAAATGAAAAAAAAAAAATTACTTTTAAATCATACACTATAATGATAATTTACCGAAAAGGATTATTGAGATTTAATAAAAATTGTTCCAAATAAAGTAAAAGTATTGTTTTACTCATTTTTTTAAGTAGGAATGGATGTGAGGGCAAATGGAAACCTCTTGACCTCACTATAATGCCAAAAACGCATGCTTAGATTTTGTCAAAAAACATGCGTTTAGCATCAAAAAAGCATGTAAAATGCTAGAAATCTCTTTTAAGATGCGTTTTGATAATTCTCATTGACATCAATATTAGGCCCGTTTCACACGTCAGTGAAAAACACTGATATTTTTCACTGGCGTGTAAAACATGCACATGTCCCTGCGTGTGCCGTGAATCACGGCACACGTGGGTTGTCTAAGTGCAATCCGGGCTCCGTTCTCCGTGGCCTGTGATTGCACTTAGTAATCAACTCACCTGCGCCCGCTCCCGCTCTCCATGGGGCTGATCGCTCCCGCGGTGCAGCATCCGGCCGGCGGTGACCCCCGCAGCAGCTGCTTCCGGGTCGGCTGTGTCGCGCATCATGAATATGCGCGACATTAATGAGCCGGCTCAGAAGCAGCAAGCTGCATGGGCTGCTGAGGACATCGCTGGACGCCGGGTGAGTTAAAATGTTTTTTATTTTAAAAGCACGTTTTTTTCTGGCATGTGTTTCATGGACCACACCACTGCGTGGTCCGTGGAACATCAGTGATGCCAGAAAAAAATGGACATGTCTCCGTGCGGCAATCACGCACACGCGGGTACACCGCATGGAGACACGTGCAGTGAAAAATCACTGACGTGTGAGCAGACCCATTCATTATAATGGGTCTGCGTATGTCAGTGATTCTGGTATGTTTTCAAAAAAGCACAAACATCCCAGAATCACTGACGTGTGAAAGGGGCCTTAGTAAAATGCTGCCAAAATGGTAAAAACAATTGACATGTTGCTTCTTCAAACGCAGAGTTTTTGACAAATTTTTGGCAACTAAAACGCTGCATTTTTAAAAGCATTGTGCGCACAAGAAAGCCCTATTTTCCATAGACTATGCCTGAAAATCAAAGCGCATGCATTTTTGCATTAAAATGGTGCAGTTCAAAACGCTGCGGAAACGCATTAAAAAAATGCAACGTGCGCACATGGTCTTACACCTCTAGGCTGGTCTTGAGGTACACTGGAGAAAAACAATTCCCTGTGTGCTCTTTGATTCTGGTTCACAGCTCCTTCATGTTTTGGGATTTGTCCCAAATAAAGATTAGTTTCAGAACAACCAGCTGTTGTTTCTCCCTGGCTGTGGGGAAGTTGGTGGTGCAGGTCTTAAGGGTGCTTTACACGCTGCGACATAGCTAGTGATTGCTAGTGATGTCGCGAGCAATAGCACCCACCCCCGTCGTTCGTGCGATATGTGGTGATCGCTACCGTAGCGAACAATATTGGTACGGCAGCATCACATGCACATACCTGCTTAGCGACGTCACTGGAGACACCGAACAATCTCTCCTTTAAGGGGGAAGTTCGTACGGCGTCACAGCGATGTCACTAAGCGGCCGCCCAATAGCAAAGGAGGGGCTGAAATGAGCGGCCGGAACAGACGTAACATTCCGCCCACCTCTTTCCTTCCTCATTGCCGGTGGACGCAGGTAAGGAGATGTTCGTCGTTCCTGCTGTGTCACACACAGCGATGTGTGATGCCCCAGGAACGACAAACAACCAGCAGCATGCACCACCAACAATATTATGAAAGGAGCAATGTGTCAACGATCAATGATTTTTGACGTTTTTGCGATCGTTGATCGTCGCTCCTAGCTGTCATACACGCCGGATGTGCGTCACAAACACCGTGACCTCCACGATATATCATTAGCGATGTTGCAGCATGTAAAGCACCCTAATCTCTGACCAGATGAGGAAATGGTGGAGGAAGTGAAGTAGGAGGCAACATGGACATTGAAATATCCAGCAATCCTCAGTGATGGTAGGACATGCTCCAGAATGCCAAGGCCACTTCATTTACCGAGTGGGCAGTCAAGGAGAAATAACATCCCTGCCCATGCTTACTGGTCCACATATCAGTAGTTAAGTAGACCTTGCCACTGATGGTGTTGCGCAGTGCCCACCTGATGTGGTCCATAACATGTGTTTGCAGGAAGAAATGGCCCACCTGGAATGTAGTGGTTTTTAGGATCAATGCACTGTGGAACATCCACTGACAGCAGTTTTTTAAACCTGTCTGTCTCCCACAGCAGGAATGGCAGAATTTCAAAGGCCAGGCATTTTGAAATGCTGTCATTCAGGCCAAGGGCTCATAGGTGGATAGGGGCTATTTCCTATTCCTCTCTAGGGTTTGGGGAATGGAGAACTGAACACTTCCAGGGGAAGGTGTGGAGATGCTCAGTGACACTGCTGGTGATGGTGCTGTCACATCCTTTCTTTGTGCCGGGCGATGCGAATCAACTCGAATGAACTTCACCCTACTTCATTGTCATCCCACAGCTCTGTCTCTGTGTGCTTTCATGAACTCAGATGAACCTCCAAGGTAAGTGCCAGGACACAGGAGTCCGCAGCAGTGACGTCAGAGCTTCACCAGATTTCACTGACATTGCGCTGCTCTCTCTGTGTCGCAGCTTGATTTGCGGTCACAGGTGAAAGACTCACCTGTGACCGCAAATCCCCTGAGTGACTGAAGGGAGCAGCACAATCAGCGGTGCCGTCACTCAGGTGACCCGAGGTCACAGCTGGAGTCCTCCACCTGAGAGTGGTGGCCGCAAGTAACCTGAGTGACGCCATCGCTGATCGCGCAGCTCACTTCAGTTGTTGCGTGCAGCTGACAGAGAGCGGTCGTGGTCTGTGGCCACTCGCGTTCAGCTTCACGTAGCAGAGCTGAAAGCGTCGTGAGACCTCATATGGATTACGTCGGGCCTGGAGGGGTATTTGGGGATTAATAAAGTGGTGAAAGAGGATTTTTTTTTGTCTTTCGTTCCAAATTAAGGATTTTTCATTGTGTGATTTTATTTTCTTTAACTTACAGGTTAATCATGGAAGGTATCTCGAGGAGACGCCATTAACTCATTGATTTTAATGGGTGTAGAACGCTGCCAAATTAGACAAAAGAATTGACATGCTGCTTTTTTAAATGCAGAGAATTTGTCAAATTTTTGACAATCAAAATGCTGCATTTAAAAAAGCATTGTGCGCACGGATTTTGTGTGATTCTCATAGACTTTGCTGGGGAAGCAGAACGCATGCATTTTTACAATGTGCTGCTGTAGTTTAAAACGCTGCAGAAAAGCAAAAAAAAAAGCAACGTGCATATGAGCCCTTAGGCTATATGCGCACGTTGCGTAGTGTTCATGCTGAAAAATCTGCAGTGATTTAGCAGTGCAGTGCACTTCCAATCACTGCAGAAAAACTGCGTAAGGCCTAAAACACACTTCCGCAAAAAAAACGTCCGTATGATACAGTCCATTTTCCGGGTCCGTGTTCCGTATTTTTGGGGCGTTTCTCCGGTACGTATGGCATCCATGTGATGGCGTATGCGAGCCGTGTGTACGTGTAAAATGTCCGTGTTTGTGTGTAAAATGCCCGTGTACGTGGAATGTCCGTGTGGAATGTCTGTTTGTGTGTTGCACAATGTCGTTGATACATGTCGGCTGACAGTAGACAGAGTTGCGCGATGAGAATGAACTCGGGTGAACTTCACCCGACTTCATTGTCATGCCGCGGCTCTGTCTGTGTGCCGCGTACTGATTAGCGGTCACCTGTGAAGGATTCACCAGTGACCGCTAATCCCCTGAGTGACTGAAGTGAGCAGCCCTCTCTCATACTTACCGCTCCCCGATCACCAGCACGGCGAGGAACAGCTGTGCAGAGAATACGCAGCAACAATTACTTTGAATATGCCGGCCGCTCATTAATCAATCTCGTGTTCCCTGCTTTCCCCACCCACAGACGCCTGTGATTGGTTGCAGTCAGACACGCACCCCACGCTGAGTGACAGCTGTCTCACTGCACCCAATCACAGCAGCTGGTGGGCGTGTCTATACTGTGCAGGAAAATAAATAAATAAATAATTAAAAAAACCGGCGTGCGGTCCCCCCCAATTTTAATACCAGCCAGATAAAGCCTTACGGCTGAAGGCTGGTATTCTCAGGATGGGCAGCCCCATGTTATGGGGAGCCCCCCAGCCTAACAATATCAGTCAGCAGCCGCCCAGAATTGCTGCATACATTATATGCGACAGCTCTGGGACTGTACCCGGCTCTTCCCGATTTGCCCTGGTGCGTTGGCAAATCGGGGTAATAAGGAGTTTTTGGCAGCCCATAGCTGCCAATAAGTCCTAGATTAATCATGTCAGGCGTCTCCCCGAGATACCTTCCATGATTAATCTGTAAATTACAGTAAATAAAAACACACACCCGAACAATCCTTTATTAGAAAAAAAAACACTAACAAATTGCCTTGTTCATCAATTTAATAGGCCCGAAAAAGCCCTCCATGTCCGGCGTACTCCAGGATGGTCCAGCGTCGCTTCCAGTTGGGCTGTATGAAGGTGACCGGAGCTGCAGAAGACACAGCCGCTCCTGTCAGCTCCATGCAGCTAATGAAGGGAATAGCGCGATCAGCTGTATTCAGCGTTGGCCGCGAGTAACCTCAGTGACAGCTCAGCTGATCGCGCGGCTGTCTTCATTAGCTGCGTGGAGCTGACAGGAGCGGATGTGTCTTCTGCAGCTCCGGTCACCTTCATGCAGCACAGCTGGAAGCGACGCTGGACCATCCTGGAGTACGCCGGACATGAAGGGCTTTTTCGGGCTTATTAAATTGGTAAACAAGGCAATTTGTTAGTGGTTTTTTTTCTAATAAAGGATTGTTCGGGTGTGTGTGTTTATTTACTGTAATTTACAGATTAATCATGGAAGGTATCTCGGGGAGATGCCTGAGATGATTAATCTAGGACTTATTGGCAGCTAAGGGCTGCCAAAAACTCCTTATTACCCCGATTTGCCAACGCACCAGGGCAAATCGGGAAGAGCCGGGTACAGTCCCAGAACTGTCGCATATAATGTATGCGGCAATTCTGGGCGGCTGCTTACTGATATTGTTAGGCTGGGGGGCTCGCCATAACGTGGGGCTCCCCATCCTGAGAATACCAGCCTTCAGCCGTATGGCTTTATCTGGCTGGTATTAAAATTGAGGGGGAACCGCACGCCGGTTTTTTTAATTATTTATTTATTTATTTTCCTGCACAGTATAGACACGCCCACCGGCTGCTGTGATTGGGTGCAGTGAGACAGCTGTCACTCAGCGTGGGGTGCGTGTCTGACTGCAACCAATCACAGGCGTCTGTGGGTGGGGAAAGCAGGGAATACAAGATTAATTATTGAGCAGCCGGCATATTCAAAGTAATTGTTGCCGCGTATTCTCTGCACAGCTGTTCCTCGCCGCGCTGGTGATCGGGGAGCGGTATGAGCCGGGGGAAGAAATAAAAGGAGCGCCAATGTAAGTATGACTGAGAACAGCAGAAAAAAAGGTAAGTATACTGACTTTAATTAAAAAAAAAACAAAAAATAAGATCGCTAGTGTAAAAACGCACACGCACGAAACGTGCTGAACACAGACATACTCCGTGTGCGGTACGTGCAGGTACGGACCCATAGACTAAAGCGGGTCCGTGCCTGCGTGCTGCTGGCCAAAAACGGACATGTCGTCCGTGTAGAAAAGCGCACACACGTACTTACCACACGGTCACACGTTCCGTGTGATTTTACGTGTGTGTGCCATCTACCATTGAATAACATGGGTCTCCATGTGTACGTGTCTCCGGTACGTGCAAATACGTACCGCACACGTACAAATTAAACGGATGTGTGTTGCGGATCTAATGGATGCAGTGTCTGCAGAATAGATGCCGATTTCATGTGCTCAGGATGCTGCCTCTCCCATAAACAGAGTGGGAGCAGCATCTAAAGCGCACGAAATAAGTGACATGTTACTTTTTTGAGTGCAGTGATTTGGATCAAAATTTTAGCATGAAAATCACTGCGCTCTCAAATGCAATGTGCAGATGGATTATGCACAATCTTCATAGATTGTGCTGGGGACTCAGGACGCATGCGTTTACATTGCAGTGCAATATGCAGCGTAAACGCATGAAATTACGCAATGTGCACACATAGCCTTACAGCATTAGAGCATCAGGCTATATACGCTATATACTGTTCAAGCTGTTTGCATCAAGTGGTATAAGAGCTGATTAAAGTAGCTGATTTTTCAGCTATTTTTACCTGGTGGTATTAGAGTAGTAGTACAGAAGCCTATATTTGAGCTGTTTGCACCAGGCGGTATTAGCTGGTTAAAGCAGCCAATATTAGGCTAGAGTCACACTTGCGTATGACTCGCATGAGTGCAATGTGCGAAAATCTCGCATTGCCCTTGAACCAATGTTAATCAATGAGGCAGCTCCTATCTGCATTTTTTTTCTCAGCTCCAATCGGACATAGGAAAAAATCACAGCATGCTGCGATTGCAAGGGTATCTCGAACGAGACATGCCAATGTAAGTCTATGGGTGAGAGAAAAAAAACGGATATCACACGGACAGCACACAGACCATCCTAATGACATCTGATTTTATGGATACAATTGTATCATGTAGCAGAGAACACTGTAAATGGTCCTTTAAATGGTCCTGTAAAAGACTAATAGCTGCTGGGAAAAAAATGGATTGCACACAAACAGCACACTGACAGCACACTGACAGCACATTGACAGCACACTGACAGTACACTGACAGCACACTGACAGCACATCGATGACAAATGAGAAAAAAATCGTCCTACTCCCGGCATGAGAATTGGACCGATTTTTCATATGCAAGTGTGACTCCAGCCTTAAGGGCTCTTCTCCACTGGCGTTTTTTTTCTCCAAATCCCATCACTTGAAAAAACGGATTGCAATCTGTTTAATGATTTCCTATGAGGCTGTCTCCTTTTACCCATTTTTTTATGTCTATACACGGTTTCAGCTTCAAATCGCAGCATGCTGCGATTTGATGCGATTCTTAGCTCTCTCACCCCCATGAAATTCTATGGGGGTGAGAGAAAAGTCAGAATCCGAGTGGCATATGCATGTCACACGGATCCTGACACTTGCATACCGCGTCAGACTGGCTACCGGAGAAATCTCCTTTAAAACTAGTCCTGGCCGCGGTTACATGCACTGAACTCCGGAGCTGTCACCTGAGCTCCAGAGTGCAGCCTGAACAGCGAGCGCCGAGTGATTGATTCCCCAGCAGCTGCTGTTCAGGTCAGCACAGCTGCAAACAGATCAGGCAGAACGCTGGAGCTCAGGTTACAGCTCTGGAGCTCAGTGCAGGTAACCGCGGCCAGGACTGGTTTTACAGGAGATTTCTCCAGTAGCCAGTCTGACGCTGCTAACCTAAAAACTCACATAGCACTAGCATGACACTCACATGTCATACGGATGCTATGTGAGGAAAAAAAACACTCACTGTATGCAGATCACACGCAGGATACTCGACTCACATTTTGAGCTGAGTATCGCTGTGATTAAAAAAACGCCAGTGGAGAAGATCCCTTAGGCCCCTTCTCCATTAGCGTTTTTGTCCTGCATATTTCCTCGCCTTGAGAAACGGATTGCAATCTTGCAAATGGTTTCCTATGAGGCTGTCTCCATTTCCCCGTTTTGTTCTGACGATACACGGGCTCTCCTTGAAATCGCAGCATGCTGCGATTTGCTGCGATTCTCAGCTCTCTCACCCCCATGCAATCCTATGGGGGTGAGAGAAAAGTCAGGATCCGGGTGGCATGCGCTTTTTTTAACGCTAATGGAGAAGGGGCCTTAGGCCCCTTCTCCACTAGCGTTAAAAAAATCGCAGCGAGTATGGGATGCATATGTGAGTCGAGTATCCTGCGTGTGTCCTGCGTGTGATCTGCGTGTGGTGTGTGTTTTTTTTTCTCACATAGCATCCGTATGACATGTGAGCCTCATGCGGGTGCTATGTGAGTTTTTAGGTAAGCAGCGTCAGACTGGCTACAGGAGAAATCTCCTGTAAAACCAGTCCTGGCCGCGGTTACCTGCACTTAGCTCCAGAGCTGTAATCTGAGCTCCAGCGTCTGCCTGATCTGTTTGCAGCTGTGCAGACCTGACCAGCAGTCGCCGGGGAATCAATCACTCGGCGCTCGCTGTTCAGGCTGCACTCTGGAGCTCAGGGGACAGCTCGGGGTTCAGTGCAGGTAACAGCGGTCAGGCCTGGTTTTACAGGAGATTCCTCCGGTAGCCAGTCTCACGCGTTATGCAAGTGTCAGGATCCGTGTGACATGCGCATGCCACCCGGATTCTGACTTGCATGGGGGTGAGAGGGCTGAGAATCGCATCAAATCGCAGCATGCTGCGATTTCATGGAGAGCCTGTGTAGAGTCCTTAAAAAACGGGGAAATGGAGACAGCCTCATAGGAAACCATTTGCAAGATTGCAATCCGTTTCTCAAGGCGAGGAAATATGCAGGACAAAAACGCTAATGGAGAAGGGGCCTTAGGCCTCTTCTCCACTAGCGTTTTTTTCCTGCAAATTCCCTCGCATTGAGAAATGGTTTGCAATCTTGCAAATGGTTTCTAATGATGCTGTCTCCATTTCCCTGTTTTTCTCAGACGATACACGGACTCTCCTTGAAATCGCAGCATGCTGCGATTTGATGCGATTCTCAGCTCTTTGACCCCCATGCAAGTCAGAATCCGGGTGGCATGCACATGTCACACGGATCCTGACATTTGCATCCCGCGTCAGACTGGCTACTGGAGGAATCTCCTGTAAAACCAGTCCTGGCCGCGGTTACATGCACTGAACCCCGGAGCTGTCACCTGAGCTCCAGACTGCAGCCTGAACAGCGAGCGCCGAGTGATGGATTCCCCGGTGACTGCTGTTCAGGTCAGCACAGCTGCAAACAGATCAGGCAGAACGCTGGAGCTCAGGTTACAGTACCAGAGCTGAGTGCAGGTAACCGCGGCCAGGACTGGTTTTACAGGAGATTTCTCCCGTAGCCAGCCCTACACTGCTTACCTAAAAACTCACATAGCACTCGCATGACGCTCACATGTCATACGGATGCTATGTGAGGAAAAAACACACACTGTACGCAGATCACACGCAGATCACACGAAGGATACTCGACTCACATTTTGAGCCGAGTATCGCTGTGATTTAAAAAACGCAAGTGGAGAAGAGGCCTTAGGTCTCTTCTCCACTTGCGTTTTATAAATCACAGCGATACTTGGCTCAAAATGTGAGTGGAGTATCCTGTGTGTGATCTGCGTGTGATATGGGTACAGTGTGTGTTTTTTTCCTCACATAGCATCTGTATGACATGTGAGCGTCATGCGAGTGCTATGTGAGTTTTTAGGTAGCAGCGTAGGGCTGGCTACGGGAGAAATCTCCTGTAAAACCAGTCCTGGCCGCGGTTACCTGCACTCAGCTCCGGAGCTGTAATCTGAGCTCCAGCGTCTGCCCGGCCTGTCTGCAGCTGTGCTGACCTGAACAGCAATCGCCGGGGAATCCATCACTCGGCGCTCGCTGTTCAGGCTGCACTCTGGAGCTCAGGTGACAGCTCCTGGGTTCAGTGCATGTAACCGCGGGCAGGACTGGTTTTACAGGAGATTTCTCCGGTAGCCAGTCTGACGCATTATGCAAGTGTCAGGATCCGTGTGACATGCGCATGCCACCCGGATTCTGACTTGCATGGGGGTGAGAGAGCTGAGAATCGCATCAAATCGCAGCATGCTGCGATTTCAAGGAGAGCCCGTGTATCGTCTGAGAAAAACAGGGAAATGGAGACAGCCTCATTAGAAACCATTTGCAAGATTGCAAACCGTTTCTCAATGCGAGGGAATTTGCAGGACAAAAACGCTAGTGGAGAAGAGGCCTAAGGCCTCTTCTCCACTAGCGTTTTTTTTCTCCAAATTCCATGACACTTGCATACCGCGTCAGACTAGCTACCGGAGGAATCTCCGGTAAAACCAGTCCTGGCCGCGGTTACATGCACTGAACCCCGGAGCTGTCACCTGAGCTCCAGACTGCAGCCTGAACAGTGAGCGCTGAGTGATGGATTCCCCGGCGATTGCTGGTCAGTTCAGAGCACAGCTGCAAACAGATCAGGCAGAACGCTGGAGCTCAGGTTACAGCTCTGGAGCTGAGTGCAGGTAACCACGGCCAGGACTGGTTTTACAGGAGATTTCTCCCGTAGCCAGTCCTACGCTGCTTGCCTAAAAACTCACATAGCACTCGCATGACGCTCACATGTCATACGGATGCTATGTGAGGGAAAAAACACACACTTTACGCATATCACACGCAGGATACTCGACTCACATTTTGAGCCGAGTATCGCTGTGATTAAAAAAACGCCAGTGGAGAAGAGGGCCTTAGGGCTCTTCTCCACTTGCGTTTTATAAATCACAGCGATACTCGGCTCAAAATGTGAGTCGAGTGTCCTGTGTATGTCCTGCGTGTGGTCTGCGTACGGTGTGTGTTTTTTTCCTCACATAGCATCCGTATGACATGCGAGCATCATGCGGGTGATATGTGAGTGCTTATGCATACCACGTCAGACTGGCTACCGGAGGAATCTCCAGTAATACCAGTCCTGGCAGCGGTTACCTGCACTCAGCTCCAGAGCTGTCACCTGAGCTCCAGAAATCAGCCCGGTCTGTTTGCAGCTGTGCTGAACTGAACAGCAATCGCTGGGGAATCAATCGCTCAGCGCTCGCTGTTCAGGCTGCACTCTGGAGCTCAGGTAACAGCTCCGGAGTTCAGCGCATGTAACCGCGGCCAGGCCTGGTATTACTGGAAATTCCTCCGGTAGCCAGTCTGACGCGGTATGCAAGTGTCAGGATCCGTGTGACATGTGCATGCCACCCGGATTCTGACTTTTTTCTCGCTCCCATAGGATTGCATGGGGGTGAGAGAGCTGAGATTCGCATCAAATCACAGCATGCTGCGATTTCAAGGTGAGCCCGTGCAAAGTCGTAAAAATACGGGGAAAAGGAGACAGCATCATAGTAAATCATTAGACAGATTGCAATCCGTTTTTCAATGCGATGGGATTTGGAAAAAAAAACGCCAGTGGAGAAGAGCCCTAAGGCCCTGTCACACACAGAGATAAATCTGCGGCAGATCTGTGGTTGCAGTGAAATTGTGGACAATCAGTGCCAGGTTTGTGGCTGTGTACAATTGGAACAATATGTCCATGATTTCACTGCAACCACAGATCTGCCAAAGATTTATCTCTGTGTGTGACGGGGCCTTTAGAGTTGTTTTCGCTAGGTGTTATTAGACCAGTATTTCGCCAGTTAACAGTAGTGCACCAGGCTATATTCGGGCTGTTTGCACAAGGAGGTATTAGATCTGATTAAGCATCTGGTATTGCACCTGTTTATATCAAACTGTATTAAAGCAGTTGTACACTAGGCTATGTTTGAGCTGTTGAAAACAAATGATATTAGAGCTGAATAAAGCAGCCACTATTACAACTATTTGCGCTCGGCTATATTTGTGCTTTTTGCACCTGGCAGTATTAGAGCCTATTAAAGCAGCCGACATTACAATTGTTTGCGCTAGGCGGTATTAGAGAATTAGTACACCAGGTTGTATAAGTCCGGTATTTCATAAGGCAGTATTAGAGCAGTAGTACACAAGGCTATGTTAGAGGTAGTGATGAGCGAGTATGCTGTTACTACTCGGTACTCGCACGAGTATCACTGTACTCGGGCTACTCGGCGGGTACCGAGTAATTTCGCGATACTCGTGCTGTACTCGTGGTCTTCATCCCTGCATGTTGGCGCTCTTTTGAGAGCCAGCCCTCATGCAGGGATTGGCTGGCAGACCACTGCAATGCCACAGCCCTGTTAGTTGTGGAATTGCAGTGATTGGCCGGCCTGCACAGCGTGACCGAGCCTTTATACCGGAGGGCGCGCTGTGCTCTGCACACAGCCATCTCATATTCCCTGCTTTTCCCGCCCACAGGCGCCTATGATTGGTTGCAGTGAGACACGCCCCCACGCTGAGTGACAGGTGTCTCACTGCACCCAATCACAGCAGCCGGTGGGCGTGTCTATACTGTGCAGTAAAATAAATAAATAAATAATTAAAAAAACCGGCGTGCGGTCCCCCCAATTTTAATGCCAGCCAGATAAAGCCATACACCTGAAGGCTGGTATTCTCAGGATGGGGAGCCCCACGTTATGGGGAGCCCCCCAGCCTAACAATATCAGTCAGCAGCCACCCAGAATTGCCGCATACATTATATGCGACAGTTCTGGGACTGTACCCGGCTCTTCCCGATTTACCCTAGTGCGTTGGCAAATCGGGGTAATAAGGAGTTAATGGCAGCCCATAGCTGCCACTAAATCCTAGATTAATCATGTCAGGCGTCTCCCCGAGATACCTTCCATGATTAATCTGTAAATTACAGTTGAAAAACACACACACCCGAAAAATCCTTTATTAGAAATAAAAAACACTAACAAAGTCCCTCATCACCAATTTATTAACCCCGACAAACCCTCCATGTCCGGCGTAATCCACGGACCTCCAGCGTCGCGTCCAGCTCTGCTGCATGCAGGTGACAGGAGCTGCAGAATACACCACCGCTCTGGTCAGCTTCACACAGCAACTGAGGTGAGTAGCGCGATCAGCTGCTGTCAGTCAGGTAACTCACGGCCACCGCTGGATCCAGCGGTGGCCGCGATTAACCTCAGTGACAGCTCAGCTGATCGCGATACTCACCTTAGTTGCTGCGTGGAGCTGACCGGAGCGGCGGTGAGTAGTGCGATCAGCTGAGCTGTCACTGAGGTTACCCGCGGCCACCGCTGCATCCAGCGCTGGATACAGGTAACCTCAGTGACAGCTCAGCTGATCGCGCAGCTGTCTTCAGTTGCTGTGTGAAGCTGACCGGAGCGGCGGTTTCTTCTACAGCTCCTGTCACCTTCATGCAGCACAGCTGGATGCGATGCTGGAGGACTGTGGAGTACGCCGGACATGGAGGGTTTGTCGGGGTTAATAAATTGGTGATGAGGGACTTTGTTAGTGTTTTTTATTTCTAATAAAGGATTTTTCAGGTGTGTGTGTTTTTTAACTGTAATTTACAGATTAATCATGGAAGGAATCTCGGGGAGATGCCTGACATGATTAATCTAGGATTTAGTGGCAGCTATGGGCTGCCAATAACTCCTTATTACCCCGATTTGCCAACGCACCAGGGCAAATCGGGATGAGCCGGGTACAGTCCCAGAACCGTCGCATATAATGTATGCGGCAATTCTGGGCGGCTGCTGACTGATATTGTTAGGCTGGGGGGCTCCCCATAACATGGAGCTCCCCATCCTGAGAATACCAGCCTTCAGCTGTATGGCTTTATCTGGCTGGTTTTAAAATTGGGGGGACCGCACGCCGGTTTTTTAAAATTATTTAATTATTTCACTGCACAGTATACACACACACCCACCGACTGCTGTGTTTGGGTGCAGTGAGACACCTGTCACTCAGCGTGGGGGCGTGTCTCACTGCAACCAATCATAGGCGCCGAAAAGCAGGAAAGCAGGGAATACGAGATTGTTTAATGAGCGGCCAGCTTTTTCAAAAGAGGTAAAGCCGCCGGAATTTAGTGAACAGCAGTGCAGCACCGCGGCAGTGATCGGGGAACGGTAAGTAAGAGAGAGAGGGGAGAATGACCGACAGACTGTGAGAGGGGGACAGACAAGACAGAGAGACAGACAGAGCAAGACCGACCGACGGGAGATAGAATGAAAAAAAAAATGACCGACATCGCTAGTAAAAAGCACAAAACGTGCGTTTTGTACATCGGAGTGCCACACAATGTTTTACGTAAAATCTTTCATGTATTAATCTCAAAAAGTAACATACATTAGCTCTATCTCACTATTGGGTATGTGCCCTTAACTTTTCCGCCATGAAAATTCATTTTGGTGTCATTTTGGAAGGTTTTCTGGTGAGCCTGAAAAAATGGCGTAAAACTCGGATAAAATTGTTCACAGCTGTGACTTTTGAGTGATAAATGCTTCAAGGGGTCTTCCCCATGCTGTTGTTATGTCATTTGAGCACTCTTCTGATACTTTTGTGACATTTTTAGGGTTTCTACATGCTGCCGGGGGTCATTTCAGAAAAATTCTCGGGTCTCCCATAGGATAACATTGGGCTCGGTGCTCGGGCCGAGTACACGAGTATCTTGGGATGCTCGGCCCGAGCCTCGAGCAACCGAGCTTTTTAGTACTCGCTCATCACTAGTTAGAGGTGTTTGCACTAGGCGGTATTAGAGCTGAATAAAGGAAGCAGTTTTATTAGAGCGCACCACACTGAATCTGAACTTGTTGATTATCTGCACGTCAGTTTCTCAACAAGCTGTTTCAGCTGGTGAACCAGAACAGTAAAGCGGGCTTTACATGCAACAACATCGCTAATGAGATGTCGTTGGCGTCACGGAATTCGTGACGCACATCCAGCCTCGTTAGCCACGTCGTTGCGTGTAAAACGCAGGAACGACCATTAACAATCAAAATTACTTACCTAGTCATTGATCGTTGACATGTCGTTCCTTTCCCGATTATCGTTGCTGTTGCAGGACGCAGGTTGCTCATCATTCCTGCGGCAGCACACATCGCTAAGTGTGACACCACAGGAACGAGAAACATCACCTTACCTGCAGCCACCCGCAATGAGGAAGGAAGGAGGTGGGCGGGATGTTCGGCCAGCTCATCTCCGCCCCTCCGCTTCTATTGGGCGGCCGCTTAGTGACGTCACTGTGACACCGAACAAACATGGGACGTCGCTAGGCAGGTAAGTATGTGAGACCGGTCCTAGCAATGTTGTGCGCCACGGGCAGCGATTTGCAAATTTGTCCTGCTTCCCCTGTGAAAATGAAAAAAATATGTTTTCACAGCTCAAAGTTATAAAATTCTGTGAAGCACAAGTGGACTCAAATTGCTCACCAGAACTTTAAATTAATTCCTTGAGGAATGTAATTTCCAAAATGGATTGACATTAGAGATGAGCAAACTGGTCGCGGTTCGGCTCGAGCTTGGTTCGTCGAACGGAGGTCTAGTTCGAGTTTGGTTCGGCGAACCGCTCGAACCCATAGGAAACAATGGGAGGCAATAACAAACACATAAAAACACCTAGAAAACACCGTCAAACGTGTCCAAAAGGTGACAATCAACTCACAACACAACACAAACACATGGAAAAGTGACAAGAACAAATTCTCATGCCAAAACAAAACAGCGTTACGAGGAAAAAGAGGAGGAGACACAGATATAGGCATGGCATGCCCTTCTAAAATGATGTAAAACACCGCAAGGTGACTCAAAGCAGAATCTCCCTTTTTTCCAAAAATTGGGCCACACAGACACCCCTTCAGTGGCAGCACTTGTGCTCCAGTTGTACACTTCACAGGTAGATTTGCATCAAGCACATTCAAAATACACAAGCATTTACTCTCCCCAGGATGACACAGGGGTAGTAAATTCCTTGTAGATCCATGACTTGTTCATTTTGATGAACGTTAGTCTGTCCACATTGTCACTGGACAGACGCGTGCGCTTATCTGTCAGCACACACCCTGCAGCACTGAAGACACGTTCAGAGACAACGCTGGCAGCTGGACACGACAAGATCTCCAAGGCGTAAGTGGAGAACTCTGGCCATTTTTCAAGATTTGAAGCCCAAAATGAGCAAGGCTCCATTTGCAAAGTCATGGCATCGATGTTCATTTGGAGATACTCCTGTATCATCCTCTCCAGCCATTGACTATGTGTCAGACTTGTTGTCTCTGGTGGCCTTGCAAAGGATGGTCTAAAAAAATTATAAAAATATTCAATGAAATTTCTGTTACCAGCACCAGATACGGTGCTGCTGGTACGGGTAGACTGTTGAAAATGACGAGACCGTCCCATGTTTGTCAAGTTACAACTGGGAGATTCACTCCGTGAACCACGGTTGTTTGGTGGAAAAGCCAAGCTAAGATCGAGTAACAGCTTTTGCTGATACTCCTGCATACATGCGTCCCTTTCTATGGCTGGAATTATGTCACAAAATTTGGACTTGTACCGGGGATCTAATAGTGTGGCAAGCCAGTAGTCATCATCACTTCTAATTTTGACAATACTAGGGTCATGTTGGAGGTAGTGCAGCAAGAAGGCGCTCATGTGTCTTGCGCAGCCATGCGGACCAAGTCCACGCTGTGTTTGTGGCATAGAGGTGCTAACCGTTCTTTCTTCCTCTGACATCTCCCCCCAACCTCTTTCAACTGAAATTTGACCAAGGTGTCCCTCATCTGCTGAGTCTTCCATGTCCATGGACAGTTCTTCCTCCATTTCTTCATGTCCTCCTGCACCTTCCTCAACATTTTGCCTGCTACCATGCGCCCTTGTTGATCCCTGCCCCCCATGGTCCCATGCCTGCCGCATTGGTAATGATGAACGTCTGGACCTTGGTGATGTTGTTGTCTCTTGCGCATATGAATCCTCCTGTTGTTCCTCCCCTTCCTGTTGTTCCAC
Source organism: Anomaloglossus baeobatrachus (assembly GCF_048569485.1). Classification (NCBI taxonomy): domain Eukaryota; kingdom Metazoa; phylum Chordata; class Amphibia; order Anura; family Aromobatidae; genus Anomaloglossus; species Anomaloglossus baeobatrachus. The sequence goes on from NC_134353.1 coordinate 237,949,590, forward strand.
CCCCTGACTCCGAATAGTGCTTAGCGTGTGCTCCAGCATGTAAATGACTGGAATTGTCATGCTGATGATGGCATTGTCAGCGCTAAACATATTTGTCGCCATGTCGAAACTGTGCAGAAGTGTGCATAGGTCCTTGATCTTAGACCACTCCATCAGGGTGATTTGCCCCACCTCTGCATCTCGTTGGCCCAGGCTATACGTCATGACTTGCACCAGGGCTCGGCGGTGCTGCCACAGTCGCTGTAACATGTGGAGAGTTGAATTCCAGTGTGTTGGCACATCGCATTTCAGCCGATGGGACTGGCAGGCTGAAAGACTTCTGGAGTGATGCAAGTCGCTCAGCTGCGGCGGTTGAACGGCGGAAGTGAGCAGACAGTTTTCGTGCCCTGTTCAGAAGGCCATCTAGGCCGGGATAGTGTGTTAAAAATTGCTGGACAACAAGGTTCAACACGTGAGCCATACAAGGCACGTGTGTCACCTTGCCCAGGTGAAGGGCCGCACCCAGGTTTGCAGCATTGTCGCACACGGCCTTACCAGGCTGCAGGTTGAGTGGAGACAACCATTTACCAAACTCAGTCTCCAGAGCTGCCCACAACTCAGCCGCTGTGTGACTCTTATTTCCAAGACATTTCAAGATAAAGACCGCCTAATGCCGTTGCGCTCTGCTGCCAGCATAGTAATGAGGGGTGCGTGATTCCTTCTGCGCAGTTACAGCGTTGGTGGCCTGACCAGGCAGGCTTGGGGCGGAGGTGGAGGACCCAGACAAGGTTGAGGAGGCAGAATCTGTGGAGGAACTTGGACAGACAGAGGATTGATACACAAGTCGTGGGGATGGCAAGACTTGTGCAGCAGACCCTTCACCATCTATCACCATAGTTACCGAGTGCCCAGTCAGCGACATGTAACGTCCCTGTCCATGCTTACTGGTCCAAGTATTGGTGGTGAAATGCACCTGTTCACACACAGAGTTTCTCAAGGAAGCGGTGATGTTGTGTGCGACATGCTGGTGTAGCGCCGGCACACCTTTCTTAGAGAAGTAGTGGTGACTGGGCATCTGGTACTGGGGCACAGTGACAGACATAAGGTCTCTAAAATCCTGTGTGTCCACCAGGCGGAAAGGCAGCATTTCGGTAGCCAAGAGCTTACAGAGAGATAAAGTCAACCTCTTAGCTTTGTCATGGGTCGCAGGAAATGGCCTTTTATTTGTCCACATCTGAGGGACAGAGATCTGGCTGCTGTGTGTAGACGGTGGTAAGTAGGGTGTCCCTGAAAAAATGTAGATTTGTGAGGAAAGTGCAGGCGTAGGCATGATGTTGCCTTCATCCAACGTTGATGCTATTGATGTCTGAGAGAACTGTACACACGCACTTGTTTCCCCTTCCAAACCAACCGACCACCTACCAAGCAAACTGCCTGTTGTGGTTACAGTTGTGAAAGTTGTGCTTGGAAAACCAGGTGTGACAGCTGTTCCCACAGTCCTAGAAGATGAAGAGCGCGTGGATGCACTGGAAGGGGCAGGCAGTGGATGGTCTGCTCCGCTAGGCCGCATTGCAGCATGGTGAGCTTCCCACTGGGACATATGATATTTATTCATGTGACGATTCATGGAAGAAGTTGTCAAACTGCTGAGATTTTTGCCTCTACTAACAGAATCACGACAAATTTTACAGATCACATGATTTTTGCGATCCTTTGCAAGGTCAAAAAAGGACCAGGCTAGGCAAGGCTTAGAGGACATGCGACCTGCTGAGCCACCCCGACTAGTGCTCAGAGGCATAGTGGTGGCTGAGGATGCAGTTGTAGATGTGCTACCAGTACTCCTCCTCTGTCCAGGAAGGCACAAGCTAACTTCGTCGTCAGTTGCATCCTCCTCCACCGCCTCTGTTGACCTCCTCGAGTGCCTGACTGTGGGTTGACAGTAGGTGGGATCTAGAACTTCCTTATCACCCTTAGACCGAGCCTCTTCCTGCCCTGAACGAATATTTAAGTTGTCATCCCAATCTGGTATCTGCGTCTCATCGTCATCAGTATGTTCCTCATTGTCTATAACAACAGGTGTTACAGTTTGTGAATAAGAATCAACATTATGCTCAGAAACCTGGTCATCATGGGCTGAATCTGAGTCACAAAGGTTCTGGGCATCACTGCAGACCATTTCCTGGTCTGTACTCACTGTAGCTTGGGAGCAGACCTCTGATTCCCAGGATATAGTGTGACTGAACAGCTCTGCAGACTCAGCCATCTTTGTTCCACCATACTATGCAGGGCGGATGGAGACTTGAGAGCTGGGAGAAAGCAAGTGTGATTGGGAGGACAACTCAGAGGACTGTTTTTTTTTGGATGCGGTAGTTGAGGTGGAGGAGAGGGCACTTGTTGGACCACTTGAGATCCATTCAAGCATGCTCTTTTCTTGGGCATCATCTATCTTTGTTCCAGTTGTTCGTGTCCGTAAAAATGGGAGCACATCGGATTGTCCACGGTAAGTAGTAGACATCTTACTTTTGCTGGAAGATGGCCTATCTTCAGCAGATGTTAATGGAGCTTTGCCACCTTCCCCACGGACACAAACTTTTTTTCCTTTTCCAACATGCCTGTTCCCCTTTCCACCAGCATCTGTAATTTTGCCACTCATTTTGATTGCGACAAGATTGTCTACTTAAAATGTGGTATTAAAAATTGAGAGGTAGTGTAGATTGCAGAGAGGTGGTCTAGCTTTATTGACAGCAGAAAAATCAACACAGACTATCCCTGACAATGCAACTATGGCCCTTAAACTAGCAGCACAGTTTGCAATTATAATAGCTTAGGAAAATTGAGCTTGAGGGTGCAATGCAGAGGTGATGGAAATAGCTTGGCACCAGTGTGACACTAATGAAGTCCAACAGCCACTTTTAGGATGCCACAAAGTTTTCTCAGTGTTTGCTATTTTAATGGCTTAGTAAAATTGAGCTTAAGGGTGCAATGCAGAGGTGCTGGAAATAGCTTGGCACCAGTGGGACACTGCTGAAGTCCAACAGCCACTTTTAGGATGCCACTAAGTTTTCTCAGTGTTTGCTATTATAATGGCTTAGTAAAAATGAGCTTGAGGGTGCAATGCAGAGGTGCTGGAAATAGCTTGGCACCAGTGGGACACTAATGAAGTCCAACAGCCCCTTTTAGGATGCCACTAACTGGCAGCACTCTTTTCAATTAAAATGGCTTTGCAAAAATGTGCAGGAGGGGAGAATGCAGAGGTGTTGGGATTTGCTTGGCACAAGTGCCACAATAATGGAAGACAGCAGCCACTCTTTGGATGGCACTAACTGGCAGCACTCTGCAATTAAAAAGACTTTGCTAAAAAGGGCAGGAGGGTACAGTGGCAGGGTTGTGGGTCAGTGTAGAGGAAAGGAAGCCCCACTTTCTATCCCTTCTAAAGGTGAAATGCAGCAAGGAAGTCCTTGAGCTTAGCTACACAGACGCTGTTATCTGTAGCTGTTAAAAACTGTTTCCACGGACCTGACTGTCACCTATGGCTCTGAGCCGGATGAAATTAGCCTTGAAAAGGGCTGAATTAAACTTCTATCCCTAATCTATAGAGTGCTGTGTGTAGAGCGTACACAGCAGGATCGGCGGCAGGAGCTGCGTCAGCGGTGACTGTCACCCAGACGCAGAAGGCAGATAATGATGTCCAGATGGGAAAATTGCCGTATTTATAATGCAAGGACATGTGACATGGACAGCCTATGACACATGCCCTTGCTTGTCTGGCAAAAAGTCCACTTAGCTGTGTGTGTGTGTCTGGGATTGGCTGACATGCTTGCCCGCCCCACTACATGTGCGTTTAGGGAAGGAAGAAAAGAAAAAAAAAAATGGCGATCACCATTATCCCAGCAGCAGTGATCTGAAAAGAAAAAAAAAAATTTTTTATAATAAGTACAGTTTGGAATGTTTAGTGCTGTAGTGCACATTTGGTGCTGGCTTTTTGTTTTTTCTTCAGTGATCTGAACACGCAGTCCCCGCACACTATGCGCTGACATTTCATAATAGTGTGAAACACAGAGTGACTTACACTATTACAGCAAAAAGCCAGCTAGTAATTAGCTTGGCTTTTTGCTGATAGAACCGTTCTCGAACGTAACTAGAGCTAAGGAACTTTTAGCAAAAACCTTGAGTTCTAGTTCGATCTAGAAAAGCCCCCAAAATCACTCGAACCGCGAACTGGAGAACCACGAACCACGAACCGCGCTCAACTCTAATTGACTTACGGAGGGGTTTTCACTATGTAATCACATCAAGCACTCTGCAAACGTAACATGGCATCTGCCATCTACTCCAGCCAATTTTGCACTTTAGAATTCAAATAGTTTCCTTCTGAGCCCTGCCGTGTGCCCAAACAGTAGTTTTATATTACATATGAGCTATCAGGAGCAATTGCACAACAATTTTATGGTCCATTTTCTCCTGTTACCTTTATGAAAATGAAAATTGTTGTGCTAAAGCAATATTTTTGTGGGACAAGGCAAGGTTTTATTTTTTTTCCTTCCACGTTCCTTTTTTTTCCTGTGAAGCACCTAAGTGGTTAATAAACTCCTTAAGGCTGCGACCGCACTTTGCGTTTCCACCTGCGTTTTGGGTGCTTTTTAGGTGCGTTTTGAGAAGCACCTTTTTCATGCCAAAAGGCATGCATTTTGATTTCACAGCAAAGTCTATATTAGTTTCTAAACGCTGCATTTAATTTACATATTTTGTGGCAAAAACCATGCGTTCAAAGAAGCAGCGTGTCAATTGTTTTTGCCATTTTGGGTGCGTTTTGCTAACATTGGAGTCAATGAGAAATGGCAAAAAACAAGTTTTCTACAAATTCCTGCGTTTTACCTACTTTTTCTGTGCAGAAAACATACGTTTTGAACTTACAAAACGCATGCTTTTTGCAAATTAAATTAATCATTACATATATCCCTTTACACACACACATAATCCGACAATTAAATTAAAGAAAATGTTATATTTAGTGCTATTTTTCTAATAAATTCTATATTACCCCTATAATTCCATTATATATTTCTATTTTCTTTTTAATTTCTGAACTTATGTATTTAATTCTTTTTCTTCTCTTTTTTTCCAATATATTTGAATGTTTAACCTTTAGTTAGCAGTGTCTTAAACTACAAAATGCATTTGTCAAAACGCAGGTGGAAAAGCAGGTAAAAAGCGCTGAAACCGCATAAAAACGTATTAAATACGCATGCGTTTTCAGCGCTAAATTTCTGAAAAAGGCAACTTTGGTCAAATCAATTAAGCACAAAACGTGCGTTTAGAACTGCAAGTAGGTGAATGCAAAGTGCGGTCGCAGCCTAAGGCTGGTTTCAGATGTCCGAGTTTAATCAGTTAAAAGTCACATGCATGGTTGTGTGTCACACGTGTGACATCCGTGTTTGAATACATTTGACAGGTACCGGAGAAAACACGGGTCTGTGAAATTAAAAGATTTTCCATATTTACCTGCTTTCTTCGGCTCTGCTGCCTCCCGCTCCTGACCGACGCTCATTATATTCATCGATTATTCACCGCACTCAGGACCTGGAAGCCGGAGCATCGTGGGGACAGCGCTGGATACAGCACCGCTGAGGACAGCATAGCAGGGACAGGTGAGTATTCTGCAAGCACAGTGACATCCAGGAAGTCATTAGAGTTCTCAATGAACTATGTTGACATCCTGATACATTGGGTGTCAGGACAGTGACTTCACGGGTTCATCAGAGTTCATTAGGAACTCTGATGAGTCCCCGATGGTGTCCCCGCGATGCTCCGGCTTCCAGGTTCTCACTACAAACACACACACACACACTTACACACTGAGCAAATATACACACCTATGTATACACACATAGCAGACACACATGGATACATTGAGCATATACACACACACATAGCGCACATGCATGTATACACTGAACACACACACACATTGCTGTATACTCACCTGTCCTCAAGATGATGTCCTCGGCTATGCGGTCCCTGGCACTGAAGTCCCTCATGATGCTCCGGTTTCCAGCTCTACAGGCACTGAATATTCCGTGAGTATAATGAGCGGAGATCAGGAGCAGGAGGCAGCAGAGCCAGAGACAGAACCGCTGAAAACAGGTAAATATAGAAAATATTTTTATTAAAAAGACCCATGATTTCTCCGATACGTGTCACACTGAAGTCACCCGTGCTGCCGGAGAAAAAACGGACATGTCTGCATGTATGCGTGCGGGGCCACGTGGGGTCACACGGTCTGTGTGAAAACACGGCCATGTGAGTACCAGTATAGAATAACATGGGTACGTGTGGCATCCGTGTTAAAAACCGATGTCACACGTACCTAAAACACGGACGTCTGAAACCGACCTAAATGTGATTTTGAGCACTTTAACGGGTACAGTTTCTAGAATTCTGTTATTTTTGTGTATTTTCTGTCACATTGTCCTTTCAATGTCAATTCAAATGTAATTTGATCCCTTAAAAATAGGTATTGTAAATTTTGTTGGAAAAATGAGAATTTTTTGATAAACGTTTAAGCTTTTTAACTTCCTAAAACAAAATCTATATTTTTCAAAATGATGATGATATAAATTAGACAAGTGGCATATTTTATTTATGAATGATTTTGTGTAATAAAACTATTTGGTTTAAAAGGAACCTGTCACTGTATGTTTATAATACTTACCTAACAGTCGGTGTGGAGCAGACTGGTCACATGGGCATCTTTATTCTCCAGGTCCCGTGCCTCCTTTTTCAGCCATCTTTGTCCTTCTTCAGAAGCTAGTGTGGATGACGCGTTCTACGTCATCTACAATAGCTGACAGTGAGGTCCTGCGCAGACGCACTTTGATCCGCTCTGCTCAGGGTAGATGTATTAGCAGCAAAAAGAATTTCTTCTATGTGTTGTTTTTACTGCTTTGTTACAAACGGATTTAGTTATGGACAATGTTTCTTTTAAGCCTAAATTCTAAAGCTATAGCATTAACAATTTTAATATTATAAATATAAGTTTTAGTTGCACCAGTCATAATAATATAATTAAATAGCAGAAATAAATTTGGGCACTAAAGATGTAAATTATAATTTTGTTTTTGACAGTTTATAATATTTTTTATAGATATTAACAATTTGTTGGTAATAGATCGTCAAAGAAGAGTATTGCAGTAGAAAAAAATAGTGAAAATAATCTTTTACAATTGCTCTCACATGTTATCCATATCCTTCTTTTAGAAATCAGAACACCTGATACACTAAAGGACTAAAGGATCACATTGTTCCTTATAACAAGGGATCCCTAAATAAAAACACCCCTGTCTTTATACTTTTAATAAAATGATGATGGGCATTTTCTAAGCCAAAATGAATTCTATTTTCTTATCTATTAAATAAGGATAATCAGTCATTCATTCTAATAATGTTCTGAACACAAAATTATCTTATTTTCTCACACTTTACAATTTTCTTTGGTCAAAAAACTCAATAGTGAAATGTCAAGTCTGTAACAGACTGACCAATGTCTTCTTTAATATCTTCTAATTAGGCAGCAGTAGGATTTGATTAGTGTACAATTATGTAAAATTGGAAAATATATCTATCTTACAATCAGTTAGTCTACATTTGTTAAAGTATACCTTTCGCCAACAATAGTTATATTAAAAAATAAAAAATATAATAATGTGTTTACTAGTGATAAGTAAGTGTGCGCGCCACTGCTCATTACTCGATCGAGCTTTGGGGTGCTCGATCGAGTACCGAGTAGCATGTGGTGCTCGATTGCTCAAGTTACAATGAAGCAGCTTCTTGCAATAATTGTGTCATGCAAGGTTCTGCTCTACACTCACCAGGTATCACGGCAACTTCAGACCCTGTTCACACTGCAGAGTCTGACATGCTATCTGATGAGTTTGAGTTACTCAGTCAGAGTCAGGTGTGGTCGACCTGTTTTGTGCTCACTAGTGATCGGTCTAGCTGGAGATAATTCCTGCTGGCCTGTAAATTGCTGCTAGGGTCACAGGTTACTGAAGACCTATCACAGCTGCTTCCGCCCTTTAAAATATGGTGGAACCTGTTTCTCAAAGCCGATTGTAGCTCTAGTGATACTGGTCATTGTTTGTTGTGTTATAGCTATTGGTGAACTGCTAAGTGCTTTTTAGTGTGCTGTGGAAATATCCTCCTTGTTTGTTGATTTCCTCCCTGTACTGTATTTCTCCTTGAGCACGTATTGTCTTTACCCCTGTGTGTTCTTGTAGTGAATTTGTGGTTTGGTTTTCCCCTATCTGTCAGTTTTTGTGGGATTCATCAATCCTGTCCCGACCCGCTCCAGAGGTGGAGAAAGGGTGTATTAGACCAGAGCTGTTCAGAAGTTAGGGCTAGGCTGGTGGTCCAGACCTCTTCACCATCTGAAGTACCTCTGGAATAAGGGACAGCTTAGGGTCCTTAGCCTGAGGGCCAGTCTAGGCACCCCCATTCCAAGTTACAGTGTCATATCCCATGATAGATTGGAGCTGCCGCACTGAAGCTGTAGTCTTATGATTCAGAGACCAAGGAGGATCAAAAAATGTGGAATCCCAAATGGTAACAGAGTGCCTGGAACCTTTACGGATTGCAGACCTAATCCTGCCACACAACAAGAAGTAGCCGTGGGACGAGCCTACGATGACCTAGTCTTCTCGACACAGCTGGAGAACTAAATATTCTCACAGATAGGGATATAAGAAAGCTAATATGCCTCTGAGCAGTCCCCAAAGATAGACAGATAGCCCCCCACATGTAAAGGCTACGGTGCTATAGAAAAACAAAATACAAAGCTAGAAAAGACAGATTCAGCAAAGGTGAGGCCCAAACTATCTTTATAGGAAAGGATAGAAAGGAGCACTGTCTGCAACCGTAAAAAACCCTAATACTAAAACTGTTGCTTCACAGTGCCACTAGAACCTAAAGCGGTGCTCACTGTTAAGACGTCACAGAGAAACCTTAAGGAGAAATGCTAACTGAAATATAAGAATGGACCTGTAGCTCCTGCCCAATTACAGGAACTACGAAAACGTAATCGGATGGGTACCCCAACCGTGGTCCACACACTATCATCTCTGTTACCTCACAGAAATGTGTAGAATGAGATTGTAGCATGTGTGTTACTGCAAATAATATGGTAGGTGGACATGTAGTGCCTGCCCAATTACAGGAACTACAAAACAAAAGCAGATGGTTGCCCCAACTGCAGTTCACTAACCAACAGCTAAGGAGTCAGTGAGCTCTCTATGCTAGCTGCACAGATGGATCAGAGACACTGAGGGCGATGCCTAACCCATTCCACTAAGGTGCCAGTGTACCGCCCCACGCTCGGCTACCACTGACATCACTTCAAGGCGCACTTCACTTTCTTAAGTGAATGGAAGTATCCTGTTCATGACGCCAGAAGAGCCGATGTGTACCGCCCCACGCTCGGCTTCAGCCAAGCCGCTCGGGTCCGGGCTCGCTGGTAGGTGGCTCGAGCGCTTCCTGACCTGGGGGCCCCATGGTCACTTTGATCTGAAAGGGGGGCTGGCGGTTTAGGGGACGTAGGTGTACGGCCGGAGCCGTGGTTAAGTTCGTGACGCCACCCACGGGATGTGGTGAAGGTGTAGACACCACCGCTGCAGTTACGGGGCACCCGGGGGAGATGTTTATGCAGCAAGATGCTAACCCCTCCATGGGCAGGGATGGTGGCCCCGGGACCCGTTGGGTGTTGTGTGGTTGGGCAATGCAGGGAGGTGTGCAGCCGGAGGGCACTGTTGAACTCATGATTAGTAACACACACAAGTCTCTGGTAAAACAAGTTGATGGTGGCTGGTGCCCGCAGCCGGCTGAGTCGGGTCCCCCACCCAGTTGGTGGTCTCTGCCTTTATCCTGCACCGTGCTATGTATCTGTAGACTGCCTGCGCTTTAGCGACGGGAGTCCACTCACCAGCTTTGTGGATGTCAGGAGAGCCCTTTGCCCGCAGATGCTGGCCGGTGGTATCTCTCTGCCTGTGCGGTGGCTTTCTATCCCCCTCATTGGGCTGTTGTCTTCAGTCGGGACTTTGGGTGGGAAAGGACCTATAGTCCAGACCGCAGTCAGTTAATTAACTCAGTCCAGTGGCTTCTGGACCTCGTTTCAGGGTCTGAGTACCCCCCTTTGTGCTCCGGTATCCAAGTCGGTTCCCCGGGCCGGTACCGGCAGGCCACTACCCTGTCCCGGTCCACCACGGTTCCACTGAGCCGTCTTTCCGGCTCCTGCAGGCTGAGGCCACCACTTGGCTCCTAGCCAAAGGTGTCCGGGCTCCAACCCCTGCACCTGTCAGTTCTTTGCAGACCTGCCACACAGGCCTGCCTTCTCCACAAACTTCTACAACCAACTCCACTAACTACTGAACTCCCAACTGACTTGTGTTTTCCTGCCTCAGGCCCTCTGAACTCCTCAGTGGGCATGGCCAACCACCTGGCTTCGCCCCCTGGTGTTTCCATCAAGCACTTAGAGAGGTGACTAGGTTTTAATGGTTGACTGATGACACCTTTTTAGGGGACAGGTAAGGTGTGGGGCGCTATCTGTGACTACCTGGCTAGTCCAGGGTGTCACACCAGGAAACGGGTAATGGTGTTATGCTAGTGGGTACAGAGTCCATGCCTAACCCGATCCACTAAAGTGCAAGGAAGCGGGTAATATTGGACATCACACATGAGGCGTCTACCCCATGCATGCACCAAGAACGTCTGAGCACCGAGAAGCGTGCTGCAGGGTCCTATATAGACAAAGCACCTCTTATAAGATGGAGGTGCTTCTCACTCAATCCACCAATCACCAGCGAGTTCGTCATCAATTAAGTCAGCCGCGACCAATCAGGAAGCGACACATCATAGTCATGTGATCTCGGGTCATCACTACTGTCAGCCGCGGCCAATCAGCAGCCAGCATGTCCCGATCCTGTGATCCCGTGTCATCAATGATGTCAGCCACGGCCAATCAGGAAGCAACACGTCATAGTCATGTGATCTCGGATCATGACCAATCGACGACTGTCACGTGTTGAGCATGCTCAGAAGGAGCTAAAGGGGACTTAGAACAAAAAGCCTGCTTGCAAGCTCGCACATGCTCAGAAGCTCCACTACAGGACTTAGCCTCAGCCACAAGAGTCTCACCGACGACCCATAACAACCTTGAAGAATCATAGAGCTAAGTATACAGACACTCTCAGCAGGGAATGATCCCATTCCACAAGAACTCCACACAGACAAAATAGGAATCAAGCAATAGTATCAAAGCAGAAAAAACAACAAGAAAGTGGAAAACAAACAGCAGAGGTCCAAAGACCACTTATCTGAGAGGAGTTCTGGTAGTGAGCAGAGCTGATTACAGAATGTCCTTAAGACACTGGAGACCATTGAGCACCGGCAAGAAACAAGAGAAAACTACTCAATTATATAGTCCCAATCTGACCCTGATTGCCAGTCCTCTACAGATGTGTTATTATATGGAGATAAGGTATGCACCCCAGTGACTATGTAAGGTGAATATACTAAAAGCAGAATCTGCTGTGTGAATGCTGACATGAAAAATCCAATAGCTATATGTAAGAATGAAAATATGAAAAATGGAATCTGCATTACTGCCATGAACATATGAATAAAGAGAAATTTAGCTATTGAATTGATCAATGCAACAGAGCCCAACACTAAGCCAAAGTATTTCTCTACGTTGGGGTCCCTAGCTTGTGTGTGTCCTCTCATGCAGTTAAAAAACTTACCGTGTATGGGAAGCTGAGACCCAGGCTATATATGCATATAATGTGGACTGGCAACAGGTGTGAGTGGGGCCGGGTTCACAAACGAAAATATTCGTTTCGTTTTGTTTGTGAACCCGGCCCCACTCACACCTGTTGCTAGTCCACATTATACGCATGTATAGCCTTGGTCTCAGCTTCCCATACACGGTAAGTTTTTTAACTGCATGAGAGGACACACACAAGCTAGGGACCCCAACGTAGAGAAATACTTTGGCATAGTGTTGGGGCTCTGTTGCATTCATCACTGGAGAGCAGCCACATTAACCTCACTCCCACCTCGTTGCCGGAGGACGCAGGTACGGTGTTGTTCGTTGTTCCCGGGGTGTCACACGTAGCGATGTGTGCCTCACGAATGACAAACAACCTGCATCCAAAATGAGCAACGATATTTGGGAAAGACACGATGTGTCAACAATCAATGATTTTTGCCGCTTTTCAGATCATTAGTAGAGATGAGCCACCCCCCGTAGCTTTCGAGTTCGGTTCGTCGAACAATGGCACCGTTATTGGCCCTTCACAGCCTGAAAATAGCAGGCCGCAGGCGCTCCAGAAGTGGCGCATTCACTAGATGCGCCAATCCTGGCGCTTCACCCCAGCTCATCACGTGCTCTGGTGCAGTGGCAAACGGGGTAATAAATTGGGTTGATAAAAGCTTGAAGGTCACCTGACATCAAGCCTAGCAGTTTGTGATGTCATGGCGTCTATCAGATACCCGACATCACAAACTGTCCGAAATAACAAAAAAATAGACAAAAAAAAGTTATTTGAAAAAACACTCCCCTAAACATTACCTCTTTTATCAATTTATTGTAAGGAAAAAAAAATAAGGGGGTCCCACGATGACTCTGGACTGTCTAGAATATGGGGGGACACGCTCAGGGAACGTATCCCTTAATTTCTAGGAGTGCAGACCCTCCATGTGAGGAGTGTGGGTGCAATGAATCTGCACCCACTCTCCCCGGGTCCAAAGCAGCAGAGTTCATGTCATAACTGTTGCTACCAAAGCTACAATGCCCTGCTCATGAGGGAAGGGCATACCTAATCAGGAGAACTATTCTACAATTTCAAATATTGGTATTTGCTGATATTATTGCTATTCCACCTACTATATATTGGGGATAGGATCTTGGAGATGGAATACTTCTTGAAGTCCAGTTATCCTGCTGAATGAATACTAAACAACAGAGCTTGCTATTTAGACATGCTATTTTGCGGCGTATGACGGACTCTCAAGTTTGGTATTCGTTCAGCAGGGCAACAGAAATAGCAAATACCTCCATTTGGAAATGTAGTGTAGCTCTCCTGATTAACTTTGTTCCATACCTCATGAGCAGGGCAATGCAGTTGCTTACAGATGCATGGTTACCATTACCACCATTCATAGAGACAGTGGGTCGACACTTGGTCGTAACTGTTGCTACCAAAGCTGCAATGCCCTGCTCATGAGGTAAGGGCATGCCGAATCAGGAGAACTATACTAAATTTACTAATAAAGGTATGTCCTAATATTATTACTATTCCACCAACTATATATTGGGGATAGGATCTTGGAGATGGAATACCCTTTTAAGTCCAGTTATCCAGCTGAATGAATACTAAACAACAGAGCTCGCTATTTAGACATGTTTTCTTGTGGCATATAACGGACTCTCATGTTTGGTAGTCGTTCAGCAGGGCAACTATAAAATCAAATACCTCCATTTGGAAATGTAGTATAGCTCTCCTGATCAACTATGTTCCTTACCTCATGAGCAGGGCATTGCAGTAGCTTACAGATGCATGGTTACCGCCACTCACTGTGTCTGAACACAGGAAGCTGAACTGACAGCCGCTCTGTGCATGCGGCAGCGTCTATTGGGAAGGAGGGAGCAGCGGGAAATCAAAACTGCACAGGTACCGTGGGACACCGGGGAACACCGGTGGGGTTATAGGTGGTGACCTGGCAGGGCCTGGGGAGGAGTGTTCTGTTGCATGTGTCATGGCACATGCAACAGAAATCAGAGGAGTAGGGTGAATGCGGCTGGCGCGCTGCTGTGCGCGCAGCCATTTTGGATTTCCGGGAGCGGGTCAGGGGGGCATTTTAGCAACACCGGGGGACCGGAGGGGACCAGGGAGGATATTTATCTCCCATGTGACATGTTTGTTCATGCCAGATGGGAGATAAATAATTTTCTACCGGCTCTGTCATTTACTGTAACGTGATCATCGGTATACGGTTTATACCGGTGATCACGTGAGCGGGGACCGAAAAAAACGGCCTGAATCATGATCTCTAGGGTCTCAGCTACCCCCTGAAATCCCGAAGATTTTCTGACACTGGGGCGCGCTATTTACTTATTTCTGCCTGCTGTTTATAAACAGCAGATCAGAATAAGGCTACATTCACACGACCAATCCGTTTTTGCGGTCCACAAAAAAACGGTCCATTTTTTTAACAGATGCATCCGTGTGGCATCTGTTTCCGTTCCATTCCATATACGGTCCGTATGTCATCCATTTGTCATCCGTGTGCCTTCCATTTTTTTGCAAATCGCAAAAAAACTGACGGAGGAAAAATACATAAATTTACCCAGGATCCATAGCTTCAACCTACATGAGGCGGTCACATGTTCACTCCAGTGCCATTTTCTACTGCTCTTCATAGCGTACAGCGCTCTGGTGATTTTCTTGTGCTTGTACACTTCATATCAGTCTTTTCATTCATTATAATGGCAGAAAGACACATAATGTCCCACTCTCCTGCATTTTGTAATTTTGCACCCTTTGGTGCCTTTCATGTGGCACTAAGGGGTGCTTAGCCTTGTATTTAGCCAAAAAAATAAATAAATTTAAAAAAAAATGATGTGGGGTTCCCCCTATTTTTGATAGCCAGCTACGGTAAAGCAGACGGCTGCAGCCTGCAGACCACAGCTGGCAGCTTCACCTTGGCTGGTAATCCAAAACTGAGGACACCCCATGCTGTTATTTTAAATTAAATAAATAATTAAAAAAAAAAAAAAACGTGGGGGTCCCCCAAAAATTGGATCAAAAGCCAAGGTAAAGCGGACAGCTGGGGTCTGATATTCTCAGACTAGGGTGGTCCATGATTATTGGACTCTCCTTAGCCTAAAAATAGCAGACCGCAGCCACCCCAGAAGTGGTGCATCCATTAGATGCGCCAATCCTGATGCTTTGCTCCAGCTCATCCTGTTGCCGTGGTGTGGTGGCAAACGGGGTAATATATGAGGTTAATACTAGATGTGTAATGTCATCTGGCATCAAGCCCTGGGGTTTGTGATGTCAGGCGTCAATCAGATACCCGACATCACCAACCCAGTCAGTAATAAAAAAAAAATAGATGACAAACACATTTTTATTTGAAAAAACACTCCTCAACACATTCCCTTTTTCACCAATTTAATAAAAAGAAAAACAAATCCAGTTCTGGTGTAATCAAAGGGGGTCCCACGATGATCCATACCGTAGTCAGGAGGGCAGGACTTCATCACCGCAGGTAAGGAACTTTACTAACCTCCTGATGGCAGCGCTTGTCATCCCAGAAGCTGCTGTCACTGCAGTTTGAGCAGCTGCAGACACCGTACAGTGCGGGCATATGCTGACACTGCTGTGTGGGCAGCTGCGGACACCGTACAGTGCAGGCAGCTGCGGGCACTGCTGATCGGGCAGCCGCGGGGCTGGAGCTGGAGCGGGACACAGACTGCAGCGGCATCTGATGGAAGTCACACGGAAGTGCTTCTGTGTGGCTTTCGAGGACTTTTTCACACATAGCCAGGGTACACATTAGGTTACCAAGCAAAGTGCTTTGCTTGAATACCCGATATTTACCCTGGTTACCAGCTTACCACAGGCTGCCAGTGATGGCTCCCTGCATACGTAGCTGTGAAAAGCCACACTTTTGGTGATCGAACTGTTCTCGAACGTAACTCGAACTGACGAACTTTTAGCAAATCCTTCGAGTTCGTCGAACGACTCGAACACCCCCCCAAAATTACTTGAACATGAAATTGGCGAACCTTGAACCTCAAACATCGCTCATCTATAATCGTTAGCGGTCGCTCGTACTTGTCTCACGCTACAATGTCGCTAACGGCGCCGGATGTGCGTCATGAATTCCATGACCATGACGACATATTGTCAGATAAGTCGTTACATGTAAAGCAGCCTTAAGTCACAACTATATGGTGGTTTTATGATTGGTGTATACAAGGCAATCTTGCTACTATGTGACGGTCCACACTTCTCCTGAAGAAGCAGGAGTGGCGCAGGTCCTCACATACTAAAAGGTCGGTAAAATGATTTACGGTTTCCTTTCACCCCTGGGCTTGAACCCACCCTTCCGACCAGGCCATTTTTTACAATTCTGACCACTATCACTTTATGATGTTATAACTCTGGTTTGCTTCAATAGATCCTGGTGATTCTTAGAAAGTTTTTTTCATGTCATATTGTACTTCATGATAATTGTAAATTTAGGCCAATATTTTTTGTGTTTATTTGTGAAAAAATTGGAAATTTAGCGAAAATTTCACAATTTTTCAACTTTGAAATTTTATGCCTATAAATCCAAGTGTTATGTCCCACAAAATAGATACTAAGTTATTTTTCACATGTCTACTTTACACCAGCGCAATTTTTGAAATATATTTTTTTGCTAGGAAGTTTGAAGGGTTCAAAGTTCATCAGCAATTTCTAATTTTTCCATTAAAATTTACAAAACCATTTTTTTAGGGGCAACATTACAGTTGAATTGACTTTGACAGGCCTTGGTGAGAGAAAATACCTAAAAGTGACACCATTCTGAAAACTGCACACCTCACACTGCTCAAACAACATCCAAATGTTTATTAATCCTTTAGGTGCTTCATAGGATCCAAAGCAATGTGGAAGGAAAAAATAGATATTTTCCTTTTGTACACAAAAATGTAATTTTAGCTATAAAATTTTCATTTTCACCTGTGTACGCCAATACCTCATATGTGGTGGAAATCACTTGTTTTGGCTTCAGAAGGTAAGGAGCACCATTCAAAATTTAGAAAGCAAAATTAACTGGAATCATTAGCAGACGCCATGTCAAATTTGGAGACCACCTGAGGTGCCTAAACAATGGACAAGTGACCCCATTTTGGAAACTATACCCTTCAACGAATTTATCTAGATGTTTGGTGAGCATCTAAAACCCCTGGGGGCTTCACAGAAGTTTATAACGTTGAGCTGGGGAAATAAAAAAAATAAAATTTTACCACAAAATTGTTTCACCAAATAGGTAGCTTTTTTCACAAGGGAATCAGGAAAAATTGCACCATAAAATTTAATGTGCAAGTTCTTCTGAATACACAGATACCTCATATGGTAGAAATCTAATGTTTGGGTGCGCGGTAGGGCTTGGAAGGGAAGGAGGGCCATTGGGCTAAGAAATTGGCTGGAATCATTAGCGAACACCATGTCACGTTTGTAGAGCCCCAGATGTACCTAAACAGTAGAACTCCCAAACAAGTAACCCCATTTTGGAAATTAGACCCCTTCAAGGAATTTATATGGTTGGTTGGTGAGCACCTTGAACCCCCAGGGGCTTCACAGAGATTTAAAACATTGAGCTGTGAAAAAAGAAAATTAAACCACAAAAATTTTGCATTAATACCAATTTTTTCTTTATCACTAGAGTAACGAGAGATAAGTAATCATACAATTTATTGAGCAATTTCTCCTGAGTACACCGGTACCCCTTATGTGGTCAAAAACTACTTTTGAGGCACAGTACAAAGTCACTTTGGCAGAGCCCCTGAGGTTCCAGATCAGCAGAAACCCCCACAAGTGACCCCATTTTACAAACTGCAGCCCTCAATGTGTTTTTCCAAGGGTAGAGTGAGCATATTGATACTACAGGTGTGTCCCAAAATGTTATACTGCTGTGCGGTGAACAAGAAATAATTACATTTTTACCACTAGAATGTTGTTTTAACCCCATATTTACAATTTCCACAAGGGGAATAGGTACAAAAGGCCTCAAAATGTGTTACGCAATTACTACTGAATGTGGCAATATCCCACATGTGATTGTACAGTAGTGTTTGGCCGCACCACAGGGCTCAGAGAGGAGGAATTTGGATTTAGGGGTACAGACTTTGCTGGATTTCTTTATTTGAGGGGGGCCATAGTGTTTTTCTAAAGCTTTTGGGCTATGTGGAAGCCCCCTATATTTCTGTTAACCGATGATAGACCTGAGTGGGGACTTGTGTTTTTGTGGGTTGAGTTGAATGCAATATGGTGACTATTGTGATAGAGAACATTTTGGATGAGTTCACATTTTTCTTGTGCTCTATGGTGAGCACTTATATCGGTGTTCCCATCTACATCTCTGAAATACGTGATACAGGTGAAATCCTTGATTTATCCATTCACTAATGAGACAGTAGAGTTACTCCAGACTCCATTTAGCCTTTGTTCAGCGGTGTCTATCTTTTCAAAGGTGAATAAAACTGTTCATGACCGCACTTTTGTTCATGCCTAAAAAAAGTGTAAAAAGATGGATAACACTGGACCACAAGAAAGATGTGAGATCAAAGTGACTACCTCTGCCTCATTACAGTGAATTTACCATTGGAAATTTTGTCTGAATCATGTTTTTTAGAGATTTCGAGTATGAGCCCACAATCTACACATGCTGTGTCCTGGATGTAGAGTGCCTTCTACTGTGGAGATGCAAGTGTTCTACGCAAGAGACCACAGCTGCCTGTGCCCAAAATCAGGGTTTGGGGCACTGTGGACTTTTGTGCTGTTTTCCCAACTGATAACACTCTCCGCAACATAAATATACATACTGCATCTAGGGAAGCCACTCTGCAGGTCACTTTATGTTGTGGAAAAAAGAAGCACAGTGGGCATGGAATTTCTATAAATCCGTCCACTGTGCTTGTACATGATGCAGTGGTTTGGATGCAGCAAAAACACGTAGCATCCAATATCCTGCTATTCCTGTTTGTGGGTAGGTATCCTTATATGTAGTCCTGTGCAAGCTCTCAGCATGGTGCACAGGATAAATAAACAAATCAATAGCAGCTTAAGAATTGGCTTTATTTATCTATTTTTAGTGCTGTTCACCTTGCGGTATAGGTCATTGGGTGACTTTACTCCTCTGGTTAGTACAATTACAGCGATTCCAGATTTATATAGTTTTTTGGTGTTTGGCGACTATCACACTAAAAAACGCTTTTTACACAGTGGAGGTTCTTTTTGCATCACTCTGGATACAAGAAATGATTTTGACATTTATTTTGTATATAACATTTGATTTTTTGTATTCAAATGTTTAATATTTTTAATATGTTCTATATCTTGGGGTGTTTTACTAATTCACTATCTAGGCAACCATGCATTACGACATGTAATATGAGATAATGCAAAATATTTTTACGATATCTAGCAGAAATATCAGTTAAACTTAATGAAAAGGACCATTTTCATATAAAAGTTGTTTCCAGATTAAAGCATGTCAAAATGATAGAAATGTACAAATTTTGTAAATGTAATATCTATAAAACTGAGTGTGCAAGGATATTATATTTAATAAAAGTAATTACAGTGAAACTGTTTTACTTCTAGTTTATATCAGTAATGCACAGGATAACGATATTCAGACTTGTTTATCATACGTTTAAATATTACAAAAGGAACACATCCCCTCTTTAATGATAATAGGAAAGTTACTAAATTATTTAAACATCACAACATACATATATCTTAATATATTAACAGGTTTATTTCCAAATTGACTAAAGAGCTTCCTTTGTGATCTTGTTAAGCTATTATTGCAAAGCATCTGTGAGATTACAGTCAATAGAAAGCTCATACTTTACATTAATAATTGTGTAGAATAGTTTATTTCAACATCAAACATAAAAGTGATGCTTTCTCCCTTTTAATTGCTGTCTTTATGATAGGAAAGCATTTGGTCCCAAGGCTAATAAACAGGGAACTTTATAGTATGCATGAGATTATCCCCTGTTGGATAGCTTCAAAGACAGTAAATGAGGATGATTTTCACATGCATAAAAATTGGTTTCTACACTGTGACATATTGTATAGAGAACATTTCTAAAGATGTCTGCAAGCTAAACAGGAATTAGCATTCAGATGTTGGAAGTGACTACACTTTTCTTTTTCATATATGTCTCAGATTTAAACACTGATTACTATAGGGGGATTTACTTTTAAAACAAAACATTTTTTTTTCAAATTTATAAGAGTGCACATCAAATTGTCAGATATGCTGGCTATCCATCAACAGCAGGAGATGTTCTAATGCTTTACAAATTAAATTCTGTATTTACTTTTTATTTTGGCCTATATGGTGCAATGCATATATGGTGCAATGCATATACACCCATTATAAACCTGCAGTGAATAAACCATTTTTTTGTTTTATTTTTTTAGCAATCCATGGAGTCGTTTAAGTGCTTGTTTTTTTGTACGATTTTTATTGATTCCAATTTCTGACACAATTAACATTTTCATCACTCTTTACTGCATTTTGCCATGGAGGTGGACTGACAAAAAAAGTATTTGTGGTATTTTTTTTTTTTCTGCTCATTGTTTGTGTTAATTAGATGTAAATTTTATTACTTTGATAAACTTTTATGGCTGTGGCTATAACATATATTTTATTTTTTTCTATTTTGAACAGCAACAAAACCATCCTCAGCACATGGCAACATCACTAGAACTATTATCAGTACATTAACCACATTCAGTACATAAATCTTTATGTTTTTAAGTTTATCTAGCGCTAACATATTCTGCAGCGCTTCACATACATCAGGAACGCTTTCCTCATTGGGGCTAACAATCTAAATTCCCTATCTGCATTTCATTGGAATGTGGGAGGAAACCAGAGAACCCGGAGGAAACACACGCAACACAGGGAGAACATACAAACTCCTTGCACATGTTGTGCTTGGTGGGATTCAAACCCAGGACCCCAGTGCTGCAAGGCTGCAGTGCTAACCACTGAGCCACCATGCTACCCAGTACATGGATAAAACACAAAGCTTAAAGGGTTCATCAACATTAATTAAATTCTGGTCCTTAATAGACTTTATTTAAAAAAAAACCCAAAAAAACATGTTTTAATTATTGAAAAAGACTGATGGCACGCTGTAGTGCTAAGACATGTGGAACAATGAATATGGGAACATAGACATGCATTACTGCTAAGAAAAACCTCATATAAAAATTAAGATACTTAGCACATACAAAATGGCCAGTTTTATATGAGCCCAACAGCCAATGGCAAAGCAACTTATTTTGTTAGGTCCCTATCAAACTTATGACTCTCTTTGGGTTAAAAAAATCTACAATTTATGGGCAGATAGGAAAATTGAGAATTAAAATAACTTAAAGCTGAAGAACAGGAATGCTCAATTAGAAGGCATCATCCTGTTATCTAAGAAAAAGACTGATGGTACATGAGACCTTGCTAATGTGAACAGGTGTAAACTGAACATGAAACATAGTAATAAAAAGGAGACAGTTGCAGCCTGTAGTGCTAAGACTTGTGACAATGAATATGAGACTATAGACATGCATTACTCTTCTGAAAAACATTGTAAAAATTGAGATACTTAGCACACAAAAATTGCCAGTTTTATGTGAGCCCAACAGCCAAAGGAAAGGTAACCTCTTTTTGTTGGTTCCTACCACCCTTATGAACTACTGAACAACTTTCGCATTACACCTTTGTCAACAATGCTCTAAACAACATCCCTACTTTATGCTGTCCCCTCTCCACTCTTTACCCTTATCCTGTACCTATCTCCCCACTCCACTTCACCATACTATCCTCCACACACTGCCAAACCTCCATAATGTCCCTTGCATGCTGCACATTTACATGCTTCCCTCTCCATAATGTCCAACTAAGCTGGTCCCTCTCCATACTGTCCTTTCACTTGCTGCTCCCTCTCCATACTTTTTGGCCACAGGTGGAAAAATCTATCCAGAGGACAAATATTAATTGTATACTCTGAGTACAGCTCTGTACAATGTACTTAAAAATTCAATCAATAAACACTAATGACCCCATGATATTTGAATCCATGCATACTCATGAAATTATACTGCCTCCACCAGAGGATGTGGTGTGCTTTGGATATACATACTTTCTTTTTTCCATCATTCTGGCTTAGGTTTATCATAGTTTAATCTGTCCAAAGAGTACTTTTCCAACCTGGGATGGCTTGTTTAGGTGTTTTTTGGCAAAGTCTAATATGGCCTCTCTATTCCTAAGGCTGACTAATGGTTTACACTTTGTGATAAACCCCCTTTATTCGCTCTCATGAATTCTTGTCTTTATTGTAGACTTAGATACTGAAACATCTACTTCTTGGAAAATGTTTTTAGCCTGGGTAGATGTTGAGAAGTGGTTTTTCTTCACCATGGAAAAGATTCTGTTATCATTCAGTACTATTGACTGCTATAGGCATCAATTCCTTTTTGAGTTCTCAAGCTCACAGTGTGCTATTTTTTTTGCAGACTGTATGAAACTTTTAATTTTGTCATTCAACATTGCTACTACCTCTCTGATGAATTTCTTCTTTTTTATAGTCTAATAATTGTCTGTTTGTCCTCCATTTAATACTCCTTTTGACAAGAAGCAGTGAGTTCACAGCAACAGATTTCAAATGCAAATTATGCATCTGGAATCAGTTCTAGACCTTTTTAACTGATGATAGATTAATGATGGAATTGCCCATGGAGCCCATTAAATTGCTTTTAAGATAATTGTCCAATTACATTTGGTCTCGTGAAAAAGAAGCAGCAACATTTTAGAGAGTGTAATTCCTAAGCCCTTAAGGCGGCGTTACACGAGACGATATATCGGGCGATATGTCGTCGGGGTCACGGATTCCGTGACGCACATCCGGTATCATTCGCGACGTCGTTGCGTGTGACACCTACGAGCGACTCTGAACGATCGCAAATAGGAAGAAAATCTTGGCTAGTTGACACGTCGTTCATTTTTAAAAAATTGTTCACTTTTTGGGACGCAGCCAACATATTGCTCCATTTCACACCCTGCCAACAGCGAACAACAATCAAATGACCGCCTGGGTCCAACAATATATCGTTGATCACTGATACGTCAATTTTGAGATCGTTACGTGTGACAGCAAATAAACGACCTATGAGCGATACCGTGAAATGGTAAATACTATCTGGGCGTGTCACGTCGCTCATGAAATCGCCCGATATATCGTCCCGTATAACGGGGCCTTTACACCAATTAGGATGCAAATACAATTTAATTGAAGTTAAAAGTCTACATTTTAAGTCCCAGTTAATTATTTTTGGACCCACAAAAAATAAGGAAATAAGTGTCGATCACATCATCAATTTTCTTTGTAAATATATTTGTAAAGGTGTTATTGGTATGAATTTCCCACCAGATGTTGGTAAAAACTCATCCAATCCCCACAGAAAAAGAAATCAAAGCACAGAAAACTGTAAATGATGTATCATAATGAGAAATGAAACAAGAAAAAAATGATGAGTGAACCCGAGGATATTCGGGTCTGCCGAACCAGTAAGAGAAAAAAAAATTGGGTTCAGAGGGTGAACTTAATGCCAAACTTCACTTCGAACAATGAATCCCATGCCAGTCAATGGCAACGAGACAATCGGGCCTGTAAAATGGCCATAGCAATCAATAGGGGGCTGCAAATGGAAGTGAAATGGCAGTAAAAGCAGGATAGTTACCCGCAAGATCCTTCTGCAGTCAGACTCTCTTCCAGGTCCGCTAATTAAAGTTCATCAATATTCAACTCCGCTCACCCACTGTGTCAGTCTCTGTGCTTTGTTTGCAGATATACATGACCCCACCCTGTGTCCGCAGCTGTAAGTGGTTGAAGTCAGTTTGCTGTATAGTAGTGTAAAAAGAAATAAATAATTTTAAAAATTGATGTAGGCTCTGGTCATATTTTGATAGTCACAGTGGTTAAACCAATAGTTGCAGGCTGCAGCACCCACCTATAAGCTTTACCGTGGCTGAATATCAAAATTGAAGGAAAAGAATTATGTAGGATTCCCTCTAGTTTTGATATCCAGCCACGGTAAAAAAGACTGGTGGGAGCTAATATTATCAAGATAGGAGGAGTCATGGATATTGTAAACAAATTTAAATACCTCTAGAGCCCCGGGGATAATAGTAGTCTAATTTACACGTATAATGATCCCCAATCATATGAAATTTAATTTTTATTCAAGTAAAAAATTTTTTACACCACACCATTATGTGCACATTTAACATTACACTGATCAATTGTCTTAGGCCAACTATATGGCAACCCCTGATCTTGAATATCAAGAACAGGGTTTACAATGAAAATAGAAGACAAATTGATACAATTTAAACATACATAGCCAAATGCTGGTTCACAACAGGACACTGAATGTATAAGCCAAACTTAACTTGGTAGCTCCCAATGTGACTATGCTGGCACATTAGTGCTGATTCTGTTGTCACAGTCAAATATATTCATCCAGGAGTATCCACACAAGGCGTTTGGAAGATCAGTCCTTTAATCAGTATAGTGAACCGCCAACCATTTCATATTAATTTAAGACGTCTCCACCTCGACGCGTTTCCCCACACAGGCATGTGGTTCATCAGGAGTAGGTCAGATAATATAATATGGGGTATGCAGGTCTATGGCGCCAGACAAACAGATCAGCAGCACTGCAGTAAATACTGTCTTGATGACATGCTCCCGTCCTCCAGGCGTCAAGGACGGGAGCATGTCATCAAGACAGTATTTACTGCAGTGCTGCTGATCTGTTTGTCTGGCGCCATGGACCTGCATACCCCATATTATATTATCTGACAACCTCCTGATGAACCACATGCCTGTGTGGGGAAACGCGTCGAGGTGGAGACGTCTTAAATTAATATGAAATGGTTGGCGGTTCAAGATACTGATTAAAGGACTGATCTTCCAAACGCCTTGTGTGGATACTCTTGGATGAATATATTTGACTGTGACCACAGAATCAGCACTAATGTGCCAGCATAGTCACATTGGGAGCTACCAAGTTAAGTTTGGCTTATACATTCAGTGTCCTGTTGTGAACCAGCATTTGGCTATGTATGTTTAAATTGTATCAATTTGTCTTCTATTTTCATTGTAAACCCTGTTCTGGATATTCAAGATCAGGGGTTTCCATATAGTTGGCCTAAGACAATTGATCAGTGTAATGTTAAATGTGCACATAATGGTGTGGTGTAAAAATTTTTTACTTGAATAAAAATTAAATTTCATATGATTGGGGATCATTATACGTGTAAATTAGAGTCATGGATATTGTCCCTACCCAGCCTAAGAATACTAGCCATAGCTGCCCAGAATTGTTACATCCAGTAGATGCGACAATGCCGATGCTTTACCAGGTTTATCCCTGGTTCTGTGGCAATTGGGGCAATATAAGGGGTTAATGAGAGCTGTGAATAATCAAAAAATTACAGCTTTGATAAAGCCGAAGATTAATAATGGGAGGCGTCTAGGAGAATAATCATGTAAGAAAAAAATAAATAAAACAGAAACGCTGAAAAAATCCTTTATTTCAAATAAACTACACATTTTTTTTCTTATTAACCCCAAAACACACTTGCAGATCCAATATAATCCATACAAAGTTACACAATGATCTTGGCTCTGCTACTTACTGAACTCGCAGCATGTGGGCATATTAGAAAACGTAAACAACTGCTACAGCTTCAGATAGACACTGACAGAAAAGCAACTTTGAGTGGTGACATCACTGAGTTTACCAGCAGTCACAGCTGGAGGTTAACCTGGCCCCTCAACTATGACTATAGGTAAACTCACCTCAGGCAAATTCATTGATCTCAGTTACCTCACCTCAAGTGAACTTATTGAGTTCCATAAAACCTGTATTTCCTTCTAGAAAACTGTTTTTTGTCAAGAGATGCAGATTTGGTGCAGGAATTTGTAGCAAAAATTTCAGCATCAAATTTGCATCCCCTGGCAAAAAAAATCGCATAAAAACCGCTGTTTTGACACCATTTAGGTATGGTTTCCTACATCTCCCCCCCCCCTTTATTTTCATATCAAGCCACAGTAAAGTTCACAGCTAGGGTCTCCAGCCTGCAGGTGTTGTTTTAGCCATACTGGCTATCAAAATATGGTGGCGATCTACGTCATTTTTTTTTAATTATTTATTTATTTATTTTTATACTACTGTACAGCAAAGTGAATGCAACCAATTACAAATGTGGACACAAGGTAGAGGGTATGTATAGCAGTCTGCAACCAATCACAGTTATTGCCACAGAGGGTGGGCAGGGGAAGCAATGAATATTGATCAACCTTAATTGTAGGGCCTGGAAAAGAGTCTCACTGCAGCATCATCCTTCAGGAAATACAGTATGTATAACTATCCTGCTCTTACTACCGTTTAACTTCCAATTATAGACCATATCATTTTCTTGTTTTTACAGTGATTTCCTTGGCCAATCATAGCCATGGGAATACTTGGCATGGCTGCGATGGCTGTAGAAGTGCCCACAGCCTAAGAGTTTGCTGACTGTCTGCTCTGCAACCTTTCAACAAGCTTTATTTGAGTGACAAACCTGAACAGGAACTGGATTTATGGTCAAAATCCTGTGTTTGGTGTTCAGCACCGAAAACAAGGTGTTTGGTTTGGACACCAAACTTTCCTATTATTGAAAACAAAGATAAAGAGGTGCAAAAAGCCATGGAAGTATGTAATGAATAAATACATAAAATAAATAATAATAATAAATAAATAATAATAATAATAATAATAATAATAATATTAAAAAAAAGAATAAATAATAAACAAGAATAAATACTTTTTATTCAGCAATAGAGTCTTGTGCACTGTTGGTAAAGTATTTTTGAGGAGATACTTAGTGCCTGTTAGCCTTCAAAACGTGTTTAATGGAATCCAGCTTCATATGGCAGAATATATTCTCCCAGTATTTCACAGTCTTGTCTAATTGTTCTTGGCAAACTTTATACTCAACTTACTTAAACATGTTTTTTTGTTTGGCCTTTCATGGTGACTGTACATGCAGGCCAAGGAGGTTTAATCAATTAGTTACTGTTTTCTTTTAAACATATTTACCTGCTAATTGCAGGTCTCTCTGTAGCTCCCCCCTGGTGGTCCTTGCTCTTAATAATTCTTTTTACTCCTTTGTCTGAAATCTTGTTGGTAGCACCTGTGATGTGGGGTACTCGGTCCCGGGCTTGGGGTGAGCAGTGGAGTCAGCCATGGTTGCGGCCCGGTACCGTGGCCCTTGGGGTGCCGTCCACTGTAAAAGAAAAGGGAGAACAATAATAAAAGTAAAAGAAAATAAAAATAAAATAAAAAAAGAGTTCTCGACTACGCCACTTGCGGTGTGCGGCCAGGTTACACGGGCCGCCGCTGCAGGTTTCTGCTGGGGCTGATGGAGTGATGCAGCCTGGATGTTTGGAGCTCTGTGCAAGCAGTGACAAGTCCCAGCAGTGAATGAAGGGGATAGTAGTAGGGAACCGTGTATGTGAGTGCACGGGGTGATCAAGAACACAGTCCACACCAGTGTTGCAGTTTCCACTTGCCTTTAGTTTATGGTGATACCTTGACCCGCAGGTGCCGTTTCCAGGTGTACCAGCTCACCTTTGTTCTCTGTTCTAGCTGTTACCTGGATTGGCTGTCCTCCGTGCACACTCATTTTGGTTGGACTCCCATGGCCTGGAGCTACTTGGAAGTCCGTTTTCTTTAGCCTTGGCCCTAATGCAGGCAGCCTAGACTATTTAAGGGGTTCAGACCCCGGTCCCCTCTTTGTTGCTTGTTTTTCAGGCTTGTTTTGATGGCGATGGACCCTAGAGATCTTCTCGCCCAGCAGAGTTAACAGCCGACCATAAAGTGTTCCACTCTCCTAGGGTCTGCACCCCACCTTGTGCTGAGTCCTGTGAGCCTTGGTTCCAGGCTTCCACAGGTCTCCCGTGGTTCCTGGAGTTTTGCACTTCCACAGGTAGCCCACAGTGCCTGGAGTCCTGGTTCCGTACTCCACAGCCCCTCACTCCTTTTACAGCTCTTTCCCCTCCCTCGGTCAGCTGCTGTTCATCTTGTGCAATGAGACATATATAAATGTAGAGCACTAGATCTTTGACCGTGGTCTCTGTTAAGTCTGATAAGTGCCTCATAAGTGCTCAGAAAAATACCAGAAATGTCCCAGAAAGGACCAGAAGGTATGTACCAAACCATTCTTTATGCGTCTCATATGCCAAGTGTGAATAGTTCCTTGTTTTCAGCTATGCTACACACTAGTCTAGAAAATTGTTCACATTGACTCCCACTTTCTTTTCTGATGTTTTTCTGCTCTGTCTTGGTGTCTGGTATCTTGTATAGTAATCCCTGATATGGTGTCTCTGTAACTGCATAATTATTCAACATATAAAATTGTGTCATACATCGCAGCAGATCCTTTAACACTAGAACTACTGGACTCGTGACATCTATATAGAAATACATGGTGCAAAGTAGTCAAAATGACTACCTCAGTAGTTCTAGTGTTAAATGTATCTCAGTCTGGCTTAGGGATAAAGTGTGCAGTATATTCCTAAGAACAATACATTCGGAGTCTCTTTCCAACCAATCATTGCACATGGACAGTGCAGGATACAGGGACGCTGGGCGAGACATTCTGACAAGCATGATTCTGGTTCTGCTCTATTACACTATTCGTTTGTCATATCGCTTAGTTTCTTATATGTCTTGGTTTCTGCACTCCCTCATTTATACCCCCCTGCTACACATTCTGTGCCTTGTCTTTATATCAGCCCTTCTCTCCTTTCCTATCCCATGTACAACATTCAGGCCTTACTAACATTTTTCAACCATTCGAAACCATCCACTACCCCCACACAGCACACAAAACGCTCACACAAAACACTGAACCACCTGCTCTTTCTCTTTTTCCTCCTCCTCCTAGCTGCTGGTGACATCTCCCCCAACCCTGGGCCCCCATCCTTCAGTACATATAACTCTCATCCTGCAACACATAGAAACCCTGCTCATCTCATCAATATCCAGTGCTCACCTTCTCCTGCCCTTTTTAATTGCGCACTCTGGAATGCAAGGTCAGTGTGCAACAAACTCCTCTACATTGTCATGACTTCTTCCTCTCCAACGCCCTGAACCTTCTTGCTCTTACAGAAACCTGGATCCAGCACTCAAACACCACCGCTGCTGCTACTCTCTCACACGGTGGGCTCCAATTATCACATACTGCAAGACCTGAGAACAGATGAGACGGAGGTGTTGCTCTGCTCCTCTCATCCCAGTGTGCCTTCCAGGTCATCCCCCCCAGTACCCTTACTCATGTTTCCGTCTTTTGAAGTCCACACTCTTAGACTCTTCAAACCATTCTCCCTGCAAGTGGCAGTTGTGTATTGCCTTCCAGGCTCCTCCCATAAGTTCCTTGATCATTTTGCCACTTGGCTTCCACACTTTTTATTCTGTGACCTTCCCACTCTCATCATGGGGGATTTCAACATCCCTATTGACAACCCACTCTCCCCATCTGCCACCCATTTTCTTTCTCTAACCTCATCCTTTGGCCTCTCACAGCTCACTAAGTCTCCTACACATGAGGATGGGAATACGCTGGACCTGGTCTTCTCTCGCCTCTGCACCCTTCATGACTTCACCAATTCTCCTCTCCCACTCTCTGACCACAACCTTCTCTCCTTTTGCATCACAAACTGTCTTCAAACCCAGGATGCCCCCACTTATCGCCCATACAGAAATGTAAGCGCCATTAATACCCAGCTGCTAATGAACAATTTGCAGTCATCCTTGGCTGCCATCTCCTCCCTCTCCTGCACAGACTCTGCAGTGTCACATTATAATAAGACATTGCAGAGTGCCCTGGATGAAGATGCAGAAAAAAACCACATAGGCAGCGGCAGCCCGGGCACACGCTTCGAACATGTTTCCTACAGCGCTGTTCTAGGTGTGCTGAGCATCTGTGGAGAACCTTCTCAGCTGAAGACTTCATCCACTATAAGTTCATGCTCAAAACCTACAACTCTGCTCTCCATATGGCTAAACAAGTATACTTTACCACTCTCATCACTTCACTAGCCAACAATTCTAAATGAGCCTTTGAAACCTTCCACTCCCTCCTAAGCCCTAAAGCACAGACCCCAGTCACCAACTTAAGCTCTGATGATCTGGCCACTTTCTTCTTACAAAAGATCACCGACATCCGCAAAGAAATCCCCTCAGAGCTTGAATCCCCTCCTCTACCGCACCTCAAGCTCACTATCAATATTCGAGCCTGTCACAGAAGAAGTGACACGTCTCCTTGCCTCTTCCCACCCAACAACATGCACCAGAGACGCTCTTTCCTCACATCTCCTTCAGGCTCTCTCCCCAGCTGTCACTACCTATATAACCAAAATGTTTAACCTCTCTCTTTCATCAGGTATCTTTCCTTCATCATTTAAACATGCCATCATAACCCCTCTACTTAAAAAAACCTTCCCTCAATCAGAATTGTGCCGCTAACTAAAGACCAGTCTCTAACCTTCCCTTTATCTCTAAGCTCCTGGAACGCTTGGTCCACTCTCGGCTAATCCGATATTTATCTGAAAACTCACTTCTTGATCCCTCTCAATCTGGTTTCCGCTCTTTACACTCCACCGAAACAGCCCTCACCAAAGTCTCAAATGATCTATTAACAGCAAAATCTAAAGGCCACTATTCCCTATTGTTTCTCTTGGATCTCTCAGCTGCTTTATACACTGTGGATCACCAACTTCTCCCCACCATGCTCTGCTCTATTGGCCTCAAGGACACCGCTCTCGCCTGGTTCTCCTCCTATCTCTCTGACCGCTCCTTCACTGTTTCCTTTGCTGGCTCTTACTCCACTCCTCTCCCCCTCACCTTCAGGGTTCCTCAAGGCTCAGTCTGGGACCCTCTCCTTTTCTCTCTATACACCACCCCTAATGGACAAACCATCAGCAGATTTGTTTTCCAATACCATTTCTATGCTGATGACACCCAATTATATACATCATCTCCAATCATCACACCTGCTTTGTTACAAAATACCAGAGATTGTCTGTCTGCTGTCTCTCAAAGCATGTCCTCCCTCTATCTGAAACTGAATCTCTCCAAAACTGAGTTTCTTGTGTTTCCTCCATCTACCAACCAATCTACACCCGACATCTCAATTACCTTTGATGATTTAATCATTATACCCAAGCAGCATGCTCGCTGTCTTGGGGTCATATTTGACTCAGAACTCTCCTTCATGCTCCATATACAATCACTCACTCACAAATGTCACCTACATCTCAAAAACATCTCCAGAATCTGACCATTTCTTACTTTCGAAACAGCAAAAACTCTTACTGTCGCTCTTATTGATTCCCGCCTGGATTACTGCAACTCTTTATTGATTGGTCTCCCTCGGACCAAACTCTCCCCTCTCCAATCCATCTTGAATGCAGCAGCCAGGGTCATATTCCTGTCCAGCCGCTTCACCGATGCCTCTACCTTGTGCCAGTCACTACACTGGCTACCTATCAGCTACAGAATACAATACAAACTCATATCCCTCACCCACAAGGC
Source organism: Anomaloglossus baeobatrachus (assembly GCF_048569485.1). Taxonomy (NCBI): domain Eukaryota; kingdom Metazoa; phylum Chordata; class Amphibia; order Anura; family Aromobatidae; genus Anomaloglossus; species Anomaloglossus baeobatrachus. The sequence goes on from NC_134353.1 coordinate 237,981,053, forward strand.
TCTCCACAGCTGTGCACCACCATATATCTCATCAATCATCTCTGTCTATCATCCTATCTGCCCACTTCATTCCGCAAATGATCTTATACTAATATCCTCCATAATACGAACTTCACACCTTCGTCTCCAAGACTTTACTCGTGCCGCGCCAGTTTTCTGTAATGCAAAGAATGCGACTAACATCCAGCCCCCAAGTTTTTAAGCGTATATTAAAAACACATCTCTTCAGATAAGCTTATCATAATAACTTACTAATAGTGATGAGCGAGTACTAAAATGCTCGGGTGCTCGAGGCTCGGGCCGAGCACCCCAAGATACTCGTGTACTCGGCCCGAGCACCGAGCCCAATGTTATCCTATGGGAGACCCGAGTATTTGAAATGACCCCCGGCAGCATGTAGAAACCCTAAAAATGTCACAAAAGTCTCAGAAGAGTGCTCAAATGACATGGCAACAGCATGGGGAAGACCCCTTGAAGCATTTATCACTCAAAAGTCATAGCTGTGAACAACTTTGTCCGAGTTTTACGCCATTTTTATGGACTCACCAGAACACCTTCCAAAATGACACCAAAATGAAATTTCATGGCGGAAATGTTAAGGGCACATACCCAATAGTGAGATAGAGCTGGTGTATGTTACTTTTTGAGATTAATACATGAAAGATTTTACGTAAAACATTGTGTGGCACTCCGATGTACAAAACGCACGTTTTGTGCTTTTTACTAGCAATGTCGGTCATTTTTTTTTTCATTCTATCTCCCGTCGGTCGATCTCGCTCTGTCGGTCTCTCTCTGTCTTGTCTGTCCCCCTCTCACAGTCTGTCGGTCATTCTCCCCCCTCTCTCTTACTTACCGTTCCCCGATCACTGCCGCGGCGCTGCACTGCTGTTCACTAAACTCCGGCGGCTTTTCCTCTTTTGTAAAAGCCGGCCGCTCATTAAACAATCTTGTATTCCCTGCTTTCCTGCTTTTCGGCGCCTATGATTGGTTGCAGTGAGACACGCCCCCACGCTGAGTGACAGGTGTCTCACTGCACCCAAACACAGCAGCCGGTGGGTGTGTGTATACTGTGCAGTGAAATAAATAATTTATTAATTTAAAAAAACGGCGTGCGGTCCCCCCAATTTTAATACCAGCCAGATAAAGCCATACGGCTGAAGGCTGGTATTCTCAGGATGGGGAGCTCCACGCTATGGGGAGCCCCCCAGCCTAACAATATCAGTCAGCAGCCGCCCAGAATTGCTGCATATATTATATGCGACAGTTCTGGGACTGTACCCGGCTTTTCCCGATTTGCCCTGGTGCGTTGGCAAATCGGGGTAATAAGGAGTTATTGGCAGCCCATAGCTGCCACTAAATCCTAGATTAATCATGTCAGGCGTCTCCCCGAGATTCCTTCCATGATTAATCTGTAAATTACAGTTAAAAAACACACACACCCGAAAAATCCTTTATTAGAAATAAAAAACACTAACAAAGTCCCTCATCACCAATTTATTAACCCCGACAAACCCTCCATGTCCGGCGTACTCCACAGTCCTCCAGCGTCGCATCCAGCTGTGCTGCATGAAGGTGACAGAAGCTGCAGAATACACCGCCACTCCGGTCAGCTTCACACAGCAACTGAAAACAGCCGCGCGATCAGCTGAGCTGTCACTGAGGTTACCTTGATCCAGCGGTGGATGCAGCGGTGGCCACGGGTAACCTCCGTGACAGCTCAGCTGATCGCGCTACTCACCGCCGCTCCGGTCAGCTCCACGCAGCAACTGAGGTGAGTATCGCGATCAGCTGAGCTGTCACTGAGGTTAATCGCGGCCACCGCTGGATCGTGAGTTACCTGACTGACAGCAGCTGATCGCGCTGCTCACCTCAGTTGCTGTTTGAAGCTGACCGGAGTGGCGGTTTATTCTGCAGCTCCTGTCACCTGCATGCAGCAGAGCTGGACGAGACGCTGGAGGTCCGTGGAGTACACCGGACATGGAGGGCTTTGTCGGGGTTACTAAATTGGTGATGAGGGACTTTGGTATTGTTTTTTATTTCTAATAAAGGATTTTTCGGGTGTGTGTGTTTTTTAACTGTAATTTACAGATTAATCATGGAAGGTATCTCGGGGAGACGCCTCACATGATTAATCTAGGATTTAGTGGCAGCTATGGGCTGCCATTAACTCCTTATTACCCCGATTTGCCAACGCACTAGGGTAAATCGGGAAGAGCCGGGTACAGTCCCAGAACTGTCGCATATAATGTATGCGGCAATTCTGGGCGGCTGCTGACTGATATTGTTAGGCTGGGGGGCTCCCCATAACGTTGAGCTCCCCATCCAGAGAATACCATCCTTCAGCCGTATGGCTTTTTCTGGCTGGTATTAAAATTGGGGGGGACCGCACACCGTTTTTTTTAATTATTTATTTATTTATTTTACTGCACAGTATAGACACGCCCACCGGCTGCTGTGATTGGGTGCAGTGAGACACCTGTCACTCAGCGTGGGGCCGTGTCTCACTGCAACCAATCATAGGCGCCTGTGGGCAGGGAAAGCAGGGAATATGAGATGGCTGTGTGCAGAGCACAGCGCGCCCGCCGGTATAAAGGCTCGGTCACACTGTGCAGGCCGGCCGATCACTGCAATTCCACAACTAACAGGGCTGTGGCATTGCAGTGGTCTGCCAGCCAATCCCTGCATGAGGGCTGGCTCTCAAAAGAGCGCCAACATGCAGGGATGAAGACCACGAGTACAGCACGAGTATCGCGAAATTACTCGGTACCCGCCGAGTAGCCCGAGTACAGTGATACTCGTGCGAGTACCGAGTAGTAACAAGCATACTCGCTCATCACTACTTACTAACCTAACTCTCCCCCGTCCCACCTTCCACATGCTACTCGTAACCTTCTCTCTCCTATGTCTGTCATCACATCCTACATGCAACCAATAGCACGTAAGCTTTCGAGCAGGGCCCCCATTCCTACTATAGCTGTTGAATTATGTACTATTTTGTTTTGTATTTGTCTATACAAGCCCCCACCGGATTGTAAAGTGCTGCGGAATATGTTGGCACTATATAAATAAACTTTTTTATTATTATTATTATTGGTTCCTCAGGTCTGTTTCTGTACTTCACTCTTTCTACTCCTTCACTCTCTTCTCCTTCACTTCCTCACTCAACTTACTAGTACTCCCAACTGTGCTTCTGGGGATGCATCTGGCCCCGGATGAGAATCTGGTTGAGTTATGAGCTTCTTAACCAATGTAACAGCTGGGTCTCTGTCCTGGTTTTTCTTCCATTGATGGTGTGGCAAGGGGTTCAAAATCTTCTCTGCCCGTCTGTGATGAACTTGCTGACACTGAGATGCTTTCAGGTAAAGAAGGCTGGCAGCTCAATTTCTTCAATGTCATCTCCATCTTCTCCAGCATCGGGAAGATGAGGCATTCTGGACAGGGCATCTGCATTACCATTTTTACGACCAGCTCGATACTTGATGCTAAAGTTATAGTTTTCTAGTCGAGCCACCCAGCACTGCTCCAATGTACCCAGATTTGCAGTATCCAGATGAGTCAGGGGGTTGTTGTCTTGGCAGCTGCTAGGTAATGCTCTAACCGTTCTGTTACTGCTCAGATTAAGGCCAGGAACTCCAGCTTGAAGGAGCTGTAGTTATCCGGGTGGGTTCCTTTCAGTAAGATAGAGTTTTCTGCTCACATAGGCAATCACACATTCCTTGCCCTTCTGCACTTGCAACAGCCTGGCCCCCAAACCCACGTTACTGGCATCAGTGTACAGCACAAAAGGCAGATCATAGTCAGGGTAAGCCAAGATTTCTTCACCTGTCAGGGCCCACTTCATGTGATTGAAGGAGTTCTCTTCTTTCTCACCCCATTCAAATGGAGGACTGGAGGTCTTGCCATATTTCTTCTGGCCCACCAGGAGGTCTTGCATGGGTGCTGCCATTGTTGTGTAGTCTGGGATGAATCTCCTGTAATACCCCACGAGGCCCAGGAACTGACGTACCTCTTTGATGGTGGTTGGTCTTGGCCAGTTCTGGGTAGCAGTTATCTTGTCTGGATCTGGTGCTACACCTTCTGCACTGACCACGTGCCAAGATACTGAACCTTGGGCTTCAGCAAGTGACACTTGGATGACTTCAGTTTCATCCCATACCTTGACAGTGCCTCGAATACCTCAGCCAGATGTTTCAGATGCTCTTCATAGGTCTTGGAGTACACTATGATGTCATCAAGGTAAAGCAACACGGTTTCAAAGTTACGGTGCCCTAGACAGCACTTCATCAGTCTTTCGAATTTCCTAAGCGCGTTGCAGAGTCCAAATGACATACTGTTGAATTCCCATAGGCCCATGGGTGTTGCAAATGCAGTCTTCTCACGATCTTCTTCTGCTAAGGAGACCTGCCAGTACCCACTAGTAAGATCTAGAGTGGAGAAACAGTTAGAAGCTTTCAGTGCAGCGAGAGATTCTTCTATGCATGGTAAAGGGTAAGCATCTTTATGTGTTACAATATTTATTTGCCTATAATCCATGCACATCCTCATTGTGTCATCGCTTTTCTTAACTAGGACCATGTGAGCTGCCCAGGGCCTACAACTCTCTCTAATAACCCCAGCCTCCTTCATGTCCTGTAACATCTCTTTGGCATGCTGATAATGAGCTGGTGGCATAGGTCTGTACCTTTCTTTAATGGGGGAATGATCTCCTGTGGGATTTGATGTGAGACCCCTTTTATTTTTCCAACATCTAATTGGTGTTTACTGGAAACCTGTTCATACTCTTGCACCACTTGATAGACTCCTTGTTTTTGTTTTCGTAAGAAGGGGTGGAATTAGTCCCCACATGCAGTTCTTGACACCAACCTTCTAGGTGCTCAGTGGTACAATTACTCTCTACTGGCTCTGATGGGGTTAAGGATTCCACTGCCTAGATAGTGTTCATTGACAGTGAATAATTTGGCAATGGTGGCATACTGGGGCAATTTAGATTCCTAATCCCCACAATTTAACACTCTGACAGATACTTTTCCACCACATACATCAACCACCCCCCGTGCTGTCAGTATTGTGGACCAGCTCTCTGAGTACATGGGTTCCACCATGGCCTGTTAATCCCGCCTTCCAAGGCCCACTGCTGTCCGACACCATATCATCATTTCACTTTTTGGGGGTACCACAATGGGGACTGAGTCTGTCACTCTTACATTGCCAATCTCCACACCAGACAAGTTTACCTGTTGTCTCAGCAAGAGGTCTCGGATCTCCTTCTGCAGTGTCCTCTGCTGCCCAGCACCAGCAGTTCTGGCAATCTGTTGGAGCAAAAACAACACTTCTTCCAGACAATTTTCAGTGACATTTGTACCTAAAAATCATCTGTAGATTTTTCTCATTGATGTCAGTTTCAACCAAAACAATCCTTGACCCTTTAGCTTGACCCTCCCCACATTTACGGTTACCTCTTTACACCCTATTTGAGTCACTGGTAACCCATTAATGGCATAAATGGTGAGTCCGGAGTCCGGACGGTTGAGTTCATCAGCAGCTCAGAATCTCTTGTACAGTACATACGGGATAGTGGTTACCTGTGAACCGGTGTCCAGCAATACAGATGTGGGAATGCCATCCAGGGGGATGGACAGAATCGGTCGTTCTCCCAAATATCTGTCAAGCCAATCGTGTGGGCCTGGTTGTCCTACTCCTGGGGATTGGCTCTTGGCCCTCGGGGTTGTGGGTTTTAAGGACACACTCTGGCAAAATGGCCCGCCTTATGACACCGACGGCAGATGGGTTGTCCAGATGAATCAAAATGGTCACTGCACCTTCCTTGAGTCGATGGGATCCTCCTTCCTCGCATCCAGGGGACATCCTATGGGCAGTCTGCTAGCTGGATCTTGTCCGATGGCTTGGATTCCGGGGCAAGTTGCATGGCTCTGAGGATTTTGGCTACATCCTTGCTTAGTTGTTGCACCTGGGAATGTAGATCATCAGGGGCACCAGGTGTCGCAGCCTGTCCATTTATCTTTGCCAGGGTTAAAGAAGCATGCTCCGCCCCGGGGATGGAATGCTGCCTTGTAGCAATTGAAGAGCAGAGTCTAAAGTTGTTGGGGCCTATAATGCTTTTATAGCCCAGTCTTTTAAGACAGCAAAGTCCTCATCAGCATGTTCAAGAACCCACAGGCGCAGCTGCTTATGGTCCTCAGAAGATTGCAGGCCCTGCAGGAACTATTCTCTCAACATACGGTTCTCTTCTCTGGTACCAATAGGATCTACATGTTTTAATGTCCTTAAAGCTGCTTAGAATCTTAGAGCATAGTCTCTTATATTATCTTGTGGTCTATGCCTGTAATTATAAAACTCCATTGTCAGCTCTGCCTCTGTGTGGGTTTCAAAATCGATTTTTAACTTTTCAAAAATAGTAGTCACTAGTGATGAGCGAGCATGCTTGTCACTACTCGGTACTCGCACGAGTATCACTGTACTCGGGCTGCTCGGCGGGGACCGAGTAATCTCGCGATACTCGTGCTTTACTCGTGGTCTTCATTTCTGCATGTTGGCGCTCTTTTGAGAGCCAGCCCTCATGCAGGGATTGGCTGGCAGACCACTGCAATGCCACAGCCCTGTTAGTTGTGGAATTGCAGTGATTGGCCGGCCTGCACAGCGTCACCGAGCCTTTATATCGGCCGGCGCGCTGTGCTCTGCTCACAGCTATTCTGACAGTGAGTGTAGGGAGAGTGTCGCTGATTCAGGGAAAGCTTTGCGGCCCTTTATAGCTTTTTCAGTTGCAGGGCTGCAAACAGTGTGACCAAAAGTCCTTCTCAGGACTATTCTAGTTGTATACAGGCAGGCAGGGTATAGCCAGGTCGGAGTACAGTAGCAGAGTCCTTCTCAGGACTATTGTTGCTATATACAGGCAGGGTATAGCCAGGTCTGAATACAGGCTAGTGACCAAAAGAGTCCTTGTCAGGACTATTGTAGCAGTATACAGGCAGGCAGGCAGGCAGGGTAGTGGTGACCGTATACCAGCCTTCATATCTGGGGCTGGTGTACACAGTGTAAAACAGTCCAGATAGTGTCTGACTTGTCTGTACTGTAATTGTCGCTCCCCAAAAAAACCTGTTAGTAGGTTATTATTGCGTCCGTGCTTGGTTTTTAAAACCGCACGTGTGTGCCTGTTGGTGGCAGCGTACAGGTGCACTGGTGTGCGTTTACCAAACTATTATATAACGCACAAGTGTAGTGTATAATACACGTCAGTCAGCAGTGGCTGATAGTGTCAGAGTTCTTAATTTTTGCTCCTAAAACCTGTGTTAGGTTATTATTGCGTCCGTGCTTGGTTTTTAAAACCGCACGTGTGTGCCTGTTGGTGGCAGCGTACAGGTGCACTGGTGTGCGTTTACCAAACTATTATATAACGCACAAGTGTAGTGTATAATACACGTCAGTCAGCAGTGGCTGATAGTGTCAGAGTTCTTAATTTTTGCTCCTAAAACCTGTGTTAGGTTATTATTGCGTCCGTGCTTGGTTTTTAAAACCGCACGTGTGTGCCTGTTGGTGGCAGCGTACAGGTGCACTGGTGTGCGTTTACCAAACTATTATATAACGCACAAGTGTAGTGTATAATACACGTCAGTCAGCAGTGGCTGATAGTGTCAGAGTTCTTAATTTTTGCTCCTAAAACCTGTGTTAGGTTATTATTGCGTCCGTGCTTGGTTTTTAAAACCGCACGTGTGTGCCTGTTGGTGGCAGCGTACAGGTGCACTGGTGTGCGTTTACCAAACTATTATATAACGCACAAGTGTAGTGTATAATACACGTCAGTCAGCAGTGGCTGATAGTGTCAGAGTTCTTAATTTTTGCTCCTAAAACCTGTGTTAGGTTATTATTGCGTCCGTGCTTGGTTTTTAAAACCGCACGTGTGTGCCTGTCGGTGGCAGCGTACAGGTGCACTTGTGTGCAATTTCCAGAAACTTTGATATAACGCACAAGTAGTGAATATACACGTCAGCAGTGCACAGCATTGCAAAATGCGCAAGGGCATTGGCAAGGAACAAGGAAGTGGACGTGATGGTGGTGCAGGCAGAGGCCGAGGTCGTGGGCAAGCTCTAATTTCGCCACAACAAAGGGCCACATCTAGTCGCTCGCACGTCCTGTCCCAAATTCTTGGGGACCGCAGCAGTACACCGCTCTTGAACCAAGACCAGTGTCAACAGGTTGTTAGTTGGATAGCGGATAATGCTTCCAGTCAGATTGGCACCACCACAAACACTCTGTCTTCCACACGGTCAAGTGTCAGTAGCCGTGATACTGCACCGCACATTTCTGAACCTGATCCTCCTTCCTACCACCAGGCTGAGTACACGTCCTCCTCGGACATTAATGATCCCACACTTGGACACTCGGAAGAGCTGTTCACGTTTCCATTCACACATTCTGGCCTCTCGCCAGCTCATATTGAAGTGGGTCATGAGGAGATCGTCTGTACAGATGGCCAAATATTTGAGCAGCCACGTTCTCACGAAGTTGGCAACGTGTCTCAACAAGTGGTGGACGATGATGAGACACAATTGTCAGCAAGTCAGGAGGAGGAGCAGGGTGCGGAAGAGGAAGACGACGTGGTGGATGATCCAGTAACTGACCCAACCTGGCAGGAAGATATGCAGAGCGAGGACAGCAGTGCACAGGGGGAGGGAGGCGTAGCATCACAACAGGCAGTAAGAAGCAGGGTGGTGGCCCCAGGCAGAAGTCAGGCAACCGTTCCCCGGAACAACACGACGACACAAGGTGCCTGTCCAAATGTTAGGTCTTCACGAGTCTGGCAGTTTTTTAAGTTGGATCCAGATGATTCAAAAAAGGCCATTTGCAACACCTGCCGTGCCAGCATCAGCAGGGGTACCAAAACTAGCAGCCTGACCACCACCAGCATGATCAGGCACATGTCAGCCAAGCACCCGACTTTGTGGGAAGTACAACAGAGTCGAGGAGCAGTGCTTGCTGATGTCACTGCTACGTCTTCGCTGGTTGTGCATGCGAGCCAATCCTCTGTCCATGCTGCCTGCGAACAAGCCTCCTCCACTCCTGCACCTACAGTTGCCTACGCAGAAAGAACACCATCATCAAGCACGTCCTTGTCCCAGCGCAGCGTTCAGTTATCCATTCAGCAAACCTTTGAACGCAGGCGCAAATACACTGCCAACACCCCACATGCCACAGTTCTAAATGCTAACATTTCGCGACTGCTTGCGCTGGAAATGTTGCCTTTTAGGCTGGTGGAGACAGAAGCATTCCGTGACCTGATGGCGGCAGCTGTCCCACGTTACTCGGTCCCCAGCCGCCACTATTTCTCCCGGTGTGCCGTCCCCGCGTTGCATAACCACGTGTCACAAAACATCACACGTGCCCTGAACAACGCTGTTTCACCCAAGGTCCACCTAACCACAGACACGTGGACAAGTGCTTGTGGGCAAGGCCGCTACATCTCGTTGACGGCACACTGGGTTAATATTGTGGAAGCTGGGACCCAGTCTGAGCGAGGGACGCAACACGTCCTTCCCACACCAAGGTTTGCAGGCCCTACCTCAGTCAGTGTTTCACCCACACTCTACAGCTCCGGAATGTCATGCTCTTCAGCCTCCTCCTCCTCCTGCGCATCCTCATCCACTGTGCCCTCCACACCAGTCACAAGCTGGAAGCACTGCAGCACTGCCTCGGCGAAGCGGCAACAGGCTGTGCTGAAGCTAATCTGCATAGGTGACAAACCCCACAATGCAGAAGAGCTGTGGACAGCTCTGAAACAGCAGGCAGATCACTGGCTCACACCTCTGAACCTAAAGCCAGGAAAGGTCGTTTGTGACAATGGCCGGAACCTGGTGGCGGCTTTGAGGCGAGGCCAGCTGACACATGTTCCATGCGTGGCCCATGTGCTCAACCTCGTGGTTCAGCGGTTTATAAAGTCATACCCAGAGCTGTCTGATCTGCTGGTAAAAGTTCGCCGCCTGTCTGCACATTTTCGAAAGTCACCTACTGCTTCAGCCGGCCTTGCCGGCTTTCAGCGCCGTTTGCATCTTCCGGCTCACAGACTGGTGTGTGATGTCCCCACGCGTTGGAATTCAACTCTGCACATGTTGGTCAGGATATGTGAGCAGAAGAGGGCAGTTGTTGAGTACCTGCATCACCTAAGCCGTCGGGAAATGGGTCAAACTCCACACATAACACCTGAGGAGTGGAGATGGATGTCAGACCTATGTACCATCCTCCAAAACTTTGAGGACTCCACCAAGATGGTGAGTGGTGATGACGCCATTATTAGCGTCACCATACCGCTACTCTGCCTTCTAAAACGGTCCCTGCTGAAAAACAAACATGATGCATTGCAGGCGGAGCGCGATGAGTTGCAGCAAGAAACAGTAGTGGGTGTGGGTGATAACACACAGCCCAGCCTCGTCTCATCACAACGTGCAGTGGAGGACTATGACGAGGAGGAGGATGAAGACATGGAGCAACTCTCCGGCCAAATTGAGGATATGACATGCACACCAGTCATATCCTCGATTCAGCGTGGCTGGCCAGAGGACAGGGTAGATGAGGAGGAGGAGGAGGAGGAGGAGGAGGAGGAGGACAGCATGTTCAGTCATCTTGTTGGTCAGGCTACTGAAGTCCTGGCTGTTAAGAGTCTGGCGCACATGGCTGACTTTATGGTAAGCTGCCTGTCTCGTGACCCTCGCGTTAAGAACATCTTGGCCGACAATCATTACTGGTTGGTAACACTGTTAGACCCACGCTACAAGGAGAACTTTTTGTCTCTTATTCCCGTGGAGGAGAGGTCAACCAAAATGCAGCAGTTTCGGAAGGCCATACTCACGGAAGTAGGCAAAGCATTCCCCTCACAAAACGCTAGCGGCATAGGTCAGGAATCAGTGGACAACCGAGGCGTACAGCCGAGAGAGGCACAAGTCCAATCCGCCAGAGGTAGGGGAACAGTCTTTAAGATGTGGGACAGTTTTCTCAGCCCCTCACGTACCACAGCCCCTGAGGTGAGGGGTAGTGCCACAAGAAATCCTAAGTTTGCCCAGATGCTGAAGGAGTACCTTGCAGATCGAACAACTGTACTCCGACATTCCTCTGTGCCTTACAATTATTGGGTATCCAAGCTGGACACGTGGCATGAATTGGCTCTCTACGCCTTGGAAGTCCTGGCCTGCCCTGCTGCTAGCGTTTTGTCAGAGCGTGTTTTTAGTGCCGCAGGTGGAATCATTACAGATAAACGCACCCGCCTGTCAACTGAAAATGCTGACAGGCTGACTCTGATAAAGATGAACAAGGGTTGGATTGGGCCAGACTTCACCACACCACCAGCAAATGAGAGCGGAATTTAAAGTTTGCCATGTACCTCCACTCACCCATGGGTACACTTCTCGACTTTGGATAATCGCTGGACTGCTCCTCCTTCTCCTCATGCGCCATCATGATGACCGTTACAATAGTTAGGTCTTTGTTTCAGGTATACCCCCAGTGGTAAATTTTTTCGCCCATTCTTTGCAGAATGGACATTACAACGACAGGAGACCCGCTCCTTTGCAATGGGAACAATGTTTTGAGGCCCTCATGCACGTCTCTACCCAGGGACAACGTGTAGCCTCCCAATTTTTGGCTGCCCTGCCTAAGGGCTATACTATAATACACCCACTTCCTTAAAATGGACACTTAATGTTTTGAGGCCCTCATGCACGTCTCTACCCAGGGACAATGTGGAGCCTCCCAATTTTTGGCTGCCCTGCCTAAGGGCTATACTATAATACACCCACTTCCTGACAATGGACACTTAATGTTTTGAGGCCCTCATGCACGTCTCTACCCAGGGACAATGTGGAGCCTCCCAATTTTTGGCTGCCCTGCCTAAGGGCTATACTATAATACACCCACTTCCTGACAATGGACACTTAATGTTTTGAGGCCCTCATGCACGTCTCTACCCAGGGACAATGTGGAGCCTCCCAATTTTTGGCTGCCCTGGCAAAGGGCTATACTGAAATAGACCCACTTCCTTACAATGGGCACTTCAGGTTTAAAGGCCATCATGCACGTCTCTATCCAGGGACAATGTGGAGCCTCCCAATTTTTGGCTGCCCTGCCTAAGGGCTATACTGAAATACACCCACTTCCTTAAAATGGACACTTAATGTTTTGAGGCCCTCATGCACGTCTCTACCCAGGGACAATGTGGAGCCTCCCAATTTTTGGCTGCCCTGGCAAAGGGCTATACTGAAATAGACCCACTTCCTTACAATGGGCACTTCAGGTTTAAAGGCCATCATGCACGTCTCTATCCAGGGACAATGTGGAGCCTCCCAATTTTTGGCTGCCCTGCCTAAGGGCTATACTATAATACACCCACTTCCTGACAATGGACACTTAATGTTTTGAGGCCCTCATGCACGTCTCTACCCAGGGACAATGTGGAGCCTCCCAATTTTTGGCTGCCCTGGCAAAGGGCTATACTGAAATAGACCCACTTCCTTACAATGGGCACTTCAGGTTTAAAGGCCATCATGCACGTCTCTATCCAGGGACAATGTGGAGCCTCCCAATTTTTGGCTGCCCTGCCTAAGGGCTATACTGAAATACACCCACTTCCTTAAAATGGACACTTAATGTTTTGAGGCCCTCATGCACGTCTCTACCCAGGGACAATGTGGAGCCTCCCAATTTTTGGCTGCCCTGGCAAAGGGCTATACTGAAATAGACCCACTTCCTTACAATGGGCACTTCAGGTTTAAAGGCCATCATGCACGTCTCTATCCAGGGACAATGTGGAGCCTCCCAATTTTTGGCTGCCCTGCCTAAGGGCTATACTATAATACACCCACTTCCTGACAATGGACACTTAATGTTTTGAGGCCCTCATGCACGTCTCTACCCAGGGACAATGTGGAGCCTCCCAATTTTTGGCTGCCCTGGCAAAGGGCTATACTGAAATAGACCCACTTCCTTACAATGGGCACTTCAGGTTTAAAGGCCATCATGCACGTCTCTATCCAGGGACAATGTGGAGCCTCCCAATTTTTGGCTGCCCTGCCTAAGGGCTATACTGAAATACACCCACTTCCTTAAAATGGACACTTAATGTTTTGAGGCCCTCATGCACGTCTCTACCCAGGGACAATGTGGAGCCTCCCAATTTTTGGCTGCCCTGGCAAAGGGCTATACTGAAATAGACCCACTTCGTTACAATGGGCACTTCAGGTTTAAAGGCCATCATGCACGTCTCTACCCAGGGACAATGTGGAGCCTCCCAATTTTTGGCTGCCCTGGCAAAGGGCTATACTGAAATAGACCCACTTCCTTACAATGGGCACTTCAGGTTTAAAGGCCATCATGCACGTCTCTACCCAGGGACAATGTGGAGCCTCCCAATTTTTGGCTGCCCTGCCTAAGGGCTATACTATAATACACCCACTTCCTGACAATGGACACTTAATGTTTTGAGGCCCTCATGCACGTCTCTACCCAGGGACAATGTGGAGCCTCCCAATTTTTGGCTGCCCTGGCAAAGGGCTATACTGAAATAGACCCACTTCCTTACAATGGGCACTTCAGGTTTAAAGGCCATCATGCACGTCTCTACCCAGGGACAATGTGGAGCCTCCCAATTTTTGGCTGCCCTGCCTAAGGGCTATACTATAATACACCCACTTCCTGACAATGGACACTTAATGTTTTGAGGCCCTCATGCACGTCTGTATGCAGGGGCATTGGTGAACCTCACAATTTAGGACTGCCCTGGCAAAGGAAAATACTACAAAGACTCACTTCCTCAAAATGGGCACATTAGACTCAAGAGGCCTTCATGTACGTCTCTTCTCAGGGACATCGGAGTGCCACACAATGTTTTCACGTAAAATCTTTCATGTATTGATCTCAAAAAGTAACATACACCAGCTCTATCTCACTATTGGGTATGTGCCCTTAACATTTCCGCCATGAAAAATCATTTTGGGGTCATTTTGGAAGGTTTTCTGGTGAGTCCGTAAAAATGGCGTAAAACGCGGACAAAATTGTTCACAGCTGTGACTTTTGAGTGATAAATGCTTCAAGGGGTCTTCCCCATGCTGTTGCCATGTCATTTGAGCACTCTTCTGAGACTTTTGTGACATTTTTAGGGTTTCTCCATGCTGCCGGGAGGTCATTTCACAAAAATACTCGGGTCTCCCATAGGATAACATTGGGCTCGTTGCTCGGGCCGAGTACACGAGTATCTTGGGAGGCTCGGCCCGAGCTTCGAGCACCCGAGCTTTTTAGTACTCGCTCATCACTAGTAGTCACTGAATCCCTGTCTGCATCTGCCCAAGCCTCTACTTCCAGCTCTGCTGCACCTTTTAACTGACCCAGCACAACACATGGTCTCTGCTTTCCAGTAATTGTATACATGTCCAGTACAGTGCAGATCCTATTTTTAAACCAAACCAAGGCATCTGGTTTATAGTCATACTGGGGCAGCCATGTCGCTTCCGGAACATAGGGTAGGGTGATCGGCATGATCAGTGTCGCCTCGCCGGGCACTGCCACTCCCGCACCGTTGCTGGGCCCTGCAGCCTCGCTGTCTCCCTATCCCTTCATCTTGTCTCCCCATTAGTTATTCTCACTAACCTTTTCTCGCGGGACTGGAGCACTGTGGGAACTTCCGGGTCAGGCGGTTGCACCTCTTCCGTCCTCAGTGGCATTATGAGCGGAGCCTCTGGTTTTGCGCCTCTTTGTAGTTTGTGGCATAGTTATTTTTACAATACAAGATGGCGGCAATTCAAAGTATTTAAACACAGTTCAATTTGTAAGTACACTTGTCACCCGAGGTTGTGGGTCTAGTCAGAATCCTGCCAACTGCACCTTTTTTTCCAAGGAGATGTGACGCCCCAGTGCTTGGGGTGCACAGTTGGGTCAGTCATGGTCACGGCCCAGTACCATGACTCTTGTGGTGCCATCCCCCGGAAAAGAAAGGGGAGAAAAATAATAAAAGTAAAAGAAAATAAAAATAAAATAAAAAAAGAGTTCTCGACTACGCCATTTGCGGTGTGCGGCCAGGTTACAGGGGCAGCCGCTGCAGGTTTTTGCTGGGGCTGATGGAGTGATGCAGCCTGGATGTTTGGAGCCCTCTGCAAGCAGGGACAGGCCCCAGCAGTGAATGATGGGCATAGTAGTGGTGAACCGTCTATGTAAGTGCACGGGGTGATCAAGAACACAGTGCACACCAGTGTTTCAGTTTCCACTTGCCTTTACTTTACGGTGGTACCTGGACCCGCGGGTGCCAGTTCCAGATGTATCCGCTCCCCTTGTTCTCCGTGCCAGCTGTGACCTGGATTGGCTGTCCTCCATGCACACTCATTTTGGTTGGACTCCCGTGGCCTGGAGCTACTTGGTAGTCTCTTTTCTTTAGCATGGACTATTTAAGTGGTTTAGTCCCCGATCCCCTCTTTGCTGCTTGTGCTTCAGGCTTGTTTGGTTGGCGATGAACCCTGGAGATCTTCTCGCCCGGCAGAGTTAACAACTGACCATAAAGTGTCCCACTGTCTTAGGGTCTGCACCCAGCCTTGTGCTGAGTCCTGTGAGCCTTGGTTCCAGACTTCCACAGGTATCTTATGGTTCCTGGAGTTTTGCACTTCCACAGGTAACCCACAGTGCCTGGAGTCCTGGTTCCTTACTCCACAGTCCACAGTCCCTAACTCCTTTTACAGCTCTCTGTTGGTTCCTTAGGTCTGTTTCTGTACTTCACTCTTTCTACTCCTTCACTCTCCTCTCCTTTACTTCCTCACTCGACTCACTGCTACTCCCAACTACTCACTACTTACTTCCGGCTTCCCAACTGACAACTCACCCCTCCCCCTCACTGGGTCTCTCCCTACAGGTGGGTTGGCCACTATTCAATCAGTTGCTTCCCTTTTACCTGTTAATAGGCAGTATCCCAGTCTGGTGTTGTGTTTGTGTATGTGGCCTGAGGGTGCTGGTGTACTTGCTGACATGGGTATTCCGGAGTTTGGGTTTTTCACTGGTTACATTTGTGGCACCTGGTACTGCAGGGGTACTACACACCTGGCAGGTGGCAGGTTTATGGTAAAATGATGTTAATTCCACTTCCAAATTATGGACCCATCAGTGCTCACTGGAACCTGCAATAGTTTAGAAATTGACTTGTAACCAATGCCATCACTATGTTTACAACAAAAAGGCTACAAAAGTCTCGAGACAACTCAGCACATGAGATGTTTCATGTGTGGCACCTTAGTAATGAGACACTTTTTTGGCAGTCAATTGAACCAGTTGATACTATTTTTCACTTTGTGGCAGGATTGCTTTCTAATTACTGATAGATTTCAGCTGGTGTCATGACTTTCCATAGCTTTTTACACCTCTCTTTCTTCATGTGTTCAATACTTTTTCCCTATGTAAATTTTCATTATTAAACTCATTTGTTTTTAACATCTGTGGATTAATTTCATCACCTGTGTGGATGGGGTGGGAAGTTACTAAGATATGGTGAGAAATTCAAGTCAATAGCACCTTTAGAAATATACTTATTTAGAAATTTGCTGATGTGCTCATTATTCACCCGTTGTATACATATATACCGTATGTGTGTAATATATTGTTTGGATATATATACAGTTAGGTCCAGAAATATTTGGACAGTGACACAAGTTTTGTTATTTTAGCTGTTTACAAAAACATGTTCAGAAATACAATTATATATATAATATGGGCTGAAAGTGCACACTCCCAGCTGCAATATGAGAGTTTTCACATCCAAATCGGAGAAAGGGTTTAGGAATCATAGCTCTATAATGCATAGCCTCCTCTTTTTCAAGGGACCAAAAGTAATTGGACAAGGAACTCTAAGGGCTGCAATTAACTCTGAAGGCGTCTCCCTTGTTAACCTGTAATCAATGAAGTAGTTAAAAGGTCTGGGGTTGATTACAGGTGTGTGGTTTTGCATTTGGAAGCTGTTGCTGTGACCAGACAACATGCGGTCTAAGGAACTCTCAATTGAGGTGAAGCAGAACATCCTGAGGCTGAAAAAAAGAAAAAAGTCCATCAGTGAGATAGCAGACATGTTTGGAGTAGCAAAATCAACAGTCGGGTACATTCTGAGAAAAAAGGAATTGACTGGTGAGCTTGGGAACTCAAAAAGGCCTGGGCGTCCACGGATGACAACAGTGGTGGATGATCGTCGCATACTTTCTTTGGTGAAGAAGAACCCGTTCACAACATCAACTGAAGTCCAGAACACTCTCAGTGAAGTAGGTGTATCTGTCTCTAAGTCAACAGTAAAGAGAAGACTCCATGAAAGTAAATACAAAGGGTTCACATCTAGATGCAAACCATTCATCAATTCCAAAAATAGACAGGCCAGAGTTAAATTTGCTGAAAAACACCTCATGAAGCCAGCTCAGTTCTGGAAAAGTATTCTATGGACAGATGAGACCAAGATCAACATGTACCAGAATGATGGGAAGAAAAAAGTTTGGAGAAGAAAGGGAACGGCACATGATCCAAGGCACACCACATCCTCTGTAAAACATGGTGGCGGCAACGTGATGGCATGGGCATGCATGGCTTTCAATGGCACTGGGTCACTTGTGTTTATTGATGACATAACAGCAGACAAGAGTAGCCGGATGAATTCTGAAGTGTACCGGGATATACTTTCAGCCCAGATTAAGCCAAATGCCGCAAAGTTGATCGGACGGCGCTTCATAGTACAGATGGACAATGACCCCAAGCATACAGCCAAAGCTACCCAGGAGTTCATGAGTGCAAAAAAGTGGAACATTCTGCAATGGCCAAGTCAATCACCAGATCTTAACCCAATTGAGCATGCATTTCACTTGCTCAAATCCAGACTTAAGACGGAAAGACCCACAAACAAGCAAGACCTGAAGGCTGCGGCTGTAAAGGCCTGGCAAAGCATTAAGAAGGAGGAAACCCAGCGTTTGGTGATGTCCATGGGTTCCAGACTTAAGGCAGTGATTGCCTCCAAAGAATTCGCAACAAAATATTGAAAATAAAAATTTTTTTTTTGGGTTTGGTTTATTTGTCCAATTACTTTTGACCTCCTAAAATGTGGAGTGTTTGTAAAGAAATGTGTACAATTCCTACAATTTCTATCAGATATTTTTGTTCAAACCTTCAAATTAAACGTTACAATCTGCACTTGAATTCTGTTGTAGAGGTTTCATTTCAAATCCAATGTGGTGGCATGCAGAGCCCAACTCGCGAAAATTGTGTCACTGTCCAAATATTTCTGGACCTAACTGTATATATATATAAATATATATATATATATATATATATAGTGTTTGTGTATAGTCTGCTCATAGGTACTGTGAATATATATGTATATATATATATATATATATATATACATACATATACAAAATTATTTATAGTATTTAATAGGTTTGTACTAATGAAAATTGAAATTTAATTACACCAATTAGCATTGAACATCAGACATTGGATGTGTCATCAATTAGAAAGCCCCTAATGATTATGTTAGCACAATTTACGGTTATAATTAAATATCTAAATGCAGCACAAATGGAAAATTATGATTACAAAACCAAAAAAATGCATTAACATAATATTAGCAATATAGTTGTCTGTGAATAAATTGTTTTATTCTCAAAAGAAATAAATGGGGCAGTGCAAATATTTTGAGTATGTTCTGCATTTTAATGATCAGTGATAATTAAAACTCTGACATTGACATCATTATATTGAAGTCAAGAGTCAAATGTACAAGTATTGAAGATTTTTAAATACTATATTACATTGTCACTGGATGACTAGTACAGTATTTTTCAGACTATAAGATGCACTTCCCCACCAATGTCTAGTGGGAAAATGGAGGTGTGTCTTACAGTCCGATAGCAGCTTACTTGGCTTACTGTGGGAAGGGCAATGGGGCTGAAGTGGAGTCATAGGAGGAAGGAGCGGGTCACCACTGCAGGAAGTCATCGGTGGCAGGAGTGGGGCTATGCTGTGGGCCCTGGGCTTGGAGGGGGGGTGACTCAGGCATGCTAAGCAAAGAGGCAGGAGCGGAGTATGTAACTTATTGCTCTACCTTCTCCGGTTTTCTTGCTATAAGATCCGGTAAATATATTGTCATGTGCTGGCTAATAAAGGAGATGTTAATCCAAAATAAATATTCACTGCTTCCCATGCCTATAATCTTCCGCACCTCTCAGCATTGAGGTCAGTGATTGTAAATGACAGTGAAGATTTTTCTTTCACTGATGCTGGAAATTGGACAGGATTTTGGCATGAGGAGCAGTGAATATTTATTTTGGATTAACATCTGCTTGACTAGCTGGCATGAGACACTTAATTTACCAAAAATTACAGCAAGAAAACTGGAAAAGGTAGAGGAATATAAGTTACATGTTCTGAAAGGGGTAACCAAGCCCTACTTCAAGATATCATAAGTGTGGTAGTAATAAAAATCACCTGATAGATTCCCTTTAAAAAAGGCTAATTCCACTTGAGTGCCACCTGTCAATTTGGCCCTGCAGCTTTTGCAAAACTACAACTCCTATCTTGTTTGGACAAGATGGGATGATGGGAGCTGTAGTTTGGCAATGGCAACACAACCACACAAGTTATGCAAAACTGGTGTCGGCATACAAGTGAGTGGCACAATTTATGGCCCTCTAGCAGCAGATCTCCGCCCGACAACTGTCAGCAGACCACCCCCATAACAGCGATTCATCAGCAGATGTCCCCCATAACTGTGGTAGCGACAGATCTCCCCCATAATTGTGCATTAGCCGGAGATCATTAACAGTGTCAGCATTAGTAAATATTTTACCACATTTTTTGCTTCAAAAATTTTCCTATTTTCCGCCTCTAAACCCTAGATGCATCTTATGGTCTGTCACTTGTTATAGTCTAACAAATGCAGTAATTTAGGTTGGAAATGAATACAAAAGTTTTTGTTCTGATTAATTAGCTATAACCCTTAAAGGAGTTAGTGATATAGCTTTTAAAAAGCCAAATTAACATACTATATGTTTTATACTTTCAAGGTTAAGAAAATATGTGCGTTTCTTATGTTATAAGGAAGAGGTTACATTGCTATAAAAATTACATGTTGTACAAGCATATAACCACTTCAGTCATTATGTTACCAAGTCATGCATACCATGCGACTCTGCTCTTGCCAGTGTTTTTTTGTGATGGTCATGTATCTACAGTAGGATAAAGAGAGGTAGTGGACCACTATGTAAATTTTAGGATTAACTTTACAGATGTAACAGACATCCTCGTCAATTAGGAATCTGCATTGGAAATTTTTGTTCACTACCCTAGGAGGCTACATATACATGATTTTGTTTTGCTTTATTGTCTTTGCTCCTTATTAGTCTGTGTGCCCATGAAGAGTATTTGGTGACTTTGTAATTCTGCATTTTTTCACTGTATCAAAAATGTAGCATCCTACAGTTTCAGCAAAGCGGATGAGATTTATAGAACTCTCATGCCCACAGTGCCTCTTTGTTACTCAGTGTAAACTAAAAGGCAACTTCAGATCACAGAGCCATCGAAGGGTCTGGGAATACAAATGTATTAAAATGTTTAACTCTGTGGTCACAGGACTCAACCTGTCAGAAGGATTTATGGCCCATTACAAAATCTGAGGAGTCTATTCCAGAGATTCACCAGACCTCTGATCCTACATGGATATTGGGACAATAAAACTCTCACACCACTAATCAAATCTAATTAAGGATTCACTTTCTAAGCTCAGTGTTTGTTTAATTAAATGTCTTTTATTATGCCATCCCTTTGCTCTGTTCGTGCATATACAGTTAGGTCCAGAAATATTTGGACAGTGACACAAGTTTTGTTATTTTAGCTGTTTACAAAAACATGTTCAGAAATACAATTATATATATAATATGGGCTGAAAGTGCACACTCCCAGCTGCAATATGAGAGTTTTCACATCAAAATCGGAGAAAGGGTTTAGGAATCATAGCTCTGTAATGCATAGCCTCCTCTTTTTCAAGGGACCAAAAGTAATTGGACAAGGGACTCTAAGGGCTGCAATTAACTCTGAAAGCATCTCCCTCGTTAACCTGTAATCAATGAAGTAGTTAAAAGGTCTGGGGTTGATTACAGGTGTGTGGTTTTGCATTTGGAAGCTGTTGCTGTGACCAGACAACATGCGGTCTAAGGAACTCTCAATTGAGGTGAAGCAGAACATCCTGAAGCTGAAAAAAAAGAAAAAATCCATCAGAGAGATAGCAGACATGCTTAAAGTAGCAAAATCAACAGTCGGGTACATTCTGAGAAAAAAGGAATTGACTGGTGAGCTTGGGAACTCAAAAAGGCCTGGGCGTCCACGGATGACAACAGTGGTGGATGATCGCCGCATACTTTCTTTGGTGAAGAAGAACCCGTTCACAACATCAACTGAAGTCCAGAACACTCTCAGTGAAGTAGGTGTATCTGTCTCTAAGTCAACAGTAAAGAGAAGACTCCATGAAAGTAAATACAAAGGGTTCACATCTAGATGCAAACCATTCATCAATTCCAAAAATAGACAGGCCAGAGTTAAATTTTCTGAAAAACACCTCATGAAGCCAGCTCAGTTCTGGAAAAGTATTCTATGGACAGATGAGACAAAGATCAACCTGTACCAGAATGATGGGAAGAAAAAAGTTTGGAGAAGAAAGGGAACGGCACATGATCCAAGGCACACCACATCCTCTATAAAACATGGTGGAGGCAACGTGATGGAATGGGCAAGCATGGCTTTCAATGGCACTGGGTCACTTGTGTTTATTGATGACATAACAGCAGACAAGAGTAGCCGGATGAATTCTGAAGTGTACATACTTTCAGATTCAGCCAAATGCCGCAAAGTTGATCGGACGGCGCTTCCTAGTACAGATGGACAATGACCCCAAGCATACAGCCAAAGCTACCCAGGAGTTCATGAGTGCAAAAAAGTGGAACATTCTGCAATGGCCAAGTCAATCACCAGATATTAACCCAATTGAGCATGCAGTTCACTTGCTCAAATCCAGACTTAAGATGGAAAGACCCACAAACAAGCAAGACCTGAAGGCTGCGGCTGTAAAGGCCTGGCAAAGCATTAAGAAGGAGGAAACCCAGCGTTTGGTGATGTCCATGGGTTCAGACTTAAGGCAGTGATTGCCTCCAAAGGATTTGCAGCAAAATATTGAAAATAAAAATATTTTGTTTGGGTTTGGTTTATTTGTCCAATTACTTTTGACCTCCTAAAATGTGGAGTGTTTGTAAAGAAATGTGTACAATTTCTACAATTTCTATCAGATATTTTTGTTCAAACCTTCAAATTAAACGTTACAATCTGCACTTGAATTCTGTTGTAGAGGTTTCATTTCAAATCCAATGTGGTGGCATGCAGAGCCCAACTCGCGAAAATTGTGTCACTGTCCAAATATTTCTGGACCTAACTGTATTTGTGTTTCTTCAGATATTTTGTCATACCATGCCTGATGAAGGGACCTGAGAAGTCTCGAAAGCTTGCTTTGTATTATCACTTTATTTTATTTTAGATTATAATTTGTTTCCTCTCACTGAGAACATTCAATAAATAATCAGTGTAAACTGACATATGGTACATGTATCAAATCCACACCATGTCAATTTCACTTATGGATATGCTGAATTTATGTGCATATTTCCCATAGATTTGAATTACATACAGAGAAATGGCAATAAAAAATGTACATGCCTGTTTAGTGTGTTCAGTGTGTTTATGCCTGTTTAGAGTGTTTATGCCAGTTTAGTGTGTTTCCACTACTGACATGCAACAAAATGCATGTGATCTGCATACAGGTAACTTGATAAAGTTTTCTTGAAGCCAAAGATTAATAAGTATCAACAACAAAGCAGCTTTGTTTCATAGAAGCAATGAATGGTAGAGTTAGAAGGAACCTCAAGATCCATTCTGCAGGTTTTCCTAAATCATCCCAGCTATATGTTTATCCAGCTTCCGGTTGAAGATTTCCACTGATGGAGAGCTCACTGCTTCCCGTGGTAGCCTGTTCCCCTCTCTGACTGCCCTCACTGTCAGACAGATTTTACTGTCTAATCTGTATCTCTTTCCTTTAAGTTTCATACTGTTGCTTCTTGTACTTCCTTGTGCTAATGAGAACAGAGTAGTTCCCTCTGCATTGTGACTACCTTTCAGATATTTGTAGACCACTATTATGTCTCCTCTCAGCCTTCTCTTTTGCAAACTAAACATTTCTATTTATAGCTTCAAACATGACATACCAACAAGAGACAAAAAACAAAGCCTCAAAATCGCATGTAAAAAAATTAACTTAAAAACTCATGTAAAAAAACCCACAAGTAACCTCATTTACTTAAAGGGAATATGTCATCAGGTTTTTGCCACCAAATCTGAGAGCAGCATAACGTAGGGACAGAAATCCTGATTCCAGCGGTGTGTCACTTACTGGGCTGCTAAGCATAGTTTTGATAAAATCACTATTAGTCAGAATTAGATTATCATTAGAGGACTACTTGGCGTGCAGTCAGGTAGTCCAGCATAGTCATGAACTCTGTATAACTGCTGGATCTGCAGCAGAGAAAATAATGATTTTATTAAAATTACAGGAAACAGCTCAGTAAGTGACACATCGCTGAAATTGAAGTCTCTGTTTCTACATTATGCTGTTCTCAAATGGGGTAGCAAAAACCTGGTGACAGATTCCTTTTAATAGGTGGAAAATGGTGCAGAGATCCTGCAACATCAAAATTTCACCAAAAGCCCGTAATAGGAACGTAGCCTTAGGGTTTATAAGCCATGCATACAATTTCCTTTACTATTTCTGTTTTCTATCATTTCACTTTTTGTTGTAGGCATACATTATTTATAATAGAACAACATGTCTTTATGTCATTTATGTCACCATTCTTAAGTCAATTTCCTTGGATCTACTAATTTACACTTTAAGAAAAATGTCATGAGTACGCGTATTTGATATGTAAATATTAGTTTCAGAGATATTTCTTTAATAACTTGTAATTTGCACAGCAGTTGCCATCATATATTATAAATTATATGTACTTCAAGAAACATAAAAAAAAATCTCTCAATGAGATTAAACTCTTCAAGGTGTTAAGTTGTTTCTGTTTCAAGTCTATTTCCTGCTGATTAGAAGATGCTGTCTTTGAGTGAACTACCTGCCAAATATTCTCTTTCTGATAATTGCAATGCATTGAATAATGTATTTTAAAGTACCATATATTTTTTCCTTTTAATCTTTTGCATACCTAATGTAGAAAGATATATACTTCTGTATTTAATTATAAAACAAATTATTACAGTATACTGTATATACCGTTCCCCAACCTACTGTCTCCTTTCCCATCACCCTGTAGAAAGTAAGCCCGCAAGGGCAGGGTCCTCTTCCCTTTTTACCAGTCTTTGATTGTTAACTTGTTGACTGTAACCTATAGCTGTATTTTGTATGTAACCCCTTCTTTTGTACAGCACCATGGAATCAATGGCTTTATATAAATAAATAGTAATAATACAGTATTCCATTGAATATGCTAGATATAATTTACATTTATAATTTAAAGTATAGTTTTTTACCTTTTTTGTAAATGATACATTTTGGCTTTTACGTAAAAAAGATTGTATGAATAATGTGCTGAAAATACAAATAAATGCGTTAACAGGTATTTTATTCCATTCATAGAAAAAAATACAATTTACAAGTGGTATCAGGTATCTACAGTATGAAAAAGTACATTTTGGTTGTAGATAGCATAAATTTAAAGTGGTTGTCCACTACATGGACAATTCTTTTAGGCCCTCTTCACATGTCCATGAAAAACACGTGCGTGTCTTACGTGCCGTTTTCTGGGTCCGTGTTCCTTTTTTTGTCCGTTTTTTTGGTACGTGTGACACCCGTGTGATTGTGTATGCTAGCCGTGTGCGTGTGGAATGTCCATGTGTGCGTGAGATGCGTAAGTGTAATGTCCGTGTGTGGTCCATGTGAAATGTTCCGTGTGTGATGCAGAATGACGTTGCTATATGCCTGCTGACAGCAGACAGTGACGCACGATGAGAATGAACTCGGGTGAACTTCACCCGACTTCACTGTCATCCCGCAGCTCTGTCTGTGTGTCGCGTACTGATTAGCGGTCACCCGTGAAGGACTCACGGGTGACCGCTAATCCCCTGAGTGACTGAAGTGAGCAGCGCGATTAGCGCTGCTGTCACTCAGGTTACCCACGGCTAGCTGGATCCTCCACCCGAGACCACAACTCACCTGTGATTTCATCGCTGTCACTCGGGCGACTTGCTTTCACAGTTGGAGGATCCAGCGGTGGCTGTGAGTAACCTGAGTGACATAATCGCTGATCGCGCTACTCCCCTCAGTTGCTACGTGGAGCTGACAGGAGTGGCAGTGTTCTACTGCAGCTCCTGTCACCTTCATCTAGCAGAGCTGAGAGTGTCGCGGGACCTCCTTGGATTACGCCGGAGCTGGAGGGGTTTTCGGGGCTTAATAAAGTGGTGAACGAGGGTGGTTTTTTTTGTTTATTATTTCAAATAAAGGATTTTTCGTTGTGTGTGCTTATTTTCTTTAGCCTACAGGTTCATCATGGAGGTATCTCGGGGAGATGCCTGTCATAATTAATCTTGGACTTAGTGGCAGCTATGGGCTGCTGCCATTAACTCCTTATTACACCGATTGCCAACACACCATCACAAATCAGGATGACCCAGGTACAGTCCCGGGACTGTCGCAGCTAATGGATGTGGCAATTCTAGGCAGCTGCTGACTGATATTGTTAGGCTTGGGGGATCCCCATAACATGGAGCTCCCCATCCTGAGAATACCAGCCTTCAGCCATTTGGCTTTACCCTGGCTGGTATCAAAATTGGGGGGAACCGCACGTTGTTTTTTTTTAATTATTTAGTTATTTTTTTTACTGATCGATATTGACACGCCCACCAGCGGCTGTGATTGGTTGCAGTGAGACAGCTGTCACTCAGCGTGGGGGCGTGTCTCACTGCAACCAATCATAGACACTGTTGGGCGGGGAAAGCAGGGAATACGAGATTGAATAATGAGCTGTCGGCTTTTTTAAAATACTAAAAGCCGCTGGAGTTTTTTTAACAGCTGTGCAGCACCACGTCGGTGATCTAGGAACAGTGAGTATGAGAGAGAGGGAAGACTTACCGACAGACTGAGAGAGGGACAGACAAAAGAGAGAGACCGACCGACAGACAGAGAGAGACCGACCGACGGACTGAGGGAGATTAACTGACATACACAGAAATAAAAGATTGACCGACATTGCTTCAAAAAGCACAAAACGTACACAGACCATACGGAGATGCATCCGTGTCACGTACGTGTGCTCACGGACCCATAGACTTTCATTGGGTGTGTGTATGCATGTTCCGTGCAGAAAATGGACATGCATCCGTGTTTTACGGACAAACAAACATATCACGCACACGGACACACGCACCTTATGGAAAAATGCATGTGTAACTCAATACATTGAATAACATTGGAGTACGTGTGTCCGTGTCTCCGGTAAATACGGAAACGGACCTAACACGTACCGGAGACACAGACATGTGAAGGGGGCCTTAAATGAAGTAGTCCCCATAGTTAAATGAAAATAACAGATCATGCCCCCAAAAATGCCCCCCATGACACACAAACACACCAATGATGTTGCAGCTATGTGTTACTGTGACACTCAAGGATTGTGTGGCATGGTTATGCCACATGAGCTCTAAAGCCAGTCATTGGCATCTGCATTCTTACTCCTTGCAGTAATTTTCCCACATGACATGCACAAGCCTTGGCAAATAATGAGACACTTATTTTTAGAAATTGTTACTTTATTATCACTTACCTCACATGTTCTTTTTAGATTTTAGTCAATGAGATTACATTTATTATGTAATAAAGTTGCAAATCCATAGGTGAAGATTAAAATCCCCATTTCAAAATATAAAAAATATTAGTACTCCATGGAATCACTCAAAGCGAGGTTCATAAATTTGCCCATCTGCAATGATCCAGCCCTTTTATATGAAGTCTTAAAAAAAGAAAAGAAATAAAGGCTATGGAGGGATGTGGAGCTATTATGGATGGACAAAAAGGGAAAATTTAAAAGGTTAGTTCAGATTGCTGCTAGTTTTGATATATATATTTGGTCTGGCACTACGGAGTTACTGCAAAGTAGCTTTTAAGAACTAAACAGTTTAGTGTGCTGTCGGTGCTGCAACAAGGAGTTCAATGATACGCAAGAGGTTTACTAATTGAAGAAGCCTATACTTGTGATTAATCTGGTACAAATGAATTTTACAAGCCTACTTTAGAGTGATTCATTTTTCTTCCATGGGGAAACAATTTTCTTGGAGACTTGCTAATCCACTGAATTTTTATTGCATATGTTGTTGCACTATTCACACAGCTATTGACAGAGAAAAAAATGTTTTATATGGGATAAAAAATATACAGAGAAAAAGCTTTCATGTCATTAAATATCTTACAGGTATAACACTTTTCTCACTGATAAAAAGGGCATCATTTTAGATATAATCCTAAAATATTTGCTATCGCTATGTCATATACAGTATAGTACACACTAGTGAAATGCAAATCTTAACCTTTCTCATTTAAATGTAATTAAGCCAGTAGTTATTTTAGTAACTAATGCTTTATTGAAGATAATTTCAAAAACAACAATAAAGATGAAGAAAAATGAGCAAGACAATAGTTTGTTCTCTAGCCAACATCTTTACCAGTAGTGAATATTGAAATGAGACTATGCATTGCTGCCCAGAAAACATGGAAAATTGTTTTGAGAAAAAATGAGTTATTTTGCAAATAGAATTGGCCAAATTTACTTGAGCCCAGTTACCACGCCAAGGTATAACATTCATCTGGGTCCT
The DNA here is from genome assembly GCF_048569485.1 of Anomaloglossus baeobatrachus. NCBI lineage: Eukaryota > Metazoa > Chordata > Amphibia > Anura > Aromobatidae > Anomaloglossus > Anomaloglossus baeobatrachus. Next base: position 238,009,025 of record NC_134353.1, read on the forward strand.
AATGTAAATTTCTTCCTCTTTTCATGTCAATCCTGAACTTTTATATTGGCTAGAAAAGAACGTCAGGTGTTGCAATTTTTTTTGCAGGTTCTTTTCTAGATCATATAAAGTAAGGAATGACACAAAAAGAGGCAGAAATTTAGATTAGGACCCAGTTGAGAGGTATAACTTGGTGTGATAACTGGGCTCCAGATGTATCAGAGGCGGGATTGTGGTAGGTCATTGTGTGGATTACGTCGGATTTACTGGGGTGTTTTGGGGGTTAATAAATTGGTGAAAGAGGGTGTTTTTAAGGTTTAACATAAAGGATTTTTGCGTGGGTTTTTTTTTTAATTTTACTTACGGGTTTGGTAATAATGGGGTCTCATAGACATTTCTCCTTTACCAATCTAAGACTTGATACCAGCTTTGATTTTTTTATAATCATAGCTGACATCAACCTCATATATCACCCCAATTGTCAGCACACCTGGGCAATTGGGATGAGCCGGGTGTACGCGAAGATTAGCACATGTAATGTGCTGAATAACCAAGGACCTTCCCAGCCTGATAACACCAGTCCCTAGCTGTCTGCTGTACCTGCTGTGGTTATCATATATGGGCAGAAGCCCATGTCGTTTTTTTACTTTATTTAATAATTTATTAAAAAAACAGCATGGGGAGCCTCTATTTTTGATAACCAACCAAGGTAAAGCAAACAGCAAGAAACTGCAGCCCGCAACTGTCTATTTCACCTCCACTGGTTATCACAAACAGGTAGGGGACCGCACGTCAAATCAGCATAATAGTCTGACAAAATTGTTCTCAGAAGTGACATGTTTCAGAGATGCATCTAGCTATGTCCCCCATGCTGTTTATATTCAATTTAAGCACGTATCCATCAATTTCAGGAATTTTAAATCCGTGCCAGACATCCTGGGACGGTCCACCGAAAATTGAGTTTCACATTGACTTGCAGTAGATTCATTATTTGTGACGAATGCACAAATAGTATAAAATATTCAAATAAATAATTCTAATTTGAATATTTTGCTACTCGCCCATCACTAATAATCATTTAACCTTTACCATTTAATCTTTACCCTGCATCCATGTCAAATCAATCTGTTAATTTAACATATTATTTAAAGGGAACCTGTCACCAGTTTTTGACCATATAAACAAACACTGATACCTTTAACTGTTGCTTTGCATTTCACAAACAAGTCTATCAGAACATGACTCCCATCATATAAATACAGCATTATATGTAAATTAGAGTGGTCTAATCCTATTGGCATCCTCTTTGCAGCATCTGTCCCTTTTCTCTGCTGCTAATCAAGTCTTCCTACTGGGATTGATGTAGATGATGCATCCTGAGTCCACTTAGTGATCATAGATTTTGCGCTTGCGCAGTAGCTTTGCAAGCCTGTGCAGGTATATTCTGCTTTGCACTACTGTGGACAGAGCATAGAGCATCACTGCGTAAGTGCTGAGTGAAGTCATTGTAATGCCATTCTGATTTTGGCCCTTGTGCAGTAATGTTCTATGCTCTGTCCACAGTAAGGTAGAGCAGAGTGCGCCTGCGTGGGCCTGGGAGGCTGCTGCGCAGGTGAAAGATCTCATTTCACTTTGTGAATGACACAGGATGCATAATCCATATAAAGCAGGATGATGCAATTAGTAGAAGAGAAGAAGAACAGATGCTGCAGTGAGGATGCCTATCTGACCAGACCACCCTAATTTGCATACAGCTTGGGAGCATATCAAATTGAGAATATACAGAAGTCAGGTGCTGATAGAAATATTTCTGAAATGCAACAAAGAACAGTTAAAAGTCGTGGCAATGTACATAGGATTAAAAACCAATGACAGCATCCCCTTAAAACACATTATGATCACTATAACAAAAACAATGTCAGAATGGTCTTGCTTTGTCTAAGGCAGGCTTTACACGCTGTGACATCAGTAGCAATTGCTAGCGATGTCGAGCGCGATAGCACCCGCCCCCGTCGCACATGCGATATGTGGTGATTGCTGCCGTAGTGAACATTATCCCTACGTTAGCTTCACACGCACATACCTGGTCGGCGACGTCGCTGTGACCACCAAACAATAGGGAAGGTGCGTTTGGCGTCACAGCGACGTCACCGCGACGTCACTAATTTGTGCAAAATTTGTGACAACCAAAATATGTAATTTTGGCGTTTGTAATTTTTTTGCCGCTACGCCGTTTACGATCAGATTAATTGATCTTATATTTTGATAGATCAGACATTTCTGAATGTGGTGATACCAAATATGTGTATTTTTTTAACCCTTTGTCAATGGGGCAAATGGTGGTCGATTTGAAATGTATTTATTTTTTTTAATTTTTAAAACTTTTTTCACTTTTTTTTAACTTTACTAGCTTTACTAGTCCCCCTAGAGCAGTGTTTCTCAACTCCAGTCGTCAAGACCCACCAACAGATCATGTTTTTAGGTTTTCCTCAATGTTAGACAGGGAATAATTCCATCACCTGTGCAATGTTAAGGAAATCCTGAAAACCTGATTGAGGAAAACCTGAAAACATGATCTGTTGGTGGGTCTTGAGGACTGGAGTTGAGAAACACTTCCCTAGAGGGCAAGAAAGATCAGGATTCTGATCGCTCATTCATTTCTCCTGATCAGAGCTGCACAGCTCATTTCAGTAGAAATACTCGTCTTCTGTTACAGCCAGCTTTCACCTGGCTCTAACAGGAAGTGTGTCATGATAGCAACAGGAGTCATCACATGACCTTGTACTACCATGGCAACTATCGGCTCTCCATGGTTATGTCACAGTGCCTCCTATGGGAGAAGGTAAGTGTGCATTACCCACTGTGGTGCTTTACATTACATTTTAACAGTGCGATTTAAGGCATTAACAGGCGTGGGTGGATCACGGATCCACCTGTGCCTGCGAGGCACAAATGTCTCCTGTACAAATCAGCAGACATGCTGGAATCACCTCCGGCTCACTGCAGCAGCCGGTTGTGATCACCCCTTCATGATTTAGGAAGCACTATTACGTCCTCGATCGTGAAGGGGTTAAAGAGGCACTCCCAAGATATTTTGCATCCTCAAAGTTGTTTACATATGTATGTAATATAGCATAATTGTGTTAATATACTTACTGTTCTTTATCTTCCCTGGTTTCCAGTGCTGCTCTGATCCTCTTCTCACTAACAAGACTGCAATTTCATGTCATGAACCACACTTGGGTTTATGTGTGAGATAGAGGTTGGTTTTACTAAAAAAGTCTATGGACCCTTGTTCTGATGATCAATAGTCTTACATGTAGAGATGTGCAAAACTGTCATGTGGATTTTTCTGGGACATTCTAATTAGCGAAGAAGTTATTTTTTGAAAAATGTAATATCCCTTATTTTTCTATAGAGTGTTTCTAGATTGAAGAGCATAATAAATGTAAAATGTGATAAAATAAAAACACATTTTTTACACTGCCAAAGCAGTTTCAAACACCGCTTGGTTGACATTGTGTGATGGCTGTAACCATGCCCTGCCAATGACTGATAGCCGTCTCTGGATCGCATAAGTACAGAGCGGACAGTCAGTCAGTGCAGAGGGTATTCTTACAGATACTGCTTGCTATATACTGAAGCAGCTCTTGCAGCACCTCTATGACTGAAAGCCTGAGATTATTGGATGGAATAAAGTTAATTTCCTTCCAATAGCCGGGAAGTTTTAGAACGCCATTAACCTGTGAATAAGCCAGGTTAATAGCATTGTTTGACATTGACAGGTTGCTTTTAAATTCAACAGGAAAGTGAGAAAAAGTACCTTGCTGACGATAAAATGTTACAATCTATAGAAGAGTGAAAGGACCCTGTTTATAATAAGAGCTTATAGTCTACAGGAGAGAGGGGATCTTACTCACCATAAGAGCTTAGACTCTACTGGAAAGAGTAACTTTCCCAATGACTCCTGAGATAGAAAATGACTCTGCCATAGAAACTCTGCCACACTGTGTAAGATATGATAATTTATAAAATTTTATAGCTGCAGGGTATTTTTTTGGGCGGCCACTACAACAAATCAAAATGATTTTTGGCCTCTTTGATGCTTCTATGGTGTGGGAAATTCTGTGCAGCAAGTTTTTTCTTTTCTTTTGTGAACCAGAAATTAATGTTCAATATTCAAATTTTCATGAAATTGCAAAATTCAGGAATTTCAACTCAAATAAACTTTTATCGATGAGTCAATACACTCATCTTCACATGTAATGTATGGGTGTATGCTGCTGGGACTAGGAGGTGACACTATGCAAATAAGAAAGTTAACACCTCCCACGTAGTATACACCCACTGACCGGAGCTGAGGAGATCAGCAAAAACAAAATTTAAAGTGGTGTGAAATTGTGGAAAAAAAAACGAATTTTATCAATGTCTGTAGGGTGCTCAATGTGTGGTAAAAACGATCAGGTAAAAAGATGTTGCAGACTAATATATTTATATATGCAATGATCATTTGTAACACCAAGAAGGAAAAGTTTTGGAATTATGAAAATTAAAGAATTTATGCTAAAAGCAAGCAAATGATGAAGAAATAGCAACAAAATGATAAAATAATTTTGTTTAAGTCAATATCAAGTAAGAGTGCTTTCACATCAGCGTTTTTTTAACTGCGGCGCAAATGGATTTTTTGCCACAAAGCCTGATCCTTTACAAATGCATTGTCATTTCAATGCATTTGCAATGCAATCTCGGCAAGATGCGGTCACTTGAGGTTATGTGCGGCATAGACTGGATCCGGTGGGATGCGGTATTTAATCTTTTTTCAAAAACGCTATTTGTAGTGTTTTTGACCTCAGACAAAACACTGCATCTCACCGAATCCTTCATATTGTGGTGCTAACTGCAATACAGTTAAATGAGCGCCGGATCCTGCTCTACTGGAAGTCACCGCTTCTGATAGGCAGGATCCTACCCCATGCTTTCTGATATAGTGGAGCTTCATCAGTTGAAGAAAGAAGACAGAAGAAAGAAGACAGAGGACCAGGTTTGTGGAGGGGTGAGAGGGAGTAATAAAGATGTAGTCCCTAAATGTGTCTGTGTATTTATTTCTAATAAAATATTTTTCTCTGTGTGATGTATTTTTTAACCCTTTATTGGAATTTCTTAATGGCTGAGTCAAACTTGGCCTGACATTAAGAATCTCAAGCTTAATACTAGGTGGTAAAACAAAGCTGGTATTATCCCCTCATTACCCAGCTAGCCACCCGCCACCAGGGCCGCTGATAAAGTTGAATACAGCACCAGAAGATGGTGCTTCTATAAAAGCGCCATTTTGTGGGGCAGCTGCAGACTGCAATATGCAACGGGGGGGCCAGAAAGCATGGGCCACCCAGCTCTGCGAATTCCAATTCGCAGCTGCCCAGTTGTACCTGGCTGGACACAAAAATTGGGCGAAGCCCACATCATGTTTATTTTAATTATTTCATGAAATCCATGAAATAATTAAAAAAAGGGCTTCCCTATATTTTTGGCTCCCAGCCGGGTCCAAATAGACAGCTGGGGGGTTTGGGGCAGCCCGTACCTGCATGCTGTACCTAGCTAGCACACAAAAATATGGAGAAGCCCATGTCTTTTTTTTGTTTTTGGGCAAGAAACTTAAAAAAAGGGCTTCCCTGGATTTTCCATTGCCAGTGAAGCTAACACCAAGCAGTGAAGGTTAGCAGCCAGTAGCTGCTTGGGTTACCCTTAGCAAAAGAAAAGGAAGCTGGAGTTAAAACATTTTTTTTTACCCCTAACCCTACGGTTAGGATTATGTGTTTGGGGCTTTTGTTTTCGTTTTTTCTATTTTTCAAAAAATGTAAAAAAAAAATAGATATGGGCTTCGCCCATCGAGCACCCGAGCATTTTACTGCTCACTCATCCCTACTCCTGACCACACAGCCAGCAGAATAAGTAATCAGATCAGCTGAATCCAATGTCGGCCGAATACTTGTTCTATGTCCCCCTGCATCCATCGCAGCGTGTGCAGGCTGTGAGGTCAGCTGAGTTCGGCCGGCGCTGGAGTCAGCTGATCTGAACACAGTTGAACTCAAGCCCGCACACTCTGCTATGGATGCAGCGGGACACAGAACAAGTAATCGGCCGACACTGGAGTCAGCTGATCTGATTACTTGTTCTGCTGGCTATGAGGTCAGTAGTTCAGCTGAGTTCAGATCAGCCAACTCCGGTGCTGGCCAAGCTCAGCTGAATTTCACAGCCCACACATGCTGCAACGGATGCAGGGGGACACAGAACAAGTAATCGGCAGACACTGGAGTCAGCTGATCTGAACTCAGCTGAACTCCTGACCTCACAGCCCGCACACGGTCACACGTGATTGGCAGCAGGCAGTGACTGCTGTTAAAGTTACAAAAAACAAGTTCCAGCTCACCACTGCTCTGCATAGAATTCCATTTGGGTCGGTGCATGGTATCCTTGGTTGGCATCCACAGCTGACATAAGCCTTAGAAGGAAAAAACAGGGAGGGAAACAAATCCAGCACCATTGTCTATAAAAATCTTGAAGTTTATTGGGTCACATTAAAAAAATGTTAATGGATCAACAAATTATCTCCATATGCCTTTCCACGCCTTATGTGATTCAGAGAGAAAACTCCTTAATCATAAGCAAATGGAGAGAATTTGTTGATCCATTAACATTTTTTTAATGTGACCCAATAAACTTCAAGATTTTTAAAGACAACGGTGCTGGATTTGTTTTCCTCCCTTTTTTCTCCTTCTAATGATTAGTGACTGCTCATAACCTGCATCCATCACAGCGTAGCTGTAAGATCAGGAGTTCTGCTGACTCCCGATCAGCTGACTCCAGTACCGGCCGATTAAATTCTGTGTCCTGCTGCATCTATCGCAATTAGAAGTATCCGATAAAATAACAATTGTGGTCGCATACGTTGCACTTTCAATACACAGAATCCGGTCATATGCGGTTTGCAGTTTTTTACCTACAGGCAAAAAAACGCTGATGTTAAAGCACCCTAAGTAAGAGCACCATGTGCAGAAAGATATACAATTATATGACAAGACATTCTGTCAAACAGGTTAGTAATGGATGTCTGAGGAATATTCTGACATATTGAATGCGTTTGGGCATTCAAATCTTTAAGATCCTCTGCTGGCAGTTCCCTTTGCAATGACCAACCAATGCCGTCCGAGATGAGGTTGATGCAAGTCAAGTCGCTGCAGGCCATGGTAGCACGTTTAGGCTATGTAGGCTGCTCATAGTGAAATGAGTAACATGGAGCTTGATGTTGTCGTATAGAAAATTTATCTTTGGACACTTTGCAGTAATGACTATCATTGGTACCATATCCAAATCAATGTAAAACTGAGCAGTTAGTGTACCTAGCATAAATAGAAAAAAGATCCAGCTACTGTACATTTTGCCATCCCACAACATATTCTAGGGTTAGAACCAATATGAGTTCCTTATTGAGTGTCACACATCCATTTATAACCTCTATAAATATACCAAGGCATGTAAATGCATGTATTTCTACACAAGCCGCTCATACTCAATATAGAATAAAACAAGATGTTTAGAATTTTTTTTTTTTTTATCTTTTGCTTATTAATAATAATGATCCTATGATTTTCATAGTTCCATGACTTTTCATTCTTGATGTTGAGGATACAAACCATATATATGATTTTATTGCACTGGTTTTAAAAATGTTGGCTTGCATTCTTTGAGCTCACTATCTTTTTATTTACTTATGTTTTGAATCATGAGCTGTAGTTTTTATTGGTGTCATTCTGAGGTATAAGTGACATTTCAATGGGATTTTTTTATATTCTTACAGTATTTAATATTCACTGTTTGTGTTAAATAATTTAATATTTTTATATGTTGGAAATATGTATGCAACAAAAGCAAATATATTACATTTTCTTTATTTTCACATTAGATAAAAAGGTGATTTTTCATTTCAGCTTCAAAACTCTACATTTTTTTGTAATACTTTTAACATTTTTTCTAGTCTTTTTAAGGGACTTCAGCCTGTACTAATTTGGTCACATGCATACTATGTTGGAATATTTTAAAATATAATAACATTATATAGTGAAATTATTTACAGCTTTAGCCAAGTTTAACTTGTCAAACATGGTTCCAGTTTAATAAATTGTCACAAAAGGTAATCTCACGCAAGAGAATTAAGATAATTTAATGATGCACAAGTGATTGATTGATTCCGCATTAGGTGACATATTACCCTTTTTTGAGCTGTGATATCACCAAGGTATCAGAGAAGTAGCATTCTGTGGGCTCCCTGATTACATGGTGATCCATTTCCACCAAATAATTATGGAGGGTGATTGGTATTGAGAAAAGGAATAAACCATTTTACTAGGTCAGCACAGAATGACTGTTTGAAACAAGTACAGGTTCATGATGCACCATGATTATGTTCCCTCTATTTCCAAGCCTCTCTTGCTCTATGAATCTATAGCTGTAAAAAAAAGAGGGTACGGTGGATACAGAGGGAAAACCAGCAGGTGGGAAGGTGCACGTTAATGTTTGCCATGCCAGAATGCACTGAGTGCTTATTCTTGGTTTGAACAGTCATTCTATTCTGACAGTCCTTTTAAATTCAACTGACAAAGACTGAAGATGGCACGTAAGGCAGATTCCGTTGTTTCCCATAGACTTATATGAGCAGCGGATTGTGACTGATTCCCTTGCGTTGTATCCTCCGCCCGACTGATCAGTCGGGGAACAACTGACCGTCAAGCGGCAGGAATGCAGAGTGTAACTTTTTTTGAGAAGCAGAATCCTTAGGATTTCGCTGCGCATGCTCTCTCTCAGTGGCCAAACGATCAGCTGATTGCCCGATGGCCGCCTTCTGTGAGCGATCAGCTGACCACCCGGCGGCCGCCTTCTGTTAGCTATCAGCTGATCACACGGTGGCCAGCTTCTGTGAGCAATCAGCTGATCACTCGGCGGCCGGCTGCTGTGAGTGATCAGCTGATCACCCGGCGGCCGGCTTCTGTGAGCGATCAGCTGATCACCTGGCGGCCGGCTGCTTTGAGCGATCAGCTTATCACCCGGCAGCTGGCTTCTGTGAGCGATCAGCTGATCATCCTGCGGCCGGCTGCTGTGAGTGACCAGCTGATCACCCAGCAGATGGCTGCTGTGAGCGATCAGCTGATCACCCGGCATCCGGCTTTGGAGCACAAACAGATGATTTACCGGTGGCTGGCTAATGAAAGTGATCAGCTCTCTCTCATGTTTTATAACGGAATCCGACAATGAAGTCTTTAATCTTGTGAACCATTGTACAACGCATCAGTCACAAGCGTCAAGCAACGCATGTGACTGATGCAAAGCAACTGAAATGTGAACCAAGCCTAAGTTAGAAATTAGCAGTAATTGGAGTTAGCTCCAATAGTAGATGTTTGTGGTCAGTTCAACTTGTACATATCTTCCGATGTGAGAGCATTGGAAGTGATATGCTAAAGACTCTCTGCTGCAAGTTTGAGCCGAGGGTCATGTGACTGTGATCCAATCTTGCGATTGGAAGGAGCTGCAGAGAAGAGGGAGGGAACACGGCCTGTCACTGTGTACATCACACCGCAGTCGGATGACATATGAGTGCAATGCAATGTTTCATAGACTTACATGGGAGTGTTTGAGTGGCGACTCGCTGCCAAATGCAGCATGCTGCAATTCATTGCTCATGCTGATATGGCATAAGAAATCAATCGCAGATGGATACTGTTCCATAGTTTTGCACTGGTGCAAGTGCAATCCGATGTTTTATATTGCACTCGCCCCTGCAAAACGCAAGTGGAACCAAGGCGTTAGCAGCATTTGCTGGCTTTATAACACAGCCTACATATATATTCCATATATTTACTAGGTTAAGTTCATGTGTCATACTCCTGCACCTAGCCTGCACCTAGCTCCTTATTTTCCTGTACTTCACTTGTTGGGAATAGGTTAAATGGACACTGTTGCTTCAGCAAAATTTGCATAAATCAATTGAAACAAATATAAGAAACTTTGCATTATATCTTTTTAGAGAAAAAAACTGCATATTTTTCCGCTTGAGAATAAAATGGCTCCGATCAACCTCCTACATTCATTATTTACACTGTAAAACTGTACTCTCCCCCCTCTTTTTTTCAAAGATGAGAAGTAAAATTTATTTGAAGGATCAAAGTATACGTTGCTCATAGACATTTGTGAAGGGAGGAGTGGGAGGGGAAAGCCGCTCCATTGTGTAAAATAGGCAGAGTCAGAGACTGTGCTGCGGATTTCTAACAAATGGTTAATATCACCCCAGTGCTGAATTTATATTTGGATTTAAAGAGAACTCCTATAGTACACTGGAAAAAGATGTTGCATTTACCAAGTGAATGTTTACTGAGTTAAACATTTGTTTAGAAAGAAAGTGTGTGCATATAAAATGTACAACACAAAACACACTCCGATATAACATTAATTAGAAACTATGTAAGTACAATACATTATATTGGTAGCACATCACTGAGCTTAGCTTTTTCCTTCCACATCTATGCATGGCAATAAAACTATATTCTAAATGTGAAACTAACAATAACAGTGCCAACAGAACAATTCTGGTAATAAAGGAAATTGTGGGTCACTTTCAGTTAATACTCATTACAAAAATGTTAAAATAGTTTTAGTTATTTCTTTTAAAAGGTGCATAAAATGTTACATTTCATCTATTCCAAACCTATTATTTACTGTTATCTGCACAAAGCTTTTATATTTGGATTAGTCATTGAGCTCAAAATAAAAAAGAGGTTGAAATTTTGCTTTGCTATTTTTAAGACAAATCTGAATTTCAAAAGAGTTGTCACCAAAATTACATGTTCGAGGATATTTGCTCAATAGAAGCAACAGGGAGTTTTCTCAACTCTTATGTTATTCTGGGGAGGGGGTTATTAATATGTTTAATTTCAAGAGAGCACAGTTTAGAAAAAAAGAGGCATACAGATGAAATGCTCAACTCATTAAATAAGTATGGTAAAATGCACCACCTGACACAGACATCTTTATATTTTTATCCTAGGGAATATGTGTACTTATCAGACTTGCTTTCAATAAAATTTGAAGCCCGGGGTTAGACAATCTTAAAAGCATGAGGGAACGTCTTTGCTTGGATTCCCTTTTTCAATGGATGGCAAAGTATAAACACAAACTGCACATAAATGCCTGTCAGCTCTTATTAGGGCTTTCAAAGGTATATTCTGCATACGCTAATGTGCTTATCAAGTATCCAAGGAACCCTGACCTTAACCTTTTAACCCCTGTATAGAAGTCTGGATCTACTACAAAGTCCCCTTACTTACATTCACAGAGTAGCTGCTGGCCAGTGGGGCAAGCTGAAAAAGGAAAGTTGGCATGCTGGGTCAGAAACAAAGAGAAAAATTACAGGACAAAGTTGAATGTCATTGAAAAATTTCAGGTAAACAAAAAGTTAACAAATCCAGGGTCAGCAACTCAAATCAGCCAGATCATGTAGCAAGGTATCAAAGGAAAACATGCAAAGGTCGATAAATACTTTGAAATTGAAAACTCTAAGCAAACTTCTGGGAGTATATATAGGGTGTACAAAGTTTTTGAGGGCATTTTAAGAGTTGACATGTGGCTATATATTAGAGAGAAAAATATAATAACTGATAAAAAGAATGTATTCATGAAAGATAGGTCATGTCTAACCAACATGTTGGGTTTCTATGAGAGGGTAAGTACAAATCTTGATATTGGTAATGCAGCTGATATGATTTATTTGGACTCTGAAAATGCATTTGATGCTATACCACATAAAAGTCTTATAATGAAGCTCCAGAAGCAAGGTTTAGGGAATACTATAAGCAGATAGGTAAGGATTTGGCTAAAATATAGGAAACACAGAGTAGTCATAAATGGTACATTATGGGCTATCATCAGCAGTGGGGTACTGCAAGGATCTGTGCTAGGACCGATTCTTTTTACCCTTTTTATTAATGACCTTGTGGATGGTATTGAGAGTAAAGTGTCAGTCTTTGCTGACGACACCAAACTATGTAGGATATTAAAAACTGACTTTGATAGTAATAGCTAGGTAAGTCTCCGAAGACCTATGAGCACGATCTTTGCGGGTCATTACTAAGGGGTATGGTGTAGCTATCTACTATGAGAAAAGAGATAACCCCAGCACGCTACAACTCCCAGAAAAAGGCAAAATGCAATAATAAAGTATGCAAATTTTTCTTTATTAATATATCAGTTTCTTGAATGTCTTTTCAAAAAAATGAATATGGTCCAACATACATGGACGTTTCGGCCACAGGCCTTCGTCAACATGGACTATTATCATGCAAAATCAAATGCACGTAGACATTCGGCTAAGAGGCTAATAATCATGGAAATGAATGGAGTCTCATATGTATTTCACTGCGTTAGTTTGCCTACCATCAGGTGAGATAATATAATGCGTCAAGGGCACTTAGTTCCAGCACAAGGATTCTATGCTGAATATTATAGTCAATGGTGCTATGGGATCAGACCTATATGTACGGTGCCAAATAGGATCAGCGTGCACTTGGTCCCATACATAAAGGGATAACCATAAAATGGTGCTTGTATTGGGTCCTAGTGTCAAATGGAAGGAACTGCTTAGAGGCGGTGGGATAAGTAAGCTGTAACAGCTGGTGGGCAGGCCTGCATGTGCTGTGACAATAAGACTATTCTATGATGTCCGGCAGAAAAGGGAAAATGAAGCCGGTGGAACCGGATGGGAAAGCTGCCAGGACCAAACCGCCGCTGGACGTGTGTTCTGTGTAAGGTCTCCTGCACAGTGACACTCACTCAGGAAACTAGCCAGGTCTTTCACTGGGAAGGAACAACCACGGGAAGGGCAGTCTCCAGTCAAGGAGACCACCTATGCCAAACATGGTATCCATCCACAGACAGCTGTTTTGGGGTATTTTTCCTGCCAGCGTTGAGAAACATGTGATGGTGTCTCCGCAGGCTTTCTTGTTTTGAATATTTCCCAGGGGGCATTGCTCTAGAATCATTGCGTTGAGAAACACGTAATGGTGTCTCCGTGGTGCCGGATGTTGATCTCCCTAAGGTCAACCATCCTTGCTTATGTAGTCTTCTACTAGGCATTTCTCCCACTTGCCAGTTTCCTACTCCACACTGATGAGGGGCAAATACCCCAAAACAGCTGTCTGTGGATGGATACCATGTTTGGCATAGGTGGTCTCCTTGACTGGAGACTGCCCTTCCCGTGGTTGTTCCTTCCTGGTGAAAGACCTGGCTAGTTTCCTGCCAGCGTTGAGAAACATGTGATGGTGTCTCCGCAGGCTTTCTTGTTATGGCAACTGGAGCTGTCCAAGTGCAACCATCACCGGGAGCTTAGTGTAAGATATAGCCAAGTTCCAGCTGTCAGAGCGAGGGATGGTCCCCATGTCATGCCTGGCAAAATCTTAAATGCTAGGATTAATAGTGATTTCAGAAGTTAGGGGTCTGAGAAAGGGTGCGCGCTCTCTCTCTCATCTGATTGGGACCCCTGCAATGTGCACACGGGAGAAAGATTGTTGCCATGGCAAACTGAGGTCATGATGACGAGCCAACTACAGTTAGCCTGTCAGACCATGCCAGGAGCATAGTCCGAGGAGCTTGTGTTAGTGTCTCACTGACAGGTATAATGTATTACAATGCTATTACTTTGCAATACATTATACCAGTGATCAGACTAATAAATGTTGATGTATCATATAGGGACCAAATAAAAAAGTTGAAGTTAAAAAAGTAAAAATTAAAATATTTTTATAAAAGCAGACAATAAAACACCCCAAAAAATGTAAAATAAATATACCTATAAATGTGCATTTTTATATAAAAACAAAAATATACCAAACATGCATATTTAGTATTGCTACGTCCGAAACAACCTGATCTATAAAACTGTCTCACTAGTTAACCCCTTCAGTGATCACATAAACAATTAAATAAAAAAGTAGCAAAAACTGTCTTTTCATCATACTACTATCAAAAAAGTGGAATAAAACACAATCAACAAATCATTTCTAAATTAAAATGGTATTGCTAAAAACAGTATCCTGGCTTGCAGCAAACAAGCTCTGACACCGGGAGCGAAACACTTTGAACTGATGTCTGGCCTGTGGTCCGGCAGTGTCCATCTTTTTACGTGTGTTTAGGCGTGTACAATAGTGCAGTCAAAAACAGTTTTCTGTGCCTTTGAAAAGGAGGACACCACTTAACTGAGGACAAACTGAGTCTAGAGAAATAATGCTGCCCCATTATAGTGAATGGATCCATTTAACGTTTCACCTCAATCACGTAAATCAGAAATGTACATTAAAATAAACAAACAATCTAAGTGTGGATCACAGAGCACAAGATAATTCTTAGCTGACCCAAAATGTTCTGTATCCCAAATTGCCACCAACAGTATTTAACTGAACTCCATAAGAAAATCCCCACTGAGGTCCATCATTTGTGAACAGAAATATAAGAGGACTTCCATGTTACTGGCAGCAGAAAGGCTCTTGAAAAGTGCTATGAATTCCCCCAAAAAGAAATACAGCATATTCTTCACTCCTCAATCCAAATGTCCCCTTTCTGAGCACCACAATATGCCCAAACCACGATTAACGTCCACATGTTTGACCTTTTTATAGTGAGGAAGCCTGCTTATTTATGGGGTGTGTGTCTCCAGAAGCATGAGCTAGGCACAATGTACAGGTACTACAATGTAGTGGGCACTAGACTGACTTATTAGCAATTTTTAATTCTGCAACATTCAATACATTTGACTCCATGGGTGTTTTCCAGAGGGAAAAAAATCATCACTATACCTGTAGATGAATTTCCAGAGGGTGTAATTTTCAAAACGTGGTCACTTGAGGGGGGTTCTGCTGTTATTTAGAGATGAGCCACCCTCTAAAGGCTCCAGTTCGGTTCGGTTTGTCGAACGGAGGCCGTGTTCGAGTTCGGTTCGTCAAACCGTTTGACGAACCTCTCGAACCCCATTGAAAACAATGGGAGAAAAACTCAAACACATAAAAACACATAAAAAACACCTTCAAAGGTGTCCAAAAGGTGACAAACAACTCCCAAGACACCACAAACACATGGGAAAGTGACAACGACATATACTCATGCGAAAACAAAGCAGCTGGACGAGGAAAAAGAGGAGGAGACACAGATACAGGCATGTCATGCCCTTCTACAATCATGTAAAACACAGCAAGGGGACTCCAAGCAGAGTCTCACTTTTTTCAAAAAATTGGGCCCCACAGACACCACTTCAGTGGTATCACTTGTGCCCCAGTTGCAAACTTGACAGGTAGATTTGCATCAAGCACATTCAAAAATACGCCAGCCTTTATTCTCCCCAGGATGACACAGGGGTAGTAAAGTCCTTGCTGATCCATCAGTTGTTCATCTTGGAACATTTTTAAAAACACAGCAAGGGGACTCCAAGCAGAGTCTCCCTTGTTTCCAAATATTGGGCCACACACACTACAACTTCAGTGGCATCACTTGTGCCCCAGTTGCAAACCGGACATGTTGATTAGCATCAAGCACATTCAAAAATACGCCAGCCTTAACTGTCCCCAGGATTACAGCGGGGTAGGTAGCAAAGTCCTTGCTGAACAATGACTTGTTCATCTTGGCTCATTTTTAAAAACACATCAAGGGTACTCCAAGCAGTCTCCCTTTTTCCAAAAATTGGGCCACACACACCACAACTTCAGTGGCATCACTTGTGCCCCAATTACAAACTGGACAGGTAGATTTGCATCAAGCACAGTAAAACATACGCCAGCCTTTACTCTCCCCAGGATGACACAGGGGTAGTAAAGTCCTTGCTGATGCATGACTTGTTCATCTTGATGAACGTTAGTGTGTCCACATTGTCACTGGACAGACGCATGCGCTTATCTGTCAGCACACACCCAGGAGCACTGAAAACACGTTCAAAGAGAACACTAGCTGCGGGACACGACAAGATCTCCAAAGCGTAAGTGGCGAGCTCAGGCCATTTTTCAAGATTTGAAGCCCAAATGAGCAAGGCTCCAGTTGCAAAGTCATGGCATCGATGTTCATTTGGAGATACTCCGGTATCATCCTCTCCAGCCGTTGACTATGTGTCAGACTTCTTGTCTCTTGTGGCCTTGCATTGGATGGTCTAAAAAAAATATGAAACGATTCCATAAAATTGCTGTTACCAGCACCAGATACGGTGTTGCAGGTACGGTTTGACTGATAATGACAAGACAGTCCCATGCTTGCCAAGTTACAACTGGGAGACTGACTCTGTGCACCACTGGTGTTTGGTGGAAAAGCCGAGCTAAGATTGAGTAACAGCTTCTGCTGGTACTCCTTCATACGTGCGTCCCTTTTTATGGCTGGAATTATTTCGCTAAATTTTGACTTGTACCGGGGATCTAATAGTGTGGCAACCCAGTAGTCATCATCACTTCTAATTCGGACAATCCGTGGGTCAAGTTGTAGGTAGTGCAGCAGGAAGGCGCTCATGTGTCTTGTGCATCCATGCGGACCAAGTCCTCGCTGTGTTTGTGGCGGCGAGGTGATAACAGTGCTTTCCTCCTCTAACATCTCCCCCCAACCTCATTGAACCGAAATTTGACCAAGGTCTCCCTCATCTGCTGAGTCTTCCATGTTCATCGAGAGTTCGTCCTCCATTTCTTCATGGTCTCCTGCACCTTCCTCAACATTTTGGCTGCTACCATGCGCTTTTGTTAATCCCTCTCCCCCACCGTCCCATGCCTGCCGCCTTGGTGATGCTGAACGTCTGGACCTTGTAGATGTTGATATCCCTTGAGCATATGAATCCTCCTGTACTTCCTCCCCTTCCTCTTGTCCCTCCCCCTGACTCCAAATAGTGTTTATCGTGTGCTCCAGCATGTAAATGACTGGAATTGTTCTGCTGATAATGGCATTGTCAGCGCAAAACATATTCGTCACCATGTCGAAACTGTGCAGAAGGGTGCATAGGTCCTTGGTCTGAGACCACTCCAGCAGCGTAATCTGCCCCACCTCTGCATCTTGTTGGCCCAGGCTATACGTCATAATGTATTGCACCAGGGCTCGGCGGTGCTGCCACAGTCGCTGAAACATGTTGAGAGTCGAATTCCAGCGTGTCACCACATCGCATTTCAGGCAATGAACCGGCAGGCCGAAAGACTTCTGGTGTGATGCAAGTCGGTCAGCTGCGACGGTTGAATGGCGGAAGTGAGCAGAGAGTGACCATGCCCTGTGCAGAAGACCATCTAGGCCGGGATAGTGGGTTAAAAATTGCTGGACAACAAGGTTCAACACGTGAGCCATACAAGGCACGTGTGTCAACTTGTCCCAGCAAAGGGCCGCACCCAGGTCTGCAGCATTGTTGCACACGGCCTTCCCAGGCTGCAGGTTGAGTGGAGACAACCATTTACGAAACGCGGACCGCAGAGCTCACCACAACTCCTCAGCTGTGTGACTCTTATTTCCCAGACATTCAACGTAAAGACCGCCTGATGCTGTTGAGCTCTGCTGCCAGCATAGTAAGGAGGTGTGCGGGATTTCTTGTGCGCAGTTACAACGCGGGTGGCCTGACCAGGAAAGCTTGGGGCAGAGAAGGAGGACCCAGATGAGGTTGAGGATGCAGAAGCTGTGGAGGAACTTCTACATAAAGAGGATTGACACACAAGTCCTGGGGACTTCAAGACTTGTTCAGCAGACCCTTCTCCATCTCTCAACATAGTTACCCAGTGCCCAGTCAGCGACATGTAACGCCCCTGTCCATGCTTACTGGTCCAAGTATCGGTGGTGAAATGCACCCTGTCACACACAGAGTTTCTCAAGGAAGCGGTGATGTTGTGTGCGACATGCTGGTGTAGCGCAGGCACTCCTTTCTTGGAGAAGTAGTGGCGACTGGGCATCTGGTACTGGAGCACTGCGACTGACATACGGTCTCGAAAATCCTCTGTGTCCACCAGGCGGAAAGGCAGCATTTCGGTAGCCAAGAGCTTACAGAGGGTGAAAGTCAACCTCTTAGCTTTGTTATGGCTTGGACGAAATGACCTTTTATTTGTCCACATCTGAAGGACCGAGATCTGGCTGCTGTGTGGAGACGGTGTTGAGTAGGGTGTCCCTGGAAACTGCAGGTCTGTGAGGAAAGTGCAGGTGGAGACATGATGTTGCCTTCATCCAAAGTTGGTGCTATTGATTTCTGAGAGAGCTCTACACCAGCACTTGTTTCCCCTTCCAAAACAACTGACAACCTCCCAAGCAAACTGCTTGTTGCAGTTAAAGAGGTGGAAGGTCTGCGTGGAAAATCATGTGTGACAGCTGTCCCCACAGTCATAGAGGAAGAAGATCACGCGGATGCACTTGAAGGAGCAGACGGTGGTTGGACCGCTCTGCTAGGCTGCATTATATCACAGTGATCTTCCCACTGGGACTTATGCTTGTTATTCATGTGACGATTCAAGGAAGAAGTTGTCAAACTAGTGAGCTTTTGGCCTCTACTTATAGATGGGCGACAAATCTTACATATCACATGATTTGGGAGATCCTTTGCAAGGTCAAAAAAGGACCAGGCTAGGCAAGGCTTAGAGCCCATGCGACCTGCAGAGCCACACCAACTTGTGTCAGAGGCAGAGTTGTGGCTGAGAATGCAGTTGTTGACGTGCTTCCAGTACTACAATTTTGTCAAGAAAGGCGCAAGGTAACTTCGTCGTCAGTCGCATCCTCCTCCACCGCATCTGCTGACCTCCTTGAGTGCGTGAATGTGGGTTGACAGTAAGTGGGATCTAGAACTTCATCATCAAGCGTTGTGTTTGCACTCCCCTCGGCCTCAGACCTAACCTCTTCCTGCCCTAACTGAATATTTAAGATGTCATCCCAATAAGGTATCTCCGTCTCATCGTCATCAAAACGTTAATCATTGTCTCCACCAACAGGTGTTACAGTTTGGGAATGAGGGTGTACATTATGCTCAGAAACTTGGTCATTAGGGCCTGAATCAGACTCACAAATCTTCTGGGCATCACTGCAGACCATTTCCTGGTTTGTACTCACTGTAACTTAGGAGCAGACCTCTGATTCCCAGGGTATAGTGTGACTGAACAGCTCTGCGGACTCAGCCATCTCTGTTACACCATACTCTGCATGGTGGGTGGAGACTTGAGAACTGGAAGAAAGCAAGTGCGATTTGGGTGACAACTCAGAGGACTGTTGTTTTTTGGATGTTGAAGTTGAGGTGCAGGAGAGGCCACTTGTTGGAGCCTTTGCAATCCATTCAAGAATGTTCTTTTTGGTGCATCATCTACCTTTTTTACAGTTGTTCGGTTCCGTAAAAAAGGGAGCACATCAGATTGGCCATGGAAAGTAGTAGAAATCTTACTTTTGCTGGAAGATGGCCTTTCTTCAGCAGATGTTAATGTAGGTTTCCTACCTACCCCACGGACACAAACTTTTTTTCCTTTTCCAACACGCCTTTTCCCCTTTCCACCAGCATCTGTCCTTTTGCCACTCATTTTGTTAGCAACAAGATTGGACACTTAATATGTTGTAGCAAAAATGGAGAGGTGGTGTAGATTGCAGAGGTGGTCTAGCTTTATTGACAGCTGAAGAACCAACACTGAGTATCCCGGTCAATTTTAGTATGCCCCTAACAGTGGCAGCACAGTTTGCAATTAGAATTACGTAGCTAAAAATTGACAGGTGTGTACAATGCAAAGGTGGTCTAGCTTTATTGACAGCTGAAGAACCAACACTGAGTATCCCGGTCAATTTTAGTATGCTCCTAACAGTGGCAGCACAGTTTGCAACTGGAATTGCGTAGCAAAAATGGACAGGTGTGTAGCATGCACAGGTGCTGTGGGTCAGTGGACAGCAAAGGAACACTAACTTAGTATTCCAGACACTTTTAGGATGCCACAAAAAGTGTCAGCTCTTTGGGGAAATAAAATAGATTGGCAAAAAATGTCCAGGTGGGTAGAATGCAGGGGTGCTGTGGGTCAGTGGACAGCAAAGGAACACTAACTTAGTAATCTAGACACTTTTAGGATGCCACAAAAAGTGTCAGCTCTTTGGGGGTAATAAAATAGCCTGGCAAAAAATGGCCAGGTGGGTAGAGTGCAGGGGTGTTGTGGGTTAGTGGACAGCAAAGGAATACTAACTTAGTATTCCAGACACTTTTAGGATGCCACAAAAAGTGTTAGCTCTCTGGGGAAATAAAATAGCCTGGCAAAAAATGGCCAGGTGGGTAGAATGCATGGGTGCTGTAGGTAGCATTACAGCAAAGCCCAGCACAGTGTTTGCACGGACCTGCCTAGCAGCTATGGCTATGAACACTTGTAAATCAGCCCTGAAAAGCGCTGAAATAACCAGTAGTCCCTAATCCCTAAAGCACTGTGTATATTGCACTGTATCTCTATAGCGCACACAGCAGCAGTAGCAGCAGGAGCGGGAGCAGTGACTGTCACCCACACGCAGCAGACAGATAATGGTGGTGACGGGGAAAATGGCCATTTCTTATAGACCAAAGACATATGACATGCACAGCCTATGACACAAGCCCTTGCTTGTCTGGCAAAAATCCACTGTGCAGTGTGTGTCTCTGTGATTTGCTGACAGCCTGGCCCGCTCCACTGTATGCGCGGTTAGGGGGGAAAAAAAAAATGGTGATCGGCATTCTATCAGCACTCAGCAGCAGCACTGATCTAAACCCCGTCCCTCCCGCACACTATACGCGGAATTTTGATAATAGCGTGATTCACAGTGACTCACACTATTACAGTGAAAAGCCAGCTAGTAACTAGCTTGGCTTTTTGGTGCTCAAACCGTTCTCGAACGTAACTCGAACTGTCGAGCTTTTAGCAAAAAGCTCGAGTTTGTCGAGCCTCTCAAACACCCGCCAAAATCACTCGAACATGAAATTGGCGAACCTTGAGCCTCGAACATCGCTCAACTCTACTGTTATTGCACTTAGGGACTCTGTAAGTGCAAACTATTCTGGGAAAATCTGTGCTGCAAATTACTCCTTCCCTCCCAAGCCCAGCTGTTTGGCCAAATAGTACTAGCCAGTGCTGGTCACATGTGGGGTATTGTCACATTCAGCAGAACTTATGTAACAGATTTTGTGGTGGGGAAGTTTACCTCTTCCCACTTGTGAAAATTTTAAATCTGTGGCTAAAACAACATTTAGTTGTAAAAATGTAATTATTTTTCTTCAGCGCCCAAGTGTAACATTTTGTGATACACATGTATTGTCAATATGGTCACTGCACCCCTAGATTATTTTTTTAAGGCGTGAAGTTTGTAAAATGGGGTCACTTATGGGGCTTTGCTTTCCTAGTATGTCAGGGGCTCTGCCAATATGACATGGCAGCCCCAAACCATTCCAATCAATCTGGACTCCAATATAGCCCTCCTTCCTTTCTGAGCTTTGAAATGTGCCTCAGCAGTAGTTTTTAAAAACTTATGGGGTATTAGAAAAATAAATCAAAAGGAATTTTTTTCTGACTAGAATAACTTGTTGTGGGATTCTGCTGTTTTGGCATGTCAGGAGATCTTCAAGTGGGACATGACATCCTAATCTATTCCCATCTAAAGAGAGCTTCTTTCCTTATAAGCTCTGCTGTGTGTCCAAACAGTACAAATCCACCACATATGGAGTAGCCCTGCACTGAGGAGAATTTGTGCAATTGGTCCACATTTTACTGTTAACTTTGTGAAAATTAAAAAAACTGGGATTAGGGCAGAATTTTTGTGGAAAAAAAAGCATTTTTACATTTTTAAGGTGCAACAATATAACATTCTGTTAAGCACTTGTGGGCTCAAGATACTCACAACACCTCTAGATAAATTCTTTGAGGGGTGCAGTTTTTAAGATGGAGTAATGTGTGAGGGTTTCCACTATATTTGTAGATCAGGAGCTTTGCAAATGCGACATGTATTCTAATTTGAATACCAGCCAATTTTCAGCTTCAAAATTCAGTTAATGCTCCTTTCCTTTTGAGCCCTGCTATGCACCCAGAAAGTATTTTCAATCACATATAGGGTATTGACATACTCAGGAGAAATTGCACATTAAATTATACAGTGCATTTTCTACTGTTACCCTTGTGAAAAACAAAGATTTGGGCATACTCAACATTTTTGTGGATTTTTTTTTTTTTATTTTCATGGCTTAACGTTGGGCTATGTGCGCACATTGCGTACTAGCCCTGCAGAAATTTCTGCAGCGATCTGAAGAGCACACGTGCGCTTCAAATCGCTGCAGAAAATGTCCGTAGAAAAAAAAAAAGCCGATTCCATGCGCTCTGCCTGCAGCTCCTGCCATAGACAGAGCAGGAGCTGCCGGCAAAGCGCACGGAAGAAGTGACATGTCACTTCTTGAATGCAGTGCTTCGGGCAGCAGCCGAAGCACTGCGCTCTAAGACGCCACGTGCGCACGGCCCCTGCACAATCTCCATAGATTATGCAGGGGACGCAGGACGCATGCAGTTACGCTGCGCTACAAAACGCAGCGTAACTGCATGAATTACGCACACGTGCGCACATAGCCATATAAAATTCTGTGAAGCACCTGTGGGTTCAAGGTATGGTCCATTTTCTTTGATTAGCCTTGTGAAAATAAAAATACTAGAAATAAAGCAACATTTTTGTCGGAAAAATGTGATCTTTTTATTTTCACAAGTCAAAGTTATAAAATTCTGTTAAGCACCTGGAGGTTCTCACCACATATTTAGATAAATTCCTTAAGGGAATCTAGTGTCCAAAATAGGGTCATTTGTGGGGAGTTTACACTGTCTAGGCACATTGGAGCTCTGCAAACACTACATGGCATCAGCTAACGGTTCGAGCCAAATTTGTCCTCAAAAAGTCAAACAGTGCTCATTCCCTTCCAAGCCCTTCCGTAGTTTTTTACCCCATGTAGGGAATCAGTATGCTTATTAGAAATTTTTCAACCAATTGTATGTTACAATTTCTCATGTTACCTTTGAGAAAATAAAAAAATGGGGCCAAAACCACATTTTTGTGGGAAAAATGTAATTTTTCTTTTCATGGCTCAATGTTATAAAATTCTGTAAAGAGCCTGTGTTATTTGTTCTCACTATAAATCTAGATAAATTCCTTGAAGGGTCTGGCTTCCAAAATGGAGACAGTTATGGGGGGTTTCCATTGTTTAGGCACAGCAGGGGCTTTGCAAACACGACATTGTGTCTGCTATCCAATGCAGACAATTTTTTGCTCCGAATTTCAAATAGCGTTCCATCATATCTGAGTCCTGATTTGCGCCCAACCACTACTTTTGCACCATGTGTGAATTATCCCTGTACTAAAGAGAAATCACACTAAAAATTGTATGGTCCATTTTCTCTTGTTACCACTGCAAGAATGAAAAAAAAAGTATGCTTAAAGCAACATTTTTGTGGTAAAAATGTATTTTTGGATTTTCGCAGTGCAACAGTATAACATTATTTTATAAAGCTCAAATAGTGCTCCTTCCCTTCCAAGCCCTGTCATGCCCCCAAACTGTAGTTTATCACTACATATGGGGTATTGGTGTACTTCAGAGAAAGTGCCCAACAAATTGCTTGGTGCAATTCCTTGTGTTATCCTTGTGAAAATCCAAAATTTAGGACATTTTGGTGGGAAAAATTAAAATTTTCATTTTTTCTTCCGTAATGCTGTAATTCCTGTGAGCACCTGAGGGGTTAATAAACTTATTGGATGTAGTTTTGAGCAGGTTGTGGGGTGCAGTTTTTAGAATGGTGTAACCTTTGCATATATTCTGCCATATAGGCCTCTCAAAGTCACTTCAAATGTGATCCCTAAAAAAAATGATTTTGCTAATTTTGTTGGAAAAATTAGAAATTGCTGATGAACTTTTAAATTGTCTAACTTTCTAACAATAAAAATTATGTTTAAAAAATTATGCTGATGCAAAGTAGACATGTGGTAAATGTTATTTAATAACTATTTTGTGTAACATAACCTTCTAATTTAAAGGCATAAAAAAATAAAAAAGAATTGCTAAATTTTCCAAATTTTTGCCATATTTCCAATCTAAAAAATTAAATAGATGCAAAATCAATCATCCTAAATTTACCAAAGTCAGGAGTTACAATATGTCACAAAATAATAATGTCAGAATTACTGAGATCCATTAAAGTGTTCAAGAGTTATTACCTCATAAATTGACATGGGTCAAAATTGAAAAGAATGGCCTGGTCAGGAAGGTGAAAATAGGCTCGGTGGTGAAGGGGTGAAACACTTAATATTCTCTATATTGTTTTTCATGGATTTATTAGAATATGACTAGAGATGAACGAACCTTAGGTTTGGTGTTCCTGCCAAAAACAGACTTTACAAATAACCAGAGTTTGAGTTCGGAGTTTGGGTACTATACATATGTTAACCACTATCGCTGTGCTCGGCTACACTCGATTCTCAGCCCAGTGCCAGCTGCTTGCAGGGTTTGAATGGCTCGCACTGGGGATAGCAATAATGTAATCAGATGTAGTGTGCAACAGAAAAAATGGAAAAACTCCACCCACCCGCCTTCAGAAGGGATCTGTTTATTGGTGATTGCATGTGGGCGGAGACCCAAACTGCCAAATTAGTGAATTTTGGGTTTCAGGTCAAGTCTGAGTCCGAAACCAAACTTTATATAAAGTCTGCATGAATGCGCTGTACCGAAATTCCACGGGTCAACTCCTCTCTAATTAATCACTGTTTAGGTTTTCCATCAAACTATACAGATCTTGCAGCTAAAAGTATGTCAGCATTACTGTCATTTGAATTGTAAAATTGTAATAAGCAGTAATGAAAGTAATAATAATAATAATAAAAAACTTCATTTTCTGATATAATTTTATAAATACAGTTTGGGGCTGTTTTCAAGTTTATGGTATAAAATAAATGTGATACATTTTTGATATTGTATATCAAAGTTTGAAAATGTTGATGGTTGCATATTAACATAATAGTATACAAATGCATATTAATTATCACAGTGCAATTTATTACATCATTTTTCAAAATAAATTATAAGACTAATAATTATTATGATGATAATGTTGATTGGAATATTGCTTCAAATTATTGTAAGTTATTAGAAATGAAAATGAAATATGTTTGCTAAATTACTGTCACTACCAAAAAGTCGAAATAGTAATCATTGGACTCCAGATAAATATTATATATAATCTGTAATGAGAATGGAAAGTGTTCATTATATTAAATGCAAGCTCAGGCCTGCATTTCATTTGCTATAATGAGTTTCTTTTTACTCAATAAGGCTTATGAAAAAAAAGAAAATGTTACTTCATGAGATGGATGAATATAATAAGGCTTCTCCTGGATGGATTTATGATACATATTTAGCATTTTAGACAACACAGTAAATCATTGATACAGACAACTTCCAAGATACATTGGTTGTCATTTATTTTGCATAAAATTTCTGTGGACCCTTACAAAATAAAAACAAAAAACCCACAACTTATCCCCTTATGCAAAACTTGCGTTGGATATATTTATTTTCAAGAATTTTTGTCATGTCAGGCCTCATTCAGACATTTGTTTTACATACATGTTATATCTGTGTTTTTCAGACCTTAGAGCAATACTTTTAAAGTCTTTCAAAAAGTGAAAACTAATACTTTGACCAAATTAATGAACATCTAATCCAAAACGCTTGTGAAAATTGGCATATTTTGTCTGCACAATAATGACTGATGATTGATTAAAGGGAACCTGTCAGGTCCAATATACACCCAGAACCACGAGCAGTTCTGGGTGCATATTTTCAATTCCTGCCTCACCGTCCCTGTATACACTAGCAGAGATAAAGAGATCTTTAGAAAAAGTATTTCTAAAGGTCTTTTCTCATATGCTAATGAGGTCAGCAATTAGTTACAAGGGTGCTACTTCCGTTAGCTAGTCGGCCCCCTTAGCATGTAAGCACGCCCTGTGGGCTTGCTAACATGCTAATGAATGTGCAGTGTCAGAGCTATGGTCGATCTCACCACTCTCTGTTGCCACTGCCCCCGACCCGGATTTTGGCTTAGAGTGCATGATCAGAAGTCTCGAACTTCCAGTCATGCGTACTATGAAACCGGATGTATGCGTACCGGCTTCAAACTGGTGTAGTGAGCATGACCGGAGGTGCAGCACCTTCTGATCGTGTGCACTAAGCTGAAAACCATCAGTGGCAGCAGAGGTGAGCCTGATGATGCCTCTGATGCTGCACATTCACTAGTATGTTAGCACACCCCTGTGGGCGTGCTAACATGCTAAGGGGGCCAACTAGCCAAGAGAACTAATGCTTTTGTGCCTAGTCCCTGGCCACATTAGCATATTATAAATTATCTTTAGAAATTCTTTCATCTCTTTATCTATGCTACTAGACACAGGGACTATTAGGTAGGGATTAGCAATATGCACCCAGAACTGCTCGTGGTTCACCTGAAATTGCACCTGACAGGTTCACTTTAAGCTCTTAGCTGGAGTAGTGTGATTCTTTGTACAAGGTAACCAGTGCTTGTTAAAGGGAAAATTGGGAAAAGCATTTAAGTGACAGCAAAAAGACAAACTGATCACTATATACACATAGCTCTAATAAATATAATAATAAAATTAGCATTTTTAGTATTGTAATTTTATTTCTCATCAACTGACTATTTTTCTCTGTACATCTAAAGTGCTTAATGTAAAATACAAGTACTTGTACTTGTAAAAAATGAGTACACTTTATAGCTTTTTACAATCCATCCAAAAGTGTTTCCTTTTATTAAGGGAGCAAAATAGATTTTCTGTTTTGAAAGAGAGAAAGTGATGGCTTCTCAACTATGAGTTAAAGCATAACCGTCATTTTAATTTTTATATCATACAGTAGATCAATAGTGCACATGAAAATAAGCAACTTTGTAATGTATCTTCTACGACAAATTTGCTTCTTTCTCTGCCGGATTTGATCAGTCAATATCAAAATTCTCAATTCTGAGGTAAAAACTGTATTTAGTCAAGACTTTACCATTACTGATATAGGAGATGGCGGTTGTTATTGATGAGATTCTATTGGATTATTATAAACCAGATGATAATAGGTCTGGTAGAACATGGAAATATCAATGAAAATCATAGGTAAAAAAATATACGCTTTATTAAAAATTAATTAAATATGGTACATATTAAAATTTAGCATAGGATACTATAAACAAAAGGGACATAGGTTGTATGGTAGGCACTACATAGAATATCTGAAGTACCAGAGTACGGCTGCTGTAGATTACAAAACATATCGAAATTATAGAAAAAGATATAATAATGAAATATAGTAATAATCAGTAATAGAATTGCCCTGTTGCAAAAAATTATCATGATGGAATGTTTCAATGCAATAATACAGTCCATTGTACTTGTGTGCTGAATGTTAATGTCAGGAGGCGCACACCTTGCATAAAGATAAATATTAAATTCTTAGTTGCTGAAGCAATCTGTAACTGTATAGCACTCTTACCATCAATGGTCACCATGTAATAAACAATAAATAATTAGAGATAATCCATGTTTACATATAACTATATATCATGTACACCCAATAACTAAAAGGGTATCACTAAGAGTATATTTATCCCAAAACAGATAAGAATCATAAACTATAGGAAGTTGTTATCTAATAGTCAGTGTGCGGTCTAACCAAACAATCATTCTTTACCCTGATGCGCACTTTGTCTTTACTTCTTCGATGGGAAAGAGAGTGTCAGATTGGGGAAACGCTGCTGTATTATAGAAAATAGTCAGGCAGTTACTGAACAGTAGGAAGTGACGTGAGGTCAGCTGTGTAAATGCGGCTCAAGTGGCCGCCAAACAGATCATTGGTGGAAAAGTGTCGTCTTCCTGGCAGCCAGCATCACATGAAAGATTCAGCTCAGCCTACCCAGACCGACGCAAGTTAATAAGGTTTTGCAAGGATTAGGAACAGGAAGGTTAATGATCTGACAAGAGAGCATGCACACTGCCAAAAGAGATCAGATGCTACAAAGGGCAAAATAACCAGAAGCCAATATTGGTAAATGTGAAGTATCCTTACTGGAATAAATGAGATAAAGCAATTATAAAGTTTGTTTAGTATAAATAGTGTATAACGTGAAACAGAGTGAAGGGGAACATGAGTATGAATGGTGCATGTGTATGGTGGAGGAAACAGTGAACTGCATGACACACTGTACCCTGGAGATCAAAATTAGAGAACAATGTATGATCACTTGCTTTTTTCAGGACTAATGTAATCTACATTGATAGACATGTGAAGATTTTTTTGTAAGGGATACACAATGCCACTCGAACAGTGTTTTACAAAAGATCCAAAGTTTATCAACATAAAACCTTTGTTTTGCCCAAAATGTGATGATCATAATTAGGGAACAACAATGACTGTAGCACAGAGAAAGATTATAACAACATTGTTTGAAGGTAACAACAGTCACCAATCAGTACAGGCCTTTGCATTGAATGCCTTCAGCACATCTGAGGCCACAGGACGTCACTAGTCTCTCACACTGCTCTGGTGTAGAAAACAGAAAGACAAAAAGTTGCAATCTAGGTTTTTATCTAAAGGGTGATGGATAAATATGGGTAATATGAAAATGCTCACCTGAGTAAGTTGTGACATAGTCACAATCATCTTGTGCGTTTAGAAAATGGCTGCAGCAGTCCCCATGTGCAGTATCATCATAGATGAAGAAAAGAAGGGATTAAAACTGCGCTGCCGTATTAAAGATGAAAAAGCAGGGTAATGGTGGTGATCTTTAGTACGCGATTCGGACTAAATCTTCTTCTACAGATTAATCACGGATGTACATCAAGATCGGACAGGTCACCTGACAGCATCCCATGAGGTGCAATATCAAAATACAACATTAAAAACAAGTAAAAATATAAATTTGTTTCCACATATTAGCATAAATGCAAATAATTATATCAGTGTTTAAATATACTTGTATTGTATTATAACATAGATAAAAATAATAGACTATCATTAAAATCCATTAGAGCAGGACATAAACTGATGACAATTTGTGTAATAAAAGTTGCAAGAGCTATAACAATTGTGATAAACCACCAGGACACGTGGTACATTCCGGGAATCCATGAGTGCAAAATATAGCAAAGGAATAGCAGAGAAAAAAAATTGAAAAGCGGGATTAAATCTATGGAGAGTGAGTGCACAAAGTAAGGTGCGCTAAGGGGCAACATGAAGTGCTATCAGAGGAATAGAAGACTTTGGAACTCAAAGATGGAGAACAATAAAAGTGCAGAAGACATCAAATTTTCTTCAACAGTATTATCAAAGTTGTAGTGAAATACTGAAAATATAAAGAAATCCCTGCTCCAAAGATCATGAAATGTATGAAAATTATAATGAATCGTGTTAGTAACATGTTTTGAATTAATTGAATTACATTAATTTATATTGTAAATATAAAACCAAGAAAATATTACCTACATTTATATATATTCTTTCAAATTAAGACAACTAAAAAAGGTACATTTAAATATATTCTTTTTAATTGAAACAACTAAAAAAAAGTTAAAAAGGTTTTTAGCTTAAAATATAGTGGATTCATGTTTTTTTTTATTTCATTCTTGACATATGTCTCCTGTCTCCCTAGCGCTATATCAAGTTTTCGGGTCTAAAGTGTTTTTTGGAGCTTTCAACTAGATTTTGCTTTCATTATGTATTATGGATGTACCATCGGAGATGTTCTCCTGTCTCCGCAGTCCACGCAGTGCGGCTCTGTCAATCACTGTCAATCACATTCTACAAGGCCTATTTTAATCCAGTCCATTATGTTTTGAGCTAATAACCTATTTAACCTTTCTAGTTGTCCTAATTTAAAAGAATATATATAAATGTAGGTAATATTTTCTTAGATTTACATTTATAATATCAATTAATGTAATTCAATTGTCTGTACCAGATTTCTGCAGCAAATTTGCATCTCCTGGCAGAAAATTGCACCAAAACAGCATCAAAAGCACAGTTTTGTGTGTTTTCTGCCAGAAGGAAATTTGGTGCTGGAAATTATACACGAAATTCCTGCACCAAATCTGCATTTCCTTTAAAAAGAAACACATCAAAACCACATCAAAACAGCACCATGTTTTGATGCTTTTCTAAAGGCTGCTTTACACGGTACGACCGATTGTGCGATTTCACAATCGATCGTACCCGCCCCCGTCCTTTTTGCGTCACGGGCAAATCGCTGCCCGTGTCGCACAAAGTTAGTAACCCCCGTCACACATACTTACCTCTCGTGCGACCTCGCTGTGGGCGGCGAACGTCCACTTCCTGGAGTGGGAGGGACATCCGGCGTCACAGCGACGTCACACGGCCGCCGGCCAATAGAAGCGGAGGGGCGGAGATGAGCGGGACGTAAACATCCCGCCCACCTCCTTCCTTCCACATAGAGCCGGCGGCGGCCACGGGAGGCAGGTGAGCTGCTCATCGTTCCCGTGGTTTCACACGGAGCGGCGTGTGCTACCACGGAAATGATGGTCAACTAAATCAAATGATATTATGGAACCTAGCGAGCAGTACCCGACTCACGATTTGTGAGCGATACTGCGTCGCTAGGAGGTGTCACACAGGCCGGCATCGCCAGCGATGCCGGATGTGCGTCACAAAAACCGTGACCCCGACGAGCTATCGCACAATAGATTGTCTGGTGTAAAGCAGCCTTTAGGCAGAAGATGCTAATTTGGTGCATGAATTTGATGTAAACATTTTAGCACCGAATCTTCATCTCTTGGCAAAAACGCGGTTTAGGTGCAGTTTTCTACTAGTAGATGCAGATTTCGTACAGAAATATCTGCACCATATTTCTGCACCAAGTTTGTATCTCCTGGCAGAAAACCCACAGTGAAACAGTGTCAAAACCATGAGTTTTCTGCACTTTTCTGCTAGGAGATGTAGATTTGATGTCACCGCTCATGGCTGTGGCTCAGTCAGTGTCTGCCAGAAGCCACAATAGGTGGTCATGTGCTATAATGTGCTGGTGCACTGCGATTTCAAAATGTAGCAGAGCCAGGATCATCGTGGGACGTTGTAGTGTGGATTATGTCTAACCTGGGTGCTCTCCATACGCGATAAGGCATTTGCTAACAATTCCAGCCAATTTTGCATTCAAAAAGTCAAATGGTGTTCCTTCTTTTCTGTGCCCTGCCATTCACTTAAACAATAGTTTTCCATCACATATGGTGTATCAGCATACTCAAAATTTGTTGTACAATTTCTAATATGATGCATTTTCTCCTGTGACTTTTGAAAATGCAATACTTGAGGCTAAAACAACATTGTTTGTGGG
The DNA here is from genome assembly GCF_048569485.1 of Anomaloglossus baeobatrachus. NCBI lineage: Eukaryota > Metazoa > Chordata > Amphibia > Anura > Aromobatidae > Anomaloglossus > Anomaloglossus baeobatrachus. The sequence goes on from NC_134353.1 coordinate 238,040,434, forward strand.
GAAAAAAATAAGTTTTTATTTTTTAGGCTTAATGTTAAAAAATTCTGGGAAGAACCTGGGAGTTCAAGGAGTTCATCAGACATCTACATAAATTCCTTGAGGATTCTAGTTTCCAAATTGTGTTAATTTTTGGTGGGTTTCCACTTTTTAGCACGTCAGGGCTAAAGGCAACATTATGTGCGCTATAGATTCCAGACAATTTTGTGCTGATAAAGTTAAATGGCGCTACTTCCCTTCTGAGCCTAGCTGTGTACTCAAACAATACATTTCCACCAAACATATGGTATTAACATACTCAGGAGAACTTGACAACAATTTCTATGGTGCATTTTCCCCTCTTACTTTTGTGAAAATACAAAATTTAGCCTAAACTAATATTTTTGTTTGGAAAAAATAAAATTAAAAATGTTTTCTTCTACATGTCTTTAGTTCCTGGGAAGCACTTGAAGGGTTAATGAAATTCTTGAATGTGGTTTTGAGCAGGTGGTGGGGTCCAGTTTTTAGAAATACTTTTTGGTATTTTCTGTTATGTAGGCCTCTCAAAGTTACTCAAAGTTAGTCAACTGTGATGTGGTTGTTAAAAAACTGTTATGTCAATTTTGTTGGAAAAATTAGAAATTGCTGATATTTTTTAACCCTTCTAACATGCTAACAAAAATTAAATTTCAAAAAGTGTTCTGATGTAAACCAGACATATGATAAATGTTATTTAGAATTTATTTTGTGTGACATAACTCTCTGACTTGAGGGCATAAAAATTAAGATTTTGAAAATTGCTAAATCTTTACCAAATTTTCAATATTTTTACACATAAAGGCAAAAAATGTGGTCTAAAATTTTCCACTGCGATGAAGCACAATATGTCACAAAAAAATTATTCTCAGAATTGCTGTAATCCATTGCAGCATTACAGAGTTATTACCACATAGAGTGACATTGGTCAGAATTGAAAACAATTGGTAGGCCGGGAAGGTGAAAACAGGCAGGGTGGTGAAGGGGTTAAGAATGTAGAAAACATTGAATGTCCTGACATCCAATACATTGTCAGAAACTAATATTTGGTCACATGGTAGGGTTTGGAAGGGATGCAGATCTATTTTACTTTTGGTCCTCAGATTTTGTTGGAATAGTTATGATGCAAATAGCAGAATCTTCAAAGTGCAGCATAAAAAAAACAAAGGTGATACCATTTTAGAAATTACACCCCTCTGCAAATACACCCACAAGTGCATTGAGTATTTTGGTTCCACAGCTGTTTTCTAGTAAAAGACAATGATTAGATGTTGCTGAATGAAATTTGGATTTTCATTGGCTGAAAGCCATAATCATCAACATTAACAGAAATAAACACTTGAAATAGATCACTCTGTAATGTCTCTATATAACATGTTTCCCTTTTTGTATTGAATTATTGAAATAAATTAACTTTTTGCTGCTATTCTAATTTATTGAGATGCACTTGTAAGTACAAGACTGAAATGCCAGCATCCGCACGGCATTTTGAAGTCCATGCTGTCTTGCCTGAGGTCATATATTATCCTTCTGTGACTGATGCAGTTTTCTGCAATGTGAAATTAGTAGTGTGAATTTTTTTTTAGCAATGCACTTGAATTGAATTGCAAATTGTTCCAAATCGCTAGGAACTGTGAATTTCAAAAAAATTTAGTTGAATACTTATTGTATCAGATGTATTTTTTAACCTCTAGACATTAGCCAAACCACTCAAATCTTAGATATGCATCCACAAAGGTACTTTGTGTAAATATTTTATAAATAACAGCAAAAAACACTATGACTTTCCTGCCACTCAAGTAATGTAATGGTCAATTATGTTATGAACTCAGTTTCATGCACCTGTATATTGCTACATATGAAAAATTTATTATATTAATAGTACTATGATACTTTTGATATTTACTTGCTGGACTTTGTACATATGGGTCATTTTTTAAAGAAATTGTATAAAACAGATGGATAGATAGATAGATGGACTATATATATATCAAAGCTTATTTCAAAATTAGAAAGCAAACAAATACTTATTTTAGAATAAGTTTTTAGTATTACCCATCTCTAACTGCAGTCAGTGATAGCACTAATGCTATGGTCAGACTGTGGATGCTAAATCCCAAAGAGCATCCCTTAACTCAATATTTACAGCAAACAAGGTACAAAAGGCCTTTGAAAAGTACATAATGCTGCAATATTGATGGCAAAAAAACACATAATTGGCTCCCCTGAAAGCATTATCAGACTGCAAATATTAGCTCTCATAAAATTGTCCAATTAAGATGGGATAGAGGGAAAGAAACAATCCCCACAAGGTTGTTTGTAGTTAAAATCAGTTCACGGCAAATAATAATTTTGACAATTATTACGGATGTAAGTCATGTACTTTATGTGAATAACATCATTAAGTGTCTCCAGGAAACAGAACTTTAACTGGGGAATGTATCCCATAGTTTTTTAAGCTATGCTGACTCTTAATGTATAATTTTTCTTTTTCACGTGGAATTGGTTGTATATCAATATAAAATAATGAAAAGAAAGAATATAGTCTTATGTTTAGTTAAAAATTGTCATCCTGAACTCTCAAAAAAAATTCTTCAAATTAAATTTTTAAAGTTGGACTTTAAATGACATGTTACACCGTCTCACACCCCTCCAAATACTTTTAGGGTTTTTTTGCTGTCAATTTCAAACAGCTAAAGATGAAAGATTATTTTCCAGTTTACTGTTTTGAAGTTTTTGATTTACTTGAATTGTCAAGTTCTTGTGATTCATGTTAAAACAACAACTGAAAATCAATTGTGAAATTGTTGTGTAACTTGTAATACTTCACTGCATATCCTTTCTATATATTTTCTGTTAAAGGTAAAGCTTACTATAAACAGCCATTGTTAGACTCATGAATATTAATTATGTCTGTTTCATGATGCTAAAGAATAAAATGAGCTTTAATTTTTCATTGATTCATATCATTATCTTCATTGACCAGCAGTAAAGCAAACAAACAGCAAAAACAGCACCAAATAACATGGCTTTCCTTATTTTTAACATTATATATATATATATATATATATATGTATGTATATATATACATATATATATATGTGTGTGTGTGTGTGTGTTTATATATATATCTATATATATAGATATATATATATATAATATATAAAGCTGAATGTGTGTATGTATGTATGTGTGTGTGTATGTGTGTATGTCCGGGATTGGCATCTGCACCGTCGCAGCTACAGCCACAAAAAATTTTCCACACTCACACTTCTGGACCCCGAGAGCATCATAGGCTACGTTTTGAGGGGAAATCTTAACCCCACTCTTTACAGTTAATCGCCAAAAAACCTGCCTCCATTAAAGCGAATGGAGCTGGGAGCCACAATGCAGTGAGGAACTTCTGAAGAATGTGCAGCCACGCCCTTATATGGAATGTTGGCGTGTCACAATGCAGCCAGGGAAAGACAGACACAGACAGGGAAAGAGGCAGACACAGACAGGGTAAGAAACAGACATAGACAGGGTAAGAGACAGACACGAAGAGACAGACACAGACAAAGAGACAGTAAAGAGGATTAAACCTGGCTCTACTACCTGTATAACAGGTGCTCTGGAGAAAAAGAGTCCATATACAAAAAAGAGACTCCGGCACACTGAGTGAATAGATGAGAAAAGTCAATTGCGTGCTCAAAAAGATTTTTTTATAACGTGTGTAGTTGCACACACATGATACCCATGTAATATGTCAATACATTTGTATATAACCTTTTTTCTTTTTTTCTGTATCTTGCATTTGATAGACAAAGTCCTTGAGAAAAACCCACTGGGTTGAAACGTCGGACAGGACAATGTCAACAGTCTTTTATGAGAATAATGAAAATAAATAAATAAAAAAATCTTTACTCTTCACTCAGTGTGCCACAGACAAAGAGACAGACTGACAGGGAAAGAGACAGACACAGACAAAGAGACAGGCACAGGGAAACAGACAGACAGGGAAAGAAAGTGAAAGAGACAAACAGAGAAAGAGAGGGAAAGAGAGAGACAGGTAAAGAGACAGACACAGGGAAACAGACAGGGAAAGAAAGTGAAAGAGACAGACAGAGAAAGAGAGGGAAAGAGAGAGACAGGTTAAGAGACAGACACTGACATGTAAAGAGACAGACACAGACAAAGAGACAGACAGGGAAAGAGAGGGAAAGAGACAGAAAGGGAAAGAGAGACAGGGAAAGTGACAGAGATAGATAGACAGAAAAGGAAAGAGATAGACAGGGAAAGAGATTGAGACAGACAGAGAAAGAGACAGAGACAGTCAGAGACAGACAGGGAAAGAGACAGACAAAGATAGAGAGAGAGACAGAGAGATATATACAGAGGGGGAGACAGACAGAGAATGGGAGAGAAAAAGAGAGACAGTTACTATCCCGGGCGTTAATACATTCTATTTATACATTCTATCCCGGGAATGTTAATGCATTCTATTTTGTTAACAGCAGTTATTAACCCGGGTGAAGCCGGGTAGTACAGCTAGTATATATATATATATATATATATATATATATATATATATGTGTGTTTGTGTGTGTAAAATATGTATTTATATCTATGTACACTGTGTGCAGAATTATTAGGCAAATGAGTATTTTGATCACATGATAATTTTTATACATGTTGTCCTACTCCAAGCTGTATAGGCTTGAGAGCCAACTACCAATTAAGTAAATTAGGTGATGTGCATCTCTGTAATGAGGAGGGGTGTGGTGTAATGACATCAACACCCTGTATAAGATGTGTTTAATTATTAGGCAACTTTCTTTCCTTTGGCAAAATGAGTCAGAAGAGAGATTTGACGGGCTCTGAAAAGTCCAAAATAGTGAGATGTCTTGCAGAGGGATGCAGCGGTCTTGAAATTGCCAAACTTTTGAAGTGTGATCACTGAAAAATCAAGCTTTTCATGGCAAATAGCCAACAGGGTCGCAAGAAGTGTGTTGTGCAAAAAAGTCACAAAATAACTGCTCGAGAAATGACGAAAATCAAGCATGAAGCTGCCAAGATGCTATTTGCCACCAGTTTGGCCATATTTCAGAGCTGCAACGTTACTGGAGTATCAAAAAGCACAAGGTGTGCCATACTCAGGGACATGGCCAAGGTAAGGAAGGCTGAAAATTGACCACCTTTGAACAAGAAACATAAGATAAAACATCAAGACTGGGTCAAGAAATATCTTAACACTGATTTTTCAAAGGTTTTATGGACTGAAGAAATGAGAGTGACTTTTGATGAGCCAGATGGTTGGGCCAGATGCTGGATCAGTAAAGGGCAGAGATCTCCACTTCGACTCAGACGCCAGCAAGGTGGAGGTGGGGTACTGGTATTGGCTGGTATCATCACAGATGAACTTGTGGGACCTTTTCGGGTTGAGGATGGAGTGAAGCTCAACTCCAAGTCCTACTGCCAGTTTCTGGAAGACAACTTCTTCAAGCAGTGGTACAGGAAGAAGTCGGTATCGTTCAAGACAAACATGATTTTCATGCTTGACAATGCTCCATCACATGCATCCAACTACTCCACCGCGTGGCTGGCCAGTAAAGGTTTAAAAGATAAAAAAATAATGACATGGCCCACTTGTTCACCTGATCTGAACCCCATAGAGAACCTGTGGTCCCTCTTAAAATGTAAGATCTACAGGGAGGGAAAATAGTACACCTCCTGGAACAGTGTCTGGGAGGCTGTAGTGGCTGCTGCACGCAATGTTGATCCTAAACAAATCATGCAACTGACGCAATCTATGGATGGTAGGCTGTTGAGTGTCATCATAAAGATATGTGGCTATATTGGTCACTAATTTTTGGGGATTTTGTTTTTGCATTTCAGAAATGTTTATTTCTAAATTTAGTGCAGTTATATTGGTTTACCTGGGGAAAATAAACAAGTGAGATGGGAATATATTTGGTTTTTATAAAGATGCCTAATAATTTTGCACAGTAATAGTTCCTTGCACAAACAGATATCCTCCTAAGATAGCCAAATCTAAAAAAAAACACTCCAACTTCAAAAAATATTAAGCTTTGATATTTATGAGTCTTTTGGGTTGACTGAGAACAAAGTTGTTAATCAATAATAAAAAAAATCCTCTAAAATACAACTTGTTTAATAATTCTGCACACAGTGTGTTCAAATAATATCAGCTGGTTAGACTTATGGTGTATAAAAAAAAGTTTCTCATTATCAAGGTGCAACACAAGAAACCTTTCCTGATGGGTAAAACCAGTGAGGGTGTCTTATGACCTTCACAACCTTATTGTTGTGAAACATATTGATTGCACAACAATATCTAAAGTGCTGAAATTTCCAGTGAGCACTGTTGGGGCCATAATCTTGAAGGGTAAAGAATATCATTTCTTTATATACTGGTCATGACCTTGTGCTCTCCACAACGGTTTAGAAAAGAGAAGTGAAAACAATTATCAGAAGAGTTATGTGAACAGCGAAGAACCACTTTTGGAGAGCTATAGAAAAAACTGAAATTAGGTACAATTGTTTAAAAGAAAACAATAAGTAATACACTCAGCCTCCATTGCCTGTGTGCACTTTCATCATACAAGACTCCATTGCTGAATAAAAAGCATGTTCAAGCACATTTAAAGTTTGCTGACCAACATTTAGAAAAGCTTGTGAAATACGGGGAAAATGTAGTCTGCTCAGATGAGACCAAAATTGAACTCTTTGAATGCCATAATACACACAATGATTGGATTCCATCAGGCACTGAATATCATCTCAAAAACACCACAGCAACATGAAGTTTGAAGGTGGTAACATCACGGTGTAGGCTGTTTTACAGCATATGGCACTGGCAAACTTTAATTAATTTAACTCCTTCACGACCTTTGACGGATGTGTCCGTCATGGTGCCCTGGTACTTAAAAACCCATGACGGATATATCCGTCATGGCGAAATCGCGGCCCCGGAGCCCCGGTGACCGCGATCGGTTTTCAAAAGCTGTAGATTCGGGAAGGAGAGGACCTTTACCTGACCTCAGGAGGGGTGGTGTCTCCTCCCCGGACTTTCAGAGGCTGTGATTGGCTGATGAACGCCGCTCAGCCAATCAAAGCCAGTGTAAAGTTTCAGCCATTGAAAATGGCTGAAATATTGAAATCCAGCCATGATCAGTGCAGCTGTGGCACTGATCATTGGCTGGAGTCGAGTGACCTTTGCTGCACCCGCCCCCAGCTCTGATTGGAGAGATCGGCCTTGTGACTGATCTCTCCAAGCACTGTGCATTTGGGACCGGTGAGCTGTAGCAGATTGCTCTCCTCAGCTTCTCCCTCCGTGGAAGCTCAAGAAAGCGATCCCTGTGGTGCCCATCTGTGAGTCACAGCCCCAGAACATCTGCTGCCCTCCTCCATCTGCTTTGCCCCTGCACCGCCGCTACTCTCCCGCTGCGCCCCTGCATGTGATGCCACAGTGCTGCCCTTGCATCTGACGCCACTGCTCTCCTCCCGCTGTGCCCCTGCATCTGACGCCGCTGCTCTCCTCCCGCTTTGCCCCTGCATCTGACGCCATTGCTCTCCTCCTGCTGTGCCCCTGCATGTGACGCCGCTGCTCTCCTCCCGCTGTGCCCCTGGATCTGACGCCGCTACTCTTTCTGCTGCCTCCTTGTATCCGCCGCTGCGCCGCACCTGCATCTGCCGCTCCACTCCACTCTCTGCCACAGAACTCTCCCCATCAGCCACCACACTCTCCCCATCTGCCACAACACTCTACCCATCTGCCACTGCATTCTCCCCATCTGCCACAGAACTCTCCCCATCAGCCACAGCACTCTCCCCATCAGCCACAGTTCTCTACACATCAGTAATAGTTCCTTGCACAAACAGATATCCTCCTAAGATAGCCAAATCTAAAAAAAACCACTCCAACTTCCAAAAATATTAAGCTTTGATATTTATGAGTCTTTTGGGTTGACTGAGAACAAAGTTGTTCATCAATAATAAAAAAAATCGTCTAAAATAAAACTTACCTAATAATTCTGCACACAGTGTGTTCAAATAATATCAGTTGGTTAGACTTATGGTGTATAAAAAACGTTTCTCATTATCAAGGTGCAACACAAGAAACATTTCCTGATGGGTAAAACCAGTGAGGTGTCTTATGACCTTCACAACCTTATTGTTGTGAAACATACTGCATAACAATATCTAAAGTGCTAAAATTTGCAGTGAGCACTGTTGGGGCCATAACCTTGAAGGGTATAGAATATCATTTCTTTATATACTGGTCACAACCTTGTGCTCTCCACAACGGTTTAGAAAGAGAAGTGAAAACAATTATCAGAAGAGTTATGTGAACAGCGAAGAACCACTTTTGGAGAGCTATAGAAAAAACTGGAATTAGGTACAATTGTTTAAAAGAAAACAATAAGTAATACACTCAGCCTCCATGGCCTGTGTGCACTTTCATCATACAACAGTCCATTGCTGAATAAAAAGCATGTTCAAGCACATTTAAAGTTTGCTGAACAACCATCTGCCACAGCACTCTCCCCATAAGCCACAGCACTCTCCCCATCAGCCACAGCTCTCTCCCCATCAGCCACTGCACTCTCCCCATCAGCCACCGCACTTTCCCTATCAGCCACTGCACTCTCCCCATCAGCCACCTCACTCTCCCCATCTGCCACCGCACTTTCCCCATCTGCCACCGTACTCTCCTCATCTGCCACTGCACTCTCCCCATCAGCCACCGCACTCTCCCCATCTGCCTCTGCACTCTCTACATCTGTCACTGCACTCTCCCCATCATCCACCGCACTCTCCCATCAGCCACAGCACTCTCCCCATCAGCCACAGCACTCTCACCATCAGCCACAACACTCTCCCCATCAGCCACCACACTCTCCCCATCAGCCACCGCACTCTCCCCATCAGCCACCGCACTCTCTCCATCTACCATAGCACTCTCCCCATCAGTCACCGCATTCACCACATCAGCCACCGAACTCCTCTATCACCCACCGCACTCCCACCATCAGCCACCACACTCTCCCCATCAGCCACCGCACTCACCCATATGCCGCTGCACCCCTCTGCAACCGCACTCCCTCATCAGCCACTGCCCACTCCCCGATCTGCTGCCTGCTCTCTCTTATCCCCTTAATCCTCTGCCCCCTCTCCCACCTCTCCCCCTCCCGGATCTGCTGCCTTCTCCATCTGCTGCGATCCTGCTGCCTAGATCCGTCCTGTAAGGTAGCTGTCCTCAATATCACCTCCTACTCCCCTTCCACCCTCCCCCCATCCTCCGCCGCTCTTGCATCCGTTGCGCCCTCACCCATCCTCCGCCACTCCTCCATCCACCGCGCCCTCACCCATCCTCCGCCACTCCTGCATCCGTTGCGTTCTCACTCATCCTCCGCCGCTTCTCCATCCGTCGCATCTCCCCCCCATCCTCCACCGCTCCTGCATCCATTACACACTCTTCCATCCTCCATCCATCTTTTTTTCCGGCCCACCTAGTCCCCCCCCTTTTTGCAGCATGTGCGTGCGTGCGTCCGGATTTTTTTCTCTAAACTAAGAAACAAATACAAATAAACTTAGTTTAAGTAAAATTATACTGTAGTAGTCGTCAACTTCAGTATTTTTTACTGAATATTGTTAGGGTCAGCCTGGTTCCACACGTGAGAGCGATGCACGAATCTCACATCGCATCATCCGGCATGATCGCTCTCTTCCAGACAGGAGTGTGCGACTGTGCCGGGTGATGCGATGCGAGATGTGTGCATCGCTCTCACGTGTGGCACTTGCTTTAGTGTCAGTTGCAGGTGCTCATATTTTTTTTTAATTTTTTTTTTACTAACGTCCGTATTTTTTATTTCGCTAAACTAATATTTTTTTGTATGGGGGGGTCTAGTTTCCATATTAGGGTCACATGTGGGGGAGCTCTCTTGTTTGGTCACATCAGGGGGATCTCCAAATGCAACATAGTGCGGCTAACGATTCCAGCTAATTTTCCATTTAAAAAGTCAAATGACGCTCCTTCCCTCTGGAGCTCTGCCGTGCGCTCAAACAGTGGTTTTCTGCCACGTATGAGGTTTCAACGTACTCAGAACAAATTGCCCAAGAAATTTTGCAGTCCATTTTATCCTGTTACCCCTTCAAAAAATAAAAAATTGAGCCTAAAATAACATTTTTGTGGAAAAAAAAAGTACTTTTTTGTTTTTATGGCTCAATGTATGAAGCACGTGAGGGTTCAAAGTGCTCATTACCCATCTATATTTATGCCATGGGGGTCTAGTTTCCAAAATGGGGTCCCTTGTGGGGGAGCTCTATTGTTTAGGCACCTCAGGGGGTCTCCAAATGCAACATTGCATCTGCTAATGATTCCAGACAATTTTGCTTTCAAAAATTTAAATGGTGCTCCTTCCCTTCCGAGCTCTGCCATGTGCCCAAACAATTGATTTCCACCACATATGAGACATCGGTGTACTCAGGAGAAATTAATTTAATGGACATTTTTTCCTGATACCCTTGTGAAAATGATAAATTTTATGGCTAAAGTAACATTTTTGTGTAAAAAGTAAAATTTTCATTTTTTCCTTCCACATTGCTTTGGTTGCTGGGAAGCTCCTAAAGGGTTAATAAACTTCTTGGATGTGGTTTTGAGCAGAGAGAGGGCTGCAGATTTTAGAATGGTGTCACTTTTGGGTATTTTCTGTCGCCTAGGTTTCTCAAATCTCTCCAAATGTGATGTGGTACCTAAAAAATGTTTTTGTAAATTTTGTTGGAAAAATGGAAAATTGCTGATGAAATTTGACCCCTTCTAACTTCTTAACGAAAAAAAATGTGTTTAGAAAATTGCGCTGATGTAAAGTAGACAAGTGGGAAATGATATTTAGTAACTATTTTGTGTGACATATCTCTCAGATTTATGGGCATAAAATTTCAAATTTTGAAAATTGCAAAATTTTCTAAATTTTTGCCAAATTTAAAAATTTTTCACAATTAAATGCAAAACAAATCGTCCTAAATTTACCACTGACATGAAGTACAATATTTCACGAAAAAACAATGTCAGAATCGTCAGGATCCGTTGAAGCGTTCCAGACTTATAACCTCATAAAGTGACACTGGTCAAAATTGCAAAAAATGGCCTGGCCTTTAAGGTGAAAACAGGCTGGGGGCTGAAGGGGTTAAGTAAGGATGCATGGACAAATATACCTAGACATTCTTGATGAAAATCTGCCAAGCTAATCATGTGACCTGTTTACCTCTTTAGAAACTGGAGAGAAATGCAGAGCCTTACAACCCTGAATAAAGAAGGCATGCACAGATAGAAGAGATCCCAAAGTGAGAAAACACAAATATAAAGTGAAAAAAGTAAAGTACTCACTGCTCAAAATACTAGCTTACTATTACCTAACTATTGGCAGGAAAAAGGAGTAAATTACATAGATGTGACAAATAATAATAAACCCAGCTGCTCTCTGACTGTTATAAGTTCTTTGCAGTATGGCTGAAATTCTAAGCAGGATTCACATTGGTATATTTCCAGCAAAGAAGAACAACAAGGGGAGGGTATAAATAGCCACACCCACAATGTGATAGGGCAGACTAAATGACAACAGAAAATACCTGCTAACTGAAAATAATTAAATAAAAGATCAATCACTTTTCAGCACTCAGGAAATCTGAACCTGCTGTGGCTCAGTGGAGAAAGAAGCAGATCACACAGCACTGGTTCAGGTGATCGAATTTTCTTTGCAAGGAATCGATTTCATCTTACCACCGCACCCCAAAGGGCAGACATATTAAGAATAGAGGAGATTGTTGTCACATTCAAATCACATCCAATACTAGCTAGAATTCTTCAGCTCCACACCAGTTTGTTTTACATACCTCATGTCATCTTATTGCATTGTCAAGACTAGCATCTAGCTGGTCATTACAAGTCAGGGTGAGTTCAGGGCCAGTGAAGGTCTAGGCACATGAAGGCGATGGGGGAAGGACCCATATAGGGACATTTGGGAATGTAGGGTACAGACTCAGGTGAGTTGCATATGGTGTCCCCTCTCACTCTTCCCTAGAATCAGGGTCCTCCATGTTTTCATCTCTCTGGTGTACCCTGTATGTTAGGGAGGTTGCCAGGCATGTTATCTACACCTGGCAAGACCCTGATAGATACTGCATAACATTTGAGTGCAATTTTTTTTCAGGATTTCAATATGAATCCAGTTGTTGCTTTTGCACAACAAATGCTGAGTTTGTATCTGAAATAGATAAAGTTGCGGTCACAGATTTTGCAGCAGCTGCAGCAAATAGTGGGTGTGCTGGTCTTGGCTCATAGCCAGACTCAACTAGAACCCAAAAGAATCCTCACATTAGGCTAAAGCTTGCCATAGCTAATGGATACTCAACACAGCTCCATGAAGCTATTTTCTCCAGGGCTTTAGCGCTGATACAGACCTATAGATTGACATACTGTCTTTCCGCCAATGGGACCTCTCCTTAGGTGATTTTATATAACTCATTAAGCTTCTTTTGCCTTTAAAGGCGGAACATCCTTTAGTGTCACTCTTGATTCCCTACGCCCACAATTAACAGAGCAACTGTGCAAATAAGACAGAAAAAGTTCAAACCATCACAGCTAAGGCACTCTTTTGTGTTACTGTCCTAAGCATTTATGTGTGTATTTAATAAAGAGATTGGATTTTCAACTGAGAGTGTGCAAAATTTTACATTGATCTAGATCTAAAGGGATTTACCACTCTGATTTGCATCCACCTCCATTGTCCATACGATGTACACGCCATTTTCTCTAATACTGATTTGGTGAACTGTCATGCTGGAAGACCCCGTCATGACCCATCTTCAATTCTCTTACTGAGGGAAGGAGGTTTTTGACCGAAATCTCACAATACAGTACCCCATCCATCTTCCCTTCATTACGGTGAAGTCATACTTTCCACCTTGCAAAAAAGCACTCCCAAAGCATGATGTTTCCATCCCCATGTTTCACGGTTGGGATGGTGTTCTTTGGATTGCACTCTTCCTTTCTCTTCCACCAAACATGGCGGGTGGAGTTGATACCATAAAGCTCTATTTTGGTCTCATCTGACCATATGTATGGAATATATCTGGCTCACTGGGTATATAAAATAAGTGAATGCACAGAGAAAAAGACAAGTCCTGCACCACTTGTACGTTCCTGTTACCACATGGGCTCACTCACATGTGGGGAGGTCCAGCTCCAGCTGACCATATGGAGTCGGGTGCAGCGTGCAGGTCAGAACAATGGTAAAAGTTCCAGTAATCCGCAAATAAGAAGAAAACTGACCGCAAATCTGCTGCTATGCCGATATTTCTTTATTTAGTCATCAAGGTGCAGGATAAAAGCCGGGCGGGAGGAGACATGGATCATGGACCTCATTGCGGACGATGGCCGTTTCGCCTGTAATTGGACCCCTAGAAGCCTAATTACAGGCGAAACGGCCGTCATCCGCAACGAGGGGCCGCATCCACGTCTCCTACCGCCCGGCTTTTATCCTGCACCTTGATGATTAAATAAAGAAATATCGGCATAGCAGCAGATTTGCAGTCAGTTTTCTTCTTATTTGCAGATATAAAATAGGTGATCAGAGGTAAAAAGCCACAAAAATAGTAATGATAAACTCTGGCACACATTAGAAAAAAGAGAAAAATTGGAGTAATCTTTTTTGTAATGCTTTGTATTTGTTGAATGAAGAAAGTTTAATGGACGGACATACTGTTCCAACGTATCGGCTGATGCAACAGCCTTTTTCAGGGAACATGTCTACATACAGTAGAATGGAAAAAAATAACAAAGAATACACACTGTTTTAGTATATAAACGTTATCAAATTGATATACAATATTCACAGTTATATGTATGATTCAATCTATCATGTGAAGACATAGAAGTGTATATAGGGATTAATAATATAATAATGTGCCGCTCCCTTGCCAGCAGCCGGCGCTGCTCGGATCCGGGCCTGCTGGGGTAGTGGCTCGAGGGTCTCCGAACCCGGGGGTCTAAAATAATAAAAATTAATAATAAAATGGGGGGAAAGTAGATGTACGGGCTAGGCCGTATTAAGTTTGTGATGCCAACCACGGTGTGTGGTGAGTTGGGACACCACCGCTGCTGTTATGTGCACCCGGGGGAGATGTAATGGCAGCTGGATGTTAACCCCTCCGTGGGTAGGGATGGTTGCCCCAGGACCAAGTGTCTGGTGCAGGGTATAGCGATGGCAAGGGGATGCTTGATTACTCACAGTCAATAAATCACATGAGTCTCTGGTAAACCAAGGGGCTGGTTGCCGGCGCCGCGGCCAGTTGCATTCGGATCCCAAACCTGGGCTGGTGGTTTCTATCCTTTTCCTCTCCACTGACTTTGAGTAAGGTGGACTTCCTAGTCTGGAACTCAGGAGTATGCTCCCGGATGGATGTGGCCTAATGAGCCATGCCCACAGACGCTGGCCCGTGGGATCTATGGGCCCTGGCGGTGACCTCTTATCCCTATCGGTGGGCTGTTGTCTTCTATGAGGGACTTTGGGTGGGACAGGACCTCTAGTCCTGGCCTCAATCGGTTAATTAACCAGGCTGCTGGTTTTTGGTCCTGGCTTCCGGGTCCGAGTACCCCCTTTGTGCTCCGGTTTCCGGGTCGGTTCCCCGTGTCGGTACAAGCGGGCTACAACCCTGTCCCGGTCCACCTCGGTTATGCTAAGGCATCTTCCCATCTCCTGCTAATGGAGACCACCATCTGCCTCCTAGCCAAAAGCACCAGGGCTCCTACCCTGGTACCGTTCAACTTGAACTTTTCTCTGTTGGAGCTACACTTAGCTCCAGCCCACACTCTTCTCCACTTGAACTACGGATTAGACTAGCCACTGTTTTCCCGCCCCGGGCTGTCTAGACCCCTGGGTGCTCATGTCCAACCACCTGGTTACGCCCACTGGTGTGTCTTTCTTTCCCTAAGGGTGTGACTAGGGTTTTAGGTTGGCTGTGTGTTTTCTAAGTGGGGGATGGTGTTGTGTAGGGTTCCTATCTGTGACTACCTGGTTTTGTCACAATAACATTGCGCTATATAGTTTATATGACAACTCATGAACAATTTAAACACAAAAAATAGAATACATTGAAGATGTGATACTATATCAAGAATAGGAGATATTAGCATTCATAAACGTACCAAGTAATGTATCTGTGAATTGTCATTGAATAATTGTGTCTCCTTGGATCAGACTTTTGAAGACATCCCTTAAATGCTTGATGAGTCAGAGCATCATCTTAAATGTAATGTAATTTTCCTCAAATCATTCTGGCATCATGCTGGCTCAGCTTTTGAGCCTGCACCATACACTCGGACTATGATGTACAGTTACATCAGGATGTTAAAAAAAATTTATGCTGAAAAACTGCTTTTTTTCTAAATTTTAGTACACCTGAATGCCACATAAGTGCAATCTCCAAACACCTAGTTCAACTTTTGAGTCCCAGTAGTAACTAGCGGTGAGCTATTTATTTTTTCATACATATTTTTTCATTTACATTTTCAAGTTTACTCTCGCATGGCAATGGTACTTCTTATATGACCCAACAATAAAACTTTAGTAATTGGATATAACCTAATTTCCCTAGATGCCCTTCTTTGGGCCACTTTTTGCTTCTCTGCTACATACTTCTAGCCATATATGTCTCATAATAAAGTATAGAAAAATCATCAAATTGTGCCCACATCAGAGCGTACATTAAGCCAAGAGCAAAGGTATTGAAGAACTCATCTGTACATCCTTCTACATCTATTCTCAAACTCAAAAACAATGTATTCTATTTTTTTCAGATTTTTTATTTAAATTTGGGGTAATCATATCTAAGTAGATTAACGATGCTGACAGAAGCTTTATACAAGCAAATAAACAGCACTGTCAGCTCTAGTCTTAAGCAGATCTGTGAATTTTTAAGAAAGGAATATGTGTTCCATGTTCTGTATCATTGATGTTTTCCTTTATAGTGTTATGCAAAACATTACTACTCCCAGAAGCTTTGGCTATATTTGGTTGCTCTGAACTGAAATAATGTTAGATCTGCCAATTGTGCATCTCATGAATAAAATATCTGTGATGGCATTGATTTTGTATTTTTGTATTTTATTTTATTTTGAACTCTGTATGCATTTTATTCTAATTTCACACTGATGCCATTGAAATACAATTGATATGATGACTGTTTCTCATTTGGACTCTAAGTTCAAATTCCCATGGAACTTTAATTGAATTTAACAATGTCAGCACCATCAATCAAGTTTGTTTTTACTTCCAACTCATGTTTAAATCAACACAGAATAAAGGAAAATAGCATTTTCAAAGAATACAATATAAATTGAACATTCTTAAACTTCAATTTCTATGTATCTTTTTACTATTCTGCTTCTGTTTGTTTTTATTTATTTTTTAAGATTTCAACAAAACTATTAATGTGTAAAAATTTTAGTATATATTATATACTGATGAAATTATAAACTAAAGTAAGTATACAATTTAAATTGTTTTTCATTAAGGAAACAAATAATTAAGACCTTAAGAACTGAATGTCTTTTTTATTTTACCTCCCTATATTGCAAGAGTAGATATATAAATCACCTGTTTTAGAATTCTGAGCTTGTAAAAAGGATTTTTAATCTCGGGATCTTTGTTGATTAATTAAACAGTGCAGGAATAGACATCTCTCATTCTGGAGAAGGCAAATAAATTGGTAGAGTTTCCAACTGTAGTTCAGTAACGTGCTATTGACCATGTAGTGTTGTTGCACTGAAATCTATTTGCCAACAAAAGAGTTTCTCATTAGTCTAAAGAAGTAGTGGCATCAAAGCAAAAATATTGCTTCTTATTGCACTAATGGAGCAAGCAATGAATGATCAAGGGTAAGTCAACAGCTGTAACACACCGATAGGCCTCGGTTACACTTGCAATTAACATGGACAAGTGGAATTCAATAAAACATTGTATTGCACTCACACCAGTGTTAAACAATGGTGTAGTGTCAATCTGCTATTTTTTTTCTCATGCCATAAAGGCATTAAAGAAGAATCACAGCATGTTGCGTTTAGCAGCGAGTCTCGCACTCATACAAGGCTATGGGTGCATGGGAAACTTCCGACTGCACTTGAATGTCATCCTAGTGCAGTGCGATATAAGCACAGACAGGCAGCGAAGAGGGAGAAACTATTTTCTCCCTTTTCTCCACACCTATGACCCAATCACATTATTGGATCACACTCGCATGACATTTGACTCATGTTTGTAGCAGCTCCTCAGCTGAGGGTCGGTTGCATTTGGTATCCGACGCTCTCTTATCAGTTGCCATACGCTAGTGGAACCGAAGCCTTAATCACATTCTAACGGCTGAAATAAAAACAAAATTAAAACCCCATTCAACTTTTTTGATTCTGTAGTCAACAATTATCATCTTAAGACTAAAGGGGAACTCATTTTTAAATAGCACAATGGCACAAATTTGTCTCAAACATGATGGAAACACCTTGGACTCTGTTTAACATCCATTCTGATGATATCCATCACTTTAGGCACTCACAAAGCTGTGGTCGACGCCTAACATGATTGAACACAACTAGAGTCTTGAAAAGTGACTCATTCTGCCTCATTAAAGTGAGTAGCTCCTTAGAGTGTTTTGTCTGATTTGTGGGATTTGGGATTTACGTGGAAACCCCAACGTAAGCGCTTGCTGGAGAGGACAGGACAAATGAGAAGACAGACAGATTCTGATTTTTGGGAAGTAGAAAGAACAAATAGACTGTAGTTCAACAATGGTTCTAATTTTTATTTTTTGCATAGTTCACCATGTGGTATTAATGATAAGATGGCTTTATTGTTCGATGTACCAGATTTATATATGTTTTTTATGTTTTGCTACTATCACATGCTAAAAATATATATTTTTTAAAGTTAGTTCTGACAGTTGTAACATTTTTATTTGTTTATTTTTTTTTTTTGATGAACAAATCTGTATCTTTTTGGAGACGAGTTGGAGATTTTTTTTAACATTTTGGGGTTAATGACATGTTTTGATCACTTTTTATTCAGATTTTTCAGATGCGGAATGAACAAAAACCAGCAATTTACTAATTGTTTTTGTATTTTTCTGAATGGTTCATCGTATGGTAAAATTGATAAGACCGATTTATTCTTCGGGTTAGTAGAATTATAGCAATACTGGATTTATATAGGTTTTTGGGGGGGACTTTGCTACTTTGACAGACTAAAAACATTATTTTAGAAAAATGTATTTGTTTTTGACATGCTATATTCTTCTGACATCTTTAACTTTTTATTTTTTTGCCAAATGTTCCATATTAGTGCCTGTTTTTTCAGAACGATTTGTTTTTTTCATTTATACCATTTTTTTACATATGATTTTTTGATCTCCCTTGACATTTTGATTGCTTTGTAATCGTTTTTTTCTGTCTCTTTATGATAAAAAAGCAACATTTTTTGGTGTTCTTTCAATTTTTTTTAATGGTTTTCACTGTATGAAATAAATATCATGACAGTTTTATATATAGGTCATTCTGAACGTGCCAATACCAATTATGTGTAATTTTTGCTCATTTTTGTTTTAATATAAATGCTTTTTTTTAGTGGCAATAATGATTTTCATGTTTTTTTGTATGCTTTATCGTTTATTTTATTTTTCACCTTTTTAAACATCTTAACATTTTCTTACTTTTTCAGTTAGTCTGACGTCATCAGATGACCTCAGGGGACCATAAAAGCTATTGCCACCCATGACTACGATAGCGAGGGGCTGAAGTTATCAAATGGGTCTTTAAATGGCATTTTAACCATTTAGATGCTACTTTTGCAATAAACAGCAGTATTTAATAATATAATATTAAAATTTATTCACTTATATAGCACAATTAATTCCACAGTGCTTTAGATACATTGGCAACCCTGTCTCCATTGGTGCTCACCATCTAGAGTCCCTATCTGTACGTCTTTGGAGTGTGGGAGCAAACCCAAGTACTTGGTGGAAACCCTCACAAACACGGGGAAAACATGCAAACTTCTTACAGATGTTGTCCTTTGTGGTATTTGATCCCAGGATGCCAGTGCTGCAAGACTGCAGTGCTAACCACTGAGTCACCGTAACCTTGAGGTTAATTGGCCCCAAATGGTTCCAAAACTGCTTTGGGCCAATTCCGCAGATTATCAGCTGTCATATGCAGCTGTCACCAGTGGGATTTTTGCTCGCAAGGGAGCGCTATTCCCCTATTAAAACGGAAATGAGGGAATAAGCTCCTTAAAGGGTGCTGTTTTAATGAGTATTAGTGGTGGTTAATGAGTTAATATATCAATAAATTGTTTTGAGATAAAGTAAGTATAACAAGAACAGTAATAAAGACAGGTGGTAATAGCCTACACACAAAAATATAATATTAAATTTTCAACTCTAAATAATTATGGGTTGATAGAAAATGCCACCTGTTAGCATTTATTTTTGGCACCGATATGACTCCTTATTGCTATTGTGCTGTCTCTCCGAAAACGTATAGTAGCTGCTTCCATTATCACAGAGTACAGCACTGGCTGCATTGTGGAAAGATCTGAATTCATGTAGACAAATTGAATGTTTCTTGTTTCCCAATAGTGCTGTCAATGCTTGTTTGTGTCACGAAACATTGATGGGAAAGAAAATTACACATTATAGACTGCACTTTTTCAGTACTTTAAATGAATAAGACCCCCTGGCTTAAATGACAAAAACACTTGCACTGTGGGATTCTGATAAATTCACACTTGGCACCACAGCCATAACACCTACATTGCTATTATGCATGACTTTGTTAAGCCATGCTCTATTTCACATAAGACTGGGCATACAGCCCAAAAACAGAACTTTAAAGTTTTGTAAAAAAAAAAAAGAAAAAGTAACTATATGACATTTCTAGTTATTTCTTCTGTAACAATGTTCCTATGTCCCAATAACATTGTATCCTAACTTAATTATTATAATGTAAAAATATGATTTGGATATGACTTATGGCTTAAAACTGCAGTGAGCATGCAAATTGCACGCTGCCTCAAAACTTGTGACATCCATGGCCTTGTGCTAAATGATAAAACTGCACATTTTAGAGTGGCCTTTTAATGTGGCCAGCCTAAAGGTGACATCTCACTAAGCGACATCGCTAGCGACATCGCTGCTGAGTCACGATTTTTGTGACGCAACAGCGATCTTGCTAGCGATGTCGCTATGTGTGAAATCCAGCAATGACCTGGCCCCTGCTGTGAGGTCGACGGTCATTGCTGAATGTCCTGGACCATTTTTTGGTTGTTGTTCTCCCGCTGTGAAGCACACATTGCTGTGTTTGACAGCGAGAAAGCAACGATCTGAATGTGCAGGGAGCCGGCTTCAGCGGATGCTGGTAACCAAGGTACACATCGGGTAACCAAGCTTTGCTTGGTTACCCAATATTTACCTTGGTTAAAAGCGTCCGCAGCTTCTAGAAGCCGGCTCCCTGCTCCCTGCACACGTAGCCAAGGTACACATCGGGTTATTAAGCAAAGCGCTTTGCTTAGTAACCCGATGTGTATTATGGTTACCAAACATAGCGTAGTTACACGGGTCGCTGGTGGCTGGTGGCTGATCTCTCATCATTGTGGAAATCTGCCTGTTTGGCAGCTCACCAGTGACCATGTAGCGACGCTCCAGCGATCCCTGCCAGGTCAGATCGCTAGTTGGATCGCTGGAGTGTCGCTTAGTGTGATGGTACCTTAAGGCACACCTTTGCAATGATTAGGCTGTTTAATCAACAACTTGATATGAAACACTTGGATTGTCTTGGCAAAGGAGAAGAACTCTCTAACAGATTTAGATACATTTGTGAACAATAATTGAGAGAAAATGGCTTTTTTTGCATAGAAAAAGTCTTAGATCTTTGATTTTAGCTCTTGTAAAAAGGGAGCTAAAATAAAAGTGTTGCAGTTATATTTTTGTTCAGTGTAATAACACTAGAATACATACAGTAACAAGCTACAGCTATTAATGTACCCCCAATCTCTGTGGTCTTATGAACCCCTCTGACTTACTTGCAATCGGTTCCTGTATTTTTGAATCATACGTAGCACAATATCTACGGTATTAATACCTGTATTAGTTTTATATGGACTGGTCTATCATCATTGTGTGATATACAAGTACATCTCAATAAATTAGAATATTCAAAAAAGTTATTTTTTTTCAGTAATTCAATACAAAAAGGGAAACTCCTATATTATATAGATATATTACCGTATATAGAGTCATTACAAATAAAGTGACAGAAAATACCTAAAAATGCCAAAATTCTAAAAATTATAAAAATAGATAGCATAAGCAAATAACCATGCACTCCAATAAACGTTTATTAATTCCAAACAATTCAATCCAGAAATGAAATGAAGAAGTTTCGGTCAGTTAGACCTTCTTCAGTACACTGGTAAATGCATGCAAAAATATCATAATGTGATTACATGCGATTTTTGTGTGTCCCAAATCACGCAAAACTTTCTTAAGGAAATGTATACAAATAAATATTTCAATTTATATGACATGATAAAGGGAAAATAAATCACAAGGTGAAACGACAAAATAAGAAAATAAAATACAAAAGTCGAGAGGACCAGAGGAGAATCCCCAAAAAATTCCAAGAATGATATGATTCATTGATCAGTTCATGAAGAGATACAGTATGCTGGGTTAATGACATACAATTGGCATTACATGTAACCAGTAAATAGAATGAACATGACTCAAGCAGCTAGAAAAATTAAGTGATAAGAAGAAAGATACATGAATTCATTTTAGTACAAAATGATTTCTGACATAGATACAATTTAGAACAAGAAATAAGCAAGAAAATTAACAATATGTAGCATATAAGCTAATAGCAACTAAGAATATTTCTTTACAGGAGAGTGTTAAGACACAATGACTTGCTATATGTCGTCCTTTGAACAATTCATCATTTATACCCATTCTGAAAAGAACTTGGGTATGTGAACTAGTAATCACAGTCATTTGGATGTTTTTGGTTGTCATTATGATGTAAAAAGAGAAAACACAGAAGTTTTAAAATAAATAGCTTCACCCAACCACTAACCATAAGTGGAAAAAAGGATTTTATGTTATCATTTATACTCTGTGAAAAAAGGCCAAGAAGTCCAAACATTTGCCTGGGCATATGAAATTTTCAGCGCAACTGTATATACATATACTGTGTATATATATTGTGATAACACGCTCCGGGATCGCCTTTGCTGGGTTCAAAGGGCACGTATTCACCTCAGGCAGACAGCCGAATTCAAGGTGTAACTGACGCTTGGTCAGGTTTATTGCAGTGAAGCATAAACAAAAAGAAAAAAAACACCAACAAAATAAATCCTTGCCTGTCCGGCGCTAACTATACACGGTGTTATCCTAACTACCAACTGGAGGGCTTCTCCCTTCCAGCTAAACCATACAAACATCAGGCACTGCTCCTCACAAGTGTCTCCTACACAGACAGACTTACTGTGTTCCCAGATGGAGACCCTCCCCCAACTTCCCAGATTCCTTTTACCTCCGTCCTTCACCTCCCATTAATCCATTAGTAGCCAGGTGATCCTGGCCAGGCTAAGTCACATAGGACCGATACCGGGGTGAGATATACCTGCCCTCATCCACTAATCCCACATGAGTCTCACATATCCCCCCCCTCTGCTCAGACCACTGCAGCTGAGCAACAGCACCCACAAAACAGTGCACACGAGACAGGGCATCAGCATTCCCCATCCGCACCCCCGGGCGGTGCTCCACTGTAAAACGGTAGGCCTGAAGTGCAAGGAACCACCGGGTCACTCGGCCATTCCGTTCCCAATTCAAGTGCATCCACTTGAGAGGGGCATGGTCAGTGATCAGCCGGAACTTCCTACCAATCAAGTAATATTTAAGGGACTCTAGAGCCCACTTAATGGCTAAGCATTCTTTTTCCACTATGGCATAGTTGCGTTCATGCTTATTAAGTTTCCGACTAAGATAAAG
This sequence comes from Anomaloglossus baeobatrachus, assembly GCF_048569485.1. Taxonomy (NCBI): domain Eukaryota; kingdom Metazoa; phylum Chordata; class Amphibia; order Anura; family Aromobatidae; genus Anomaloglossus; species Anomaloglossus baeobatrachus. The sequence goes on from NC_134353.1 coordinate 238,063,549, forward strand.
GACCGGATGTTCCTCTCCGTCCTTCAGTTGTGACAATACAGCCCCTATACCGGCATCAGAAGCGTCCGTTTGGACCACGAACTCGCTGCGGAAGTCAGGAGTCATTAGCACAGGTTGAGAGCAAAGAGCTAGTTTTAAGTTATGGAAGGCTTCTTCGGCTGCCGTGGTCCATTTGATCATGACAGAGTCTTTCCCTTTGGTAAGGTCCGTCAGGGGAACAGCGGTAGCCGCAAAATTGGGAATGAACCGTCGGTAGTAGCCGGCTATTCCTAAAAACGCTCTCACCTGCTTCTTGTTGACTGGTTGCGGCCATTTCTGAATGGCTTGTATCTTGTCAATCTGGGGTTTAACAATTCCCCTCCCAATTACGTATCCCAAATACCGGGCTTCTTCCAGCCCGATATGACATTTCTTGGGGTTTGCTGTTAGGCCTGCCTCCCGCAGGTCCTCAATCACGGCCTCTAGTTTCTGGAGGTGCGTCTCCCAGTCCAGGCTGTAAATGACTATGTCATCCAAATACGCAGAAGCATACTGCCTATGGGGCCTCAGGACTCGGTCCATCAACCTTTGAAAGGTTGCCGGTGCCCCGTGTAGTCCAAACGGCATATACACATACTGGTATAAACCTTCCGGTGTAGAAAACGCAGTTTTCTCTTTAGCGGCCTCTGTTAGCGGGAACTGCCAATAGCCCTTCGTTAAGTCTAGGGTCGTGATATACCGGGCTTTTCCAAGCCGATCTATTAATTCATCGACCCGTGGCATAGGGTATGCATCAAATTTGGAGACCGCATTTAATCTCCTGAAGTCATTGCAGAATCTAATGGAGCCGTCTGGTTTCGGTATTAACACAATCGGACTCGACCAGGCGCTATGCGATTCCTCGATTACACCTAACTCTAACATGGTCTTCACTTCTCGGGAGACAGCTTCCCGCCGAGCTTCCGGTATTCGGTAGGGCTTTACCTGAACTGTTACCCCAGGCTCTGTTATGATGTCATGTTTAATGAGAGTGGTCTGCCCGGGCTTTTCCGAGAAAAACTCGTGATTGTTGATTACAAACTGCTTGACGTCTGTCTTTTGCCGCTCTGACAGCGTCTCCGCAATCCCGACATCCGGTATGGTCTGCTTGCAGACCGGAAGGGCCAGACCTGCTGACAGAGCTGGACGGTCCTTCCAGGGTTTTATCAGATTCACGTGATAAATCTGTTCAGGCTTCCTTTTACCAGCCTGGTACACTTTGTAGTTTACCTCACCCACCCGTTCCTTAATTTCAAAGGGGCCTTGCCACTTTGCCAGAAATTTGCTGTCTGCCGTGGGGACCAGGATCAACACCCTATCTCCGGGTGCAAAAGTACGGATCTTGGCCCCCCTATCATAAATCCTTTTCTGTGCTCCTTGAGCCTGTATCATATGCTCTTTAACGATGGGCATCACCGCCGCAATACGGTCCTGCATTTGGGTTACATGGTCTATTACGCTTTTGAACGGGGTGACCTGTCCCTCCCAGGTTTCTTTAGTGACATCTAACAGTCCACGGGGACGTCGGGCGTACAGAAGCTCGAAAGGAGAGAACCCGGTGGAAGACTGGGGCACCTCCCGGATGGCAAAAAGCAAATACGGGAGTAAGTAGTCCCAGTTCTTCCCGTCCTTGTCTATCGCCTTACGGAGCATCTGTTTCAAAGTTTTGTTAAACCGTTCGACCAGTCCGTCCATTTGAGGGTGATACACGGAGGTGCGTAACTGTGCTATTTGTAACAGCCTGCAGAGTTCTTTCATTACTTTAGACATAAAGGGGGTTCCTTGGTCTGTGAGTATTTGTTTTGGGACACCAACCCGACTAAACTCATGGACCAGCTCCTTGGCAATGGTCTTGGTGGCCGTGTTACGCAAAGGGATGGCCTCGGGGTAACGAGTGGCATAATCCAAGATGACAAGGATGTGCTGGTGTCCTCGTGCAGACTTGGGGAGGGGTCCAACTAAATCCATCCCAATTCTCTCAAATGGGATCTCGATGATAGGCAGAGGTACTAAGGGGCTACAGAAACGGGGCCTAGGCGCAGAGATTTGGCAGTCAGGACAAGACTCGCAATAGGTGCGAATATCGTGATGCATGCCGGGCCAAACAAAACAGTGTAATATCCTTTCGGTAGTTTTCTGGACCCCCAGGTGTCCCCCCATCATGTGTCCGTGTGCCAGGTCCAGCACTCTCCGCCTGTAGGCTCTCGGCACAACCAATCGTTGTACTGTGTCATCCCCCTTCTTCTCTATCTGATAGAGAAAGTCATTCTCCAGTGCCATGTAGGGGTAAGACAGCCTAGTACCTGCATCCACCTTCACCCCGTTTATCATTTTAACATTTTTTATAGCCTGAGAAAGGGTAGGATCTCTCATTTGCTCACTTTGGAAGTCATCTTTGTGGACTTCCAAATTCAGCCAAGAGGAAGGGGGACAGCCACCCGTGTCCGCCTCTGCCCCGGGTTCATCGGAATCACCCGCCAGAACTGAAAAGGGGAACTGGGGGTTGTTTTCAGCGGATTCCTCCTCTGAACTCTCTTGTGGGGCATCCTCTAGTGGCTCCGGGCCCACACAAGGTGTGGGAGAAGGATCATCCGTGCGGCTACCCTGGGGTACTAATTGGTTCTCCCACAACTGCCAGAAGTGGGGAAAATCCCTGCCCAAAATGATATCATGCAATAGTGCTGGTACTAGTCCCACCTTATGATGCACAGACCCATAGGGCGTAGTAATGCAGGAGACCATTGTGAGGTACGAGCAGGTGTCTCCATGCACACATGTCACAGAAAATTTATCTGACGGTCCCATCGGGACTGCCACCAGACTGGCCTTTACCAGAGTCACCACACTTCCCGAGTCTAATAGTGCAACAACAGTATTGCCATCAATGGACACTTCACACAGGTGTTTTTTCATATCGCCTTGACATGCAGCAACACACACTACCCGTGCAACCATAGCCCTGCGTTTTTCAAAGTCCGTGACATCACACTGCATCGGTTCTGCAGTTACTGGACAGTTTGCAGCAATGTGGCCCGCCTCCTGGCAGCGGAAACACCTCACGGGCCCTTTGCTGAGACCATAGTTTGGCACCTTAGCCCTCACAGGGCCAGCAGTCCTGTTTTCCTCCTCCACTGCCTTAGGATATTTTCCTCCTCCCCATGACCCTGGAACAGTCTTACCAGATCCTCGTCGAGAAGGGGAAGAGCGAGGATGTGTAGCATCGTCCATAAGTCCTTCTGCCAAGGAATAACGCTCCACTAGATCCACTAGCTGATCCGCTGTCGTGGGGTTTCCATGGCTTACCCACCTCTTCAGAGATGGCGGTAGAGCTCTTAGGTATTTATCAAGAACGATTCTTTGTACCATCTCTGGCACCATCAGAACCTCGGGCTGTAGCCATTTCTTGGTCAAGTGAATGAGGTCAAACATCTGTGACCGCGGTGGTTTATCGGGCTGATAAGTCCATTGATGAACTCTCTGTGCTCGCACGGCCGTCGTCACTCCCAGCCTGGCAAGGATCTCGGCTTTTAGTTTATCAAAGTCATGCGCTGCTTCAGGCTCAAGATCAAAGTAGGCTTTTTGTGCCTCACCTGCCAGAAACGGTGCAAGCAAGTCGGCCCATCGCTCCTTTGGCCACTTTTCCCGCTCCGCCGTCCGTTCAAACGTGGTCAGGTAAGCTTCCACATCGTCCTCTGTGGTTAATTTCTGCCAGCACCGACTCACATGAATCACCCTCTGGTCAGCCTCCGCATTACTCTCCGGTACGGTCGCCAGACGCTGCGCCACCTGCTGCAAAAGTTGGCGGTCTTTAACCGTCGATTCCACCAGTTCCTTCAACTGTGCCGACATCAAGCGATTAGCCTCTTGCTGCACAGCTGCGGATTGTACCAGCGCTTTCACCACGTCATCCATTATGATGCGCTGTAACGTGCTGCCCGCATTCTCCACCACAATGTGATAACACGCTCCGGGATCGCCTTTGCTGGGTTCAAAGGGCACGTATTCACCTCAGGCAGACAGCCGAATTCAAGGTGTAACTGACGCTTGGTCAGGTTTATTGCAGTGAAGCATAAACAAAAAGAAAAAAAACACCAACAAAATAAATCCTTGCCTGTCCGGCGCTAACTATACACGGTGTTATCCTAACTACCAACTGGAGGGCTTCTCCCTTCCAGCTAAACCATACAAACATCAGGCACTGCTCCTCACAAGTGTCTCCTACACAGACAGACTTACTGTGTTCCCAGATGGAGACCCTCCCCCAACTTCCCAGATTCCTTTTACCTCCGTCCTTCACCTCCCATTAATCCATTAGTAGCCAGGTGATCCTGGCCAGGCTAAGTCACATAGGACCGATACCGGGGTGAGATATACCTGCCCTCATCCACTAATCCCACATGAGTCTCACAATATATATATATATATATATATATATATATATATATATATACAGTTAGGTCCAGAAATATTTGGACAGTGACACAATTTTCGCGAGTTGGGCTCTGCATGCCACCACATTGGATTTGAAATGAAACCTCTACAACAGAATTCAAGTGCAGATTGTAACGTTTAATTTGAAGGTTTGAACAAAAATATCTGATAGAAATTGTAGGAATTGTAGACATTTCTTTACAAACACTCCACATTTTAGGAGGTCAAAAGTAATTGGACAAATAAACCAAACCCAAACAAAATATTTTTATTTTCAATATTTTGTTGCGAATCCTTTGGAGGCAATCACTGCCTTAAGACTGGAACCCATGGACATCACCAAACGCTGAGTTTCCTCCTTCTTAATGCTTTGCCAGGCCTTTACAGCCGCAGCCTTCAGGTCTTGCTTGTTTGTGGGTCTTTCCGTCTTAAGTCTGGATTTGAGCAAGTGAAATGCATGCTCAATTGGGTTAAGAGCTGGTGATTGACTTGGCCATTGCAGAATGTTCCACTTTTTTGCACTCATGAACTCCTGGGTAGCTTTGGCTGTATGCTTGGGGTCATTGTCCATCTGTACTATGAAGCGCCGTCCGATCAACTTTGCGGCATTTGGCTGAATCTGGGCTGAAAGTATATCCCGGTACACTTCAGAATTCATCCAGCTACTCTTGTCTGCTGTTATGTCATCAATAAACACAAGTGACCCAGTGCCATTGAAAGCCATGCATGCCCATGCCATCACGTTGCCTCCACCATGTTTTACAGAGGATGTGGTGTGCCTTGGATCATGTGCCGTTCCCTTTCTTCTCCAAACTTTTTTCTTCCCATTATTCTGGTACAGGTTGATCTTTGTCTCATCTGTCCATAGAATACTTTTCCAGAACTGAGCTGGCTTCATGAGGTGTTTTTCAGCAAATTTAACTCTGGCCTGTCTATTTTTGGAATTGATGAATGGTTTGCATCTAGATGTGAACCCTTTGTATTTACTTTCATGGAGCCTTCTCTTTACTGTTGACTTAGCGACAGATACACCTACTTCACTGAGAGTGTTCTGGACTTCAGTTGATGTTGTGAACGGGTTCTTCTTCACCAAAGAAAGTATGCGGCGATCATCCACCACTGTTGTCATCCGTGGACGCCCAGGCCTTTTTGAGTTCCCAAGCTCACCAGTCAATTCCTTTTTTCTCAGAATGTACCCGACTGTTGATTTTGCTACTCCAAGCATGTCTGCTATCTCTCTGATGGATTTTTTTCTTTTTTTTCAGCCTCAGGATATTCTGCTTCACCTCAATTGAGAGTTCCTTAGACCGCATGTTGTCTGGTCACAGCAACAGCTTCCAAATGCAAAACCACACACCTGTAATCAACCCCAGACCTTTAAACTACTTCATTGATTACAGGTTAACGAGGGAGACGCCTTCAGAGTTAATTGCAGCCCTTAGAGTCCCTTGTCCAATTACTTTTGGTTCCTTTAAAAAGAGGAGGCTATGCATTACAGAGCTATGATTCCTAAACCCTTTCTCCGATTTGGATGTGAAAACTCTCATATTGCAGCTGGGAGTGTGCACTTTCAGCCCATATTATATATATAATTGTATTTCTGAACATGTTTTTGTAAACAGCTAAAATAACAAAACTTGTGTCACTGTCCAAATATTTCTGGACCTAACTGTATATATGAAATTAAACATGGTGTATGTGAATACTTCCTTCAAGAGGTGAAATTATGGAAGTCTTACAAAGGAAGAAATAAGGGGCACTTTGCACACTACGACATCGCAGGTGCTATGTCGGTGGAGTCATGTCGAAAGTGACGCACTTCCAGCGTCGCTCTCGACATCGTAGTGTGTAAATCCTAGATGATACAATTAACGAGCGCAAAATCGTTTGTAATCGTATCATCGGTGTAGTGTCGGAGAATTCCATAAATACGCTGCAGCGACGGTACGATGTTGTTCCTCGCTCCTGCGGCAGCACACATCGCTGTGTGTGAAGCTGTTGGAGTGAGGAACATCACCTTACCTGCTACCTGCAGCTCATGCCGACTATGCTGAAGGAAGGAGGTGGGCGGGATGTTTAAGTCTCGCTCTGGTCCGCCCCTCTGCTGCTATTTGCCGCCTGCCGTGTGACGTCGCAGTGATGCCGCACGACCCGTCCCCTTAATAAGGAGGCGGTTCGCCGGCCATAGTGACGTCGCAGGGCAAATGAGTGCATGTGAATCTGCCGTAGCGATAATGTTCGCTACACCAGGACTATCATGCTCAGCATCGTAAGCATCGGCTTGCAATGTCGTAGTGTGCAAAGTGCCCCTAAGTCAGTGCAAACAAGTGAGCAGATCAAGGTGCATAATCAAATGCAGCAAAAATGCATCAAATCTGCAAATATATTTTATTTCTGCATTTTTGTAGTGTTTTTTACTTACTTAATTGAAGCAAATGGGTTAAAAAAATGCTGAAAGAAATGGCATGCTGCATAATATTTTCTGCACCAAATCTGCAAATCAGAAATAAGTAATGTGTGCATGACCCTTGACCATTTAGGATTCTCATTTACTTTTCTGGCATCAAGATTCACATCGGGTTGTGTGACAAATCTGCACTCAAAAAAGCATAAAAAATGCTGTACAAAATGCAATGTGTGCACATAGCCTAATGGAACATGAAGGCAGCAGGGTGAGATCCTTTATTATGCACCGGAGTCTACCACCATTGTGGGCCATGCTCCAGGTACCCTCAGGTACTCCTGCTTCCTCGCCCAAGATGCTCCCTGCGGGTACTGCATTGACTAGGCGTCAGTCTCAGCATCTGGCTAACGGTCATGACGTTCTGATGGCTGCTTGGCTGGCAAAACCTAAGTCTAGAAATCGGGCTACTGAGCATGCTCGGGTTGTTAGTGCTCAGCCAGTGCTTAAGTCCAGTAATCAGGCTACTGAGCATGCTCAGGCTGATTGTGTTCAGTCAGCGTCTAAGTCCTGTAATTGAGCCACTGAGCTTCTGCGGGATGTGGCACCTTTAGATTGGTGGTTGGACGTCAGCTGTCCTGATGACACAACATCCCAGGATTGACCGCTGGACATCAGCTGTCTGGATGACGCCTGCCGTCCTGATGACGTGGCGTGCTGGGATTTCTCTGTGGACTACACCCACGCCGACTGGGTGTGAGACTGTTTGGGGCAGTCCTTAGGTTATATAAGGTCGCCACTCTAGTACTGTGCCATAATGTCTATATATGTATGTGCTGATTAAGTGTGCATGATATCACACTCTGACAGGCAGTTTGAATAGCGTCTTCCCTCTCTAGTTTAGGTGTATGCATGGGGCAGCGTGCAACACACATTCTATCACAGACAGTTACTTGAATATTGCGTCTTTCCTGTCTTTTTTGTTTAGGGCAGCACAGCTTGTGGACTGCCATTCTATCCTTTTATTTTCTCTTTAGTCATTGTATGGCTGAGTAGTTTATGTGGAGTGAACATAGATTATTAAACCACGCATTGACTATGTGAAGTAACATAGGCTATCGTACGCATTATATGTGTGGAGTCTACCGAGACTTTAGTGCATTCTTTAGTATTTACCTGCAGTGGTTTCCACTAGGCTCTTTGGGCACTTAGCAGCAGAATTCCACCTCTGCACAGTGGACCCAGTGTTGCAATTAGAATTACTATTGGCTTCCTATGCTGCCAACCTCGTAACATCCTTAGTCCCAACCAATAAGCCCAATTAAAGGGTTAAAGGAAGAAAGGAGGACTACATAAAGGAATGGTTCATTGGGTGAGCAGTAAAAGGTAGAATGCTTTCTTAAAGGGACATTTAGGCTCAAAAGAGCAGCAAGCCTTGAAAGGCCCAATTAAAGGGACATTTGCTCTCAAGAGAGCAGAGTGGCCAGAAAGGCCCAGTTAAAGGGACTTTAGAATTCAGGAGAGAAGTGAGGCTAGGATAGCTTAGTTATAGTAAAGTTAACCATGTGAGTCCAAGAGCCAGGAGACGTAATTAAAGGATAATTTTACCATGTGAGCTGAAGGGCCAGGAAGTCTTATTAAAAGAAATGTTGACCTCGTGAGCTGAAAGGCCAGAAGTCCTAAAAAGGAAAGTCGACCATTTAACCTAGAGGTCCAGGAGGTCTAACTAAATTTAACTTGTCTGTGTGAACTGAAGGGCCAGGAAGCTTAATTAAAGAGAAAGTTGACCATGTGAGCTGAAGGGCCAGAAGGCCTAGATAATGGTATGGAAAGGACTTGAGCTGCACTCTCAGAGACGGAGGAGGTTAGAATACGATGTGGGTGTAGGAAGTAAACAACTTGCACTGTATTGTAGGACTTGTGGCTTCATGAGAAAACAAAGCTGACTCTGATTAGAGCCTGTCACCAGTAGAGATGAGCGAACCGGTCCCGGTTCGGCTCGAGGTCGGTTCGCCAAACGGAGCTCCCGTTCGAGTTCGGCTCGTCGAACGTTCGACGAACCGAACTCGAACTGCATAGGAAACAATGGCAGGCAATCACAAACACAGAAAAACACCTAGAAAACACCCTCAAAGGTGTCCAAAAGGTGACAAACAACTCACAACACAACACAATCACATGGGAAAGTGACAAGAACATATACTCATACGAAAACAAAACAGCTGGACAAGGAAAAAGAGGAGGACACACAGATATATGAGTATATGCAAGGAAACATCGATTCCATTATTGTGCAACTTGAGCCCTGCTCATTTTAGGCTTCCAATCTTGATAAATTGCCTGAGCTTGCCACGTACGCCTTGGGGATCTTGTCGTGTCCTGCAGCCAGCGTTCTCTCGGAACCTGTCTTCAGTGCTGCTGGGGGTCTGCTGGCAGATAAGCACATGTGTCTGTTCACTGACAATGTGGACATGGCTCTCAGAGGACTTTTCTTCCCCTGAGTCAGCCAGGGGAGGCGAAATGCACGTGTATTTTTGAGAGTGCTTCATGCAAAGCATCTTTTTCATTTTGAAAAGGGGGGTCAAGTGATGTCAGTCAAGTGCGGTGTGTGTGGCCCAATTAGTGGCAACGAGGGAGACTGTGGTTGGAGTGCCCTCGCTTTTGAAAAAAGAACCAAGATGAACAAGTCATGGCTCTCAGAGGACTTTTCTTCCCCTGGGTCATCCAGGGGACGGGAAAGGCACGCGTATTTTTGAGAGTGCTTCATGCCAAGCATCTTTTTCTTTTTCAAAAGGGGGGGTCAACTGATGCCAGTCAAGTGGGGTGTGTGGCCCAATTAGTGGCAACGAGGGAGACTGTGGTTGGAGTCCCCTCGCTGTGTTTCTAAAAGAACCAAGATGAACAAGTCATGGCTCTCAGAGGACTTTTCTTCCCCTGGGTCAGCCAGGGGACGGGAAAGGCACGCGTATTTTTGAGAGTGCTTCATGCCAAGCATCTTTTTCTTTTTCAAAAGGGGGGGTCAACTGATGCCAGTCAAGTGGGGTGTGTGTGGCCCAATTAGTGGCAAGGAGGGAGACTGTGGTTGGAGTCCCCTCGCTGTGTTTCTAAAAGAACCAAGATGAACAAGTCATGGCTCTCAGAGGACTTTTCTTCCCCTGGGTCAGCCAGGGGACGGGAAAGGCACGCGTATTTTTGAGAGTGCTTCATGCCAAGCATCTTTTTCTTTTTCAAAAGGGGAGGTCAACTGATGCCAGTCAAGTGGGGTGTGTGTGGCCCAATTAGTGGCAACGATGGAGACTGTGGTTGGAGTCCCCTCGCTGTGTTTCTAAAAGAACCAAGATGAACAAGTCATGGCTCTCAGAGGACTTTTCTTCCCCTGGGTCAGCCAGGGGACGGGAAAGGCACGCGTATTTTTGAGAGTGCTTCATGCCAAGCATCTTTTTCTTTTTCAAAAGGGAAGGTCAACTGATGCCAGTCAAGTGGGGTGTGTGTGACCCAGTTAGTGGAAACGAGGGAGACTGTGGTTGGAGTCCCCTCGCTGTGTTTCTAAAAGAACAAAGATGAACAAGTCATGGCTCTCAGAGGACTTTTCTTCCCCTGGGTCAGCCAGGGGACGGGAAAGGCACGCGTATTTTTGAGAGTGCTTCATGCCAAGCATCTTTTTCTTTTTCAAAAGGGGGGGTCAACTGATGCCAGTCAAGTGGGGTGTGTGTGGCCCAATTAGTGGCAACGAGGGAGACTGTGGTTGGTGTCCCCTCGCTGTGTTTCTAAAAGAACCAAGATGAACAAGTCATGGCTCTCAGAGGACTATTCTTCCCCTGGGTCAGCCAGGGGACGGGAAAAGCACGCGTATTTTTGAGAGTGCTTCATGCCAAGCATCTTTTTCTTTTTCAAAAGGGAAGGTCAACTGATGCCAGTCAAGTGGGGGGTGTGTGGCCCAATTAGTGGCAACGAGGGAGACTGTGGTTGGAGTCCCCTTACTGTGTTTTACATGCTTTTAGAGGGGCATGACATGGCTTAGAGGTTGACTTTCAGCATCTGGAAACTGTTGGCTACCAAAATGCTGCCTTTCCAACCTTTTTACCGAGGATTTTCGAGACCTTATGCCCATCGCAGTGCCCCAAGAGCCGATGCACAGGCGCCACTCCTTCTCCAACAAAGGCGTGCACGCGCTACACCAGCATGTCGCACTAAACATCACTGATTCCTTGAGAAACTCTGTGTTACAGGGTGCATTTCACCACAGATAATTGGCCCAGTAAGCATGGACAGGGGCGTTACATGTCGCTGACTGGGAAATGGGTTACTGTGGGGAGAGATGGAGAAGGGTCTGCTGTACAAGTCTTGCCGTCCCCACGAGTTGTGTCAATCCTTCTTCTGTATGTAGAAGTTAATACACTGCTTCTGCCTCTTCAACCTCGTGTGGGTCCTCCACCTTGGCGCAAACCCTGTGTGGTCAGGCCACCCTTCCTTGAAACTGCGCACAAGGACTACCACACACCTCCTTACTATGCTGGCAGCAGAGCTCAATGCCATCAGGTGGTCAAAGGTTTACTTTGAAATGTATGGGAAATGTGAGTCACACCGCTGAGAAGTTGTGGACGGTTAGCTCTGGAGACCGAGTTTCATCAATGGTTGTCTCCACTCAACCAGCAGCCAGGGAAGGCCGGGTGCGACAATGATGCAAACATGGGTGTGGCCCTTCGCTGTGACAATGTGACACACGTGCCTTGTGTGGTTCACGTGTTGAACCTGGTTGTCCAGCAATTTTTAAAGCACTATCCTGGCCCACATGGCCTTCTGCAGAGAGCACGGTGTAATGCCTTCCTTGATCCACACACTCAGATGGGCTGTAAATGATAGGCTAGAGGGAAGCCACTCACCAAGCAGGACCACTAGAACCCTGAAACCCTTTAACCCCTATACAGGGATTAGGAATTACACAGGGCCCAAGGTGATTAATACCTGTGGAAGGCTGCAGTTCCAGAGAATAGTAGTCAGGCAGGGTCAAAACATTAATTGAGGAACAGGAACAGAATGGGACGGCCAGGACTTAATCAGAAAACAAGCAGAGGTGAAATGCGGATCGGCCAACAAGGTACATAAACAGCAAGCAGGAAAAGTAGTCAGGTAACAAGCACACAAAATCAAAAAAATGAACTGGGGGTAAAATTAACCAGAGGTTCATAGCTATGTCTGGCAGTGGTCTGCAGACAGGATGGGCATAAAAAAGGGTGTGGTGTCTTCCCATTGGTTGTAGCTGAATGATAGTATTTCATCTGTGAGATACCCACCAGCTACATTCAGCCAGAGATTCTGCATCTGTCAAGGTAATGCAGCCCAGTGGGTGAGCATAACCTGCGTCCACCTGCGCCGCTGGCATCGACTCCTCTCCCATCATCAGCACTATGCATGAAAGGAACACGTTGTCACCTGGCGACCGGAGTACAAATTGACGGAGCGTACTCCGTTGGTGACTTAACAGCCGTGTGCGGCAATGATGCAAACCTGGCTGCGGGCCATCGTCAGGGCAATGTGACACACGTGCCTTGTATGGCTCACGTGTTGAACCTAATTCTCCAGCAATTTTTAAAACACCATCCCGGCCTACATGGCCTTGTGCAGCGGGCACGCTCGCTATGTGCTCACTTCCATCGTGCGCACACAGCAGCTCAACAACTTTCATCACTCCGGAAGTCTTAGGGTCTGGCAGTTAAATGCCGGAAATGCGATGTTCCGACACGCAGGAATTGGAATCTGCACATGTTGCAGCGTGTGTGGCAGCACCGCAGAGCCCTGCTGAAATACGGTATGACATATAGCCTGGGATAACTTGATCCAGAGATGGTGCAGATCACGCTGCTGGAGTGGTGTCAGATCAAGGACCTATGCACCCTGCTACACAGTTTACAAATGTCGACGAAGATGTTTAGCACTGGCAATGTCATTCTCAGCGTGACAATTCTGGTCATCTACATGATGGAGCACACTGTAATTATTATTCGGAGTCAGGTGTTGGGACAAGAGGAAAGGGAGGAAGTACAGGAGGAGTCATATGCGGAAGGGATAACAAGATCTACGAGGTCAAGATGGTCAGCGGCACCTATGCGGCAGTCATGGTGAGGGAGAGGGATTAACAAGGGCGCATAGTATCAGCAAAAAGTGTTGAGGAAAGTGCAGGAGCCCATGAAGAAATGGAGGACGAACTGGCGATGGGCATGGAAGACTCAGCAGATGAGTGAGAGCTTGCTCACATTTCGGTTGTGCGAGGTTGTGGGGAGAGGGCAGAGGAAGGAGGCACGATTCTCACCTCTCTGCCACCAACACACCAAGGACTTGGTCCTCCTGGATGCACAAGACACATGAGCGCCTTCTTGCTGCACTACCTACATGACCCTCGGATTGTACGAATTCGAAGTAATCCTGAATACTGGGTTGCCACACTGTTAGATCCCCGGTACAAGACAAAATTTGGCGAAATAATTCCTGCCATAGAAATGGACGCACGTATACAGGAGTATTTGCAGAATGTGGTACGCAATCTTAGATCTGCTTTTCCACTAAACACCAGTGCTGCACAGAGTGAATCTCAACGCTTTGTCATGGATAGGAGGAAATGGTCTTTTCCTTGTCCACATCGGAGGGACCGAGGGATGGCTGCTGTGCTGAGATGGCGTTGAGTACGGTGTCCCTGCAGAGTTGAACTTTTGGTCATATACCAAAATGAGTTGAAAAAGGACAGATGCTGGTGGAAAGGGGAACAGGTGTGTTGGAAAGGGGAAAAAAGGTTTGGTCCGTGGATTTGGTGGTTAAGCAAAAGTAACATTTGCTGAAGAAACACCATCTGTTACAGTGGGACTGGCAGATTTGGATAAGGTGGTATATACTATGTTACCGCTATATAACGAAAATTAATAAGAAAAGAAAGAGAAAGGTATATATCCCCATCAGCAGTCAGTGTCCACCGTGCTCCCAGTTGGAAAAGGAGAGGTTGGCAACTGGAAGGTTTGGTGGAGGATACAGAGCTGTGTGGCTATGAAACTAATAGTAGCCTGAACCGAGTTAGACGCCATTCGGATCTGGAGACTGGGAGCCCTGTTAGCGTCACAGGGTCCACATGCCCACCCAGCCCAGGAACTCCCTGTTAACAACACAGGAGCCATTGAGTACGCTGACCGTGTGCGTAGGGGCCACACCTGTGGACAGCAGGCGCATCAGCAGCAGCAGGCCTGTTAATGCCACTGGGCTGCACAAGCAGGACTGGTAGGACAGGAGCTGGTCTTAACCGTTCTGCATTACCAACTGTGGTGGTGGCCTGCATCGACACCCTTTCCCTGCCTACCTCTGGCCTAAAGCCGCAATGGGTTCAACACATGGAGGTGTGCTCTTTTGGAGCATAATAGAAGAATGCGCACCTCCTTGTTGGCTCCAGCCCCTTTTATAACCTGGGTCCGCCCCAAACCAGGGTGAACCACAATGAACCTCCTGGAGACAAAAGTAGAGTGACACGTCATGAGTGGCATAACTAGCGTCCTATTTGGAACCGCAACTTCAATGATGACCCCATGGCTGCCATGACCCAAACACCTCACCAGTCATCGTCTGACCATCAATAATGCGGTGACAAGTCATAGGGGTGGGCCTCTGCAAGCCATTTGGGAGGACACCTGATGCCCTGTGGTCTATATGGGACCCCACATCAGGGCCAGGGCCAAAGAGTTCATTACCGGACCTAGTCTCTGATGCAGTAAGTGCCTGAGCATGCTCAGTAGCATGAAATACAGTCTCTGAAAAAAGACTATCAGCTTTAGCATGGTGTCTAGGCACAAAACAGGACTTAGACCCGGCACGGAATGCAAGTACCTGTGCAAAGAGGCTTTTGACACTTAGTGTGGGAGCATGCGCTGTATCCCGAAATGAAGACTTAGCGTCAGGAATGGCACAGTCAGGCTGAGCATACTCACTAGGCGAAACACTGTAGTTAGGCTGCAGCTGGGGTAAATCGGCACACGCATGCGCACTAGCTGCCTCTCCACACTTAGACGTGGAGGAGAAATTGCTCTTCGGGTGTGAACTTGGAGATGCTGTCTATGAACAGAAGGAAAAGCTAAAGGAAGCCTCACTTTCTATCCCTCCGAATTATCAAATGCAGCAATGAATTCCCTGAGTTTGCTATAACATTAGCGTAGCAAAATGTGCATGAGGGTGTCATGTAGAGGTGTTAGAAATAGCTTGGCACCAGTGGGGCACTAATGGAATACAACAGCCAGTTCTATGATGCCACTAAATGGCAGTATTTTTTGCTATCATTATAGCTTATTAAAAACAGAGCAGGAGGGTGTCATGCACAGGTGCTAGAAATAGCTTGGCACCAGTGGGGCACTAATGGAATACAACAGCCAGTTCTATGATGCCACTAAATGGCAGTATTTTTTGCTATCATTATAGCTTATTAAAAACAGAGCAGGAGGGTGTCATGCACAGGTGCTGCACATAGATTTGCACTAGTGTGACTAGACAAAAGTCCAATAGCCACGTTTAGGATGCCACTAGGTTCACTGACTGTTTGCTAGTATAATGGCTTAGTAACAATGAGTTTGAGAGTGCAATGCAGGCAGAGGTGCTGCAAATATCTTTGCACTAGTGGGACTATACAGAAGTCCAATAGTCACGTTTAGGATGCCACTAAGTTCACTCAGTGTTTGCTAGTATAATGGCTTAGTAACAATGAGTTTGAGTGTGCAATGCAGGCAGAGGTGCTGCAAATATCTTTGCACTAGTGGGACAATACAGACGTCCAATAGCCACGTTTAGGATGCCACTAGGTACACTGACTGTTTGCTAGTATAATGGCTTAGTTAAAAAAAGTTTGAGTGTGCAATGCAGACAGACGTGCTGCAAATATCTTTCCACTAGTGTGACTACACAAAAGTCCAATAGCCAGGTTTAGGATGCCACTAGGTACACTGACTGTTTGCTAGTATAATGGCTTAGTTAAAAAAAGTTTAAGTGTGCAATGCAGGCAGACGTGCTGCAAATATCTTTCCACTAGTGTGACTACACAAAAGTACAATAGCCACGTTTAGGATGCCACTAGGTACACTGACTGTTTGCTAGTATAATGGCTTAGTTAAAAAGAGTTTGAGTGTGCAATGCAGGCAGACATGCTGCAAAAATCTTTCCACTAGTTTGACTACACAAAAGTACAATAGCCACGTTTAGGATGCCACTAGGTACACTGACTGTTTGCTAGTATAATGGCTTAGTTAAAAAGAGTTTGAGTGTGCAATGCAGGCAGACGTGCTGCAAATATCTTTCCACTAGTTTGACTACACAAAAGTACAATAGCCACGTTTAGGATGCCACTAGGTACACTGACTGTTTGCTAGTATAATGGCTTAGTTAAAAAAAGTTTGAGTGTGCAATGCAGGCAGACGTGCTGCAAATATCTTTGCACTAGTGTGACTACACAAAAGTCCAATAGCCACGTTTAGGATGCCACTAGGTACACTGACTGTTTGCTAGTATAATGGCTTAGTTAAAAAGAGTTTGAGTGTGCAATGCAGGCAGACGTGCTGCAAATATCTTTCCACTAGTGTGACTACACAAAAGTCCAGTAGCCACGTTTAGGATGCCCCTAGGTACACTGACTGTTTGCTAGTATAATGGCTTAGTTAAAAAAAGTTTGAGTGTGCAATGCAGGCAGACGTGCTGCAAATATCTTTGCACTAGTGTGACTACACAAAAGTACAATAGCCACGTTTAGGATGCCACTAGGTACATTGACTGTTTGCTAGTATAATGGCTTAGTTAAAAAGAGTTTAAGTGTGCAATGCAGGCAGACGTGCTGCAAATATCTTTCCACTAGTGTGACTACACAAAAGTACAATAGCCACGTTTAGGATGCCACTAGGTACACTGACTGTTTGCTAGTATAATGGCTTAGTTAAAAAGAGTTTGAGTGTGCAATGCAGGCAGACGTGCTGCAAATATCTTTCCACTAGTGTGACTACACAAAAGTACAATAGCCACGTTTAGGATGCCACTAGGTACACTGACTGTTTGCTAGTATAATGGCTTAGTTAAAAAAAGTTTGAGTGTGCAATGCAGGCAGACGTGCTGCAAATATCTTTCCACTAGTGTGACTACACAAAAGTACAATAGCCACGTTTAGGATGCCACTAGGTACACTGACTGTTTGCTAGTATAATGGCTTAGTTAAAAAAAGTTTGAGTGTGCAATGCAGGCAGACGTGCTGCAAATATCTTTCCACTAGTGTGACTACACAAAAGTACAATAGCCAAGTTTAGGATGCCACTAGGTACACTGACTGTTTGCTAGTATAATGGCTTAGTTAAAAAGAGTTTGAGTGTGCAATACAGGCAGACGTGCTGCAAATATCTTTGCACTAGTGTGACTACACAAAAGTCCAATAGCCACGTTTAGGATGCCACTAGGTACACTGACTGTTTGCTAGTATAATGGCTTAGTTAAAAAGAGTTTGAGTGTGCAATGCAGGCAGACATGCTGCAAATATCTTTCCACTAGTTTGACTACACAAAAGTACAATAGCCACGTTTAGGATGCCACTAGGTACACTGACTGTTTGCTAGTATAATGGCTTAGTTAAAAAGAGTTTGAGTGTGCAATGCAGGCAGACGTGCTGCAAATATCTTTCCACTAGTGTGACTACACAAAAGTACAATAGCCACGTTTAGGATGCCACTAGGTACACTGACTGTTTGCTAGTATAATGGCTTAGTTAAAAAGAGTTTGAGTGTGCAATGCAGGCAGACGTGCTGCAAATATCTTTCCACTAGTTTGACTACACAAAAGTACAATAGCCACGTTTAGGATGCCACTAGGTACACTGACTGTTTGCTAGTATAATGGCTTAGTTAAAAACAGTTTGAGTGTGCAATGCAGGCAGACGTGCTGCAAATATCTTTCCACTAGTGTGACTACACAAAAGTACAATAGCCACGTTTAGGATGCCACTAGGTACACTGACTGTTTGCTAGTATAATGGCTTAGTTAAAAAAAGTTTGAGTGTGCAATGCAGGCAGACGTGCTACAAATATCTTTCCACTAGTGTGACTACACAAAAGTACAATAGCCACGTTTAGGATGCCACTAGGTACACTGACTGTTTGCTAGTATAATGGCTTAGTTAAAAAAAGTTTGAGTGTGCAATGCAGGCAGACATGCTGCAAATATCTTTCCACTAGTGTGACTACACAAAAGTACAATAGCCACGTTTAGGATGCCACTAGGTACACTGACTGTTTGCTAGTATAATGGCTTAGTTAAAAAGAGTTTGAGTGTGCAATGCAGGCAGACATGCTGCAAATATCTTTCCACTAGTGTGACTACACAAAAGTCCAATAGCCACGTTTAGGATGCCACTAGGTACACTGACTGTTTGCTAGTATAATGGCTTAGTTAAAAAGAGTTGGAGTGTGCAATGCAGGCAGACATGCTGCAAATATCTTTCCACTAGTTTGACTACACAAAAGTACAATATCCACGTTTAGGATGCCACTAGGTACACTGACTGTTTGCTAGTGTAATGGCTTAGTTAAAAAGAGTTTGAGTGTGCAATGCAGGCAGATGTGCTGCAAATATCTTTCCACTAGTGTGACTACACAAAAGTACAATAGCCACGTTTAGGATGCCACTTGGTACACTAACTGTTTGCTAGTATAATGGCTTAGTTAAAAAGAGTTTGAGTGTGCAATGCAGGCAGACGTGCTGCAAATATCTTTCCACTAGTGTGACTACACAAAAGTACAATAGCCACGTTTAGGATGCCACTAGGTACACTGACTGTTTGCTAGTATAATGGCTTAGTTAAAAAAAGTTGGAGTGTGCAATGCAGGCAGACGTGCTGCAAATATCTTTCCACTAGTGTGACTACACAAAAGTACAATAGCCACGTTTAGGATGCCACTAGGTACACTGACTGTTTGCTAGTATAATGGGTTAGTTAAAAAGAGTTTGAGTGTGCAATGCAGGCAGACATGCTGCAAATATCTTTCCACTAGTTTGACTACACAAAAGTACAATAGCCACGTTTAGGATGCCACTAGGTACACTGACTGTTTGCTAGTATAATGGCTTAGTTAATAAAAGTTTGAGTGTGCAATGCAGGCAGACGTGCTGCAAATATCTTTGCACTACTGTGACTACACAAAAGTCCAATAGCCACGTTTAGGATGCCACTAGGTACACTGACTGTTTGCTAGTATAATGGCTTAGTTAAAAAGAGTTGGAGTGTGCAGAGGACAGGAGGGTACAGTGCCAGGATTGTGGGGCTCTGGGTAGAGGAATGGAAGCCTGCCTTTCTATTCCCTCCTAATGGGGAAATGCAGCGACGAAATCCCTGACCTTGGCTACACAGACGCTGTCTCTGTTTTCAGGACCTGTCACCTATGGCTCTGACCCTGCCGGTACGAGCCCTTAAAAGGACTGATAGAAAGTGCTCTCCCTAAGCTGTCTAGCGCTGTGTATGGAACGCATACAGCTGTATCGGCGATAGGACAAAGGACGGAGCTGCGACAGTAATGTCTGACACCAAGGACGCAGAAGAGATAATGGCGTCCGGACGGGCAGATACTCGTTTTTATAATGCAGGGACATGTGACATGGACATCCTATCACACATGCCGTTGCTTCTCTGGCTAAAAGTCCACTTAGCTGTGTGTGTGTCTGGGATTGGCTGACTTGCTGGCCCGCCCCACAAGACGCGCGCGCTTAGGGAAGGAAGACAAGGAAAAAAAAAAAAATGGCGATCGCCATTATACAAACAGCAGTGATCTGAAGGCGCTGTTCCCGCACACTATACACTGAAATGTCATAATAGTGTGAGTCACAGAGTGACTTACACTATTCCAGCGGAAAGCCAGCTAGGAATTAGCTGTTTTTTTGCTGCTAGAACCGTTCTCGTTTTGCAAAAAGCTCGAGTTCTATTTCGATCTAGAACAGGCCCCAAAATCACTCGAGCCTAGAACTGGAGAACCTCAATCCGCGAACCGCGCTCAACTCTAGTCACCAGTTAAGGCTAATGATATTCAGAGGAGTTGGGTAAAGGAACTTATTGTGAAGGACAACAGAGTATCTTTCCTGAATATTGGTTGGTGAATTCTATAGCTAAAATCTGTAATTTAGATTATATTTTATAGTAATTTAATATTCTGTGATCTGTGAATTGCCATTTGCTCAATATTGCATTTTAATCACTGAAATTGCAAACAATTAATAAAGAGCAGCATTGTCCTACTGTGAGTCCAAAATATTTGGTGCTGCTCCATCTACACACTTCTTACATATAAAGCAGAGTCATTTTCAGCCACCAGTGTTGTGTTATTGGGTAGGTTTTTCTCTCCTTTACATAGTAAAACGTCTTCTTTTCCCTATAGACTGTAAGAGTTTATGGCCAGAGGAGAACTTTCTTTCTCTCTCTTGCTTATAGAGTGTAAGAAATTATGTTCAGTAAGGTCCAATCTTGTTCTTTTTTGGTCACTATCTCACCTATGAAGTGTAAGAACCTATGGTCAGCGGGGTCTTCTCTCTCCTGGAAAGTATTTGCTCTTATGGTCAGTAAGATCCTCTTTTGGCCACCTATGAAGTGTAAGCTCTTATGGTTAGTGAGGTTCTCTCTTCCTGTTCTCTCCTACATGTGTATTTACAACAAATTTTAAACTTTTTAACATTGAAATTTGTGAGACTTTTTTCACAGCAAATTGGAGAATTTCTAAAGATTCGCTCCTCTCTACTGATGACACATTAATTCCAAATATTGATGACACTGATACCATTTTTTGACTATGTGAAAAAACACTGACATGTGAAGAAGGCCTAAGGTCTCATAAACAAGTCTGGATTACTGATTTCCATTGTACAGATTAAGGACTAATTTGCATTCTATAGATTTTCCATGAATTCACAGAAAATGTTATGATGTTGCAGTTAGAGTTGAGCGCGGTTCGCAGTTCGAGTGATTTTGGGGGCTGTTCTTGATCGAACTAGAGCTTTTTGCTAAAGTTCGATAGTTCTAGTTACGTTCGAGAATGGTTCTAGAAGCAAAAAGCAGGGCTTTTTACAGCTACAGTGTGCAGGAGCCATCGCTGGCAGCCTGCAAGAAGCTGGTAACCAAGATAAACATCGGGTATCCAAGCAAAGCGCTTTGGTTAGTAACCCGATATTTATCCTAGTTACATGTGCAGGAAGCCGACACTTCCCTGCTCAGCTCGCTCCGCCCCCTCCTGCACGCGGCATGTACACATACATACACACACACACACACTCACCTGTCCCCAGCCATCCAGTCCAAGACACTGATGTCCTCAGTGCCACATGACCCCGCTAGGCTCCACCCACTTCGCACTCCGCCGCCAACACATATGGCTCTGCCCACCTGGCACTCTGCACACATGGTCCCGCTAGGCTCCGCCCACCTGACACTCTGCACACATGGTCCCGCTAGGCTACGCCCACCTCCGACCATCTACGGAACGGAAACGGATGCCACACGGATGCACCCGTGAAAAAAACGGACTGTTTTTTGTAGACCACAAAAATGGATCGATTGTGTGAATGTAGCCTTATTCTGGTCTGCCGTTTATAAATAGCAGGCAGAAATAAGTGAATAACGCCCCCCAGCGTCAGAAAATCTCCGGGGTTTCAGGGCTAGCTGAGACCCTGGAGATCATGATTCAGGACGGTTTTTCCGGTCCCCGCTCACATGATCACAAGTATACACCGTATACCGATGATCACGTTACAATAAATGACAGTGTCGGTAAAAAAAATTTTATCTCCCATCTGGCATGAACAAACATGATAAATCTCCTCCCCGGTCCCCTCCGGTCCCACGGTGTCGCCAAAGTGCCCCCCCCTGATGCCCTCCCAGAAATCCAAGATGGCCGCGCGCACATCAGTGCGCCGGCCGCATTCACCCTACTCCTCTGATTTCTGTCACATGTGCCATGACACATGCAACAGAAAACTCCTCCCCAGGCCCTGCCAGGTCACCACCTATAACCCCACCGGTGTTCCCCGGTGTCCCACGGTACCTGTGCAGCATTGATCCCCCGCAGCCCTCTCCTTCACAATAGACACTGCTGCATGCACAGAGTGGCTGTCAGCTCAGCTTCCTGTGTTCAGACACAGTGAGTGGTGGTTATGCATCTGTAAGCTAAATGGGCAGCACGGTGGCTCAGTGGTTAGCACTGCAGTCTTGCAGCGCTGAGTTCCTGGGTTCAATTCCCACCAAGGACACCATCTGCAAGGAGTTTGTATGGGTTTCCTGTGTTTCCTGTGTTTGCGTGGGTTTCCTCCGGGTACTCCGGTTTCCTCGCACACTCCAAAGACATACAGCGCTATGGAATTAATAACGCTATATAAATGAATAAATTATTATTATTACTGCAATGCCCCGCTCATGAGGTAAGGAACATAATTGATCAGGAGAGCTATATACTACATTTCCAAATGGAGGGATTTGCTTTTATAGTTTCCCTGCTGAACGACTACCAAACACGAGAGTCCGTTATACGCCACAAGAAAACACATCTAAATAGTGAGCTCTGTTGTTAAGTATTCATTCAGCTGGATAACTGGACTTAAAGGGGTATTACATCTCCAAGATCCTATCCCCAATATATAGTAGGTGGAATAGCAATAATATCAGCAAATACCAATATTTGGAAATGTAGAATAGTTCTCCTGATTAGGCATGCCCTTACCTCATGAGCAGGGCATTGCAGCTTTGGTAGCAACCATTACGACATGGACTCTGCTGCTGTGGACTCGGGGAGAGTGAGTGCAGATTCGTTGCACCCACACTCCTCACATGAAGGGTCTGCACTCCTAGAAAATGGGGGATACGTTCCCTGAGTGTCTCCCCCCCATATTCTAGATGGTCCAAAGTCGTCATGGGACCACTTTATTTTTTTTTCTTGCAAAAAATTGGTCAAAGAGGGAATGTTTTGGGGACTGTTTTTTCAAATAAATTTCTTTTGTCGATTTTTTTTTGTTAGTACTGACGGTTTATGATGTTGGGTATCTAATAGACGCCATGACATTACAAACTGCTGGGCTTGATCTCAGGTGACTTTACAGCTAGTATCAACCCGATTTATTACCCCATTTGGCACTGCACCAGGGCACGGGATGAGCTGAGGTGAAGCGCCAGGATTGGCGCATCTAGTTTGGGGTGCCTGCGGCCTGCTATTTTTAGTCTGTGAAGGCCCAATAACTATGGACCTTCCCACCCTGAGAATACCAGACCAAAGCTGTCCGCTTTAGCTTGGCTGGTGATCCAATTTGGGGGGGACCCTACTTTTTTTGTGTAATTATTAATATTTATAAAATAATTATAAAAAAAGAGCCTGGGGGGACCTCCACATTGGATGCCCAACCACGGTAAAGCTGCCAACTGTGGTTTTCAGGCTACAGCCGTCTGCTTTACCCTAGCTGGCTATCAAAAATGGGGGGACCCAACGTCATTTTTTTTAACTATTTTTTAAATAGAAAAAATTAATGGGCTTCCCTGTATTTTGATTGCCAACCAAGGTAACGGCAGGCAGATAGGGGTGGCAACCCATAGCTGTCTGCTTTATCTGCGCTGAGAATCAAAAATACCGCGGAGCACTACGTCATATTTTTTAAAGATTTATTTTTACAGCACTGTGATGTCCAGCAATCAAAATACAGGGAAGCCCAATTTGTTTTTAGTTATTTAAATAAATAATTAAAAAAAATATATATGGGCTCCCGCTGCATTTTTTGTATTGCTAGCTAAGCGTAATCCAAGCAGCTACTGGATGCTAACCCTCACTGCTTGGTGTTACCTTCACTAGCAATGGAAAATCCAGGGAAGCATTTTTTATTTTTTTTGCCAAAAAACTACAAAAAAAGGATGTGAGCTTCGCCATATTTTTGTATGCTAGCCAGGTATAGCAGGCAGGTGCTGGAAGAGTTTGATACAGCGCCAGAAGATGGCGCTTCTATGAAAGGGCCATTTTCTGAGGCGGCTGCAGACTGCAATTCGCAATAGTGGAGCCCAGAAAGCTCAGGCCAACCTGTGCTGCAGATTCCAATCCCCAGCTGCCTAGTTGTACCTGGCTGGACACAAAAATGGGGCGAAGCCTACGTCATTTGTTTTCTAATTATTTCATGAAATTCATGAAATAATAAAAAAAGGACTTCCCTTTATTTTTGGTTCCCAGCCGGGTACAAATAGGCAACCGGGGGTTGGGGGCAGCCGTACCTGCCTGCTGTACCTGGCTAGCATACAAAAATATGGCGAAGCCCACATAATTTTTTCAGGGGGCAAAAAACTTCTGCATATAGTTGTGGATGGAGTATGCTGAGCCTTGTAGTTCTGCAGCTGCTGTCTGTCTGTATGGAGAAGAGCAGACAGCAGCTGCAGAACTACAAGGCTCAGCATACTCCATCCAGGACTGTATGCAGAAGATTTTTGCCCACCAAAAAAATGACGTGGGCTTCGCCATATTTTTGTATGCTAGCCAGGTACAGCAGGCAGCCACGGGCTGCCTCCAACCCCCAGTTGCCTAATTGTACCCAACTGGGAACCAACAATATAGGGAAGCCCGTTTTTTTTAATTATTTCACTTATTTCATGAAATAATTAAAAAACAAATGACGTGGGCTTCGCCCCATTTTTGTGTCCAGCCAGGTACAACTAGGCAGCTGGTGATTGGAATCCGCAGCACAGGTTAGCCCGAGGTTTCTGGGCGCCTCTGCTGCGAATTGCAGTCTGCAGCCGCCCCAGAAAATGGCGCTTTCATAGAAGCGCCATCATCTGGCGCTGTATCCAACTCTTCCAACAGCCCTGAAGCCGGGTGGCTTGTTTGGTAATAATGAGTTAATACTAGCTTTGTTTTACTAGCTAGTATTAAGCCAGAGATTCTTAATGTCAGGCACGTTTGACCCGGCCATTAAGAATCTCCAATAAAGGGTTAAAAAAAAGACACCACACAGAGAAAAAATACTTTAATAGAAATAAATACACAGACACATTAGAGACTCCATCTTTATTACCCCCTGTTAGCCCTCCACGATCCATGGTCTTCTGTCTTTCTCGTTCAACAAATGCAGCTCTGCTCCATCACTGCTGCATGGGGGAAGACACTGCTTCCTTTGCAGCCTTCACTCCGTGAGAGATCAGTGCTGCTGGCTGTTAGCGGTAACAGCCGTAACGCTGACAGACGCGTTACCATAGCAACGGTGCTCCGATCGTGTGATTCCCGGAGCCGCGGTTAGCGGTGACGTCACCGCTAACTGCGTTGCTATGGCAACGGTGATCTCCGTTAATGACCGGCTGTGTCAGCCGGTCCCTACCGGAACGGGGAGTCGACCGTGTGCTAGAGCATGTCGCCGGTACACGGTGATACACAAATGTGCACCGTGTACCGGAGAGTGCAATGACAGGACCTAGGACAGGACATGACGTCAAAGCCATGTGAGCAGTCTGTAGCCAATGAGATAATAGCCACGTGACTGGTCACATGGCTATTTTGACGACGTCACGGAAGGTCCTGTCAGTGCTGGTTATTGGGAGGACGCAGCGATCATCGGAAGGAATAGTGACAGGAGACAGAGTACAGGACGCATCGCGGGCACCGGTAAGTGTTATGGCAATGTTTATTAACTGTATGTGTACATTTATAATGCATTTTTATGTGTTTGTGATTGCCTCCCATTATTTCCTATTGGTTCGAGTTCGGTTCGTCGAACGTTCGCCGAACCGAACTCGAACGGGACCTCGGTTCGGCAAACCGAGCTCGAGCCGAACCGCGGCTGGTTCGCTCATCTCTAGTTGCAGTGTATGCTAAATTATAAAAATTTCTTCCCAGAAGCATTTCTTTGAGGAAAGACATTGGAACCTATAGGAAAGAAAAAACAATGTCTGATAAATTACTTTAAGGGACTCTGTCACGTGGTTTTTGCCACCTAACCTGAGAACAGCATAATGTAGGGGCAGTGATCCTGATTTCAGCAATGCGTCACTTACTAGGCTGCTAAGTGTAGTTTTTTAAATAAAAAAAAAATCACTGTTTAATCAGTAGTAGACTATCATTACAGGACTACTTGGCATTCTGTCAGGTAGTCCACCATATTCATGATCTATGTGAAATGCTAGATCTGCAGCAGTGAAAACATTAATTTTATCAAAATGACAGCAAACAGCTCAGTAAGTGACACATCGCTGGAATCAGAATCTCTGTTTCCACATTATGCTGCTCCCAGATGAGGTAGCAAATACTTGGTGACAGATTTCCATACTATTACCTATTAAAGCTTTGATGTACCATCAGACTGTTTGCATGGACAATATGCATGAGCCCTAACAATCTTTCAAATATTTGTTTCACCAGTCTTGTAGCACTTTATATACCACATACAATAGGGCATCATTTAATGTTAGGGTTGATAATACTACTTTGAAATCACCAACTCACTAATGAATATTTTAAATCCATTTAATTTTTGCTTTATGATGGTACAAAGGGGAATATAAATGAAAAATTAAAGAAGAGTAAAATTTACAGAGGGACTAAGACATTGAAAAGCTTTGTTAAGTTATATAATGTTAATGCTATTTGGAGTTTTCATTCCAGCGACCTTTTAAAATATGTAGAGTAGTTGCCACTCTGAATTGTCAGTTTAAATGTAACTGGAACTTATACATAATTTATGCCTTGTTATGCTTCTGTAAATGGTAAAAACAAAGTGACAATGGCCCATGTTTTGGAATAATTTTTAAACTATTTTTTGTCTTTTTGAGAAAACATTACAGTGGATTGTCTCAATATTTCATCTGGAGAGCTACATTTAAAAAAAACAAAAATAACGTGTAGTTGAAGTAAATTAAAGCAGATCTGTCACCATACGTTACAATACAAAATTTATACAATGTTAAATAGATGTTAAATATAGGGACCCCCATGCGGCAGTATAAACAATCATGCTGGGCAAGACTTAGGCAGGTTTTGCACACTACGACATCGTAGGTGCGATGTCAGTGGGGTCAAATTGAAAATGACGTACTTCCGGCATCGCATGGACATCGTAGTGTGTAAAGGTTCGATGATACGTTTAACGCGCGCAAAAGCGTCGTAATGGTATCATCGGTGCAGCGTCGGCGTAATCCATAATTACGCTGATGCGACGGTCCAATGTTGTTCCTCGCTCCTGCGGCAGCACACATCGCTGTGTGTGAAGCCGCAGGAGCGAGGAACATCTCCTACCGGCGTCACCGCGGCTTCCGTAGGATATGCGGAAGGAAGGAAGTGGGCGGGATGTTTACATCCTGCTCATCTCCGCCCCTCCGCTCCTATTGGCCGCCTGCCATGTGACGTCGCAGTGACGCCGCACGACCCGCCCCCTTAATAAGGAGGCGGGTCGCCGGCCAGAGCGACGGTCGTAGGGCAGGTGAGTGCATGTGAAGCTGGCGTAGCGATAATTTTCGCTACGCCAGCTTTCACAAGATATTGCACCTGTGATGGGGGCGGGGACTATCGCGTGCGACATCGCAGCATCGGCTTGCAACGTGCAAAGCCCGCCTTAGCCCACATTCGTCAATAAGACCATAGCACAGACTCAAACCAGCATATTGAAGTAAGAGAACAAGAGTCAAAGGTGCCAAAAAATGTGGATATAATTTTATTATTTGAAATATTTATGTGCAACCAGTGAAATAAGAAGATAAAAACACTAAGGGATGTGAAAGCACATAGACAGGACCACCAAATGGATGATATAAATTGTATAAAAAGATGACCGATTATATAGATAAAGCAAACAGGGTAATGTCAGAGCAAATTCTCAGGGACAATATATATAAAGTGCATGTGCAATAAATACATACAAATGGCCCGCCCAGACACCCCCAAAGATGGATACATTCCGGTCAAATCACTAAATACAAGAATTAATGTGGCAAGATAAATGGCGCTGCCTTCTCCCTCCCTGAGGAAGCCGAACCTGAGCACTGTTTCTCAAGTAGGCGAAACGTATGTCGGTGGGGTATGGGGGAGCTCTTTCTTCCGCATATTCAGGACTATGCATTGGCCACTTTAAACGCACTGGCCACTTTATCTTGCCACATCAATTCTTGTATTTAGTGATTTGACCGGAATGTATCCATCTTTTGGGTGTGTCTGGGCGGGCCATTTGTATGTATTTATTGCACATGCACTTTATATATATTGTCCCTGAGAATTTGCTCTGACATTACCCTGTTTGCTTTATCTATATAATCGGACATTCTTTTATACAATTTATACCATCCATTTGGCGGTCCTGTCTATGTGCTTTCACATGCCTTAGTGTTTTTATCTTCTTATTTTGCTGGTTGCACATAAATATTTCAAATAATAAAATTATATCCACATTTTTTGGCACCTTTGACTCTTGTTCTCTTACTTCAATAATGTTATATAGAACTCTGATGTACTCACTTTGAATATCCACATAGAAATGGCTGTAGAATGTCGATATTAAGATGAGCATTTATTCACTTAAAAAAATGTCACATGAGAACATTTAATTTAAAAAAGGATAATACGGCACTTCTGACATTAATTATCAAAGTACACTAGTCTCATCAGGTTTTAGAGACTTATTTAATAAGACTAAGTGAATCCGAAATGTAAGGCTATGTGTCACGGCCGGGCGGTCGGGCAGACCCAGGAGGTGGATCCACTGGACCGAACTCTCTGAGATGGTGGTAGGGAGTCCGGCAGCTGAAGCACTGATGGGCAGTAGAACAGTCCGTGCAAGAGAAGGCAGCGGAGGAGTCCCAGGGACCACGGAGTCACAGAAGGTGGTCTTGGTGACGTAGCTCAGGTTCGGAGGCCGAGGTGATATCAGGCGGGGTCCGGAACCTCTGGAGCAAGATGACGGGTCACCGCAGGGATCCGGGATGGTACGGACTGTCAGATGGCAGACGGACAGCGTGCGGGGATCAGGACACGGCAGACTGGATGGCGAGGCAGGTACGGCTCTACAAAGACAGATAGGTGAGTACAGGCACATAAACACCAAGAGACCTGACTCCTAGCTCAGGGAACACGAAGATCAGGCCCCGCCCCCTTGGACAATGACCCCCTATATACCCTGTACCTGTGCAACCTCATTTCCTGTTAATGGACGCTGGCCCTTTAAGAAAGGGTCAGTGACCGCGCGCGCGCCCTAATGCGCATGCGCGCCGCCCGGGTGCCAGAAGCCAGGGAAGGAGGCTGCGAGGAGGACGCAGGGGAGCCGGCCAGGTCCAGGGAAGCTGTCGGGCGCCGGGATCGGGGGCCCGGAGCCCTGGGACGGACGGAATCCGGTGACTGGGGAGCGGAGAGCGTGGCAGGTGAGCCGGGGAACGGGGGTGAGGACCCGGGGAGCGTGACACTATGTTCACACTAGAAAAATGATTTTTCTTAAGAAATTTCTTAAGAAATTTCTTAAGAGTAAAGGATTAGTGCACCTGCGTTAATAAACGCACCAAAAACGCACCTGCGTTTTTGGTGCATTTTTGATGCGTTTTTGGTGCGTTTTCGGTGCATTTTTGGTGCGTTTTTACTGCTGGTTGCTCCCTGCGTTATTGTGCCATTATCTATGGTAACTAACGCAGCTAGCTGCAGAAAAGAAGTGGCATGCTCATTCTTTTTCTTAAGAAAATCTACTGAAAGAATTTTCTTAAGAAAAAAACGCAGTGTGTGCACAGCTAATTTTTTTTCCCATAGGTTTTGCTGGGGAATGTCTGCAGAAAGGTTACAAGAATTTCTCAAGAAATTTCTGCAGCAAAAACGGACCAAAAACGCAGGTAAAAAACGCAGTGTGTGAACATAGCCTAAAAGTCCGGATCCCCACGGTTTCATAGATTTCTGGGTGCCGGACCGATGCAGTGTTTCATACTTATTGAGACCCGGTGTTATGGCGGCACACTGCTTCCGGGTCGTGCATTCACTTCCTGTACTGTGCCTCTATACACACAGCTTTCCATGTTTTCCTCACACACCGGCCATACTCTCGTCTGTGATTGGTTGCAAGCAGATGCGCCTATAGCCGGTGACAGTATCTGCCTGCCGTGAAGTCATCGCGGCCCAGTCATTGTCTGCACAGCTTGCGGTCGTGCTCTATGGCCACTGGCTGTGTATGTATGATGCCCTGGACTAGCTAGGTTGTCCCAGGTGGTCCCACACACACACGCCCTCTCCCCTTAGTAAGGTGACAGCAGCCAAACTACAAAACCCTTGCCACCTCCCTTCGGGTTTGATGTTTACACCAGGGGGGTGGAGCCATGTGATTGGCTCTGCCCACCGAGGAGTTCACAGGCCCGGAGGCAGAAAAACAGTTAGTTAGAGTTGAGCTTTGACAGTGGAGTGAAGTGGAGTCAAGTCAAGGGCAGACCTGTGCTCAGGCCTGCCAAAGTCAACACCAGGTGTCTGGGTTAGAGCCCAGTCACGTCTGCAAATGAGGCAGACTGTGGTGGCTGCCTGCAGGAGCTGGGATTACAGCCGGTGGAACCGTAAGTACCGGGGATGGGCGGTGGCCCGCCGGTACCGAATCGGGAACCGATTGGAAACCGGAGCACCAGGAGGGGTACTCAGACACAGTACGAGGCCCAGAAATAACCGGGCTGAGTCAAATCAACTTATTGAGGACTGGACTTTAGGACCTTTCCCACATAAGACCCAACTGAAGACAACAGCCCAACCATAGGGGTAAAGCCACCACCCAGGCATAGAGACCCGAGGGACCAGCGTCTGCAGGCAAAGAGGGCTCTCCCGACACATATCAGGCCGGGGAGCGGACTAACGTTGCTCAGAGATAGGAGTCGTTATGTCTACACAAGTGAGGTGCAGAAGTAAGGCGGAAACCACCAACCTGTTAAGGGGAAAACTGCAGCCGGCTGCGGGCACCGTTCACCATCTTTTTTGGTTTACCAAAGACTCCAGCATGTTTATCATATTGAGTACAACACTGCTTTCGGGCCGTGCCCCGCGCCGCACCGCACCGACACCCGAGCACGCATCCGTCCCCTCGCCTCAGCACCTCCCTCGGGCCCCTAGGACCATCATCCCCCCTACCCGTGGAGAGGGTCAACATCAAGCTGCACAACACCGTCCCCGGGAGCCTAGTCAACGGCAGCGGTGGTGTCCATCCATTCACCACAACTCGTGGGTGGCGTCACAAACTTAAATCCCCTGCAAACAACCGCGGCTCCAGCCATGGACTTCCCCACCCAAATCCCTACGTGTAGCGCCAACCCCTTTTCAGAGCGACGTGACCCTCGGGTCCGTGAAGAGCTCAAGCCACCCACCGACGAGCATGGATCCGAGAGGCTCGGCAGCCGGCCGAGCCCTGGGGTGGTACATATGTAGCAGAGATGAAGCGGCATGGGACCTCATGTGAATTACACCGGACCTGCAGGGTGTTGTGGATTAATAAAGTAGTTAAGGAGGGTGTGTTTTGTACTTTATTCCAAATAAAGGATTTTTCTCTGTGCCTGTGTTTTTTTACTTTCATTTACAGGTTAATGTGATGCAGGTATCTCATAGGCGCCTGTGCCAACACTGACCTATGGCTTAGTAGCAGCTCTGTGCCGCTATTAACCCCTTATTACCCTGAATGCCATCGCACCAGGGCAATTGAGAAGAGACAGTAAAGCATCGGGATTATCACATATAATTGATGCGGCAATACTGGGCGGCTGTGGGCTGAGAATACCAGCTCCCACCTGGCTTTATCTTGGCTGGGGATGAAAATTAGGGGGAACTACACATCGATTTTTTTTTTTAATTTATTTGAATAAAAAAAAAAACGCATCTTCGCCACAGCCGCACACACTTCTGACAGTAGTGTGCATGTTTTTCTAGGTACATGCACACTCATGCTCAGAGAGCGCAGGCTGTGCCGGCTGATGTCATGTCAGATTTGTACGAGTCTGACAGGGCATCACCGGCACAGCCGCACACTTCTGACAGGAGCGTGCATGTGTTTCGACATACATGCATGCTCATACTCAGAGAACGCAGGCTGTGCCAGCTGATGTCATGTCAGACTAGTACGAGTCACGTAAACTTCTGACAGGAGCGTGCATGTGTTTCTAGGTACATGCACACTTATGCTCTGAGCGCGTCAGGCCATGCCGGCCATTCTGGCTGATGTCTTGCCAGACTTGTATGAGTCTGAAAGCACATCACTGGCGCAGCCGCACACATTTCTGACAGGAGCGTGAATGTGTTTCTGTTTATATGCATGCTTATGCTCAGAGAACAGCAGGCCATGTCGGCTATGCCGGCTGATGTCATGTCAGACTTGTACAAATCTGACAGCGCATCACCGGCACAGCCGCACACACTTCTGACAGGAACGTGAATGTGTTTCTGTGTACATGCACGCTCATGCTCAGAGTGTGGCAGGCCATGCCGGCCATGCCGGCTGATGTTATGTCATACTTGTACGAGTCTGACAGTGCATCACTTGCACAGCCGCACACTTCACTTCTGACAGGAGCGTGCATGTGTTTCTAGGTACATGCACGCTCATGCTCAGAGAGCGCAGGCTGTTCCGGCTGATGTTATGTCAGACTTGTACGTCTCTGACAGCTTATCACCGACAGAGACCCACACTTCTGACAGGCGCGTGCATGTGTTTCTGTGTACATGCATGCTCATGCTCAGAGAGCGAAGGGTGTGCTGGCTGATGTCATGGCAGACTTGTACAAGTCTAAGAGCTCATTACCAGCACAGTTGCAAACTTCTGACAGGAAAATGCATGTGTTTCTAAAAGACCCGCAAACACTTGCACTGCTTTCCCCGCCCACTGGCTGACCTGCCACCTGTGCTTGGTTGCTGTCAGCAGACATGCTGACACTCAGGGTGGGGGCACATCTAGCTGCAACCAATTACATGCACCAGTGGGCGGGCAAAACAATGAATATTGAATTGTTGGCTCCGGAAGGGAAAAGCGTGACCCAGAAGGAGTTTGCTGCCATGACACAGCCTCAGGTGAGTACACCGCGTGTGCTCCTACCCCCCTATCCTTTCCACCACTGTTTTTAATCTCCGGATTCTGGTCCCCATAGACTTATATGGGCACAGGAAACCGGAGCGGATCTGGATTTTTTTTTTCAAACCACCAGTGATCCGCCGGTCCTGGATTTTGGCGGATTCGATCAACTCTACTATTTAATAATTTATGCAGTTCTATTGAGAAATCAGGTGACAGATCCACTTTACTAATCTCCATCATATAATATATCAGAAGCTAGGAAATTATAATAAGTTCTAGCCTATATTCCTCTATTTTTAATAATAATTTTCTCTCATGATGAGCATTATTAGACATTATGTCAAGATTCTGAGATCCTGGGAAATAATGCATTGTAAGATAAGTTCAAGGATACCCTTTTTTGGGGAGATATACTATTATGTAATAGTTCATAGGGCCAAAATAAGGACTACAAAGGGACAGCTGTCATTAAGTGGGTTCCAACTGACATGATCCAGTAGGGAATTGTTTTCTAGGGGCTCATTAAAGAGTAAATCAGATTACACATATTGTCTCTATTTTCCCTCACTGACCCTTGAGATATTGAAGGCCCTGTAGATTTCTTAATGATTTTACATCTTAGTTTGCTTTTTTGAGTATGATTAAAAATAGATATGAAACAAAATCTATAAAAAATATATTCTTTATTGGATAATGTAATAAATAAAAACATAAACATAGACATACAAAAGTCCGACATATAAAATACTAAAGGTAGGGAAGTGATGAAAGGTAACCTCCCTTGTGTGAATACTGCAAATCATTGGAGGATTTGAGTGATCACAGTATTGATGAACGATACTCAAAAGGTACAAGTCAAAATACAAGTCAAACAACAAACAAGTCAAAGTCAAAATGTGCTGTGTAAGGCCTCCTTCACACATCCATATCTCTGGTACGTGTGACATTCATTTTCACATGTACTGAAAATACGCACACACGTAGATCCAGTAATATCAATTAATCTGCGCAAACATCCGCATTTTGCAATGAATGGACTGTCAGTGTGGAGCACACTCGTGTCCATGTGCTCCACATGGCAACACGTCCGTTTTCTGCCTGCAGCACAGATGTCACATGGATCACACACTGATGTGATCTGTGTAACATTAGTGTGACACGTACTCGAGAAAACACGGGTGATATAACAATAAAGAATTTTTATACTTGCCTGTCTCTAGCGCTGCTTTTTCTTCCGAGCCCGCTCTTTATACTCATTGCATATTTACTACACTTACAGTGGATCTGGATTTAACAATAGCATTGCAGACATCAGTGATGGAGACAGATAAGTGTTTCGGCTTATGCTGTCCGACTGCTATCTGAATGTCACAAGTACAGCACATGGAAAACACACATACGGACACACATATGTATCTTCACCATGGACCATGCAAAACGTTAGTGTTTTGCACGGACATGTGAAGGAGGTCTAAGTTAAAGCCCTTTAAAGCACATATAGGTAAAAAGAAGAGAATAATTTTACATGAACATTAACATAATGAAAATAATGCACAATGACATGAAGTACACTTTACCCATCAAAGAAAACACACTGGATTTCATTGTAATTGTCTCATCTGAGCTTCCAAACAAAGTTTTCTCCACGAAATATATGGTATATACAGTGGGGAAAAAAGTATTGTCAGCCACTAAGTGTGCAAGTTCTCCCACTTAAAAAAAGTGAGAGAGACCTGTAATTGACATCATTACATCACCGTGCGGAGCTGCCGCCCGACCTACACCCCACCTATTGTCTCCTCCCCATAATCCTATAGAATGTAAGCCCGCAAGGGTAGGGCCCTCTTCCCTCTGTACTAGTCTGTCTACTGTAACTTGTATACGTATTTTGTATGTAACCCCCTTCTCATGTACAGCACCATGGAATTAATGGTGCTCTATAAATAAATAATAATAATAATAATAATTGGTAGACCACAGTATGAGACAACAAATCCAGAAAATCACCTTCTCTGATTTGGCAAGATTATTTTTGCAATTTATGGTGGAAAATAAGTAGTCATCTAAAAACATGCAAGATTTCTGGCTCTCACAGACCTGTAACTTTTTCTTTAAGAGGCTCCTCTGTCCTCCACTAATCACCTGTAGTAATGGCACCTGTTTGAACTTGTTATCAGCATAGAAGACACCTGTCCAAAACTTCAAACATTCACACTTAAAACTCCACTATCGTGAAAACCAAAGAGCTCTTGAAGGAAACCAGAAACAAAATTGTAGCCCTGCAACAGGCTGGGAAGACTGAATCTTCCATAGGCAAGCAGCTTGGTGTGATGAAATAAACTGTGGGAGCAATAATTAGAAAATGGAAGAAATACAAGACCACTGATAATCTCCCTCGACCTGGGGCTCCACACAAGATCTCACCTTGTGGGGATAAAATGATCACAAGAACGGTGAGCAAAATTCCCAGAACCACATGCTGACCTAGTGAATGACCTGCATAGAGCTGAGACCACTATAACAAAGGCTACCATCAGTAACACACTACACTGCCAGTGACTCAGATCCTGCAGTGTCAGACGTGTTCCCCTGCTTAAGCCAGTACATTTAACAACAAAACCAAGGAAAAGTTGGGGTTTCATTATCAAATCATCGGTTCACTCCCCATAAATACACTCTCTCCTCTGGATGTATGATCCTTTATATCAACATATGTACATGACACATGTGTGAGGAGCTCATTCCTACCCTGGTAGGAGTCTAGCAATACCTGTTTCTCGTTTTGATATTTCTGCATTTGCATCCACATGTATTTTCCTCTATTTTCCTGTTCCTTGTGGGTGCCCTTTTGTTTGCCCATAACCAACATGGCGTACCTGAGCGCATGTGTTGGGCGTTGTGCATCTGACACTGACTGAAGATGCTTCCTTAAAGGGGAATTGTGGGTAATTGACATCAGGAGGATTTCCTCCTACCCATGCTTCCCCTGGAATGATTGGAGGTCGGCAATCACGTGTGCAGAATACCACCACCCACATGCGCTCATTTTATGGTGTCCAGCCTATTTAAACACACATCTTTTCACTCTTCCTATGGCCCCCGAAGAAGATTATATCGAAACGTGTCGGGCGAGGGCTGGGACTAGGCATCTGAGCCCCACGTCTAATATGAGTAAGTCTGGAGGATGATGACGTAATTTTAGTATACTGTTAGAACAGACAGGCACATTGAATGTTGTTTAATGCTATTTGATCGCCACCTAGTGTCCGTCTGTATTTTAGCTTGGACCTCATTAGATTGATTTCCAGCTATAGTTATCTGCCCTCCGGCCATGATATTGTATGCTTAATATTTAAAAATTGGTAGGTGAAGGCTCTGATGTCCACTCCACCCTACTGGGCTTTTTATTGGTGTCCTCACTTTTTGTCCTGCCCTCCTTTTTGAACTTTATGTGAATAATATGCTATTAAATTTAGCCCCATAGTGTGTGAAGTTAGTAATGTAATAAACTGTTTTTTGTATTTTTTTTTTCAATAAAAATAAAATTAATTATAAACAGTTTTTCTGAGCTTATTAGAAATATGGTGGTATATATATCCGGGGTCATATGACTCCCAGATGTCTGAGGGTTCAAGTTAAGCCAGTACATGTCCGGGTTTGTCTGAAGTTTGCTAGAGAGCATTTGGATTATCCAGAAAAGTATTGGGAAAATGTCATATGGGCTCATGAAACCAAAGTAGAACTGTTTGGTAGAAACACAACTCGTGCTTTGAGGAGACAGAATGCTGAATTGCATCCAAATAACACCATACCCACTGTGAAGCATGGGGGTGGCAACATCATGCTTTGGGGTTGTTTCTTTGCAAAGAGACAAGGACTACTAATCCGTGTACATGAAAGAATGAATGGGGTCATGTATTGTGAGATTCTGAGTGCAAACCTCCTTCCATCTGCAAGGTTATTGAAGATGAAATGTGGCTGGGTCTTTCAGCATGATAATTATTCCAAGCACACTGCCAGGTCAATGAAGGAGTGGCTTTGTAAGAAGCTTGCTTTTAAAGGTCCTGGAGTGGCCTAGCCAGCCTCCAGATCTCAACCCCATAGAAAACCTTTGGAGGGAGTTTAAAGTCCATGTTGCCCAGCGATAGGCCAGAAACATCATTGCTCTGGAGGAGATATGCATGGTGGAATGTGCCAACATACCACCAAGAGTATGTGCCAATCTTATGAAGACTTACAGAAAACGTTTGACCTCTCATTGCCAACAAAGGATGTAACAAAATATTGAGATGAACTTTTGTTATTGACCAAATTCTTATTTTCCATCATAATTTGCAAAATAAAAACTTGCCAAATGAGACAAGGGGATTTTCTGAATTTGTTTTCTCATTTTGTTTCTCATAGTTGTTTAGAAGAATACAAAACAACAGAGAAGAAAGAATAATTTGACATATTTCCCAAAAAATCCCCAAAATTGGCCAGACAAAGTTGTTGGCACCTTCAACTTAAT
This sequence comes from Anomaloglossus baeobatrachus, assembly GCF_048569485.1. Taxonomy (NCBI): domain Eukaryota; kingdom Metazoa; phylum Chordata; class Amphibia; order Anura; family Aromobatidae; genus Anomaloglossus; species Anomaloglossus baeobatrachus. Next base: position 238,100,946 of record NC_134353.1, read on the forward strand.
ATTTAACTGCAAATCTTATGGAAAAAATAACTGCTATCAATTACTTCCTATAACACTCAAAAGCTTAATTTACCTCTTAACTGGAAATTATGACCATCCTTCTTTTGTGCCACATTTCTCATTTGAAGTGTACCTTCTCCCAACAGCAGTTTTAAGATCTCTCTACAGGTGTTCAATGGGATCCAGACTCATTGCTGGCCACTTCAAGACTCTACAGTGCTTTATTTCCATCCGTTTCTGGGTGCATCTTGAAGTATGTTTCAGGTCACTGTCATCCTGCTGGAAGACCCATGACCTCGGAGGCAATCCAAATTTCTTACACTGGCAACGACATTGCAACCCAAAATCCCTTGGTAATCTTCAGATTCATAATGTCTTGCACACAGTCAAGGCACCCAGTGCCAGAGGCAGCAAAAAACCCCAAAACATCTTTAAACCTCCACCATATTTGACTGTAGGTACTGTGTTATTTTCTTTGTAAGCCTCATTCAATTTTCAGTAAACAGTATTCTAGTGTGCTTTACCAAAATGCATTATCTTGGTTTTATCTGTCCACAAGTCGCTTTCCTAGAAGGATTTTTGCTTACTTATGGACATTTTGGAAAAATGCAGTCTAACTTTTTTATATGTCTGTGTCAGCAGTGTAGTCCTCCTGTGACTCCTGCCATAGTTTTTCATTTAATTCAAATGTAAATGGATAGTTCGTGCTGACATTGATGCACCCTTAGCCTGCAGGACATGATTAGAGCAATTTTTACACACTGAAAGCTTTTCTGCATTGCAAAATTTCACCAATTTTTGTGTGCCATCCACTTCTTGGACAATTAGCTACCGTAATGGATTTTAAATTTCTTGATTATGTTGCGCACCATGGACAAAGGAATATCAAGATCTCTTTAGATGGTTTTATTTTTATTTTTCAATAATTTTGGATGTCAAACCCTCAGAAAGTTCTCCTCTCCTCTATCTGTTCTCCATGCTTAGTGTGCCACATACAAACACGCACTGGAAAGACTGGGTCAAATGTTCCCCTTTTTATATGGTTTCAAATCGGTTTAAAAGCAACAAATTCCTCAACTATTTGCTCTTCTCTTTTAGAATCCCACTACAAACTTCTCACCCGATGGTATTTTACTCCACTCAGGCTCCACCAAATTAATAAAAACAACTCCTCCTCATGCTGGAGGAACTGTAATGGCACCGGTGTCCTACTGCACATTTTCTGGTATTGCCCAATATTAAAAAACCTCTGAATAAAAATATCCAAACTAATTAATCAAATCACCCATTCCAACATAGTTATTACCCCCCAATTAGCTCTCCTCTCTCTAGACCTTGACCAGATTGATCCATCCTTCAAATTTGTTATTATCCACATCTTCCTCACCACCAGATCCCTTATTGCAGCCAACTGGAAAAATCCCCTCCCTCCATCTATTACACAACTTATTGAAGCATTAGCCCAACACAACAATTTTGAGAAACATTATGCCACTATTAACAATAATTTCCCTAAATATTTCCAGCAGTGGAATCCATGGATTCAATACCGCCAAGGCGTTACATGAGATCAGATGATCTTACTAATTGAATTATAACGTGGTTGTCTTTGTGTTCATCTTATTATTTAGCCTTCAGCTCGGGTTTTCTTATAATACAGAAATCCTCTAGATGTTGACAAATGTGATATATTTCATAGTTCTCAATTATAACTGTATATGTTTAATCCTCATATTCTCTCTCATATTGCAACCAACTTATTAGATGTTCTGCCTTTCCCAGTTTACCTCCCTTTTTCCTTCCTCCTCTTACCAGTTTCCCCCAATAAAAAGGTCACTACTCTCCTTAACCCCATTCTCCTCTTCCTATCCTTACTCCCTTTCCCATTTTTATAGTACTTAAATGGTAAGATAATAGAACATAACAATGATTAATGCAATGACAATACAACTCCTTCAAATTTGTAGTTCCTCAGAAATTTTCAAAATAAAAAATATTTTAAACATATATGGTTTCAGTTTTGATGTTTATATTGCCAATAATTGTTACTACCCATAGGTGGGTTTGAACGAACATCACATACTTGTAACAAAGATTTTACCCACAATTTTGGAAAGGTGCCAATAATTTCGTCTGGTCCATTTTGGGGGTTTTGGATGAAATTGTGTCCAATTGCCTTTTTTCCTCTGTTTTTTTTTTTTGCTAGTCTAATACATACAAAACAAATAAACATGTGTATGACAAAACTTGAGAAATTGCAAAAAATTCTTGGAGAAATACTTCATTTTGTAGAACAATTTCAAGGGTGAAAAACACTTTCTGGCATGACTGTATATATGTAGAGAATATTAAGACTTTGATGAATAAGGGTCAAAGTGTTAGAATACTTAGGTAACTTTGTAATTTGTTGAAAAGTTCTAAATTAACTTACTTTGTACACAATGGTTTGCCATATGGATGGACTGGAAAAAAAGGTTTTTTAGTGTGTAAAAGTAGCAGAACCTAAAAAGCTGTATAAATATAACATCACTTTAATTGTACTGACCTAAAAAATAAAGGCATGTTATCTCTGAAAAAAAATGTCTTCCTGTCTACTACAAATTACTACCTCTTCTCCCATTACATAATAGCTCGTTGTTTTATTAGGTTTATTCCCAATCAAAATGTCATGGGTTCGAATCAAGGAGCAACCATGAAAAAGATTTCCAAATAAAAGAGAAAGGGCATCATCCAACTTATCCATAGCGGTCTCTCGGCTAAGAAAATTACCAAACTGCATCTTGTAAGTGCCATAACAGTTAGAAGATTATAAATTGAAGTCTGTCCATCCATACAAAAGCCAAGCTGCAGATGTGCAGGCAAAATATCAGCATCAACAAGTAGGCTCATCACAAGGTCTTTCAGTTCTGGGGTGATAAACACGACAATGGAAGTGGTTTGTATGCTTTGTAATAGGGAGATCACAGTCGTCCATGCAGGCTACATGCAATGCATGTTAAACAAGTCTGGAATGGTGGCCTGAAAAAAGATGAAGAAACCTTGCTTCATATCAATATAAGAAGCGTTGGCTCAAGTTTGCAAAGAAGCACAAATGAGGGCAGTAGAAGATTGAACATAGGCAATTTGGCATGAATATCTTACAAGAAAAGTTACTTTGTACACTCAAGCACAAAAGGTTTTAAAAGAATGACTTAGTGTTTCAACAGAACAATCCCCAAAGCATACATTGAGATTGGTAAAGAAATTGTTAAATGACAATAAAGTTTAAGTGCTGGATTGGCCACCAAAGTCCCTAAACCTCAACTCAGTCAAACACTTGTCGATATAGTTGAAGAAAAAGCTGTAAACATATCCAAGGGAGTCGACCAGCATGAACCAACATTGGGAAGCTGGAATCTCCTTTCTATGGAGACATGCTTGAATCTAATTAAGAGCATGACCAGAATGATTCAGGCAGGGTCAAAAGCGAAAAGTTGATTTAAAAAATAATAGCAGTAAAATTTTAAATTTTTCGGAACAAAATAGTAATAATGCAGTGACATGTCAAGAATTTGCATATTTAATCATATGCTACATAGTTGCAAGTCAACTTTATGTACGCAATAGCCAAGTATGTATGAATGTAGTCTCAAGCTCAAAGCTGTAGCAGATGGTGAGATATGGAGCCTGAAAGTCAAAAGTTCAAAACATTGCTGCTCTTTTACTCTTCGCTATATACAGGAAGTTATGTGGCACACTTAATGTATATAGAAGGCTATGTTAGGGCTGATGTACTTAGGAGGCAATGTGGGAGTCATAATGTACCAAGGGAGGCTATGTGAGGGCTCATGCTGTATATAGGAGGCTATGTAGAGCTCAAACTTTATATAGAAGGCTATGGGGAACTGATAAAGTATAGAGGAGGCTATGTGAGAGCTTATGCTGAATTTACGAGGCTATAAGGGGCTATAATATATATGGGAGGCTAAATGGGGCTCATAGTATATGTATGAGGCTACATTGGACCAAAAAGGTATACAGGAGGCTATGTGAGAGCTTATAATTTATACAGGGAGGCAATATGGTGCTCATAATGTATATAGGGAGGCTATGGAGGCTCATACTATACACTGATGAGCAAAAGGGTAACAATGTTTTGAATATTTGAATTTCAGGCTCCATATCTAACCATCCACTAAAACTTTGAACATGAGACTACCTTAATTTTAAAGATAATCATCTTGGCTATCTCATACATAAATTTGACTTGCAGCTTTTTAGCATATGATCATGCAGACTCTTGTCATGTCACTGCATTGTTTGTGTTCTGTAAATCCACCTTAAGCGTTCAACATTGCCAGAATCCATCTGGAAATGCTCTTGATCAAATTCAAGCATGTCTCAACCAAAATTGAACCCAAGATTGCTTCTACACATTCCAATGTTGGTGCATACTGCTCTGTTCACTTGTGTATGTATACAGCTTTTTCTTCAACTTTACCCACGACTGTTCGATTAAGTTGAAGTTTTGGGACTGTGGTGACAACACCTCTACTTCATTTGACCATATCTATGCCACTGGCGACATATGCTTTGGGTCCTTGTGCTGCAGTTACGCTATGTCATCCTTTTCATACTTATTTTACTTGAGTGTATGAAGTAACCCATTTTGTACAAAACTCACATATAGCTCAGCATTGAGATGACCAACAATTCTGATAAAGTATTCAAAGCCTTTGGCTGTGAAGCCCAACATCAACAGGCTTCCTCCACTGAACTTGTAATTTTCTTCAATTTCTCAATCCAGTAGCCCTTTTTACCTTGTTTCTTCCAGGCATATTTGCATTTATCAAAGCCAACTCTATTGACTTTCATCTCATTGCTCCAAATCTTCAGTTTCTAATCTTCTACTGTCCACTTTTCATAGTTTTTGGAAACTCAATCCAACACTTTTTATGATGATATTAAAGTCAAAGCTTCTTTACTTTACTTGGGCGACCTTTCGAGACTTATGTAATGTGCATTGCATGGTGCTGCTAGCATCCAGCCACCTCCACTTCAATGTTTGTGACTCCTGAATTTATAGACCTTTTGATCAGCCAACTTGTTGACTCCAATGTTTTTCATGGATGTTAATTTCTTGGCTTATGATTGGAGGGATGGACTTCATTTCATAATCTTCCAACTGTCATTGCACTCACAATGTGCTGGATGATGCTGTTTTTCTCTTGTGAAAACTTGTTTGTGTTATTTGTACCTCAATTTGAACTAGTGACACTTTGCTTGGGAATTAACCTAATAACTTACAGAACAATTAGGGAATGTGAGAACAGGTTGTAATTTCTATTATACAGGAAACAAAGATTTTTCCACTACCAGGAGCAAACTAGTTACAATGCAGTAACATGACAAGAATCTGCATAACTAATCATATGCAAAATAGTTCAAAATCAAACTTATGTACGAGATAGCTAAAGTGATTGTCTATAAAATGAAGGTAGACTCATATTCTAAGCTGTAGTGGATGGTGATATATGGAATCTGAAAGTCAAAAGTTCAAAGCATTGTTACCCTTTTTCTCATCAGTGTATATATGGGGTTATGTGGGGCTAATAATGTATATAGGAAGCTTTGTGAAAGCTGATAATTTATATAGAGAGGTTTTGTGGGGCTCATAATGTATATAGGAGGCTATGTGGGGCTCATAATGCATAAAGGAGGTTCTGTTGGGCTTATGCTGAATTTTTTAGACTATGTGAGAATCATGCTGTATTTAGGAGGCTATGTGTGGGATTTAAACAATATGTAGGTAGTTATGTGGTGGCTTATTCTGAAAATAGAGGGGCTATGTGGGGAATCACACTTCATATAGGAGCTATGTAGGGCTCTTACTGTATGTAAGGTGCTGCGTGTAAGCTCATACAGTATATAGAGAGCTACGTGTGGGCTCATCCTGTATATAGGGAGGCTATATGAGCAGAATTACAGCCTATTGGTTTGGCTGTCCACAGCGGGCATGGTCTTTCATGTGGTCCCTTTGAAAAATTAATTGCCAATCCCACAGTATATGAATCTATATGAATCTTTGTAATTTTAATGTTATTCAGTAAAGATAAGAGAATTTATTCTAGTTTAATTAAACTTACTCAAATTTTACAATAATCTGAATTTCCCAAAATGTGAATTTTTATTTAACTTTATATTGTAAAAATTCAGTAAAATGGCAGCTGACTAGCAAAAAATAGTCATAAAAAGGTTAAAATAAAAGAATAATTATACTCACCTGACTGCTCATCTTTCCCACCCCTCTGCTTCTCAATCTTTTCCCATCTGATCCTCGTCATATCATTTTACTGTCTGCATGAGCACTAAAATTCAGTTCTGCACAAGTGTGTGTAAGGTTACAACATCACAATATGCCACTTGACTTCACTGCATATGTGTTACGGGGCTGACGGATTGAAGGGAAATATAATGGCTTCAATCACAATCCGGGGTCCACCGTGCAGAGATGGTACACTGCTGCTAGTAGTCTAGAGGACAAAGCGGACACACAATGGCTTATAAGTAAAATATAAATAAACACCCACTAGCCTGTGTTAATGTCACACAGGAGTAAAGGATGAGTCACTGTAACTTGTGTTGACCTCACAAAGGTTACACTAAATAATGACTCAAAATATAACCATGTGCACACAGTGCATGTAACAACCTTGAACACGCTGTGCCTACAATGGACTAGCTGCCTAAGCGACCTGTCTAAGGTATGGAATAACCCTTTCGCAGACTCGGGTTGAGACGCAAGTAGTACCTGCCTAGGTGACCCATCTAAAGTGTGCAACAACCATTTCACAGCATCAGGTTACGGCATGAACTGTACCTGCCTAGCTGGCCTGTCTAGGTGAGGAATATCCCTCTCAGCGCACCAGGCCACTGGGTGTATGGTCCCTGCCTAGGCAACCTGTCTAAGCTGTTGAGAAACTCACACAGGTGCAGGTCACAGTGTGCTCACGGCATGCAACAATGGCGGACAGCAAGACAACCCTATTCCCTGAGGCCACATGCAATGCCAAATGGTATGTGATAAGTGCAAACCCATGTGGGCCAGTAGGAGACATAAATAAGCTTAGCTCCACCCCAAAAGAGGGCATCAGTTAACATCAAACGACCAAGTCCAATAGTCCTGAAGGTGAGCGTCCAGCGGCAAATCAGCAACTGACATGTCAGCAGGGTAGCTAACGAAGGAGAGCCATTTAGGACCTGCCACATCATGGACATGCTTAGTAGAGTTCTTTCCGGACTTAGCCTCAGAGAGAGTGGAAACTGTCCACACATGCTCAGAGAGCAGATTTCCACAATTAGTCTCTGGCTGATCACTAACAGCCTGAGCTTGCTCCGTAGAGGCATTACGTAACTTAGAACCCGGCGCTGGCAATGCAGCCTGAGAATGCATTGTGGGGTATTCACAGGACTTAGCCTCTGACCGTGGGAGTTCAGTCCATGCCTGCTCTTTAGCCGACATTCCACACTTAGATGCGGAGGCCAGAGTAGCCAGCTGAACAACCCAAGTTACAACCATAATCTGAGGCCGGTGCCCAGGCGGATTAGAAACCGAAGCAGGCCGTCTCCAGCATCGGCGGCACCGTATCATAACAATTCTGGTCCTCATCACAGCTGGCATTCATGACCAAGTGTGAAGAGGCCAGGGTTTTGAGCACTCAGACTATGAAATGCATAGGTGTCACTAAGATGACTGGAAAGGTGAGTGTAATGTTTTATTATTTTGTACATATTACATTTATTTTGCTCAGATTTATTTGCAGTGCATAACTTTGCTGCTAAACAAATATCCCCAGACATTTCCATGCAATTTGCAAATGTCAGATTGAGTCAGCTCTGTTCATCTCTTCTGAATAGTGAATAATTGAATTATATAAAGGAGGAGCTAAAATAATTTGTCATTTTTTTAACAGACATCTATCAAAAGTAATGTATGTTAATATGTTGTTTACTTTAAAATTTAATAATTTGAAACTTTGGATAGTAAAGACATAGGACCAAACTAAATTTCCAGTGACTGGAACTCTTTTATCTTAGAATATACCCCATGGATAGTAAATTCAGTGTTTCAGTTGCTGGAAGAACTTCTCATTTTAACAATTCAAAACATTTAATAAGTCATGTTCCATTTAAAAATACATGACAAAGGCATTTATAGTAATTATTTCTTTTAATTGCATTGTCAGATTTAATAATTATGCACTTTGTTTTTATTGTCTCAAAAGGCAAAGCAAAATATCTCCAATTAAAGTTTGCAGTCCCGGAAATGTTTCAGTAATTTTGTTTACAAATTATCTGTCAAAGTGTGACTAAATATTGATATAGAGCATTCAATTATGCTTTATAATCCAAAAAACTATATTCCTGGTAGATTAATTTGTGACTGTGTCATGTTTTAAAAATATATTAAAGTAACAATCAGCTAGAAATGTTAATGTTAATATCATACAAAATATTATTGCTTTGTGAAATGTAACAAAATTAATTACCAAAAGAGTTCATTAATGTCAAAACATTTGAGTATTAGAAATTATAAAGAAGAGGTTCAAAATAAATTAATATGCATTTTTTTCCCATGAAGATATTACTTCTAAGCTATTACCGTTTAAAAAAAAACAAAAGTAATACAATGTCTTCAACTTTACAGTAACTTTACATATTTCCACTCATTTATTTTCGTGTAAGTACTAATGCTAAAAAATATATTTACTTTTTTAAATTTGGGAGAGTTTTAAAAAAGCTTTTTATTTAACAAGAGGCAGAATAGAAACAATTTAAAAGGAACTTGGCATCATCAAAAATCTTATTTGCCTGCAGATATAGGGTTAAACAGCAGGTAAAAAGCATTTAAACCCTGTGTTGCTGTCTGACATTTTAATGGGACTACAGAGGAAAAATGAAATTTAATCACCATGAAAAGACTCGCTCTGACTTACCAATGCACTTTTGCTGCATTTTGCTTCTTTTGTGGTGGATGAAACTAATTTTATTAAACATGTTTTGTAGAAAAATACACATCAAAAATGCAGTCAAAAAATGCAACAAAACTTGTTTTTCGGTTGAAGATTTTTTACTGCCAAGAGAACAGGTTTTGGCTAGAGATGAGCAAACCTGTTTGGTAAAGGTTCACCAATTTCAAAATTCAGGATGAGCCTTAGCTTGTTTGTTTGGGATCGGTAACCCCAAGCACTTAACCCAAAAGTCGATAATGTTCGTTTTGTTCATTTTCTGCCCTCAAATCCTGGCCATGTTTCCAAAAATACTTTTGTATAGGATTGTGGTGCTGTCTGATATGTGATGCGTAAAATCAAGAAGGTTTTTTTTCACACACACAAACTCCATAGGCTTCAAAATAATAAAATTTCATTGGATTCCAAAAGGATTCCCTCACAATATGGTGTTCAAGTGTATTGTATTCATGTTCCTGAGCTGATGGAAATAAATTAACATTGAATACAATGTGAGTGAGTGGAGACTCTTTATTGGTTCATCCAAAAAATGTCTGAAAGCTGTCCTCCTGCACAATGGCAGCAAGTATGCTTCAGTGTCTGTAGAACTATCTGTTGACTTAAAGGAAAGCTATGAGAGTTTAGACTTTACTCTCAAGAAACTTAAAGGTATATTCCCATCGCCAAGATCCTATCCCAATATGTTATAGGCATCATCCCATTGATAATAGCAAATACATCTATTTAGAAATGTAGTATAATTCTCTTGACACAGCTATTAGTAATGACTGAGCATTACCATGCTCGGGTGCTCAGTACTCGTATCGAACAGTTGGATGCTTGGATGGGCATGATTTGAGTAACTGAGTATACTGGAAGTCAATGGGGGACTGGAGTATTTTTTCCTAGAAAGCACACCTGGAAAAAATACACATGAATTGCACATCCAAAAATCATACTTTGATCTAAAGCCGCTAGGCAAAAATAACTGAACATGAGGTTCCAGGTTTAACATTCTGATCAGACTGTATGAAGCCCACTTCCACATCATGGCCATCATGGAGAACCTCTGAGTGGGTCCCTAATCTATGCCTCAAAAGTGCGGCGCCGTGCGCTGACCACCGCTTCTTCGGCAATTCACCAGCAGGGCAGGTGACCCGATGCCTCACAACACCACGCTGCAAGGCAGAGTCCCCATGACTCCAGGCCACAGCGCCCCACCGATGCACAGCCACCACAACAATGGCCGACAAATAGCACCAGCACCCTGTGAAAGGAGCTGTACACTCATCTTCCACAAACTCCCAGTATATGAACTGGGAACAAAAATGTCAGAACCCCTCTTTGCAGTCTCCTGCCAATTAAAAATGCCTTTGTCAAATGGGAACAATGCTGATCCAAGTGAAAAAAGAATGATATAATAAGAACCTCATGTTCTAGTGTTCATTTTTGCCTAGTGGTTTTAGATCAAAGTATGATTTTGGGATGTGTGATTCATGTCTTTTTCTCCAGGTGTGCTTTTTTGCATTCTTTCCCCATCTGTTGTTTTTCTACTTGAATCAGCACTCCTCCCATTTGGTACAGGCATTTTTAATTAGCAGGAGACTGCAAAGAGGGGTTCTGCCATTTTTGCTCCCAGTTCGCACACTGAGAGCTTGTGGAAGGTGAGTGTACAGCTCCTTTCACAGAGTGCTGGTGCTGTGTGGTGGCCGCTGTGGTAGTGGTTTTGTGGCAGTGGGGCAGTGTGGCCTGGAGTTTTGCTGATATTATTATTATTATTATTATTATTACACCTACTTTATATTGGGATAGGACCTTGAAGATGGGAATAACCCTTTAACTACAACGATCAAGGATGGTCAATGTGTGATTATCTGAAAAATCTCTCTGTGCTCCTTGAGCAGCAAGGAGGATACACAATGTACACGTGCTTTTTGTGTGAATGAGACAGTCAGAATAGGACTCATCACTGGAGCCCAAAAAGTTGTCCAATGAGAATATCTTTGCAGCCTGGACTCAATAGAATAGTTGTAGAAAGCTTAATTAATCCCACTAATGTTGTCCTGCTACCACTCCACATTAAGCTTGGACTGATGAAGCAGTTTGTGAAAGCTATTTCAAAAGGAGAGACTTTTAAGTACCTGTGTACCAAGTTTCAGAGACTGTCAGAAGCAAAAGTGAAGGATGGCATATTTGTGGGTCTGGATATTCGGAAACTCATGAAAGGCAATGTGTTCAAAACAAAAATGAAAGCTACTGAGAAAAGGGCTTGGGATTCTTTTAAAGAAATCATGAAGACATTTCTAAGTAACAACAAAGAACAAAAATGTCAGTCCATTGTGTAGAACATACAAAATGGATACAGCCGCACACTAAATGCCATCAATGTATAAGGGAACTCTGGTACTGCATTACTGCTATATGAAAAAATGAGATTTTTAGTTTATGAATTGGCCAATGCATGTAAGCCCGGAAACCAACGGCAAGGTAAATCTCAATATTCCGGGTCCCTAACTAAAATGCCACTATCTAGGTTAAAAACATCCATGTCTGGGCAGCTAGACTAAAAATCTAACTTGAAATGCCACTATCTCGACTAACCTCCATGTCTGGGCAGCTAGGACTCCTGGTATAAGGACTATGAACACAGCCTGGTTTATAGGGCGGAGTGCTCAGTCACACGCTTGGGATGTGTGAGTACCAGCACTGAACCACCGCCGCTACTCTCTCCCCCCACGCCGCTCTCCCTGCTGCCACCACTAACCACCGCCGCTCTTTCTTCTGCCGCCGTCACTTCCACCGCTCTCCCTGCTCTTGTGTGCTCACTTCAAGCCTCTGCTCCTTAGTTCAGCAGAGCACGGTATACAGCTGAGCGCAGCATACTGAGGAGCGCGGTATATAGTGGGGCAGTATATATGGGCGTGCGGGCGGCAGAGCATTTTGGGTGGGCATGCGTGCGGCAGAGCACTGCAGGCAGGCGTGCATGCAGCAGACCATTGCGAGTGTGCATCCGGCAGATCATTGCATGTGGGCGTGTGGCAAAGCATTGCATGTGGGCATGTGGCAGAGCATTGCAGGTGTGCATTCAGCAGAGCATTGCGGGTGGGTGTGAATGCAACAGAGCATTGCGTGCATGCGCGCGGCAGAGCATTGCAGGCAGGCATGCATACGGCAGAGCATTGCGAGTAGGCAGTGTGCAAGCAGCCGAGCATTGCTGGCACAGGGCGTGCAGAGAGCTATGTGAGGAGCGCTATGCAGCTGTCCTTCATGACACTTTAGACATATTAGGATCAATTTGCGGTTACCAACAAAATGGCTCTGCAGTGTGACCATAAACTTCATTCCCTCTTATCCTGTTGGAAACACCAAGAATAGGAGGGAGAAGGGGAGGTGTGCCATCACACTTATGAGAGCAGATTTAACACACTTTTATTGCAGTTTTATTGTGAGCTAGTTCTACAGTAGTTCTATAGTAGGATTTCAGCAGCTTTTCCCCCTAGTGGTTAAGAGTGGAAAATATCAAACTTTTTTTTTCTCTATATATCTTTAAATATGTATATTTTGCAAAATTAAAAACAAATATTAATATTTAATCAAAACATTAAAACATTAATACTTTACATTTTTTCAGTTATTGATTTTTTTTTGGACAACACCTTCCCTTTAAAGTGGTTGTACTCTTTTAATAAAAACTTTCTGTCATATGCTGATATAATTTTAACAAAAGTAAACTGAGTATTACTTACTCTCTCTGGGTGCATCGTCAGCTCTCTCTCCTGCCCTGGTCTCTGTTGTTTGACTGCGGCAGTAACATCATGCCGACAGAACTACAGTTAATCATTGAGTTCAGTGGTTAGTGTCATCTATACAATAGAGAGATTAAACACTGTGATCAGCTGTAGAGCTGTCGATGTGATGTCACCAATGCATTCAATAACTAAGACTGGAGTAGTGGCCGAGAGCTGGCATTGTACCCATTTTTATTTTTTACAACTGTTTCAGCATATGGCAGAATATTTTCTAAACCATGTCTGACAACCCTTGTAATTCTACATACAGTATTTAGTAAAGGACAAGGTCCTCCATTGTTCCCCAATGTAGACTTATGATATATTAATTAATTTATATAGTTGAGCTGAATTTCATGGTATAATACATTAAAATAGAAAAATATTATCTAAACCTGTTGCAAGCAAATAACTACCCAAGGAACCAAAGCAGTATGATTGTATCTCTACTCAATTTTGCAACTTTGTAATTTTATAAATAATTCATATATAGTTATGGTGTAAAGTGATGATGCATCAAGCTTTATCATATAATTATTCAATGTCAAATCACATCATAAAGATTTCTAATTAATTGTGAATACTCCCTTTATTTTGCTTAAAGAGGGAAGTAGTGTTGACAATAACAATTTATACATCCCTACGTATAAAATCAGTTCTCAGAATTATACATTTTTAGCATTTGTAATTTTTGATATTTCATACTTCACATGGTTTCCATTTACTAAACTTAATCTCACCCTACAAGTATAATTTACACTGCAAGACCAATCATGTCTAGCAAAAGGCAAAAGCATGAATCAATATCTTTTTAAATATGTATTGATTAAATCTCTCAACTGTTATACTCTTAAATCTTTTTCAATAGTAGCAGCAATTTAATGTTATACTTTAATAAAGTACATCCATAATTACCAGATGCATATATCAATATAACTGCCAAAATAGTTATCTCCTTCAAAAAGATAATACAAAAGAAATTATGTAAAATGAATCTGCACTTATGTTTCATACGTTCAGTAAATATCATTTACACCTTTTTTTATGAAAAACTGAATTTTCTTTTAGTTGACAGGATGACATTACTGGTAAATAATTGTGTGCTCTATCATCACAGAATAGGTTTCTTCTTACTGAGCTGTTCTACAGGCTACTAGGTATTCAGTTAACACCAAATTAATGGCCCAATCACAATAGTGCTAACTCTAGAATCCAAGAATACCAATAGAGTGACTAGAGTAGATAGCAATAAATAAAATTATTTTATTGAAGACATTATTAAAAAAGGCATTTTTTATATATATATAAAAACAACATTTTTATGAAAAAATAGAAAAGGGGGATGTTTGCCAATAAACAACCTTCCAATCACTGCTTCACTTTACATATGTGTGTAACCCAGAAAAACACTGATATTCACTTCAGATTATAGTGCAGAAAAAAGGGGTTTTTTTAATAACATGCTGAAAGCAAGAAAAACTCCTAAGAAATATTGCACAGTCCCAGGGAAAATTATTGCACAGCCCCAGGAAACAAATGAGAAGGGAACAAACAGTGGTTTATAGGACCTCAAGATGACAAATAGATATTGCACTCTCCCATAAATGCAAAGAAATCACAAGCAAGTATATGTTGCAAACCTTATCGCCAAAATGGCTTACTTCTGGACAGAAGATTATATTATAGAGGAAGATTGAAGTTCACTTGCCCATACAGACAAAAAATACAAATGCCCAAAGGGGTACAAATAAGAGGGCAGTGACAACAAAATTCATTAAAAGAATTAGTACTGTCCAGAAAGAAATACTGGCTAGAAAAAATATATGGAAGAGGTGCCAGCTAAAGATAAATGTAAAGAGGAAAATGGAATACACAAGCAGTCACAAAAGGACAAATGCCTGACTGCCAAATACCATAGTAGGAGCAGATGGAAGGACAAATACCCTGACGGGTATTTGTCCTTCGCCTAGGGATTCTTCGTGAGGGTAACGAAGGGTGTGTGTACAAGGATTTTTATATCACTCACCTAGGCGGTAGCGTCGGCGCTCGTGCTCCCGACCCCGTACCGGAAACACATGCTTTGGCGTCCAATGTCACTTCCGCCCGCTCTGAACACAGAGGGGAGGGAAGCGAGCGCAGGACGCGTAGGCATGGTAACGGTCACGTGAGCCGCAGGCAGAGCGCACACCGCCGGATAAACAGTGTGCAGCATGAGTCGCTGCCCCACTCCCAAAGGGGAGAGACACAAGGAAACAGGCCACACAGTGTCTAATAGAAGGAGGACAGCATATAATATAAGGATCACATAGGAGGAACAAGCAATAGTGGATATACCAAGATATAGTGATAGTGTTAGTTAATATAGACAAAAATATAAATGTGTGTACACATGCATCTGCATATAATATAATGATAATAATAATAAAACTGACTATATGTATGGGTGTAAATAAGGAAAATGTGAAAAAAATGAAGAAAAGGGATGTGAATAATAAAGTAAGAATGTGAGGAAGCAAGATCATAAAAAATCACATGAATTCCTTACACATAAAAAAGGGGAATTCAAATCGTAAAAAGATATAAGGACAATGCAAAATTATAATGTGATAATATACAGCCACACATACAAGTGAGGTGCATAGACACACACTCTCATCCATACATACATACACACATGAGCACCAACACATGTATGCACACACACGCGTGCACACGCACACATACACACACACACACACACACACACTCACACACACAGATATACACATGTATAAACATAGGAAATCCTGTATAAACTATATATTGGTGATAGAAATCTACTATAACATCACTTAGTAAAAAAGCAATATGTAATAAGGTTCATATACCATATTCATATACTGTATTCACATATTGTGATTGTGTAATACATAAAGAAATGCATGTGCAGACAGACACATGCATAAACACACACACACACACACACACGGACAAAAGGAAACTATATAAGCTATGTAGTGGGAAACTATTATGACATTCCTTAAATAATAAGGTGATATATAATAAAATTTCAATATACTATATTCGTAAACTATAGTTGTGCAATACATAATGAGAATACATGTACAAACAAAACACATACGTGAAAACACGCACACACATAACCACACATGCACACACACAGACCCCACACACAATTCATGCACACGCACATATGTACACACATGTGCACATGCCCATGTAAATGTACATACCAGGCAACACAACCACTCATCCCACCACATACATACAATTCCTCCATATGTGAAAATCTTCATGAGAGGGTGTTATTCCTCCAAGACAATATCTGTAAGGAAGGAATGGTGAGAATTAAAAACAAAAGAAAGATCAAAAAAATAAAAAAAAGTTTATTAATTAAAAACAGGATAAAAAAGGTTAAAAACGACACCCTATTGAACTAGTGGTATTTACAAAAATGACGCAAAACTAAGTACTTCATTAAGGCCTTTTGGTCGGATACTATCAATAGTCATGATCCACCATGTCTCTAATTGTGAAAGCTTTTCCTTCATATCCCCTCCACGTTGGTCTTGGGAGATACAATCAATGCCGAAGGCTCGGAAAAGGCTGCCGTTGCAAGCATGTACCAATTTGAAATGTTTTGCCAAGGGTTTCAGGATGGAAGGGTCATCAACATCAATAGCATGATTGATGTCCCTGACGTGTTCCCGTATTCATACTCTAAGAGGTCGCGAGGTCAATCCTATGTATATCTTCTTGCAAGGGCAATAGGCATAGTACACCACATATGTGGTGTTACATGTGATATGTCTGGTGATCCTGAATTCTCACAATCCGCTCGCAGATGAAAAGTGAGTGTTCCTTACCATGGTAGGGCATGCGATACATGTACCACAAGGATAGAAACCCCATTTGGGTCCCTTAGATCCAAAGGTCACTGACGATTTTGGTCCCTCATAATTACTATGTGCCAGCAAATCCTTTAAGTTGTTAGACCTCCTGTAGGTTATATTCGGTCTACTCGTGGTACATTTATTCAAGGTATTATCTGCCCGAATAATAGGCCAAAAATTTTGAAGAGCTTCTGTCACCTCCTTCCATCTTCAACTGTAGGTTGAAATGAATCTTACCTGCTGTGTAGACTCTTCTCGTCATCTAGGGCAAAGCAGCTCATCTCTGTTGCTCTTTAATGCACGCTGATATCCCTTCCTAATAGATCTTCTGGAGTATCCTCTATCATGGAATCTGGAGGCCAAGTCTTCAGCCTGTTTGAAGAATGTAGTCCTTGATGAGCATATCCGACGTGTTCTAAGAAATTGGCCTGTTGGAATACTTTGTATTAAAGCCTTTGGGTGGGATGAGGTCGCATGTAAAAGGGAATTTACTGCTGTGATTTTCCTAAATACCTCTGTCTGGAGCATGCCCTCATTATCCTTCAGGCAAACGTCCAAGAATTCGATGGTGGATTGGTCATGATGAGAAGTCATTTTCACATTAATTTGGTTATCATTCAGTTGCCCTGAGAACATCAATAGATCTTCTTCACTACCTTGCCAAATCATAAATACATCATCGATGTATCTTGTCCACATTAACACATATTCTGTCCTAGGTAGCGGATGTGATTGGAAAATCTCCCTTTCCCACAGCCCCAGGAAGAAATTAGCATATGAGGGCGCAAAAGACGCCCCCATAGCTGTGCCCTGGAGCTGCAGGTAGGGAACATCCTTAAACAGAAAAAAATTATGCTTCAGAGAGAAGTCAAGTAAGGAGATCAAAAATGCTCTAAAAGATGGTTCAAAATTCGTAGTGTTCAGAAAAAACTGAACAGCTCCAATGCCATCCTCATGGCGGATCGATGTATATAGTGACTCTACATCGAGTACAACCAGCCACATATCATCCTCCAAATGAATATTAGATACTTTATTTAAGAATTCATTAGTATCCTTCAAATATGAAGGTAATGACTCTACCAATGGTTTCAAGTGAAAATCAAGAAACTTACCCACGGTTTCACACATGCTACCATTCCCCGAGACAATAGGCCGACCGGGTGGCGTGTGTAAGTTCTTATGAGTTTTTGGTAGTAAGTACAAACATGCAGTACGTGGAGAGTTCAAAAAAAGACCTTCTTTAGTTTCTTTATCAATCACACCATTTTGGAAAGCAGTAACCAGAATTCCATACATCTCCATCTGAAAGGAAGAGGTTGGATTAAATGTTAGTCTCCGTGGCACGTGGTAGGTATTCAGTTAAACCAAAGCGATGAGCTGGAACATAAATTGGTATACATGCAATGTAAAGGAGCATTTTAACACTGTGGTCATTTAACAAACAAAACCTAAGATAGAAACAAAATAAGCATCTTCCTGGAGTAAGTAAATAGTAATAGTTTACTAAATAAGATGAGGTACTTAGAAAACATTGTTTTTATCCAAAAATTATAAAAGCATAAAAACCATCAAGAGCTGTGTTATCTAAAATGTTGATTCATGGTTTATGTGTTCCACTGACGAACACATGGCCTTCTTTATTATACCACGTATAGTACAGTATGTTCTACAGTGGAACTCTCAGCCATTTTCTAATACATCATGACCGGCTGTGCATGCGACCATCAACTAATATGTTATCTCAAGCCTGCTTATATGGATTAACAACCTGGCCATTTGTTTACAACTATTTATTTACTGTATATGCGTCCTGCATTCTATTAGTAGTAGACATGGATGGGCATGTAGATGGGGTGAGAATACATCTGATTGGTACATAAATACAAATATATATTTAAGAGTATTTCAGGTCTGTAATACCCTTTATCCATGTGGACACCTTACCCCAGAATATACCTTGATTTAAACATTTGTACACATATGGAGCATAACATACTGCAACGGAATCTGCAGAGAGGATATCTAATGAAGAAATTGTTATCCATAACCACATGAAAAGCAAAGTAGTTTGGTTTCTAACTCTATTTGTTGCAGATCTATCATTGTATTCACTCCTGAAGAACCTTTGATGCTGGAGGGGAAATACATTGAATGATTTTTATTTAGTGATCTTTGTTCAACTTTATCAGAATAATTTTGCTTTCAGTGACTGGACTTATAACTAGAGACAAGATAACCTTCCAAAGTTTGATTTGGTTGTCTCACCTTGGTTCACCTGTGTTCGCCGAACAGCTCGCCGAATGGCTCGATAAACATATCGGTACCCCATTGAATGGGGTCTGACCCATAATTTACAGCTTTCAAATGAAAAGGTGGATGAGTGACAGGAGCAGGCCTGTTGCTTTGAGAGCCATGCCACTACAGATAAGAATCAACTTAGAGACCCAACTTGGAATCTCCACTTTTCTAAAAATTAGGAGCAGACACCAGGACAGTTTGATAAATTTCCCCAGAGTACCCATAGTGTTTTGGCATAGTAGCGAGGCATGGACCATGCTCCAGAAAGGGTCTGGCCAATAATTTACAGCTTTTAAATGACACCTGCCAGTACATACAAGACACAACTTTGAGACCCAACTTAGAGTCTCCACATTTCCAAAAATAAGGGCCAGACTCCAGGACAGTGGCACCAATTGCCCCACAGTACCTGTATTATTTTGGTTAAGCTGTTAGGCATGGGTATTACATAAATAAGCAGAATCAAATGGCCTTTCCCTCTGTTCCTCCACCTCAACATCACACAGTACAGTCCTCGGAGGTGGCATTCCAATTAAGCTGGTTTCCGTCCTGTCCCAGCTCTCTAACTGCCCAACTGATTGTGGGGAACCACAGATGGACAAATCTGCACAGCTGTTCACAAATTCTGTTTCATGGGCATCAGGGGTCTGCTTTAAAGATTCATAGACTCAAGAGGAGGAAAGAATCTGTACTGATGACAAAATTTATGTCATTTGTAACTGGGGCTGAACAAAGTAGGGTCTGAGCAGAATCTAGAATCTTGTCGACAGATGTTAAGCCCCAGGAGTGGAGGTGATCATGATGAGCCTCAGATACCAGAGTTGCATGCCTATTGTACTGTGCTGTCAGGTCAGGATGATGATGATGAAGTTGTAGCACAAACCCCCGTCCCCAACTAGAGCCCTCATTCACATTTTTTTAAAAGAGGTCCACCATAATCAACAGTGATATCTAATGATGTTCCCCAAAAGCAAACATGAAACACATAAAAAGAAAACACTTAAAGAAATAAAGAGTAGACAAAATACATCCTCAATTACCAATTTATTTGCCTGCAAAATCCCTAAGCCACATCTTTCTCAATCCACCAAAACTTCTTGTCCTGCACCTCCCTCACAGTCCACCAGTTTGTTGTGTACACCCTATTCTACCCTCTCAGCACAGTAGCCAGGTCTTGATGCTGCAGTTGTAGTTATGTAAAAGATTATTTCCTCCTATAAATGCATACCAAAGCTAAGAGCTTGTACTTCACCATATCCAATCTATTGGACACAGAAATGCTGCCTTTTCACCTGGTGGATACAGATGGTTTTCAGAAGCTGATGTTCATCACAGTCCCTCAGTACCAGTTATCCAGTCACTATTACTTCTCTAATAAAGCTGTGCCTTCACTACACCAGCATGTTGCATACAACATTACTAGTGATGGGCAAACATCCCAATATTTGGGATGAGGAGACTCGACTGAGCTTTTTGCAAAGTCTGAGTTCAGGGCCGAAGACAACGTGAACTTGCGTCAAAACCCCCAGCTTAGACTTTACAATTATGGGATGGGACTGTAAAATAAAGATTATAGTTAATAATAAACATTGTCATTATTGTTAACGGTCCCGTAAACGCAACCTGCAGACCCACTATCTCCGAGCCTCTTCTGCTTCCGGGTTCTATCATTAACTTCCTGTGGTATTCACTGCGCTGCTCGTCACTCAGCTGTCTTCAGCTTTTTTCAGCCGTATTTGTGGTAATGTCAGGGTTCACTCGAGTCCATGGCCTAGCCATGTGTTGAGGTTTTTTTACTGTTTACTAGAAATTCATGGTGGCCATGTCTAATTTGACATGGTACCATGATGTTCAAGCTTAGTACCAGCTGAGAATACAAAGCTGGTATTAAGTCTTTATTACCCAGCATGCCACCGCCATCAGGACCGCTGGATAAGCTAGGTAATGCATCTGGAAATGGCGTTAAGAAAAAATGTGCCATTTCAAGAGGCGGCTGTTGGGCTGCAGTTTTTAGCGTGGGGGGCCCAGAATGCTTGGGCCTTACCACGCTGAGAATCCCAGCCCCCAGCTGCCTGGTTTTACCTAACTGGCAATCAAAATAAGGCAGGAACCCATGCATTTTTTTTTAATCATTTTTATAAACAAATAAAAAAAAAATAATTGGCTTCCTTGTATTTTGATTGCCAGCCAAGGAAATGACATTATAATTGGAAAGAGACAATACATTCTGGCATCTTCCTTTGTTCAAGCCCAGAGTGTATGATCTATCTCTGGGTTAATGGGTGTGACCAGCTGAGCAGGACTTCATGATTGTCTCCTCCCCTATAAGCTTCATGACTGTGTGCAGTTCCTGCCACATACGAATGTATGGGCAGGTTTCAGGTTACTCCAACAGGCAATCGCAGACAGCCTTTCTCTGTGGCGGTGTCTGTGCTTATCTGACATCACAGTATAGTAAAAATAAGTAAATCATTAAAAAAATGACAGCGCTCCACAGTATTTCTGATTCTCAGTGCAGATAAAGCGGACGGCTATGGGCTGCCACCCCCTGCTGCCTGGCTTTAACTTGGCTGGCAATCAAAATTCAAAGAAGCCCAATATTTTTTTTAATTATTTAAATCAATATTTTTAAAAAAATTGCGTTGACTCCTGCCATATTTTGATGGCCAGCCAGGTAAAACCAGGCAGCGGGGGCTGAGATCCTCTGAGCAGGGTGGCTCACTCTGTCTGGGCCTCCACCGGTGAGAATTAAAGCCACCAGCCGCCCCAGAAAAGGGAGAATTCATAGAAGCGCTATTTTCTGGTGCTTTACACGGTTCATCCAGCGGCCCTGATGGTTGTGGCAAGCTGGATAATAATGGGGTTAGGGTAAGCTTTGTATTAGCAGCTGGTACTAAGCCCAAAATTCTTGGTGTCACGCCAAATTACACAGGGCCACCATAAATTTTAGTAAACAGTAAAACAAAAAACAACACGTAAAAAAATTTTTTAATAGAAATAAAACAAAATAAAATTTTGAGACTCCATCTTTATTATAAAAAAATCCTTAGTCCTACACAGTCCACATGGAGAGCAATGTCAGTTCTGATTCATTGCTCTGTACAGACAAGCATCTCTACAGAGCGAGAAGCAGGCTAAGGGTACAGTTCCACTTGCTTGAATTAGGTAGTACCCCCGTTGAGGGGCCTTATAGCATATAAATGGTAAAAGAATAAATATTTAATGGTTACATCTAATAAAACTCAGCTTTGGGTTAGTGCCTTAGTAAATAGCTTATTTGTTATTGTGTATAACTCACAGCATCATGGTTTTACTAGCGACAAACAAAACAACTTGTTGAACTCAGTCTTCCTGATAACAGGGAAATTTTCAGCCTCTCTATTTCTGATCAAGTTTTCCCTGTGGGAATTTTTAAATATGCCAGTAGTTGTGGACAATTTTAGTGGAAACGGTCAAACAGCTATACCTCACAATTTATTCTTAGATGCATCAGCTCCTCCTTGCCAGGCTCAAAGATTTTCTCCACCAGTGCCAAATTAAACTGTTTTCTATAACATTCCTCTGACAGAGAAGTG
The DNA here is from genome assembly GCF_048569485.1 of Anomaloglossus baeobatrachus. Lineage (NCBI taxonomy): Eukaryota > Metazoa > Chordata > Amphibia > Anura > Aromobatidae > Anomaloglossus > Anomaloglossus baeobatrachus. The sequence continues at coordinate 238,123,490 of NC_134353.1, forward strand.
AGAGATGCAGTAAGTACACTAGTAAGGGGCATTGGGGCTATCAAGAGACTGAGGGAAGTCAGGCAGGCCAGGGTCAGAACTGAGAGAGCACAAAGAGACACAGGCAGCAGACAGGAGAGAGATCATCAGACAAGCTGGAGGTCGGGTACCAGGAAAATAAGTATAAACACAAGAGGCAGGCATAAGAGTAGTCAGGGGAGAAAGCCAGGGTCAGGAGACAGACGGGAAGTCAGAGGGGAGTAAACAGAGGCAGGTCAGGGGTCAGTCCAGGGTCTAGTACCAAGATCAGAGATCAGTCACTATAACCAGGAGACAGGCGCTTACCACAACTCAGCGGGAGAATACAACTGTCACCGCTCTGGGCATGAACTCCCCCAGATAAAGGAGAGCAACAGCCAAGAAGAGGTATGTGTGAGTAAGCTCCTACCACAGCCAGCAAACAACTCGTTGCAGGGAACAAGAATAACATGTGACCGCATGCAGGAGAACCTAACAGAAAGTCCCGGCATAGAGCCAAACCGAATAGTATGGGCGTAACTAATAGGCTGCTAGCTAGATACTGTGCACCTACATGTGTGAACGTTGCCCTATACAAGCCATCTGTGTGCAATTTAATCATCCAGCAATTACCCCCTCGATGGATTGGAAGTGTGTGAGTGATTTGCTTCTCTTGCACCAGTGATGCCTCCACTTCATTGATTGGGGATCTTGCTGCATCCTGCTAGTGCATTAGTTCCTTGGTCTGGGCATGTTATAACTGCTGCCCTCTCTTTGCTGTAAGTAGTTCTTCAAAGAGACCATTCACATTGTTACAGTTCACCATTGGTCCATCAACTGTGAAAAATTGTGTTAAAGTGTTACTTCTGTTTCGATAATAAAACACTTTGACATCATCATGAAGACGAATCTTCTGTTTCAACCTAGATGTGAGAATTTCAGCTTTATCTTTTGACAATGAAAGGTCTCTCATGAGATCAATTAATTCATGTTGAGTAAAGCTTTCTGGCTGCTCGACTTCTCCATCAGGTACATACTCATCTCGACTTGAGGTCTCCATGCCTTTGCCAGTAGCTTCATCTCCATAGTCTTCATATTCTACTTCATTTTCATCCAATCCAGAAAACGGTGGTACAGGAACAGGCAAGGTACCATAATGTACAACTGGCCTAATCGCAAATTCAAGTTCAGGGTAATTAATTTTATGGTTGTTCTTTGTAGAAAAGTTCTTACGTTTCACAAAACAAAAGTAGCTGTCATCACTATGGTTTTTGGGTTTTCTCCAAATCATGGGAACAGTAAATGGCATAGCCACTTTCCTCATATTCAACCAGTCACAAAGACCATTTGAGCAACTTGAGCATATCACATGAGGAGCCAAGCATATATTTAAAATGCAGAAATAATTTAATAACAAAAATACTTCTATCTTAGAAACTTTATGTGATAGAGCAAAACTAAGCATATTTTTGGAATCAGCACATCAAACTCCATAAAACTGAGATATTATCTTTGCTAATGATTTTTTTGTGTTAATCAGTGTATTGCTTTAATGGACATTGTTTGGTCTGCATTCTTGCTTGCAGTGAAAAAAACATCTCCAAACTCTTGGAATTATATAATTCTCCAAAAAAAAAATAATCTGAAGTATTAACTTTTTTCTTTACTAGAACTTAGGGGCTGATGCCACTCCCTGAAAAACAAACCAATAGTATGCCAAAACCATCCTTTGTGTATTGTGCTAATTGCACAGTTTGGAGGACGAGTTCATAATGCCCTCAAATAGGTATTAATCTGGCATTTTCCTAACTCAGAACTTATCATCAAGCTTCCAGAAACAAAACTGTGATTGATCACTTAACAGAACATGATTTTATTGCTCCACAGTCAGGTGGTGGCAAATGGTTAATCAATACATCCAGTGCTTTGCATTGTGCTTGGTGATGTACAGCTTACATGCAGCAGTTCGACCATGGAAACTCATGGCACAGTTTTTTCACTGATATTATTGGTAGTGTAATAGGTGGTCATGTCACCCCCACTCCTACTGTGTTTTATGCTGTTTTATGTGCTTTACCATGAATTTGTTATATACCCATTGAATTTTATAGAAATTATGACAAGGAGGCTACTGCTGTGAGAGGGTGTAAGTTGAACAGATTTAGCAGTGTTTGACACTTACTAGTTACAGAGGGAGCTTAGAGTAAAAGTAGGAGGAGTGATTGATGGCCAGTGTGTTGGTTAGAGAGACGGGCCTTGGTAGGTGCCAATTCTGTGTATAAGGGTTCCTGGAGTGAGAATGTGACCTTGTAACTTGGGGAACCCGGAGGTATCCTCAAAGTATCCGAAGCCTACGGCTCAATTCTGGATGGGTTGGTAAAAGTCCAGGGACTAGAATATCATCAGGTTAGATTACCTTGGATGGGCCAAAGGATGTCAAGTGACTAGAAGTTGTCTGGGGACAGCAAAAAGGACACGTCTGGGGCAGAGTAAGAAAGGGGAAGGAAGAGTCATATGCCCAGCAGTTGGAGGACTAGATAGTGGGATAGGCTGAGACTGAGGTCCCCGGAAGAAAGCGTCAATAGAACTGTATAAGTGTGGACATATCTGTCATGAAAGTGGAAGATATAATAAACCGTTTACTGTTGTGTTGACAAGAATTGTCCAGTGTCCTATGTCTCTATGCAATGTCTATGATGATGACTGGCTATGGGGTGGTGGATGCTGCCCTGAAGAAGATAGCAAAGGGGGCTTTACATGCTATGATATCGTTAATGTTTTATCGTCGGGGTCACCTTGTTAGTGACGCACATCCGGCTTCATTGACAATATCGCAGCGTGTGATACTTACCAGCGACTTTAAGCGACCTCAAAAATGCTGAAAATCGTTCACCATGGAGAGGTCGTCCCAAAACCAAAAATCGGTAATGGTTGATTATCGATGTGGTTCGTCGCTCCTGCGGCAGCACACATCGCTGTATGTGACACCGCAGGAGCGAGGAACGTCTCCTTACCTGCAGCCGGCCACAATGCAGAAGGAAGGAGTTGGGCGGGATGTTACGTTCCGCTCATCTCCGCCCCTCCGCTTTGATTGGCCGACCGCTTAGTGACGTTGCGGTGACATCGCTGTGATGCCGAACGTCCCTCCCTCTTGAAGGAGGGATTGTTCGGCAGTCAGCGATGCCGCCGACCAGGTAAGTGCGTGTGATGCTGCCATAGCGATAATGTTCGCTGCGGCAGCGATCACACGATATCGCATTCACGACGGGGGCGGGTGCTTACACGCTCGATATCGCTAGCAATTGCTAGCGATGTCGTAGCGTGTAAAGCCCACTTAAGTGTCACACAACCTTCCTGAAATGGGAAACAAGCACTGACTCTCTCTGGTGAAAAAGTGTGCAGCCATCATGGCCCGGCATGCGCACCTTCCTTCACTAGAACAAGTTTCAAACATTGAAATGAATGTATCAGCAGAGAGATGGCAACTTTTATTCACTCTTCACCTCAGCCCCCTGTGACCTTGCTCTGCAACTTTACATGGTTCTAAATACCTTCACATTTTATTAATAACGTTCACAATTGATCATGGCATGTTTTGAAGGGAAGAAATTTCATGAACTGATTTACAATAATGCTGGCATTCTATTATGATATTATGCTCAAATTCAATGAGTTCTGTAAAAAATGCATTTTTCACAAATGTTTAAGGCAGACTGTGTAACTAGGTGCTTAACTTTATATACTGTGGCAATGGGACTTATTGAAAAAAATGAATTCAAGGATTAAGGTGTGTGTTCAAAGTTATTCTATATAGTACATATATATATATACATATATATAGATATATAGATATATACAGTATAGACCAAAAGTTTGGACACACATTCTCATTCAAAGAGTTTTCTTTATTTTCAGGACTCTGAAAATTGTAGATTCACATTGAAGGCATCAAAACTATAAATTAAAACATGTGGAATGAAATACTAAAAAAAGTGTGAGACAACTGGAAATATGTCATATTCTAGGTTCTTCAAAGTAGCCACCTTTTGCTTTCATTACTGCTTTGCACACTCTTGGCATTCTCTTGATGAGCTTCAAGAGGTAGTCACAGGAAATGGTCTTCCAACAGTCTTGAAGGCATTCCCAGAGATGCTTAGCACTTGTTTGCCCTTTTTCCTTCACTCTGCGGTCCAGCTCACCTCAAACCATCTCGATTGGGTTCAGGTCTGGTGACTGTGGAGACCAGGTCATCTGGCGTAGAACCCCATCACTCTCCTTCTTAGTCAAATAGCCCTTACACAGCCTGGAGGTGTGTTTGGGGTCATTGTCCTGTTGAAAAATAAATGATGGTCCAACTAAATGCAAATCGGATGGAATAACTCGCCGCTGCAAGATGCTGTGGTAGCCATGCTGGTTCAGTATGACTTCAATTTTTGAATTAGTCCCCAACAGTGTCACCAGCAAAGCACCCCCACACCATCACACCTCCTCCTCCATGCTTCACGGTGGAAACCAGGCATGTAGAGTCCATTCGTTCATCTTTTCTTCAAAGACACGGTGGTTGAATCCAAAGATCTCAAATTTGGACTCACCAGACCAAAGCACAGATTTCCACTGGTCTAATGTCCATTCCTTGTGTTCTTTAGCCCAAACAAGTCTCTTCTGCTTCTTGCCTATCCTTAGCACTGGTTTCCTAACAGTTATTTTACCGCTTAACAGTTGTTCTAGAGATGAGATACGTTTGATCTGTACAGTATATATATTTTCTTTTCTGTAGTTATTCTGATAGTTGTACAATTAGATTAACAAATCTACAAAACCTATACTTCAATATTTGTATATACTATACATATAACTTGTCAGCAAATCTAATTTTACACAAATTATCAATTCCATGTTCATTTCTACATCTATCAATATTACAGTGTTAAACTGTGGATGTTTTTTAGTTTAGAACTAGACAATACTCACTAGTGCACAGGTTTCCAACCTGTGATCGGTTCCTGTCCCAGAATATCCTGTTAATGTTTAGACCATATGTTATGGGTGTTAAAAAATCTGTAAGCACAGAATTTATAATGTCTTACAAATGAAACATTTTTACTATATTCTTTCCCTTTATGATTGATTGCTTTTTATCATATATTGACATGTATTTTACTATAGCAAAACTGTAATTTCATGTAACGATAACCATGAAAAATTACGTAATTTAATTAAAATTACTTTTTTTATTTTAAACAGTGCCTCCAATGTCTCTTCTGCACTTATATATTATTCTCTACTTGTAAGTTGTATGGAGCTGTAAAAGCTTTGTTTTCAAACTTAAGGCTTCTTTCATATGTCCGTGAAAAACATACACATTTTTCACAGACATATTAAAGGTGCGTATGTCCCTCTGTGTGCCATGATTTTGGCACATATTTGTTGTCTGTGTGCTATCCGTGATAGCACACGTAGAGCAAGAGCTTTTTGTCCACCTGTCCCTGGCACTGCTGTCCATGATGCTGATGTCTCCAGTGCTGCAGTCATACTTGCTTCCTGGTCTGCGGTGCAGTGAATATGTAGTGAGCATAGTAAGTGGGCCCTGAAGCAAGTGACAGCAGCGCCGAAGACAGCATCGCTCGCGGCAGGTGAGTATAGAAATTTATTTTATTTCAAAAACACTTGTTTTCTCTGGTATGTGTCACATGGATCACACCACTGTGGGTTCCATGTGACATCAGTGCTACCGGAGAAAAACAAACTTGTCTTCGTGCGGAATAAACGGACACAAGTGTGCGCCACATGGACACACGGTCCATGAGAAATCACTGTGTGCACAGACTCATTGATTTTAATAGATCTGCATATGTCTGTGATTACGTATGTATAAAAACGGCGTAATTCGTACCTGAATCCCTGACGTGTGAAGGGGCCTAAGTTTATTTTTTGTCGGATTCATAATTAATTTGAAAAGAAAAACTGATGCTTGATTCATTATATACTTTAAAACAAAGCTACACTTCTTCATAGTCATTTAGTGCCATAAGAAGGTAAAATATACAGCAACACTGTAGCACAATATGACAGTAGCTCTATATTACTTTAAATCAGTGTTTCTCAACTCCATTCCCTAAGGCAGGCTTTGCACGTTGCGACATCGCAAGCCGATGCTGCGATGTCGCACACGATAGTCCCCGCCCCCGTCGCAGGTATGATATCTTGTGATAGCTGGCATAGCGAAAATTATCGCTACGCCAGCTTCACATGCACTCACCTGCCCTGCAACCGTCGCTCTGGCCGGCGACCCGCCTCCTTCCTAAGAGGGCGAGTTGTGCGGCGTCATAGCGATGTCACATGGCAGGCGGCCAATAGCGGCAGAGGGGCGGAGATGAGCAGGATGTAAACATCCCGCCCACCTTCTTCCTTCCGTAGAGCCGCCGGCGGCAGGTAAGGAGATGTTCCTCGCTCCTGCAGCTTCATACACAGCGATGTGTGCTTCCGCAGGAACGAGGAACAGCATCGTATCTGTCGCGGCAGCGTAATTATGGAAAAAGTTGGAGCCTGCACCGATGATACAATAACGACGCTTTTGTGCTCATTAATCGTATCATCTAGAATTTACACACAATGATGTCGAAAGTGACGCCGGACGTGCGTCACTTTCGATTTGACCCCACCGACATCGCACGTGCGATGTTACAACGTGCAAAGCCACCCTAAGACCCACCAACAGATCATGTTTTCAGATTTTCCTCATCAGGTTTTCAGGATTGCCTTAATGTTGCACAGGTGATGGAATTATTCCCTGTTCAATATTGGGGAAATACTGAAAACATGAGCTGTTGTTGGGGGTTGATGACTTAAGTTGAGAAGCAGTGCTCTAAACTGATACTTAGGTCATTAGTAATAAGGGTTTTTTACTCTTTGCATTGTATTTCTCTATTTGTAATGGCAAAAGGGTGCAATAGTTATGCTAAGTGTGAAATATGTGTGTAATAATAAAATGTTTCTTATTGCAACTCTTAAAGGTATATAGCATCATCAATTTTGAATTAGATTGGATTAGATTGGAGGTAAGATCTTATTATGTGTTAAATATATGCTTAGTCCATAACTGTCCATAATATCCTTCATGTCACCTAAAGTAAGCAAATATCAAGAAAGTGTGGAATAAAAACAATAAACAAATTCACAATAATTATTGGTGCATGTTCCATTTTTTCCGGAATGTAAATTGCTTTGAATTGTGCTTCTGCACAACTTCTAAAAATGTGTAATATAAAACTGTTGGCAGTGATACTCCTCAAATAACTGATAATAAAACTCTTAAATGTCAAAAGTCATTTCATTTTTCCAACAAGACAAATTAGGCCATCCCTAACCATATTAAAATATTATTCACTTTGACAATAGAACCACTTCTGAGACATGAACTATTGCTATATTAGAGAAAAGAGAGGTAATCAGTATTTTTCATCTTCTAAGAATCCCTTTAATGCAAAAATATCCATCACATCTAATGGAAATGGTATGCACCTAGAAGGAAAAAATGTCTTTTCATATTTCCAGCTTAAGGCTGGTTTAAAATGGATAACTGTAAGTAATGTCTGAATCTAAAAATAATTATTCTGCTTCTTATTCAGTAAATCACACAAATACATTTACTAAGGTAATTCTAATAAGCTTGAAAATTCATATTAAATTTAAGGTAAGCTTATGTAAAATAAATACATGTAGAACTTATTAAAATCCATTTAATTATTTTGACTACTTGTTGGCTTTACACTGTTGTGCTTTTCATTCTACACTGCAGGCTTAGAGAGTATGAACAGCAACCCAAAAAAGTAATGTAGATAAGATGAATCTCTTTATTTTCATATCCATTTTATACATTTACAACATCTATTAAACATGTAAATATGTAATTCTTGCTTCCAAAAGAAATTGTAATAGAAGGCTACAAAACAAGCAAATATGAGATACTTTGTTACATATCTTATCAGAGAAATATTCTTCTTTCTTCACTTATAAAATACTTATTCAATACTTTGCATCATAAATAACTTATTCACTCAGATACATACAGTATCTAAAATCTGTCTGGCTAACGGCAAAATGGATTATCTGAGGAATCAGATTACAGAATCCAATTGACGTATATGAAGAGTAGAGGGTGAAGGAGGAGAAAGCAAAGTACGGAAGAGAGGCTGGAAGTAGCTTTTTTCTAGTGATTTTTTTTTTATCTCACTACAGTGCAGTAGTCACAGCTACACTGCTTAATTACTGAAAACAAAAATCCTCATAACTGTATACAGCATTACTGCATATGGATACCAGCCAACACAAAATCCATGTAATAGAATGAAAGAACAGGAAAAAACGGAGTAAATAGTGTATCAAAATATGTCAAAGTTTATTCATAACAGAAATTGGTGGTAATAATAAAAAAAACTGTGATTAAAAACCTGCATGAAGGTGACAAAACACCTGTATACATGGTTGCTACATGTGTAAAAGCTCCTAATAAACATGGTGAATAATGGGCAACCATATAATGTTTATATGATGGTGATATCACCTAAAAAAAAATAAAAATATATATATATATATATATATTATATATACCTTGGGCCGTAAGAGAAAGTAAAATGCAGTGGCACCTATCCTGTATCAAATATAGGGAATAACAACATTCATATATATATACAACAATACTATTCCTTTAAATTTCACAAATCATAAGCAATTGCTTTATATAAGTGGGAATAATTACTAAAGAGATGTCATCCATACTTGCTGCCAACAGCCAATACCCAACCGCATATATAACTAAAGTATCCCTGTAAGTAATAACAGGAAGCAAAATCGATGCATAATGGTATACCCTGTTGCTATACATACCAAATGTGTCCAGGTGTACTACAGGTCAGTCCACAGTAATCAGGCTTTCTCCAAGGAGAATAGAGCCCCCAGATCCCGACGCGCGTTTCACCAGGGTAAATGATCCTTGGTCTCAATGGCTTCTTCAGGGAGGGAGATTAACTTAATACTGTTTAAAGGAAAAATATCCCTTGTTTGTGAAGCATGATTCAGAGCCTGACTGCACAATTGCGGCAAGGTATGCCTTTCTATGTACTACACTGATATTTCAGATAAAACATAGTTTGATTACATGGCTTTTCCCTATGCTGCTATAGTTGATTGGCAGATCTTTCTCAGTTGTGTATATAGAGAGAGATTTGTCAATCCACTATAGCAATGTGGGTTGAAGTTGGTTGGGGGTGGAAGTGGTCTAGTCTTTTCTTTACCTATTGTTCCCATCTGCATCTTAGGCCCGTTTCACATGTCAGTGAAAAACACAGACGTTTTTCACTGGCGTGTAAAACACGCACATGTCCCTGCGTGTGCCGTGAATCTCGGCACACATGGGTTGTCTAAGTGCAATCCGGCTCCGTTCTCCGTGGCCCGTGATTGCACTTAGAGATTCACTCACCTGCGCCCGCTCCCGCTGTCCATGGTGCTGATCGCTCCCGCGACACAGCATCCGGCCGGCGGTGACCCCCGCAGCAGCTGCTTCCGGGTCGGCTGTGTCACGCATAATGAATATGCGCGACAGTAATCAGCCGGCTTAGAAGCAGCAGGGAGGACGGGCTGCAGAGGACATCGCTGGACGCCGGGTGAGTAAAAATGTTTATTATTTTAAATGCACGTTTTTTTCTGGCACGTGTTTCACGGACCACACTACTGCGTGGTCCGTGGAACATCAGTGATGCCAGAAAAAAATGGACATGTCTCCGTGCAGCAATCACGCACACGCGGGTACGCTGCACGGAGACACGTGCAGTGAAAAATCACTGACGTGTGAGCAGACCCATTCATTATAATGAGTCTGCATATGTCAGTGATTCTGGTACGTTTAAAAAAAGCACAAACGTACCAGAATCACTGATGTGTGAAAGGGGCCTTAAGGCTATGTTTTCTCTGAAATGCTCTAGCATTTGTGCAAACCACAGTTTGTCCAGCATGAATCAAGTGATAGGTTCCCCTTGATGTTCTTCATGCTGATGCTATTTACCAGCATGTACAGCATTGAAACAGGAAAGCAGGAATTCCTCATGTCTAAGTATATGGTGTATTAGATACAACATTACGGATAAATAGCTACACTTCACTCATTTACGGCAGTAATGACTATATTAAGTGATAAAGCATGCACAGGGGAAATCTATGGAAATTGCATGATTCAAATTATACTATGACTATATATAGGGTTGGTATTTGTTATGTATACACCTGAAAATATATTCTGAAAATTTGTTTATAATACAGGTATTTTTTTGTTATGGTGCAGCTTTGCAATGAGATCTATTTTTAAAATTTCCACTTCCTTTGTGATGAGCTTAATCATTACAAGTTAGCAAATATAATTGAATTCATGATTCATGCAATATGTTTTCCTATTAATGGAGTGCTTTAACAGAATATCTATAAAACGTAATTAAAGAAATAGGAAGACACATACTAAAGTATGGCTGCTTTTCCTAAAGTTTAGCAATTATGTAGGAAACACGGAAGCCTAGGCTAGCACAGGCGTGTTCAGCTAGACTTTTGATAAAGTTTGCTTTAGCATCCGGACTTGAACTGAACCCCAACAGAAGTCACTAACTGGGCAGTTTGGGTCTCCGACCACATGCAGCCAGTCATACACAGAACACTTCCAGGAGAGGGCGAGATGGGTTTTCCACTTTTATTGTTTGGTGCACATTACATTGGATCATGCTTTTTTTATCCCCAGTGTGAGTCATTCATACACTGCAGGCGGCTCACACTGCGCTGAGCACCAAACGTACCTGAGCACAGCAATTCTTGCATGACTAGATTGCATACGTAGAGCATCTGAACTCAGAACCTGAACTCATTTTTTTCTAAAATTCTGTATTTTGTACAAACAAACACAGAACCTTGGGTTCTCTTATGATTACTTTCTAAGCCAAAATCTAGCAGTCCCATAAAACTCATATGACTGGCAAGAAAACCAGTAGAGCCAAACTAACCCCAAAAGTCATGTCAAATAGTATTCAATAATGGAAAAATGGGCAATACACGTGTACAGATAAGAAAGACATATAAAGAAGAATCAAAATAATATAAAAGAAATAAACATTAAAACTGTGCAATAAAATGCCACCTGTATGAATTAGCTAATAGAAAATGCACAAAGCATTACACCCCATATTTATCATCACAGGTTTTGTCCTTTTTTAAAGTACAGCCACATCTTGTAGTAATACATTTTTCATCCTAATTTCCACCTGTTGCTCTTTCCATCTGCCAATTCACCTAGATGAACATGCAGGTCACCTTACTGCATTGCTTACTTCTTCTATATTCTTTGAATACTGCATTATATACACACATGGTCAAAATTGTTGGTACCCCTCAATTAATGAAAGAAAAACCCACAATGGTCACAGAAACAACTTGAATCTGACAAAAGTAATATTAAAAAATCTATAAAAATGAACACATGAAAGACAGACATTGCTTTTCAACCATTCGTCAACATAATTTTTTAAAAAATAAAACTCTTGAAATAGGCCTGGACAGCAATGATAGTACCCCTGAAAATAAAGTGACAAAAGGGACATGCTAACTCAAGGTGTGTCCACTAATTAGCATCACAGGTGTCTACAATCTTGTAATCAGTCAGTGAGCCTGTATAGAGGGCTACAGATGCTCATTGTGCTGTTTGGTGACATGGTGTTTACCACGCTCAACATGAACCAGAGAAAGATAAGGAAAGAGTTGTTTCAGGATATTAGAAAGAAAATTATAGATAAGCAAGTTAAAGGTAAAGGTTATAAGACCCGCTCCAAGCAGCTTGATGTTCCTGTGACTACAGTTGCACATATTATTCAGAAATTAAAAATTCTTGGGACTGTAGCCAACCTCCCTGGACATGGCCACAGGAGGAAAACTGATGAACAATCAAAGAGACAGATAATATGAATGATAACAAAAGTGCCAAAGTCTCATTGACAGTTACAGGAATTGTTTGATTGCAGTAATTGCCTCTAAGGGGCACTTTGCACACTACGACATCGCAGGTGCGATGTCGGTGGGGTCAAATTGAAAGTGACGCACATCCGGCATCGCAGGCGATATCGTAGTGTGTAAAGCCTTTTTGATACGATTAACAAGTGCAAAATCGTCGTAATCGTATCATCGGTGTAGCGTCGGTCATTTCCATAATTTGGAAATGACCAATGTTACGATATTGTTCCTCGTTCCAGCGGCATCACACATCGCTGTATGTGAGAAGCCGCAGGAGCGAGGAACATCTCCTACCTGCGTCCTGCGGCTCACGCCAGCTATGCAGAAGGAAGGAGGTGGGCGAGATGTTTACGCCCCGCTCATCTCCGCCCCTCCGCTTCTATTGGCCGCCTGCCATGTGACATCGCTATGATGCCATACAACCCGCCCCCTTAATAAGGAGGCAGGTCGCCGGCCAAAGCGACATCGCAGGGCAGGTGAGTGCATGTGAAGCTGCCATAGCGATAATGTTTGCTACAGCAGTTATCACCATGATATCGCAGCTGCGACGGGGGCGGGGACTAACGAGCTCAGCATCGCAAGCATCGGCTTGTGATGTCATAGTGTGCAAAGTGCCCCTAAAGGTTGTGCAACAAAATATTAAGTTATGGGTATCATCATTTCTCTCCAGGCCTACTTCATGAGTTTTATTTTTTAAAAAGTTCTGTGGAAGCATGGTTGAAAAGCAATGTCTGACTTTCATTTGTTCAATTTCATAGATTTTTTATTTCTTACTATTTTTGTCATATTCAAATTATTTCTGTGACCATTGTGGGTTTTTCTTTCATTGAACAAGGTGTACCAACAATTTTGACCACGTGTGTAGGTATTATCTGTACAGGTGTATTGCTCCCTTTTCCATTATTGAATACTATTTGACTTCACTTTAGAGTTAGTGCCTATATATAGCGTTTTTAGATATTCCCTTTATTTACATGGCCCTATTGGTTATCATGACAGTTGCATGGGTTGTATCCCAGTACTAGATCAAAGATAACTTGTTTCAACTAGAAAACGGCATCAAATGCTTGAATAGTAATTTAGAAAAAGAGTGTACAAAATGTACCACAAGATTTCATAGCAATATGGAAGTATAAATAGAACTCCTTCTCTACTCCTCTCTCATCTCCTCTTCTCACCATCGCATCCAAGATTTCTCCCGTGCCTCCCCCATACTCTGGAATGCTCTGCCACAACATATCAGACTCTCGCCTACCTTGACAAGCTTCAAAAGGAACCTGAAGACCCCCTCTTCCGACAAGCCTAAAACCTACCGTAACCCTATGTCTGATATAGCGCCACACAACCATTTCTACCCTAACCTACTGTATCCTCACCTATCCCTTGTAGACTGTGAGCCCTTGCGGGCAGGGACCTCTATCCTCTTTTACCAGTCTGTGCCTTGTATTGTTTATGATTATTGTACTTGCCCTATTATATATACCCCTTTCACATGTAAAGCACCATGGAATTGATGGCGCTATAATAATAAATAATAATAATAATAAATACAACTATGCAGGTATTTAAATTTCTTAGGTAACAGTGGGCATAAATATTTGCGCAAATTCAGATTTAACTTTTTATTCAACCTATGATTTTTTTTATATAATACCCAAATATTTACTATAATAATTTGTGGCACTGCTTAGTAACAATTGCGAGTGAAAAAAACCTGTATTTGAATAATCAATGTGACTTTTAGCATTGTCTTCTTACTGTCAATTAAAATGCAGAACCTAAATCCACCTTCTGCCAGTAATTACTCAAGATTATCTTTTAACTGTACTCCAGTGTATGGTCTAAATACATAGTTATCTAATAATTTTAGATAACAGTTTTGGAGAAATAATCTTCATTTTTACCCACAGCAGCTTTATTTTAAGTAAATATAATGTAGTATGATTAGTTTTTTTCTTTTTGTTTTTCTTCCATTATTTCTAATTATCATTGGTTTATGGAAATAAATATTTATATATATTACAACTTTAAAAGCAAAGTCAAATTTTGTATTCTTACATAAAACCCATGTTAAAATAAAATGTCAAAGAAGAATAACATGGACATTATAGGTTTGAAAGAGCTGAATGCTGAATTGCACCAAAGAAAAAGGTATCAGATGTCAATATTAACCTCTTCTCTCCCAGGTGATTTTCCATTTTCATTCTTACTACCTTTTCTTCCAAGGGCCATAACTTTTTTATTTATCTTTCTATATAGCCATATGAGGACTTGTTTTATTTTTCAAACATAGCCTTCATTCTGTCACACATACTTTTCACCGTGTACTGGAAAATGGCAAACAAATTCCAAATGCAGTGAAATTGCAAAAAAAGTGCAAATCTACAATGTTTTGGGTTTTTTTTACCATGTTGAATATATGGTAAAACTGACCAAGAAATATGATTCCCCAGGTCAATACAAGCATGCAGATACCAAACATGATTTTTTTTATTTAAGAAGCAAAACACCCCCAGAAATTTGCCCACCAAAATACACTCATTTTTCAGGATCTGGATCTAGGTGAGGGCATATTTTTTGCACCTTGAACTGATGTTTCAACTGATACTATATCCAGTAAATATATATAATACATAAATCTCATAGGAGACACAAAAAATTAAAACTTAACATTTATTAAGATAATACTAAAAAGTGAACAAGGTCACTAGTGAACGGGATTGTTAAAAAGAAAACACATATGGTGCCTGGTTACAACCACATAAATACCAGCACCAATGCGTAGGGCACACAAAAACACCCATAAGTGTAATGACCAAAGCAACTGGCCATACACAAACCAAAGCCTAACCTCCAAAGGAACCGCCGGTCACATTATCACATGATCAATGATGTGCTTCCTGGCTGCATTTGTTTAATGCCACTGTCCGTAATTAACAGTGATATTTAAGTAGGTAACAGACACGGGTGCATGCACCACCTGCTGTTAAAGGCACTTGACGGCTGAATAAATCACCTGTCAAGTGTCAGGAAAGATGCAGGTTCAGTGTGTAAGCTTGCATTAAAGGCAGGGACCTAACCAATAATCTAAATATACGTCATATGTTGCGAAGAAGCTAAAAAACATAGCAAATGGAAACGTGTGTGTTTAATATTAATGCCAATATAGCTAAATAATGATGAGTATGCTGTATAATTTTTTTTACTGAGGTGGAGCTGGACCATATTGTCATTGTTTTTTTGGAATTAATTTTACTCTGTTGGTGATTAGTTTAGACATGAGCATATCAAATTTACACAAATCAAATTCATGTTGAATTTTGGGAAATTAGCTGGTCTTGACAAGTTAAAATAATTTGTGATTCTATCCTCGCATCACCTTAAAAGCTAAAAAGTAATTGCTGACATTTTACAAATATCAAAAGATTACATCAGTCATTGAAGGCTCATATGACATCAAATGCAGAAATTTGGGCTTTACTGTAATGCCTTGCAGCTATCACATCACATGAAATAACAGCCAATCAGCAGGGACTAATAGAGCCGGTGTTAAGCCAATCCAAGCAATGTATCAGCTATATTATGGTGATTAAGGATAATGAGAGGATATCAGAATTGCCAGCTCAGCAATTTAGGAGGGGAGAGAAAGCATTTTGCAAATACTCAATATAGCAGTTGTACAGTATGTAGTTGTCTGTGAATAATACAGAGATTCAATTAACTTCAAGAAATAAGAGAGGTGCCAGCAGCAATGTCACCATGTTTGATCAGTAATACAGTATAGGAGGGCAGCATTTGAATTAACAATTTTTTTCTGAAATCTTCATGCACTAGAAAGTAGCAATCCATCATAACTAATTTTCAAAGAAAATAATCGGAACTCAACATCAGTAAGTAAAAGTTTTCTTTAGCAGTTGCAGGTTTTTTGACCCACCTCTTTTGCATTTCTAGTTACATCCTTTTTGGGAAGAAGGAAATTATTTTTCAACATTTTTTATAAAAATCACCCAAAAACTCATATAATTTATTTCATGTCTGCTTTGGCACTTTTAATTTTTCAATTTGGCCATCAGACATGCCATACTTAAGGCCCAGTCACACTAAACAACATCGCTAGCAACATCGCTGCTAACAAACAACTTTTGTGACGTAGCAGCGATGTTGCTAGTGATGTTGCTGTGTGTGACATCCAGCAACAACCCGGCCCCTGCCGTTGGTTGTTGCTGAATGTCCTGAGCCATTTTTTAGTTGTTGCTCTCCCACTGTGAAGCACACATCGCTGTGTGTGACAGCGACAGAGCAACAACTAAATGATGTGTGTGACAGCTGTCGCGGGCGGGGAGGAGGGTGTTAGCACACTACGCTCACCCCCTTCTGCTCGGGTCCGGCGGCCGCTGCTCAGTGGTGGCTCGAGCTGTAGGCCGGATCCCGGGGTTTTCTCGAGCGACACTCCTCGCCCGTGAGTGAAAGGGGTTTGTGGTTGGGTGTGGGGATTGTTATAGTTCGTGACGCCACCCACGGTTGTGGTGATTTCACCACCGCTGCTCAATTCGGGGATCCCGGGGATGGTGATGCGGAGCAGCCAGATGTCGTGTTGCCCCTCCGTGGGTAGGAGTTGGTGATCCCGGGGCCCGGTGATGGAGAAGTAGGTGCGGGGCCTGGTGGGCGCAGGGACGCGGGGGCAGCGCTGTGCCTTGCGGCACTGTGGTACTCACTCAGCCTGAGACATGGACACAGTTTGTACGGTAAACCAATCGGCTGGTAGGAGGGTCCCACAGACGGCTGCACCTGCACTCCCGGTAGGTGACGGTGATGTCCCTCTTCCTTGCACCTATGGTTGACTTGTGGTAGCGGTGGATTCCCTCCGGTTACCCGCTCCCCGACTGCAATCTGGGCCGGAGGAGCTCTACACTTTGCCCGCAGGCGCTGGCCCTGAGAAACTGGTGCCGAGGCGGTGGCGGTGTCTCTCTGCTTCAGGTTGGGCTGTTGCCTTCAATTGGGACTTGGTTGTTGGGGGATCTACGTCCCCTTCACTGACGGATTCGGCAAATTTGGCGACTCCTAGCCTTGCCGGGGTCCGAGAGGCCCCTGCCCTGGTGCTGACTGTCCTTCGGAACACTGCTCCAGACCACCGGGCACACAGCCAACGGGGTCCTTCCAGGAACTTCCAAACGGTCCCCCTCCAGACAGTCACCGCCGTCGCTGACCTTGCTGATATGGCCCTACACAAAGCTGGACCCTTCAGGCTTTCTTTCTTTGCTCTCACTTCACTTGCTTTCCTCCTTTTCCACTTTTCTACTTTCACTTTCTTAACTCCTCTACTTAGCTCCTCACACTTGCCCTGCCTGGGCTTAACTCTCCCTCGTCCCTGAGCTGACTGCCTGGTTTCTCCCGCCTCCAGAGCTGTGACCTCCTTGGTGGGCGGAGCCAACCGCCTGGCCCACCCCCTGGTGTGGATCATCAGCCTCTGGAGGAAGGCAACAAGGATTTCTGGTTAGCTGTGATGTGCCTACCTGGAGTGTGGGGTGTGGTGGTGTGCGACCTGTGTCCCCTGGCTTGCCCAGGGCGACACACAGCGACAGAGCAACAACTAAATGTGCAGGCAGCAGGAGCCGGTTTCTGCGGACTCTGGTAACCACAGTAAACATCAGGTAACCAAGAAGCCCTTACCTTGGTTACCCGATATTTACCTTCATTACCGCCACTCTTAGCTTCCAGTGCTGGCTCCTGCTCTGTGCACATGTAGCTGCAGTACACATCGGGTAATTAACCCCATGTGTACTGTAGCTAGGAGAGCAGGGAGCCAGCGCTAAGCAGTGTGCGCGGCTCCCTGCTCTCTGCACATGTAGCTGCAGTACACATTGGGTAATTAACCCCATGTGTACTGTAGCTAGGAGAGCAGGGAGCCAGTGCTAAGTGGTGTGCGCTGGTAGCCAAGGTAAATATCGGGTTGGTTACCCGATATTTACCTTAGTTACCAAGCGCAGCATCACTTCCACCAGGTGCTGCTGGCTGGGGGCTGGTCACTGGTTGCTGGTGAACTCACCAGCAACTCGTGTAGCGACGCTCCAGTGATCCCTGCCAGGTCAGGTTGCTGGTGGGATCGCTGGAGCGTCGCAGTGTTACAGCTCACCAGCAACCTCCTAGCAACTTACCAGCGATCCCTATCAGGCTGGATCGTTGTTGGGATCGCTGGTAAGTTGTTTAGTGTGACTGGGCCTTAAGTTTGTTTTAGAAAGTTAATGGATTTTTCAACTTGTACCTATCTAAGTTGCATTACTTATCACATCCTTTTTGGAAAAGAATGGGTAATTGTTGTAAGAAAAAGAGCAAAGCAAAAAAAATACAGACATTTTCCAATATGTGCCTGTTTTTCCACATTTGCTTTACTAGTCCAATTTTATACCAGTATACGTCAGACCAAATACACCAGCCTGTTAAAGAAATTTGTTGTCTTTCTTGATTGGTACCCACTTAGAATTTCATATGACATTGTTTTTAAGATGGGAGAGAATGTTTTTTAGAAAATAACAAGACAATTAGAAAAAAATCCAAGTATTTATCTGTACAAGTCTTATTTTGCACACCTTGTTTTCTAGTTCAATTTGACACCAATTCATGCCACACCAATTATGAAGATTGTTGCCTTAATTGGCTTTCTGGACATGTACTATTCTACCTAATATTTCTTGTTTTTTCTTTACAAATGAGATATAATTGAGATTGATAATGTTGACAAACATTAATTACAATGTTGTGAATACTGTATATAAACAAATTATGGCAATTTATGGGATATTGTTAAAGAAAAAAATCTATACCATCGCTACTCATGGTCAAAGCATTTGGGCTAATAAGGTGTCCCACCAGAACTAGTACTGTCTTCCCATGGATATACACACTCGGACACAATTCCATTTGAAAAGTATTGCAGAGTAACTTGCTCCCTGCATTATAGTAACTCTGCTTTCATTGGTCTGTCAAAGGCAGGGTAATGCAGGAAACATTGGCATCCCATCAAAGGTAATGAGTTAAGATTACTGATTTTCTCTGGTCATGCCAAGAGAAGGATGAGGATACAAGTGCTGCTAATCATTTTGAAACAGATGTTTGTTTTGGGCCTCACATGACAACTTAACCTCTTAAATTGTGCTGTCCAGGACAATTATGTTTCCTAGTCATTGCAACAGTGCAATGAATACTGTAAAAACCATGCCAAAAAGGACAATGATGAAATTGAATTTTTTCATCATTTAATTTAACTTAAAATTATTGTGCTATTCTTCAGTACATTACATGGAAAAATAAATGAGATTATTTAAGACAACAACGTGCCACAAAAAACAAGATCACATATGTCTGTGTTGATGGAAAGAATTATGGCACTTAGAAGAAGGTGGGGAAAAAATAAGAAAATAAAAAGCAGTACAAAGCAGTATAAAAGTTACTGTTGCTCCCTGTGGCTGCAGCACTACTAGAGGGGCCGATAATTAGCCCTCATACATAGTCACTGCTTTCCCCTTCCATCGGTGTATCTGACTAGCTTTCAATGGACCACGCCCCTACCCTCTGAGTCAGTGTCAGTGATTGGTTGGAATCACAAATCCTGTGTGGGTTCTTATACTTGTGATTAATAAATAAATAAATTAATAAAAATGCCCCCCCCTGTATTGATACCAGCACAAATAAATTCATGGCTACAAGCTGCAGCCCCAGCTGTGCACTTATCATGGCTGTCTTTCAAAATAATAGGAAATTCATGCTGCTTTTTTTCAAAATTATTTAAATAAATTATTATTTTAACCCTTTCACCCCCAGACAATTTTCCCTTTTTAGTTTTTCTTTTTTTTGCTTTCCTTCTTCCGTGAGCCGTAACTTTTTTTATTTTTCTGTCAATTTTGCCAAATGAAGGCTTGTTTTTTGGAGGATAAGTTGTACTGTAAAATGAAACTATAAGTTTTACGATATACTGTACTGCAAAACAGTAAAAAAAATTCCAAGTTCAGAAAAAATGCAAAAGAAGTGCAATTGCACGATGATTTTTGGGGCATTTTATTTACCATGCTCACTATATGATAAAATGTATGTGTCGGTGTGATGCACCAGGTCAGTACTAGTTCGTAAATACCAAACATGTATAGGTTTACTTTTATCTAAGGGATTAAAAAAAAATCAGATGTTTGTCCTAGAAAAGTAGCACACTTTTTACTCCATGTTAAACTACCCATCGCATTCTCATTTTTCAGAATATGGTACCCAGTGCAGCTTATTTTTTGTGTCTTGAGCTGACATTTCTAATGGTACAATTTTTGCACAGATGCTATGTTTTTTATTACCTGTTATTGCAATTTTGTGACGACCAAAAAAAGTAATTTTGGTATTTAAGGGGTTAACAAGTGGTGGGTGAATTGCATGATCACACTGTGGAGAATGTGGTAGAAGAGGACTCAAAAAAGAAGAAATTATGAACCATTTGCCCTTGTTTGGGTGGGTAGGGGTGCATAGGAATACATCAGAAAAAAGAAACAGTAGATTTGGCTTTATGTTTTGTGACTGTCAACCGGTGGGGTTGAAAACATCTGGGCCAATCATAGCCTTGTTTATTTTGATTAGATTCAACCAGTCAGCATCTTCAGTTTTTCATTGGTGGGATAGCTTTATGCTTTTTTTGATCAATAAACAGTGTTTACCCTATGTTTATATGCACTATGCTTTTATTTAGTTACAGCAGGGTATGTTTTCACAATTTTTTTTTCCTTGGTTTATCTTCAGTTGGCATGCAGATGTGACTATCAGTTATTGTGCCTTTCGTGGCACTAAAAATCTGCTCTGACAAAATGGTAGCAGCAGGGCAGCCCAGCATCTCCAAAGCATAGAGGGACAGTTCATGCCACACGTCCAAAATGGCTACCCAAAAATTGTACAGCACAAAGCAATCATAGAGGATGCTAGTAGCATTGGCTAGTAGCATCCTTCACCATCTTCATAAACTTTTCTCTCCTTGTTGTAGTACCCAAGGTCTTGGTGCTGGGAGGGTCTAATGAAACTGGCCCAGACCTTTGATTTTGTTCCCCTGTTTCTGTTCGACCTGGTGTGTGTCTCCCTCCTCTCTCCTACTTGGTTCTCCAAAGAACTGTGACTTTTGCTTTCAGCGATGTCAGATGGAAATTTGTGGACCACTTCTGTAATTATGGCTTTCTGGTATTGCACCATTTTAGTAGCCTTCTTCACCACAGGAAGGATAGATGGAAAGTTGTTTTTGTATCATGGGTTGATAAGCATAAACAACTAGTAATCTTTGTTTGCCAAAATGCATATAAAGTAATGGTTATGGAAATGGAAACTGGACAACAAGTCTGCCATCTATGCCAGACTCCCAAAGGGCAAGACTTCCCTCTTCTCCTTCTCTTTCTGTTCCTCTTCTGCCCATCCATGCTGCACAGATTCAAAGCATGTGTTGGTACTACCTTCTGTATGGTAGTCAACTGTCTTCTGTTCCTCCTCCTTCTTCTCAACAGCCTCCTCCTCCTCAGTAGACACAGAAATGGGATGGTTATACAATGGAACCTCAGTTTACGAGTAACTTGGTGTGTGAGTATTTCGCTATACGAGCAAAGCTTGCTGTATATTTGTAACTCTGTTTACGAGAAATGCTTTGCTGTATGAGCAAATACTTACCGCACATACTTCCAGTTCCGTACTTTCACGGCGCTTTTACGGGTTTATGAGCACACTCCCAGAAAGGATTGTTCTCGCAAACCACACTGTATTGATTATAGTATCATGACTGCTAAACATCTAGATTGATTCATCAAAGTTTTGGAGAACCGCACAGATTTCAGACATCCATGGCCACTCGTCAGTTCTTATGCTGACTGGAATACCAAAGGGCATTACTGCCCTCTACTACTTACAAAGCCTTGCTAATATATGTATTATTGCATTCCAGAGCTTGGGCACTAATCGGTGAGACAGCACTTGCAAGTGTTGCTGCAGCACTGTCACACTGGAAACAGCTGTATGTGACTTGCAGAAATTGGCACACATGCCATCTACCTTGACAAGTAGCTCAAGTAAATCTGTGTAGGTTTTCAGAAAGCACTGAACTGATAAGTTGACGTGGACCAGGGATGCTTTTTGAGGCAGATTTCAAAGCTTCAGTGCTGCTACCAGCTTACGGCCATTATCACACATGACCATGCCTGTTTGGAGGTTCAGCAGCAAGAGCCACAGATCTGTCTGGTCTGTAAGACCATTCAACAACTCTGAGGCAGTGTGCTGTTTGTCAAGAATCTTTACTAAAGATATGAATTTCAGCAGTATTTTGCTGCTTCATCAAGACAGTACTGCAATGTATGAGGTAGGGGGAACTCTGATGGAACTTGGGCTCGCAATTCTAGGTATTGGTAGCATGTGTGTAATCCCAGAGTCTGACTCATCAGGGAAATGTAATGTCCCTGGCCACAAGCACTTATCAACATGTCAGAGTCTAAATAAACCTTCCCATTATCTGCATTGGTCAGGGCATGGGTGATGCTTTGGCACATTTGCTTTGTGTAAGATGGGGATGGCCCACCAGGAGAAATAGTAGGCTTTGGGAACTGAGAACCTACAGAAGGCCGCCTCTATAAGGTTGCAGAAAGAGTTAGTGTGCAGAAGCCTAAATGGCAACATTTCCAGGGAGAGCAATCTGGAAATGTGCTCATTTAGTGCTGCCACCCATTCCTAAGTCATACAGCTTAAGGCCTCTGACACACATCCGTTAAAACCACGCACATGTGGGATCTGGCAGAAGCGGCGGGGTTCTTCTGCAGCTCCTGTCACCTTCATGTAGCAGAGCTTGAAGCGACATGGGACCTCCGTGGATTACGCCGGACATGGATGGGTTTTTGGGGCATAATAAATTGGTGAACAAGGTTTTTTTTAGTGTTTATTATTTCAAATAAAGGATTTTTTGTTGTGTATGTTTATTTACTGTAACTTACAGATTAATCATGGAATGTATCTCGGGGAGATGCCTACCATGATTAATCTAGGACTTATTGGCAGCTATGGGCTGCCATTAACTCCTTATTACCCCGATTGCCAATGCACCAGGGCAAATCGGGAAGAGCCGGGTAAAGTCCCAGAAATGTCGCATCAAATGGATGCGGCATTGCTGGGCGGCTGCTGGCTGATATTGTTAGGCTGGGGGGCTCCCCATAACGTGGAACTCCCCATCCTGAGAATACCAGCCTTCAGCCATGTGGCTTTACCCTGGCTGGTATTAAAATGTGGGGGGACCACACGCCGTTTTTTTTTAATTATTTATTTATTTTTTTACTGCACTGTATAGACCCGCCCACCGGTGGCTGCAATTGGTTGCAGTGAAACAGCTGTCACTCAGCGTGTGGGCGTGTCTAACTGCAACCAATCATAGGCGCCGGTGGGCATGGAAAGCAGGGAATACGAGATTGATTAATGAGCAGCCGGCTTTTTCAAGATAGTAAAAGCCGCCGGAGCAGTGTGAACGCCGTGCAGCGCCGCGCCAGTCATCGGGGATTGGTAAGTATGAGAGAGGGGGGAGACTGACCGACAGACAGAGTGAGGGACAGACAAGACAGAGAGAGAGAGACAGACAGACAGAGAGAAACCGATCGACGGACTGAGGGAGATTGACCGACATAGACAGAAAAAGAAAGAATAGCCGACATGGCTACAAAAAAGCACAAAACATACACAGAGCATACAGAGATGCATCCGTGTCACGTACTTGAGCGCACCAAACTATTGACTTTCATGGTGTCCGTGTGTGCGTGTTCCGTGCAGGAAACGGACATGCTGCCATGAAAAACGGAAACACATATACGAATCACGGACACGGACATGATGAAAAATGCAAGTTTGACCACAAACATAGATTAACATTGGTGCACGTTTGTCCGTGTCTCCGGTATATACGGAAACAGACAAAACACGCACGTTTTTAACGGATGTGTGTCGGAGGCCTAAGAGAAATGGTAAGAAATACTAATGAATGTATGTAAACGTTTGACTTTACAGAAAGTACTAAACATGTCTTTAAACATTCTCTCTATCTTACTATTCTGGCATTTGGCAAATATAAATAATTTTGTTAATCCTGATTGTCCTAAAACAGGAAAGGATTATTCTGATTTCATGTCAGATAGTTAGAAAAACATGCATATGTGTCTTTTTAGATAGTGTTTGTTATCTTCTGGTTTAAACTTTATATATAGTATTTTAAAATACTGTATATAGGAGCTTACTGGAGGTGGCTGCAGGTTATAAGGGAAAATCCTTGTGACATGTTTCCTTTTAGAGAGATGTTGTTTTTGAGGGAACAGAGATGATGGGTAAATTTGAAATGTGATTGGGTGAGTTATAAAACAGATGAAAATTATTAGAGGAACAAAGATAGATGTGGTGTTATTATTTACTAGATAATGCTTCATTTGTATTTAAAAAAGGAGTGCTGTTTCTATCGAATTATTTTTCAATGCCTTTTCAGCTTGCATTGAAATTAGATTGATTCCCTTTTTGGTTTAGAGGAGAAGAATAGATGACCTTTAGTGTGCTAGAAGATTTTGTATACCTAAGTCACCATGAAGCCTAATAGTGTACATAATAGAGTTAAATCTCTTGCTCTTTTACTGCCTCAAATAAATTTAAAGGTTTATTTTTGGAATTTATTAATTTTGTTTAAAGGGAACCAATCTCCAGGATTTTCATTTATAACCTAAAGCCAGTGCTATACTGGCACTATCAGGCTGATTCTATACGTACCTGTAGTGTTCAGCTCGGGTGTTTAGGTTTTGAAATCCAAAAAAGTAAAGTTTATAAAATGAGCTGCTTGTTGAGTGGCAGTTGCAATGGAGCAGATAATATATTCATAGTTTTCCCCTCCCCCTGTTAGAATTACAATAAGTATTGTACAAACGATTAACTTTGTTGCAGGACCTGTGTAAGGTCATATCCATGTGACCTGGTATCCAGCTTTGTTGGCTGAGGCCCCGCCCCTTCGAGTCAAATGGGTATGACTTCACCACAGGTCCTGCTAGACAACGTTTGTACAATACTTTTGGTAATTCTAACAGGGGGAGGGGATAACTATGAATATATTATCTGCTCCATTGCAACTGCCACTCAACAAGCAGCTCATTTTATAAACTTTACTTTTTTGGATTTCAAAACCTAAACATCCGAGCTGACTATTACAGGTATGTATAGACTCAGCCTGATAGTGCCAGTATAGCACTGGCTTTAGGTTATATACGAAAATCCTGGTGATGCCATTTAAGGAGAATGATAGTGATTTTTTTTTTAGATAAGTAAAGAATTTTTGGTAGGGTTACTATTTTAGAAAGGATAGTTTGCCATAACCTTATTGGATCCCTTTGAGAGAAGATTATTATGACCTCATAGGCTTACTGAAAAATGGAATTTATACTAATGTCTGGGATACTAATTAAAGTGGGTGATAAGTAGAGATGAGCTAACTTGTCAAGGTTTGGTTCAGTTTTACATTTGCTGACTTTCTCAGTGTTTGCCAAACAGCTTAAGGCTATGTGCACACGCTGCGTTTTTTTGACGCTGCGTTTTTGTGCGTTTTTGGCCGCTAAAAAACGCACCTGCGTCGAAAAAACGCGGCAAAAAACGCACGCGTTTTGCCGCGATTTGGTGCGTTTTTTTGCTGCGTTTTGCTGCGTTTTTGCTCACTGCGTCCTTATGCGTTTTTTATCAGTGAACAAAAAAAAAAAAAGGTCTGATGTCATTTCCTTCTTCAATGTGTTCTTCATTCTCCACTAGTGTATGCAGAAGAGCAGACAGCTGCAGAACTACAAGGCTCAGCATCCTCGATCCAATAGTGTATGCAGGACAGCAGACAGCAGCTGTCGAACTACAAGGCTCAGCATCCTCCATCCAATAGTGTATGCAGAAGAGCAGACAGCAGCTGTCGAACTACAAGGCTCAGCATCCTCCTTCCAGGACTGTATGCAGGATTTCTTTGCCCCCCCAAAAAAAAAAATGACGTGGGCTTCGCCATATTTTTGTATGCTAGCCGGGTACAGCAGGCAGGTACGGGCTGCCCCCAACCCCCAGCTGCCTATTTGTACCCGGCTGGGAACCAAAAATATAGGGAAGCCCTTTTTTTTTAAATTATTTCATGAATTTCATGAAATAATTTTAAAAAAAAATGACGTGAGCTTCGCCCCATTTTTGAGTCCAGCCGGGTACAACTAGGCAGCTGGGGATTGGAATCCACAGTGCAGGGTGCCCATGCTTTCTGGGCACCCCCGCTGTGAATTGCAGTCCCGCAGCCACCCCAGAAAATGGCGCTTTCATAGAAGCGCCATCTTCTGGCGCTGTATCCAACTCTTCCGGCTGCCCTGATGCCGGGTGGCTAGCCAGGTAATAATGGAGTTAGGGCTAGCTGTATATTATCAGCTGGCCCTAAGCCCGAAATTCATGGTGTCACGCCAATATTAGACATGGCCACCATGAATTTCTAGTAAAGATAAAAAAAAACACAACACAGAAAAATATTTTTATTAGAAATAAAACACAACACAATTAGTGACTCCATCTTTATTGAAATAAACCCCCCTCCGCAGTAATCCTGGGTCAGGGTCCCGCGCCGTCCAATCCGGATCCAATATCATCTGATCGGTTTGCTGGAAGGCAAAGCGATCAGATGATGTGTCAGGTTAAAGGATGTGAATCCCATCACACATCAGCTGATTGTATAAAAGCCGGTTATACAATCAGCTGATGCATCAGTAGAAAAAAAAAAAAATAATACTCACTTATGTGCTGAATTACCGGCAGCTCCCGGAGCGATGGGGCGGGAGTCTGATCCTGTCCGATCGCTGCAGCAGCTGCCGGTAATCAGGGATGAAGTCTCCTGACGCATCCGCTGATACCGGCCGGGCGCCCGCGTCAGCCCGAGACTCGATCAGCTGATGCGTCAGGTGACTGCATCAGGTGATCCATCGCCAGGTCCTGCAAGCAAGGTCCTGCCCCGGGGAGACTGCACACAGCCGGAGCGGGAGCGGCGATACCGTGACAGGAGCTGGGAGCGGGCATGGCACCGCGAGGCTGCAGACAGGTGAGTATAACTTTTTTTTTTTTTATTCTACTGTTAACTTTTGTTTTCGCAGCCGCTTCCACCTCCTGCCTGTACATGGCGCCGCACGGCAGCATACATGCACAGGACGGGAGATGGACGCGGCGGTGACGGTACCGGGAGGATTCATGCTTCTGTCTATACTGAAAGAAGGAATCCTCTTCCTGTACATGTCACTTTACTACCCACCTCCTGCGCTTATAGCTGCGTTTTTGGTCTTAGAAACGCACCAAAACGCAGCTATTTGCGTTTCTCATTGCGTCTTTCAACATCCCATTGAACTCAATGGATGAAAAGCGCAGTGAAAAACGCGGGAATAATTGACATGCTGCGTTTTTGTGGTCACCACAAAAACGCAGCTGAAAAAAAACGCTGTGTGGGGACAGCAAAAATGAAAACTCATAGACTTTGCTGGGGAAGCAAAGTCATGCAGTTTTGAGGCCAAAAACGCACCCGAAAAACGCGCAAAAACGCCGAGAAAAACGCACCGTGTGCACATAGCCTAACTAATATATCTGTAACCCATTGAAATCAATGGGAGACAAAACTTATGTGTTAGCAAGGGCTAGGGAGGATTGGGTTACTAAGCTTTAGGAGGCTGCAAAAGAAAGAAAATAGTGATTAAAACAGGAGCGTTACACTTGCCAAGTCTCCCAAGTAACTGTCATACTGCTTCCGTGTTCTTGCGACGGTGCCATTTCAAAATAGCCTACAATTTATCCAAAAAAACTTGCAGCTGTAACCCAATAAAACCCCAAAACAGACGTTCTTGAATGGTGAACACACATTTTTCTAGCTTAGCATACAATTTATTCACTCTGAGAATTTGTAATACTTGTATGACTTGTTCCAAATGGGACCCAAAATCCTGTGAATTTATGAAAATGTCATCAAAGTAAACGAATAGAAATTTCTCTAGCAGATAAGAAAACATTCATTAACAATCTGCTGGAATACTGCAGGCATGTTGGTTAGAACAAATGGCATCTCCATATTTTCAAAATGACCCTCTGGAATATTAAACGTCATTTTCTACTCATGCTCCTGTCTGACCCGAATCAAATTATATACCCCACTAAGATCAAGTTTAAAGAGCCATTAGCACCGCAATCTTATTAAATAGGTCAGGAAAGAATGACAGAGAATACAGATCACAAACCTTTATCTGATTGAGTTCAGGAAATTCTAGGCATGGCCATTGACCCCCATCCTTCTTTTTAACAAAGAAGACACCAGCAGCCACTGGAAATGAGGATGGCCTATTGTGCCATTTAACCAAAATCTCTATTAAATATTTCTTAAAGGAAAGCTGCCGTGAGTGTAATTTTGTAATAATTATTACTGATTATGGAAGCAATTATTTTTAACACAAAATTAAATAAATTGTTTATTTAGTTTTCATTTAACTCTATTTTTACTCAAACTCTGTGGGCTGCCATATTGGATTTGCAGTGTGTATTGACAGTTACACACCACAAAAATGACAGTCCCTGTGAATAGGTGCTAAAAGTTGGCATCCGACCCTATCTCCTGTACTGTAGCTGCTTCCTACTCTGATTTGGGCATGCTCCCTGGGCTGTCCAAATCCCAGCTCCAGGAGGAGATCAGCATCATCTCTGTGAAGCCTACTGCCTATACTGTGCGCTCCAATTTCCCGCTTGAGCGAGGTGGCAGCATGTGGTGAGTTGCAGCCTGAGCCTGGTATTGTACTATAGATGGCAGGCTGCAATCACTGCTCCCCACTGCATGTACTCACCTTCGACCTCTGGTCCTGGCACCTCCTCTTGTCCTTGCTCTGTGCTATGAGTGCTGCAAGGAGTTGCTGCCAAGACACCAAGCTGACAGAAGGAACTGCCAGGAGAGGAAGTCCAAGGTGAGTACATGTGGCGGGGATCTTTGAGCGCAGCCTTTCATCTATCTGTACAATACTAGGCTCAGGCTGCAGATCACTCCTCCCTGCCACATGTACTCACCTCGGACCTCCGCTCCTGGCATTTCTTCCTGTCAGAGCTCTGTGCTCAGGGCGAGCAGAGCATTGACAGGAGAAACTGCTGGGATTGGAAGTGGCCCAGTATTATGTGGCACAATAATATCGTGCACAGTAATATGGTGGCACAGTATATTGAGGCACAGTAATATGGCGGCACAGTATTTTGGGGTACAGTATTATGGGGCACAGAAATATGATGGCACAGTATTATGGGGCACAGTGATATGATGGCAAAGTATTATGGGGCACAGTAACATGGACCATAGTATTATGGGGCACAGTAATATGGTGGCAGAGTATATGGGGCACATTATACAGTGGAACATTCTGCCAGCAGTTCTCGGTGACACTTTTCATAATTCAGGATCACTTTGCAGTCACCAACATTATGGCTTTGCTCTGAGGTCCTAAACTTCATCCTACCTTATCCTTTTTGCAAACACCCAAAAGGGGAGGGATGACACACACATGAGAGCGTGGAAAATATCAAACTTTTTAATTATTTTTATATTTTACTTAATTAAAAGCAAATGATAATAACTCAGAGCCCTACAATTTATTGAGTCTCCATTTTTGCCCCTGGCATCAACTTTATGCTGCAGTCATAAGGTCTATGCAGTGGTCACTCCTGATAACCCTTCTCAGATCTGGAAGACAAGAGGCAACAGCTGAGATACAGGTTTCTAGACAGTGTTCTTTACATTACCTGCTCCATTTAATTGTCTTGGGTTTTCCAGTCAAATGTAGGCTTATGTAATGAAAACCAGGGAAACCTTATTACAATTATTTGCAGAAAGGCCCTTAAGCACATAACAAGTTATGAGCTTTGAATGAAATATCCCTAAATGCAGTTCCAGCCCCTGTACACTCAACAAAACCCCCTGAGAAATAGGTGATGAATCAATGGCAAAAATATGTACTGGATTTAAAAACTCCTTGACCACTAACCCAAAAGAATGAGCAAACTGTTCATCAATATTTTTTGCCCCTGAACCACTATCCATGAAGACTGTAATAAGACATCTAGGTCCCCAATAGTAAGCCTTGCAGTAATAAACATTGAGACACCCTAGTGGAGGAAATATGTAGATCCAGGTTAGACTCCAAATGACTTGGATCTAAAAGTTTTTCAACTGCTATTTTTCATTAGTCATGAAGAGGCAGGTACTGACAAAATATCCCTTTTGCCAAAGAAAAAAATAAATTTTCCCATTTTAGGAGTTTCTCTCACCATGGGATGTCTCTCCAAGCTGCATGGAATTGGGTGAGGCCTCCGGAGGTAATGTCTGTATAATAACCCACTCTCAGAGAGTCTTGGTTTTATCAGACGGCTGCTGGAATCGGCTGTCAATGCGTATTACTAGAGACATAGCAAACTCAAGAGAAGGAGGAGTTTCATACATTACCAATGCCTCCTTATCCCACTCAGACACAACTTGGAAAAACTGGCTTTTGAGCGCAGGGTCGTTTCACTGGGTGTCCATTGCCCAGGGCTGGAATTTGGTGCAATAATCCTCTGCAGTCCAATTCCCCTGTTACAGTGAACAGATTTTAGACTCAGCTAAAGATAATTTGTCTGGATCATCATAGATGTACAGTGGGGACCATGAAAGAAGTGTGATTTTAAACCTGTAAAATACCCAGATCAGCAGGGGTCTTACCACTTTCAGCCTGACCACAACCAGCATGCTCAAGCAGATGTCATCACAGCACAGGACTAGGTGGGCCAAATGCCTTGGTTAACAAACATTGTTTTTCGATGACACCACTTACTCTTCCCTTGTGCTATGTGCTTGCCAATCCACTGTCCAGAATGCAAGAGCAGATACCTCCCGCCCTATACCTGTCATTGCACATTTAAAGCACCATCAGCAATGTTGTCCAATTCTTTGTCCCATATCACCATTCAGATGTCCCCAGCACAGGCCTTGGAATGAAATGTTGCTATATTTGCTTGAAAGCACACTGGTTGAGCCTTGTGGAGGCTGGAACAGAGTCATACCCTGGGAAGGCACACATGCTAAGATTGAGGGCCCTGGTTCCAATAGGGTTTTTGTCACCTCCTACAACAATTTCTGCATCTCCTCCTCGTTCCTCAACTCTAAATTTATATCTCAGAGCATGTCATCCATATCAGATGCAAGCGAGAAGAACTGCATCATTGCCATGTTGAAGGGGCAACAGGCTTTGGTGAAACAAATTTGTTTAGGTGACAAACTGCACTACTGCATAGTTGTTTTAAATTTGTAACCGACTAGACAAAATTTCATCACTCAATACTTAATCTACAACCAGGCATATGTCATAGTGGCTGTAGCCTCAAGCTCTGAAGCTTGGCAGGCTCACCCAAGTGCAATGCATGGCCTAAGTGTTCAACTTTATTGTTCAATGGTTACCGAAAACTTACCAAAATTTGTGCGCCCACTTTTGCAAATCATCTATGGCTGCTGCTGGTCTGGTAGTGCTGCAGAAGAGCTTGCAAGTTTCAGTTCACTGATTGGTGTGCATCCTGACCATGAGATGGAGATTCATATTTCAAATGTTAGCAAGATTTGGTGAGCAGCATAGAACAGTAGTTGAATACCACTCTCACTCATAATTTTTGAAGGGCAGTCAGGTAGACATCAGTCAAAACTGTAGCAATTACTATTAGGCAGTCAACAGTCAAACATTGTGGAGGGCCACTAGGCTGCCCTAACTCATAAATTTTGGAGAGCCATCAGGCACCACTTACTCACAAAGTTTGGAGAGCCAGCAAGTGGCTGTCATTCATAGTTTTTGGAGGGTCAGCAGGCAGCTTTCCAAGAAAAAATCTTTTTCAGGGCAACATTTTTTATTTAAAAAAATAAAACCCATACAGTTTGCAGGTGGGAGCACAATAAACAAGGTCATCCATGAGACCTAGCTTCCTGTCCCTCTTTGCAGGGGGTATGAGAAAACACTCTTGAATGCAGAATTGGTGGTTGATTAAATGGCAGATAATACTTCCAATCTGTTTCCCAGCACTACTTAGTCTGCCAAATGATCCAGTCTTAGTAATCAACAGTCTGGACCACATAATCTTCCCCCTCTTCCTTCTTCCTCCCACCATGGCCAATCCCAGGATACAAGTGATCCAACACTCGGACATTCCGAGGTGCACGCTTTTACATTTCCATTGATTGATTCCAGATTCTCCCTGTATATTTCAAGAGGTACATAAAGATATTTTGTGTAGTGATGCCCAAATATTTGATCAGCCTTGGTCAATTAGTGTTTCAGTTGATGATGATGAAACACACTTGCCATTAAGTGAGGTTGTTAAGTCAACAAGTCAGGAGGAAAACCAGAGTATGGAAATGGAAGACAATGTGGGGGAAATTATTGATGCAATCTGGAAGGGTGCCATGAAGAGCAAAGACAACAGTGCAGAGGTAGTGGGATCAGCAGCACTGTCACTAGCAAGAAGACGCAGTTGGGTGGCCAGAGGTAAAAGGCGTACAACTGTTTTTCAAAGCACCCACACGCATCATGTTCCCAGGTCAAGGGTTAGGTGTTCCTTTTTTCTCTAGTGTATTCCTATGCACCCCTTTCCACCCAAAAAACATATATGGTTTATGGTTTATTATGATGGGTGAGTGCTAAAATGCTCAGGTGTTCATTTCTCGAGCCAAGCAATTTCTAATGCTTGAGTGCTTGTCTCGAGTAACGAGCATAATGGAAATCAATGGGAAACTCAACATTTTTTTTGCCAGACCCCCATGAGGTCTGAGGGGGGATTGGAATTCACTAAAATGCAGAGAAACACTGTTGAAATGGATTAGAATGGCAAAGAAAAGGCTAAGATATTAAACCGTCACTTTTCATCCATGTTCACCAAGGAACTGACAGTTCCAGGAAGCATTCAAAAAGGCAAAATTCAAAGTTCCTTACCTAACATAACTAATTTAACAAAAGAAGAAGTAGGCCTGTGTCTGAGTAAATTAAACATTAATAAATTCCCCAGGCCAAATGGCATTCATCCACGAATATTGAGGAAATGGAGCTCAGTAATTGACAGACCGCTGTATCTCATCTTCTTCGACTCTCTTATAAAAGAGTTGGTTGCTCAGAAAGGATTTGTGGATGTCAGACGTGGTGCCAATATTTAAAAATAAGTAAGAGGTGGGATCCAGGCAACTACCATCCAGCAATGACATCAGTGATGTGCAAAGTTTTTAAGGCATTTTAAGAGATGAAATGCAACATTACAGATAATAAGATAATAACTGACAACCAGCATGGATTCATGAAGTATACTGTAAGTTGTGTCTAACCAACATGTTGGGTTTCTATGAGGAGGTAAGTGCAAATCTGGATATTGGTAATACATCTGATGTGATTTATTTGGAGTTTGCAAAAGTATTTGATGCTGTTATAATTTACAATGAAAACGAAAGAAGCATTCAGCGTTAAAGTTATATACAGTAATTATTGGTCTACATATTAAAATACGACCATATAAAAATATGCTAAAAATATTGATGCAGCTCATGTGCAAACGAGGGAGGACACAAAATATTTTAAATCTAACCAAAGTAACAGAAATGAACTTTTAAATATAAGATATAGCAGTAAGTATACCCACTAATCCTTACTTCTAATTGCTTTAAACATATCCATATTATAGCCATGGTAGAAAGTTAAACCTTTCTGGAGTATTTTCTTCTGAATACATGTTAGGAAATAAAATGCTGAATTGATTACCTTAGATTGATCATTTGTCTTCCTTTTTCCATAAGTGCCTGTTTTTGTTTCAAAATTCCTCCAACTTCCATGTCTGGTTTTTACGTAATCCATGTAACGTTGGACTGCTTACTGATTAGAGGTGGTACTACTTGCTAGGGTACATAAGGATGTATTAAAATTGATTCTGGTAGGTTTTTTATCCCAAATTGCCTTACATTATTGCCATCGGTAAACTTTTTTAGTTTCACAGACGTAGATATTTTTTCATCTTTAATGAACTGATATAACATAATTTTTGTGTTGTTTTCTCGGTCTCCACTGCGAGGGGGGCAGTGCACTGACAGTTCTCTGGTTTCTTTGCCTGGCACTTCCTGCAGGTTGCTATAGTAATGCATACTGTTCAGTCAATTATGACATCACACACACACACCCATAACGTTTGTCCTGATTGATTGTAAGGTCTTTATATATCATCCTCCCTCCCATCTCCAGCACACTTCTCCTGAAGAAGTGTTTACGAAACGTGCGTTGTAGATGGAAAGACAGACATTCTTTATCAGGTAACTAGAGTTGAGCAATGTTCGAGTCGAACGGTTCGCCAATTTCATGTTCGAGTGATTTTGGGCAGTGTTCGAGCCGTTTGACGAACTCGAACGGTTTGCTAAAAGTTCGGCAGTTCGAGTTACGTTCGAGAACGGTTCGATCACCAAAAGCGTGGCTTTTCACAGTAAGGCTATGTGCGCACGTTGCATATCTGCATGCGTCCTGTGTCCCCAGCACAATCGCTCTCTCTTTCCTACTCACCGATCACGGGCGTCTCGCTGCATGGCTGTCACAATTCTCCGGGCGCTTTTCCTCTTTTGAAAATGGCTGCCGCTTTATTATTCAATCAGGTATTCCCTGCCTTCCCCGCCCACCGATGCCCATGATTGGTTGCAGTCAGACACGCCCCCACGATGAGTGACAGCTGTCTCACTGCAACCAATCACAGCCGCCGGCGGGCGGGTCTATATCGTGTAGTAAGATAAATAAATGATATTAAAAAAAATGCGGTTTCCTCCCAATTTTGATACCAGCCAGGATAAAGCCACAAGGCTGGAGGCTGGTATTGTCAGGATGGGGAGCGCCATGTTATGGGGAGCTCACCACCCTAACAATATCACCCAGCAGCCGCCTGGAATTGCCTCATCCATTAGATTCGACAGTCCCGGGACTCTACCCAGCTCATCCCAAATTGCCCTGGTGCAGTGGCAATCGAGGTAATAATGGGGTTAATCATGACAAGCGTCTCCCCGAGACACCTTCCATGATTAACCTGTAAGTGAAAGTAAAGAAACACACACAGTGAAAAAGCCTTTATTTGGAATAAAAGACAAAAAAAACACCTCATTTACCTCTTAATTAATCCCCAAACAGCAATCCAGGTCCGAAGTAATCCACACTTTGCTTTCAGCTCTGCTACATGAAGATGACAGGGAGCACTCTGTGTCTTCTCCACGCAGCACCTGAATTGAGCTGCGCTGTCACCGGAGACTTCACTCTGCAACGTAGAGTTCAAGATAACCAAATCTTCCTATGTTTCTCATTAGAGGCAGTGGCTCAATGGTTAGAGCTACTGCCTAGGGAGCATTGGTTCACGAGTTCAAGTACCGGCCGCCCCGGTAAAGAATTTAATTTATTTTAAATTATAATTATTATTTATTTATAATTATATCTTAATTTAATTTACTTTAATTATGCACTGAGGGGAGGAGCTAGACATCAGCTGTGAGCCACGGGCCACACCTCTAAAATCGGAGCAGTTCACAGAATGAGGCTGCATTGCTCTCTCCTCTCTCTCTTCTCTCTCTCTCTTCTCTCTCTTCTCTATCTCCTCTCTCTCTCTCCTCTCTCTTTTCTCTCTCTCCTCTCTCTTCTCTCTCTCTCTTTCTCTCTCTGTCTCTCTCTCTCTTTCTCTTTTTTTCCCTCTTTTTCTCTCTCTCTCTTGTTCTCTCTTTCTCTCTCTCTCCTCTCTCTCTTCCTCTCTCTTCTCTCCTCTTCTCTCCTCTCTCTCTCTTCTCTCTCCTCTCTCTCTTCTCTCTCTCTTTTCTCCTCTTCTGTCCTCTTCTCTCTCTCCTCTCTCTTCTCTCTCTCTTCTCTCTCTTCTCTCTCCCTCTCTCTTTCCTCTTCTCTCCTCTTCTCTCTCTCTCTTCTCTCCTCTTCTCTCTCTCCTCTCTTCACTCTCTCTCTCTTCTCTTTTCTCTCTCTTTTCTCTCTCTTAGATCTGGCGATGATCAGCTGATGCGGTCACATGATGGAATCAGCTGACACTATAAGTGGAGCGGTGAGGCTGGCTTTTTAATGCCCGGCCGGCTAAACTATCACCTGCTGCTGTCGGAAAAGAGTCTGCACAGAAGTTGTGTAGTTTTTTGGGGGGTTTTTTTTGCACTGATGCATCAGCTGATTGTATAAAAGCCGTTTATACAATCAGCTGCTGTGTCATGTGATTCAGGCCCTTGAACCTGAAAAATCATCTGATCGCTTTGCCTTCCAGCAAACCGATCAGATGATATTGGATCCGGATTGGACGGCGCGGGACCCTTGACCCAGGATTACTGCGGAGGGGGGTTCTTTATTTCAATAAAGATAGAGTCACTAATTGTGTTGTGTTTTATTTCTAATACAAATATTTTTCTGTGTGTTGGTTTTTTTTTTATATCTGTACTAGAAATTCATGGTGGCCATGTTTAATATTGGTGTGACACCATGAATTTCGAACTTAGGGCCAGTTGATAATATACAGCTAGCCCTAACCCCATTATTATCCAGCAAGCCACCCATCACCAGGGCAGCTGGAAGAGTTTCATTCAGCGCCAGAAGATGGCGCTTCTATGAAAGCGCCATTTTCTGGGGCGGCTGCGAACTGCAATTCGCAGAAGGGGTGCCCAGAAAGCTTGGGCACCCGGCACTGTAGATTCCAATCCCCAGCTGCCTAGTTGTACCTGGCTGGACACAAAAATTGGGCAAAACCCACGTCATGATATTTTTTAAATATTTCATGAAATTCATGAAATAATTAAAAAAAAAGGGCTTCCCTGTATTTTTGGTTAGGCTGCTGGGGGTTGGTGGCAGCCCGTAGCTGCCTGCTGTACCTGGCTAGCATACAAAAATATGGCGAAGCCCATGTCATTTTTTAGGTGGGCAAAAATCTCCTGCATACAGTCCTGGATGGAGTATGCTGAGCCTTATAGTTCTGCAGCTGCTTTCTGCTGTATGTCTGTATGCAGGAGAGCAGACAGCAGCTGCAGAACTACAAGGCTAAGAATGCTGCATTTAGGACTGTATGCTAGAGGGAGAGACAGGGGGAGCAGAACTACAAGGCTCGATTCACTAGTGTATGCAGGAGAGCAGACAGCAGCTGCAGAACAACAAGGCTCAGCATACTCCATCCAGGACTGTATGCAGGAGTTTTTTGCCCCCCAAAAAAATGACGTGGGCTTCGCCATATTTTTGTATGCTAGCGATGTACAGCAGGCAGGTATGGATGCCCCCAACCCCGAGCTGCCTATTTGTACCCGGCTGGGAGCCAAAAATATAGGGAAGCCCTTTTTTTTTTAATTATTTCATGAATTTCATGAAATAATTAAAAAAAAAGGGACGTGGGCTTCGCCCAATTTCTGTGTCCAGCCAGGTATAACTAGGCAACTGGGAATTGGAATCTGCAGCACAGGTTGGCCCGAGCTTTCTGGGCCCCTCTGTTGCGATTTGCAGTCCGCAGATGTCCTAGAAAATGGCGCTTTCATAGAAGTGCCATCATCTGGTGCTGTATCCAACTCTTCCAGCAGCCCTGAAGCCGGGTGGCTTGCTGGGTAATAATGGGTTAATACTAGCTAGTATTAAGCCAGAGATTCTTAATGTCAGGCAAGTTTGACCCGACCATTAGGAATCTCCAATAAAGTGTAAAAAAAAAAAAAAGACACAGCACAGAGAAAAAATACTTTAATAGAAAAAAATATACAGACACACTTAGAGACTCCATGTTTATTACTCTCAACCCTTCACGATCCTGGTCTTCTGTCTTCTTTCTCCTTCAACCCATGCAGCTCTGCTACATCAGACAGCACTGCATGGGAGGAAGACGCTGCGTCTCCCGTGCAGTCTAATCACTCAGTGAGTGAGCAGAGGCTGTGGCTGTAAGTGGTGATGTCACCGCTGCCACCGTTACCATAGCAACGGCAATCTCCGATCACGTGATTCCCCGTGCCGCTATTTACCGGCTTTGGCACCCAGTCCCTGCATGTGGGCTGACTCTGTAAAGAGCTCCAACATGCAGGAACGGGGAAGCCGACCATGTGCCAGAGCATCTCGTCGGTACACGGAGATACTGGATCGAGCACTGCGTACCGGAGAGATGCACTAACAGGAGCTAGCATGATGTCTAGCCATGTGACAAGTCTGTAGCCAATGAGATAATAGACACCTAACTGGTCACATGATATTTTGACATCACGGAAGGTCATATCATAAGTGCTAGTTACCGGGAGGATGCAGTGATTATCGGAAGGAAAAGCAGCGGGAGACCGAGTGCAGGACGCGTCGCGGGGACCTGTAAATATAATGGCAATGTTTATTAACTGTATGTGTACATTTATAATGTGTTTTTATGTGTTTGTGTTTGCCTGCCATTGTTTTCAATGGGGTTCGAAGGAGTTCATCGAACGTTCGTCGAACGTTCGACGAACTCCTTCGAATTCCATCGACGAACCGAACCCGAACACTTGGGGGGTGGCTCATATCTACACGTTACTCCATCTTGCCACATATAAGATTGCCTACTTAAACAATCTATACTATTTCGTTTTGTGAAAGTTTTCTTATCCCACTCTGGATATTTTTATTAATAGTGATACTAATCACAATTGCTT
The DNA here is from genome assembly GCF_048569485.1 of Anomaloglossus baeobatrachus. NCBI lineage: Eukaryota > Metazoa > Chordata > Amphibia > Anura > Aromobatidae > Anomaloglossus > Anomaloglossus baeobatrachus. The sequence goes on from NC_134353.1 coordinate 238,162,254, forward strand.
ACTTTCTATATACTTTCCAGTGGAAATGGACCTGTGCACTGTCTGATACACTTAAGGAAAATAGTATCTCAATTTACATACAAATATTGTGAATCTGACAGTGCATTAAGGCCTCTATTAAAGCGTCAACTTACAGCTATATCTTCTAGTGAAAAATTCATAGCTCTTACTGTGGTTAGATTTATAATATTGTCTGTTCTCCCCTGTTTGGACACAAGCAGCATCTGTATTTTTAACGTATTTTTATATGATCTTATTTTAATATGTAAACCAATAAATTCATATAATTTTTAAGCCGAATACTGCTTCCTCTTTCATTGTAACATTATGTGATTCCCACGTTATGGCTTAATCTATATGTATCAATGTGTATATTAAAATGTACCACATAACAATCTTATAATTAAGCTCCAGAAGCAATGACTAGGGAAAACTATGCAGATGTGTAAGAAATTGGCTAACAGATAATAAACAAAGAGTAGCCATAAATGGCATATTCTCTATTCTGCAGTGGGTACCGCAGGTATTTTTTTAATCTTTTTATTAATTGTGGGATGAGATTAGGAGTAAAGTGACAGTCTTTGCTGACAACACCAAACTATGTAGGAAAGTAAAAACTAACATTGATAGTACAATATTACAAAATGATCTGAATAAGGTGTCTGAATGGGCAGACACTTGGCAAATAAGGTTTATTGTTGATAAATGTAGAGTAATACAGGACAGAGTAATCCTAAAACTGCGTATACATTAAATGGAAGTAAATTTGGGACTATAGAACAGGAGAAGGACTTGGGCATTCTGATTACAAATCAGCTAAGCAGCAGTAATTAATGTTAAGCAGCAGTTAAAAAAGCGAACAACATTTTGGGGTGTATAAAAAGAGAGATTAGAGCTTGTAGTACCAATGTAATGTTACCCCACTATAAATCACATATGTGATCCAGTTTTGGGCTCCACATTGTAAAAAGGATATTCAGAAGTTAGAGCGAGTTTAAAGGGAGGCAAGGATATTATTACTACAAGGAATGGAAGGTCTCCCATATAATGAGAGGTTGAAAAATTTAGGTTTTTTTTAGCTTAGAAAAAGACATCTCAGAGGAGACATCATTGATATTTAGAAATACATGTGTGGTCAATATAAAGGACTGGCACATGACTGATTCCTTCTGAAGACAATTTTAAGGACCAGAAGGCACTGACTGCGGGTGGAAGAATGGCAATTTTGGCAGCTAAATAGTAAAGGGTTCTTTACAGTTAGAACAGTCAGATTGTGGAATGCCCTACTGCAAGACATAGTAATGGCAGACACTATAATAGCTTTTAAAAATGTGCTGTTGATTTCCTTAGTACACATAACATTGTCAGTTATATATTATTTTGTGACAAAATGTATAACTGATGAAGGAAGGTTGAACTAGATGGACCTACATCTTTTTTCAACCGTCATGTGCATTAGCTTTATGAAATCTCATCACTTTTTCTGAGACTCTAAAATCAGTTTTTAGTTTGCATCAAACTCATTATAACACAGCCCGAAAAGGCTAAAAAATTGCAACCTCTGAACATAACCTTTATAGCTAGCCAAACGTTCATTGTATTTCTCTGTTACCTATGACTACAGTAGTTGACATAGTATAAGGCAGGAATGTGAAACTCAAATACACAGAGGGACAAAATGAAAAAATTTGATAACGTTGCGGGCCCACCTAATCGCAGGCCGCAATAATGTGCATCACATAGACCTTCACACAAAATATTATGCCCTACATAGCTCTCCATTTAAAATAATGGGCCCAATATAACCCTCCAAACAGAGTAATAGGCCCCACATATTACTTCATACAGACTGGTGGGCCCCACATAGCCCTTCAAACAGAGGGATGGGCCCCACATAGTACTCAATGTAAAATAATGACTTACACATAGCCCTCCACACAGAATAATCTTCTCCACATAGTCCTCCATACAGAATAATGTGCCCAACATAGCCTTACAAACAGAATAATGGGCTCCACATAGTACTCTATAACAAATAATGTGCCCCACTAAGCCCTTAACACAGAATTAAGGGCCCCACATAGCCCTCCATACAGAATAATGGGCCCTACATAGACCTCCATACAGAATAATGTGCTCCACATAGCCATCCATACAGAATAATTGACCCGCGCATAGTCCTCCATACAAACTAGCCTAACAGAGAAGAAAAGAGAGGAGGCGAACAAAGTCCAAGTTTTTTTTATGCAAAAGTGTTTATTATGACAATAAAGATAATTCATTTGGGAGCAGCAGATGAAAGCATGTAATAAAAATCAGTGGTGAACAATAGTCAAAACCTGCAGAGTGTCACGCCCATACTAGTTAGTAAGACAAAAACACTGCATAGGGACTTATATGCATACATGAATGTCCAGACAGTAGCAATATAGTATTTAATCATCCAGAGAATTATTGCAAAACCACCAATGTGGGGCACAGAGAGCTTTTAATATAAAATATAATATATAATGCCTAATACAAGCTCATATAAATACAAGAATCATATTGCCGGCCACATATAGTGAAAAAGCAAGATACATTGGATATCAGATATATTAATTTATCAGCAAACGACATAAACCAGAATTATGCTGCAAAACCAATACAGTATAATCGTATATTTGTCTATTGCAAAAGTTACTGTCTGGAGAGGAATAAACAATGTACTAACAGTACAACTGGTGATGAGTAAAACATATAAGACATATGAGGTTGTCCCTAGCAGAAAATTCATATATATCCCTCATGCACTGAACAGCTGAGCGGTAGCAGGGGGCCCAATAAGGACTTACCCAAAAGTTAGCCCTTACAAAGATAGTAGAATTGTATAAACGAAGACATAACAATAATCATACCAGAGCAGCTGATCAGACACGTGGCAGGAACGCTGCAGGAGACAGCCCGACGGCCGTTTCGAAAACCTTCGTCACGGGGCAGTGATAAGGTAAGAAAGCACCTGGTTTATAACGTGTGTGGCAACCAATCAGGGGCGGACCGCGTGGTGACATTGACGCTGCCATGACGAAGTGAGACGCCGAGCGGCGGCCGCTTCAAAGCCACGTGACCGAGGAAAACCCCAGGCCACATGACACATATAGACGCGACAAGCCGGTCAGCGGTCCACAGCCATGAGAGCATGAACGTACAGCAGCCATCCCGGATTCGGTGCCAACAGACCTGCTGGGTAGCAGTCACATAGACACCAATGATAATATATGATAAAGTTTCAAAAGTTATACACACTTAAAGCATATAAGGGGACAACAGAGACTGCATGCGAAATAATTCAAAATCAAAGGACAGCAAAATGTCACATCCATATATTAAAGTTGGACCATACATCAGGTATATAAATGCAATCAGTACTTTTGAAATAGAATTATAATTCAATATAAGACATAAGATATAGCTTTAATGATATCTTCACAAAACCAAATACCCATGATACCATAAATATTCGTAAGATGATATTTACATAATTTCATATCCAAAGCATCAAAAATGGTCATGATCATTAATTAGAAGGACGCATCCAGATGGTGATTTACAAATCACTACGAAATCACATGCAGAAGAAGACATAAGAAAGAAAACCTAAGAAGAGGGAGATTAAAAATTAATTAAAAACAGTGCTTTCAAACTAAAAACATCACAAATAAGAGGAAAAACTATTATTTTCATTGAGGTCAGATGGACATGTCGTATTGAGGGTCCATATCCATCTGGCCTCAAATTGGGACAACCGCACACTAATCGCACTACCCCTGGCATCCACATTAAGCATGTCGATGCCCTTAACTTTAAGTCCCCTTGCATCAGATTTATGACATCATTTAAAATGTCTAGGCAAGGTTTTGAGGGTAGACGTGTCCTCAACTGTTGCAGATGCCAAAATTCCCAACACATGTTCCCTGACTCGTATTTTGAGTTGCCGGGTAGTGAGCCCGACATAAATTTTACCACAAGGGCAAGTTGCGTGATACACAACTGCACAACTAGTGCATGTAATGCGCTGTTTAATAGAAAAAGTTCTTGAGTTAGACAAGTCACAAAAAGAGCGCAGTATGTTGGGACAGGCTACGCATCTGCCGCAGGGGACACACCCACCCCAGACCGACGGTATCAGCTGGCCAAACATAGTCTGGGCAGCAGGTGGTCTTCATTGGGAACGAACGAGGTGGTCATATGAATTTTTGGATCTCCGAATTCCAAAATGGGGCCTGTCGGGAAGAATCTTGCGGAGAGTAGGGTCAGCTCTCAAAATGGACCACGATTTAGATACACAGTCCCTCATGGCAGGAAACTGAGCATGATACTGAGTAACAAATCTGACCACTTCATCACCATGAGGTTTTCTCTTGGGATACAGCAACTGATCACGCGCAGTATATTTTGCACGATGATAAGCGTTTTGCAATAATTCTCTGGATGATTAAATACTATTTTGCTACTGTCTGGACATTCATGTATGCATATAAGTCCCTATGCAGTGTTTTTGTCTTACTAACTAGTATGGGCGTGACACTCTGCAGGTTTTGACTATTGTTCACCACTGATTTTTATTACATGCTTTCATCTGCTGCTCCCAAATGAATTATCTTTATTGTCATAATAAACACTTTTGCATAAAAAAACTTGGACTTTGTTCGCCTCCTCTCTTTTCTTCTCTGTATTGTTTAGCGAATGTCCAGTGATTACTGATCTTTAATCCATGATTGTCATAATGATATATAAATAATTATGAATTTTTCACTTTTCTCATTGTTAAACTAGCCTAACAGGCCTAATAAAATCTGCCAGAGGAGTATGTGTTTTTGTTGTGCTCATGCATGCAACAGGTACAGTTTCACCTGCCCTACGATCTTGACTTGTGCGTTTGACCTCAGCAGCACATCTAATTTCTCATACCTCACCGCACGGCTGGCGCATATTAAAATTCGGAGGCAGCTAAAAGCTGTATTAATAAGTAAACTGGTTATGATGTGGAGTTAGTGTGAGGCCTAGCCAAAATGGCTATAAGGCACAGGTGATGGTATGGGACACAAGGTTGTGTAAGGCCGGGATGCCACATCTGGACAAAAGTTAGAGCTGGAGATCAAGTACCGAGAGATGGCCTCCACCATCAGGTTGTGGAAATGATCAATGTCCATGAACTTAAATGCCAACATTTGCAGGGAAAGCAGTCTGGAAATGTGGCCTTTTATCGTTTTGCAGATTGGGTGAGTTGCAGAATATTAATTGATGCACTGCTCTGTACAGCACAATCAAATGACCACTGCTTCAAGTCCTCTTCGTATTAAGAAATATCCAATGTATCAAAACATAAAATAAATAATCTGATCGTAAACAGCTTAACGAGTAAAAAAACCTAAAAACTCCAGCACTATGGGTTTTTTTGGCCACCACAACATTGCAATAAAATAAAATAAGAGGCGATCAAAACATTATATCTATCCAGATATGTTGACAGTAAAAACATCAACTAAAAGTACAAAAAATAGGCTATCACTTAGCCCCAGATCTGAAAAATAAAAATGTTAGAAAATAACTCTAAAAGTGCCTCTTTTTTTTAAATTGTCTCTCCAGTAAAGGAGACAAACTCTAGCATAGCGCCACCTATTGGAAGTAGCGATCCTAAAAGTCACAAGTGGATTTTTAACAATCCTTTGCAATATGACTCAGGATATATATATATATCTTTTTTTTTACAAATTTTTTGACAAATTTCTGAATTTTGTTTCACCACTTACATAAAAAAAATAAAATATATGTTTAATATCTGCAAACTTGTACTGACCTTATAAATCATATTGCCAGGTCAGTTTAGTGAGCCTGATGAATAAAAAAATCCATTATGGAATTGAACTTATTTTACCATTTCACCGCACATGTAATTTTTTCCCATTTTATAGTACACTATGTGGCAGAATCAATAATGTAATCCAAAAGTACAATATGTCTTGTAAAAATCAAAAACATATGGCTATATTATAAGAAAAACAGAAAAGGTATGGCTCTTAAAACAAGTCCAGGAGAAAACGAAAGTGCAAAAATGGAAAATGGCCACATCATGAAGGAATTAGGCTAGAGAATGCATGGACATAGAAGGGGTTAATTTACTTAATATTTTTATTGGAGAAATTAGAAATTTCACTAATAATTTACATGTAAACCTAGCCATAAAAAAAGCCAAAAAACCTTGTGAATTTTGGTACTTTAAATTTTGATTTATCCATGATCTTTTTTGGTTCTTTGTGTTTCATTTAACAAAATTTTTAGCGCAAGAATGAGGTAACTGAAATTTTGACTATGTGCTGAAATTAAAGTGAACCAGTCATGTACAATATGCTCTCAGAACAACAAGCAGTTCTGGGTGCAAATTTATAATCCCTGCCTAACTGTCCCTGTATCCAGTAGCATATGTGGTGCTCCTGGGGTTTCAGGCGCCAAAGGCTACTACACCTCCTTTAGGGTGTGGTACTTATCCCGGGTCTAAGGACGTTCGGTACCGGTTTTACCAACACACACAAATTACAGAGAAAGATGAGCATGACCATCTTCTGACGCTGCACATTCATTAGCCTGTTTGCATGCCCACAAGGGAGTGCTTTTATGCTAAGGGGGCCAACTAGCCCAGGGAACTAATGCCCTTGTGACTAGTCCCTGGCATATCATATGGGATCTTTAGAAATACATGTTATAAAGATCTCTTTATCTATGCTACTAGATGCTGGTACAGTTAGGCAGGGATTAGCAATATCACCCAGAACTTTTTGCAGTTTTGGGTGAATAGTGTACCTGACAAGTTCCCTTTAAACTTGTGGAAATTGTCACAAAGTATGTTACACAGTTTGAGCCACTTTGATAAATGTTGAAGCATTTTCATACTGTCTAAATCTAAGTTAGTCTGATCATTAATCAAGATGAATAGATCAGCACAACAGTTTGCAGTTTCTTAACAATATTCATTCCTTATATTGTGATTTTCAAATGTTAATGAAGCACTCCCATTATTTTTATTATTTTTCATTAAATGTGTGTATGTGTATAAAGTGTAGTGACAATGTATGGAGCATCAGATCTAGACTCCATAACTTTACATTATGAAAAAGACTTCTGCCTTACAGATAAAGCATAGAGTGATCCGGCTAGTCTGCATTGTGTTAAGGCCACGTGAGAACAGCCCTGGATCTCCGTGAAAATGGCGCTATATTTATACACTCACATTACACACCATACAGATATACACACATTTAATGGAAAAAAAATAATAGGAGTGCTTCTTTAAGCAATAATACCCATTGAGATGAAGAATGGTTATTCTTTCAGAATTTAGATGACTATAACAGTTCAATGTGAGATACCACTGTGAACCTGTTTCGCTTGTTAATGATTTTTGTTTGAAGCATAGCCAAAAAAGTAACAAACAGTTCAGCAGTATACTTCCCAGTGAGTGATGTGGTAATGATGGCTGAATATCTGATATCCCTCACCCGTGAAACTGTCAAAGTGTCTTTTCTTTCAAATATATTTTGTGGCACTGGGCCAGTATTTCTCTTTTTACAAGAACATTGTCATCTTATGAGAACAGTTCAATAAATTTAATTTAAATAATAGTGGTAACCGAGAAATGAAATCAATGCTTAATATTAACTAAGAGTGACAATAAGGATTGAAAACATTGTAGATATATTAACTGTTGTATAAACACAAAAAGATCATTTAGATATTATAGTTAAGCTTCACTTGTAAATAAAGAATAACTAGTCAATATCTTAAATAAAAAAAGATTAATTTAGAAGATTTTCTTTTCTAAGTTAAATTTTACTAAAATAAATATAAAGGGATTGATCCCTTTCAGTAAATGTTAATCGCAGGCTGTAGGAATTTTTAAAGAAGCCACCCCAAAAAAACAGGCTGTTCTCAGATCCTTTAGGAAGTCTCTACAGATGTTTGTGGTGTCTGATATTAGTCGTGGACCTGGTGTCCCATTGATTTTGTGGGAGTAGCTCTGAAGGCGCATTCTTTTGACATTGGCAGAGCCAATTGTACGTGGCTTTGTAGACTTCGTGCCGCTGCTGCAGACACTGCGATCACTTGCAAAGACTTGGACCTTTGGAAGACAAGTACAATGCAGTGTGTTTGTTTATAATAAATTGTAGCCGGTTAAATCCATTTACTGAGAAGTAGCAACCCCTTAACTAGAATGAACGAAAGAAACAATCTACAAGATAAATCCAACAAACTATAAGTACCATGGAGTTCACTTATTATTTTTTTCACAAATTATTTGAAATAAAATGTTTTAAAACCAGCATTTAATGTTTATTGCCATTTATCTCATCTGACAGTTTTCTATTTTGCTGTCAAAGTGAGAGATTTAAGTGTTGTACTATTACAAAATATTTTATTTCTACATACAAAATATTATTCTTTGGACATTTTTTTTTTAAAATGCACTATATGGGTCCAGAGATATAAGCCTTTCTAATTAGTACTAATTTTTATTTTTATTGTCTTTAAAAGGGAACGTGTCTCAGTATTCTTTGGAGTATTGTATTTAGGCTGCTCTGCATTATTATCCCGTGACCAATGCTCCTGTGGTAAAGACCATAAGAGTACAAGAAAGGGCCCACATCCCTGGAACTGCATGGCAGAGCTTTTTAGAAAATAAGAAATTCTGTAAGCGTAGCATAAATAAAATAACAGTAAAAATTGGTGACTTTTGTCCCGTGAAAATTCCTTTTTAAGAAAATATATAGTAGGCTACAGTTAAGAAAAAGTATAGGCTTTTTAATCTGCAAAAATACATATGCAGCTAGAATTAATTTGACAGATGTGCACTATGCTATTTACATGGAATGTCACAGTATTTTGCACTGTTTGTGCCATTGTGAAGTGACGCTAATACATTATCAAGTTTACTTTTACTACAACTGTATTCTAAAAAATATATTCTTATATTACATCCTTTGTCCATAGAAAATTGAGTGGAAATTTACAAGATATTTGTCAAACTTGTAGGAGTAAGTTAAATTGCAGATTCATAAATGTAGAATTACAGTGACAATTTAGATGAATGGCTACTTTCATAGCTTAGATATATCTTTTGACTTATCAATAAAGATTATCCAATATCACAAATATTCGGAAATATTCGGCTTCGTGAATATCCGACGAATAGGTCGCCGCTATGCAAATATTCAATGGGAAATGTAAGTCTATGGGAAGCCCGAATAGTTGCTATTTGGCAACTATTTGGGTTTTCCATAGACTTACTTTATGCATCGAATATTTACAAATAGTCGAATAGCGGCGACCTATTCGGTTAATATGGGCGTTGCCGAATATTTGAGGTATTCGATCATCCCTACTTATCAAGGATGTTCCTGAGTAGTGATGAGTGAGCCCGACTTGTAAATTTCAGGGTCTGCATTGGAGACCTAGTGTCCATGCACGGACTCCGAACACAAACGTCTCAGGACGTTCGTGTAAACTGTTTAAGTTTAACCACCCAGGGAAAAAAAAAAGGAAACAAACCTTATGTGTGCTATAAAATAATGTGGTAAAAGTAATAATGGTGGTAGTAAGGATTAGGGGACTGAAAAAGGAAGCAAAACGGTGAGTAAAGCAAAATACTTACCGAGTTTCTGCACGGCTGTTACAATTGTTCAAGGTCTGCTTATTAAATCTTAACAATATTCACTGATTTACATTACTTAGTCTGCGTGCTGTTTTCCTTCTTCATCTCCCCCTTTCTCTTAATCTCTTATTACTTGATTTACCAACAACTAACAACCCCCCTCCTCTCTCCCATCCCCCATTCAAACCTACTTACCGTATGTCTACCATTCTCCTTTTTCTCTTGGGCTACTTATTGACTAGATAGGTTTATAATTGTATGTCATTATAAATGCTGATTTATATATAATGATTTCTCTGCTATGTAATCTCTAAACAATTCATAGATATAACATCTAGATTTTACCCACTTTTTTAATACCTTATCTTTCTCCTCCAATCTTAGTGTTTTAACGTCATCACAGTATATCACACTCTTCAGATGTTCACTTCTACCCTATTGGATGCTCTCTCACTTTTCCTCTTTCAGTTTCTTTCTATCAATGTCATCTATTCACTCTTTGCCCTTACCCTTTTCCTGCCACCCATTTTTTTTCTTCTCTTTTTATATTTAAGGTCCTTTTATCTACGTTTGTATTTATGTACATACTTGTTCTAATATTTGCATATATTGTTACACCTGTATGTACTTCTTGTACCGTTATGTATATATTGTATATATTGTACGTCTCTTTATTTACATCTTTTGTACATAATAGATAACCTTGACAAAGACCTTAAAGTGAACCAATCACCAGGATTTTCCTATATAAACTAAAGCCACTGCTATAATGCTGCTATCATGCTGATTCTATACATACTTATAGTTGTCAGATTGGATGTATACTTTTTAAAATACAGGCAAGTAAAGTTACAGAAATGTACAGCTTTTTGACTGGCAGCAGCTACCGAACAGCTAATATGTGGGTTGGGTTTTGCTATCTATTCCTGCCACTGTCTGCTGCCTGGCCTTTCTAGATTCTAGATTGTGTGGGCTCCTTCCAGGTATGAGTCATTTCTGTCACATGATAGGGGCATGTTATAAATGCAGCTCATACAGTCTAATATCTACTATCTACAGAGGCAAGGCAGCACACAAGTGCAGGAATAGATAGCAAAACCCGAACCACATATTAGCTGTTCGGCAGCTGCTGCCAATCAAAAAGCTGTACATTTCTGTAACTTTACTTGCCTTTATTTCAAAAACTTAACATGCAATCTGACACTAAAGGTATGTCTGAATCAGCCTGATAGTGCCATATAGCACTGGCTTTAGCTTATATAGGAAAATACTTGTGATTTGTTTGCTTTAAGACAGTTGAAACAGCGGATTGTTTCTGTTTTCGTTGGTCTTGGATTGGAATAAATATCACTTTTTGCAGCAATATTGAATATATATGTCTATTCTGTGCTCAAGTTCTACTTCCTGTAATCCACACCACAACATGCCACAATGATGCTGGATCGGCTTCATCCTGATGTTGCAATACATGGTCACATTAGAAAATGTGATCTATCACTGGGGCCGTGGAACACGATGATGCAGCTGAGCGACTTCAATGAGAACCACGAACTGTGATCTCAGATGAAATCACCTCCATTGAACTCATTGAACTTGATGCAAATATTTCTGCACCAAACTACATTTCCTGGCAAAAAAATGCATGGAAAACACGTCACAAACATATGATGTTTTTGTTACTTTTTTCTGCCAGGAGATGAAGATTTGGTGCAGTAATTTATGGAACCAAATACTCAATGTCCACACATAGCATAATCCAGTAATCCAGCATTGAGTTCAATGAGTTCACTTGAGGTGAGTTCAATGAGTTCTCCTCAGGTGAGTACTGATGTCACCACTCCCATAGCTGCAGCTCCTTTAGTGCTTTCTGCAGCCCAGTGATTGGTCATGTGTTTTAATATGACTGCACATTGTGACCTCAGGATGTAGTAGAGCTGGGATCATCATGGGATGTTGTGCTGTGGATTACGTCAGACCTTCAAGGGTGTTTTGGGGCTTAATAAATGGGACAAACGGGGGTCTGTTTTTTCAAATAAAGGAATTATCTCTGTATTTTGAGTTTATTTCTTTTTACTTATGTAATTAGTAATGGAGGGGATGCACAGAGCTTTACCCATTGCTATTCCAGGGCTTCATAGCAGCTTTACTGTTTAGACAAATCACTGCCTTAATTAACCTCGTATATTACCTCGATTGCCGCCGCTCCAGGGCGATCAGTATGAGCTGGTTAAACGCAAGGATTGGTGCATCTAATGGATGTGATGATTCAGGGGTGACTGCATCTGCTATTTTTAGGCTGCAGAGGGCCCACAACTGTCTGATATACCCTGCTGAGTATCAAACTTGAGGGGGACCCCATGCCATTTTTTTTAATTTTTTTTAAAAATTTTTACAAAAAGCTGCTTGGGGTTCCTTGTATTTTGATCCACAACCAAAATAAAACACACAGCTGGGAGATACAGCCTCCAGCTATTTGCTTTATCTGTGCTGTGTGTCAAAATATAGGGGACCTTATGCTATATTTTCCAATTATTTGTTTTTATTCTCCCATTTAGGGACCTAGACCACTGGTGTGAGGGCAATCAATCACAGATTCTGGCACTGAGGGTGGGAGCTAAGTCTGACTGCAGCCAATCACAGATGCTGTCACATAGAGTATGTGGTGAAAGCAGTGAATATTAATACGATTTAATTAGCAGACCCGGAAGCAGCATGACAGCCACACAGAAACTCTGTAAGTATAATTGTCCTGTTTTAATCCACATTTTGCTTCCATTTGCAATCCCATAGCCCTTACTACCATCATTTTATAGCACTTAAGTTCACATCGCAATGGTGTTCGGTGTCCAGGCTCAAGTTTAGGTCAAGTCTAGTACCAAACAAGACTTTAAGTCCAGCCTGACCCACAAACCTGAACATTTGCCGGTTCACCCATCTCTAGTCCTGAATTATGTCATAGGGCATAAGGATAAGCACTATTTTTATGACAAAAACCTTAGGTACTACTTTAATTTGACAAACAAAATTGAACAAATGCTTTGTCCCCTCTTAAAAATGAAAGCACAATGATTGTTAGTAATGTTTAAAATATGGTGTTGAATTCCTACAAATGTTTTAATGTTGTAAGACTTTTTTTGTGTTTCTGAATCATTTTATTAGCAATTCAAGGCTCATTAAAATAAATACCAAAAATATATAGAAGCATAAAATTGTTTTGAATTAATTTGAAAACATTTGTAACATTCATTTGAGGTGCACAACCTAATATATATTATTTGATAAATTATTCCAGCATTATCTGTGTCATCCACATGAATGTTATTACTCAAATGAGGTTTAGAAACCTATTCAGTCTCTCTCACTAAAATAAGATTAATGCATGCAAATTTCAAACCACTTGTGCATCTATGAATCAGGACACCAAGGGCATTACTCTTTATTACTCTGTACTGTTGCAAATCATAGCTAGTCTCCCAGTGGAAAAAACTCATTTGACTGGGCCAATATTTCAAGCAAACCCCATTTCTGTTGTTTTCTCTATTTCTTTTAAAGTATCACATTTCCTTATAGATTATTATAGCTAATGCACATGTGTCAAGGAAGGATTTAACCAAAAAGTGATATTCACATTTAATTTACAGATGGTAGTAGTTTCTTGTACTAAAGACTAGTCACACATTTTAATAATTTGCAGAGAAATTTCTAGTTTTTCTTTAAACTGTTTATCAATATGTAGGCATTCCTCATAAACACTATCATTAAGCAGAACTCAAATCCTTTTTTTGTAGCTTGACATTATGCAAATACAAACAAGATAGGAAAAGGCATGAACAGTACATCCAAAAATCAGACTTTGATCTAATACCGCTAGGCAAAAATATATATATCATAACATGAGGTTGTTGGTTCAACATTCTGTTCAGAGTGTATGAAGCCCACTGCCACATCACAGCGAGCCGAGTGAGTGGGTCCCTAACTAATTTGAAGCCTTAAAAGTTCCGTGCTTTCTGCCAGCCACCACAGCAGTGACTATGTACCAGCAAGGCAGGTGACCTGGTGCCTCACAACACCCATGCTGCAAGGCTGAGCCCCATGACTAAAGGCCTGGACATTAGGAATGTCCAGCCATCATACCGCTCAAGAAGGAGATGTGTTCTGTGTACATGGTATGAATGTGCTTTGGTCAGACATGTGCATATCAATCCAAGAACAAAAGCAAAAGACCTTCTGAAGATGCTGGTAGAAGCTGGTAAGATTGAATCATTATCCACAGTGAAATGAATACTTCATCAACAAGGGCTGAAAGGCCACTCTGCCAGGAAGAAGCCATTACTCCAAAAGAAATATAAAAAGCCAGATTAAAGTTTTCAAATGCACACAGGAACAAAGACCTTCATTTTTGGAGACATATGCTGTGGTCTGATGAAACTAAAATGTAACTGTTAGGCCATAATGACTATCATTATGTTTGGGGGAAAAAGGAAGAGACTTTGAAGCCTAAGAACACCAAAGCAACTGTGAAACATGAGAGTGGCAGCATTATGTTGTGGGTTTTTTTTCCTGCAGGAGTGACTGGTGGACTTCACAAAATAGATGGCATCATGAGGAAAGAAGATTATGTGGTAATTCTGAAGCAACATCTCAAGACATCAGACAGGAATTTAAAGATTGGGTGGAAATGGGTCTTCTAAATGGACAATTACCTGACGCATACTGCCAAACTGGTTACAAAGTGGCTTAAGGATAACAAAGTCAATGTTTTGGAAGGGATGTTTGAGGAAGCGAGTGTTGCGGCTTCTCTTTCCCTTCCCTGATTTGTCTAACATAGGGAAGAGTGAAGTGGCCACTGAATAACTGGAGAGATCTAGTGACATAATGTCACATGAGCCCAGGAACAGCCATTATCAACACCGCAGGAACAGCGCCGGTAACAGAGGTACAGTCGGTACGGAAAGTATTCAGACCCCTTTAAATTTTTCACTCTTTGTTTCATTGCAGACATTTGGTAAATTAAAAAAGTTCTTTTTTTTCTCTTATTAATGTATACTCTGCACCCCATCTTGACAGAAAAAAACAGAATTGTATACATTTTTGCAAATTTTTTAAACAAGAAAAACTGAAATATCACATGGTCATAAGTATTCAGACCTTTTGCTCAGACACTCATATTTAAATGACATGCTGTCCATTTCCTTGTGATCCTCCTTGAGAAGGTTCTACTCCTTCATTGAAGTCCAGCTGTTTTTAATTAAACTGATAGGACTTTATTTGGAAAGGCACACACCTGTCTATATAAGACCTCACAGTGCATGTCACCCCATATGAGAATCATGAGGTCAAAGGAACTGCCCAAGGAGCTCAGAGACAGAATTGTGGCAAGGCACAGATCTGGCCAAGGTTACAAAATAATTTCTGCAGTACTCAAGGTTCCTAAGAGCACAGTGGCCTCCATAATCCTTAAATGGAAGAAGTTTGGGACCACCAGAACTCTCCCTTGACCTGGCCGTCTAGCTAAACTGAGCATTGTGGGACAAGAGTCTTGGTGAGAGAGGTAAAGAAGAACCCCAAGATCACTGTGGCTGAGCTACAGAGATGCAGTAGAGAGATGGGAGAAAGTTGCCCTCCACAAGTTGGGCTTTTATAGCAGAGTGGCCGATGGAAGCCTCTCCTCAGTGCAAGACATATAAAAGCCCACATAGAGTTTGCAAAAAAAAATACACAAAGGACTCCCAGACTATGAGATATAAGATTTTCTGGTCTGATGAGACAAAGATAGAACTTTTTGGTGATAATTCTAAGCGGTATGTTTGGAGAAAACAAGGTACCTCATCTCAGTGAAACATGGTGGTGGCAACATCATGCCAGGGGGGTATTTTTCAGCTACAGTGACAGGACAACTTTTTATATTGAAGGAAAGATGAATGTGGAGAAGTACAGAGATATCATGAAAGAAAATCTCTTCCAGAGTCCTCTGGACCTCAGACTTGGCCGAAGGTTCACCTTCCAACAAGACAATGATCCTAAGCACACCGCTAAAATAACAAAGGAGTGGCTTCAGAACAACTCTGTGACCCTTCTTGACCGGCCCAGCCAGAGCCCTGACCTAAACACAATTGAGCATCTCTGGAGAGACCAGAAAATGGCTGTCCACCAACGTTCACCATCCAACCTGATGGAACTGGAGAGGATCTGCAAGGAAGATTGGCAGAGTTTCCCCAAATCCAGGTGTGATAAACTTGTTGCATCATTCCCAAGAAGACTCATGGGAGTACTTAGCTCAAAAGGGTGCTTCTACTCGGAATACTTATGACCACGTGAAATTTCAGAGGTTTTTTTTTTATAAAATTTGCAAAAATGTAAACATTTCTGGGGTGTTTTCTGTCAAGATGCGGTGCAGAGTGTACATTAATGAGAAAAAAATTGAACTTTTTTGAATTTACCAAATGGCTGCAATGAAACAAAGAATAAAAAATTTAAAGGGGTCTAAATACTTTTCGTACCCACTGTAAGTGTAGATGTTATTTTACTTGATGAAAACATAGTCATTAAGAATGGGTTGACCAAGTAGTGGACAACCTCTTTAACATTATCATAAAAAAATAAATAATCCAAATAGAATGTGAAAAATGTGTGTCTCCATAATAATCTGGACCCCAAATAAAGATACTATAGTATAGACACCAAAAATATCACGGCTGAGCCATACATAAGAAAAATACAGATTTTTACAGAGCATAAGTATATCAATGTGCTTTATTATACAAAATAATAATTACAAATAATGAACAATAATAATAAACAAGGTAATAAATGCACATAATTGCAGCTAGGTATAAATGGAAGCAATAAAAAACAAGATTAACAAAATAAGGAAAATAATGTAGTAGAAAAAAGGCCAACTATTGTTTGTATAGAAGACAATTAGAACAGTGTGACAGGAAAATGCATGACAGTAAATATGTATATAATAATATACTACCTGAATGAGAGAGCACATTACAGTGAATTAAATGAATATATTGGAGTTGAATTCTGGTGGCAAGTGTAAGAACTGTAAGAGAAAATAAAGTAAACCTTTTTATAAACTCAAACCTGATTATGCTAATTGGAGCAGACACAGGGAAAGGACCACAGTTTCCATTATGTTCCAATCAGCCAAGCGTGTAGTGTAACAAGATTCATGTTATGGGTTTATAAATGTAATTTTGGATGATATACATACCAAAAGAGAAAATTGTACCCAAAGTCTCCTTGATATAAATACACTACAAGTGCATTTCAATAAATTAAAATATCATCAAAAAGTTAATTTATTTCAGTAATTCACTTCAAAAAGGGAAACGCATATATTATATAGAATCATTACACACAGAGTGATCTATTTCAAGTATTTATTTCTGTTAATGTTGATGATTATGGCTTGCAGACAAAGAAAACCCAAAAGCCATCATCTCAGAAAATTAGAATAATTACCACAAAACACCTGCAAAGGCTTCCTACGTGTTTAACATAATGCCTTAGTCTGGATCAGTAGGCTACACAATCATGGGCAGGGCTGCTGACTTGACAGATGTCCCGAAGGCAGTCATTGATACACTCTACAAAAAGAGTAAGCCAAGAAAGGTCATTGCTAAAGAAGCTGGCTGCTGTAACTAAGCATATTAATGGAAAGTTGAGTGGAAGGAAAAAGTGTGGTAGAAAAAGGTGCACAAGCAACCGGGATGACCACAGCCTTGATAGGATTGTTAAGAAAAGGCCATTCAAAAATTTTGGGGGATATTCACAAGGAGTGGACTGTTGCTGGAGTTAGTACTTCAAGAGTTACCACACACAGACGTTTTCAAGAACGGGATATAACTGTTGCATTCCTTGTGTCAAGCCACTCATGACCAATAGACAATGCTAGAAGCATCTTAACTGGACCAAGGAGAAAAAGAACTGGACTGTTGCTCATTGGTCCAAGGTGTTGTTTTCAGATGAAAGTAAATTTTGCATTTCAGGGTGTGGCCTGGACGGCAATGTGAGGAGACGTGTCTCTGGAGATCTCCTGTAAACACCCACAATAAATACCTGAACACCACTGTTATCACTGCCTCAGCCGGCTGTCTGGAAGATAAGGTGGTGAGAACTTGTCTGGGGTAAGTCTGGTGGATCCGGAGAGGTGCCATGGTCCGTCGCAGGCAGAAAGATACTGGAGGCGGGAAAGTCCCCAGCTCTCAAGATGGTGCCATGATAAGGAAGGAAGCTGAAAAAGCTAATGAAGCCTGTCAGCAGAGGATGCAGGTCGCTGCAAGGCTGGAGAAATTTGCCTGGAATTCAGAGAGATCCCTGCTGCATACAGATAAGGGAGGTGAGGAAGAGGAGTGGATAGACGCTGCCAATTCTGATGAGATGGGGGTTGGTGGAGAGCAGCAAGATAATACACTGGAGGTGGAGAAAGCACATAGTGCAGAGGAGACTACAGAAAACCCCACTCTAAAGGACATTTTTGCAGTGGTGTCCTTTTGTAAAGAGGCTCTGACTAGCCTGACAAAACAAGTTACAGGAATACAGGCAGAGGTGGCTGGCATTAAGAAAGACCACAAAAAGCCGACCTGAGAACAGGAGCTGTGGAGGAAAGAGTTGGGATAACAGAGGATCACATCACAAAACTACAAAAGTCTGAAAAAACATTTGCACAGCAGATAGCTGAAATCATTGCAAAAAACAATGACTTAGAGAATCGCTCTAGAAGAAATAACATCAGGATTGTTAGCATCCCTGAGAAAGCCGAAGGAAGAAACCCCACTAAATATGTAGAAGGCTGGCTCAGGGGGAAAATTGGTGCTGATGCCTTATCCAAGCTCTATGCCGTGGAACGTGCACACAGAGTCCCAATGCAGCCACAGCCAGCTGGCAGGGGCCCTCGCACTATGCTAGCTAAGCTCCTTAACTACAGGGACAGGGTCACTATACTGTGAAAGGCAAGAGACATGGAGGATCTTATGATTGATGGCCAGAGAATTTCCATATACCCGGACTATTCCATTTCTGTTCAAAAGCTACGTATGACTTTTACTGCAGTAAAGAGGCGTCTGCGAGAGATTGGGGTGCACTACTCAATGATGTTCCCGGCAAAGCTAAGAGTGACGGCATTGGAGCGGGTGCACTTTTTTAGAACTCCGGAGGAAGCCATGCAGTGGTTGGACGCAAATGAAAAGCGGATCCGTGTGAAGGAATGAGCTGACTGTCTGAATCTGCAGTGTATTGGAGAAGGCTGGCTGAGGCTCTATGAAATCCTTAGGCGCTAACAGGGGACGCTTCTTGTTTTTCTTTCTCCCCCTTTTTTTTTTTTATTTTATTTTTATCTCCTCCTTCCCTTTGGGATTGAGGTAGTATGCAGGGGGAATACGAAGGGTTTGATGTGAGCTTCGCAGGACATGGGGACTGCCTAATTAGGCATGGTGTTGGTATTTACAATTTGAGATTCCAGTTTAATTACTGTTCGCCATTTTACTGTTATATTAGTTGAGTGGAATATGATTATACATAGACAGGGTGGGAGTGGAGAACTGTTGGAAAAGGGACGAGTTTCAAAATGTGTCTAAGAGGGGAAGGCGAGGGAGGTGGGGAGGAATTTAGTAAGGATTATGGACCAGGTTTGGAAAACCCGATGCTTCAAGGGAGTACTCAAAAACAGGAAGTGGTGGGGAGCAGGAGGGGAGGGGAGCAGGGGGGAGGGGGGTAAAGGGGTAGGGAAAAGGCAGCATGGGGAGGTACTACAAGGTTTGATGGTTTTACTAGGTGGGATCATGGGGGATAGAATTAATGTGTTGAGTTGGAATATTAGAGGGCTATCAGATAGGTCTAGGAGAGCGGCAATAATTAAATATGTTCAAGATCAGAATCCGTCAGTAATATGTCTACTAGAAACTCATCTAACAAAGGGGACAACACATGTTTTAAATAGGAGATGGGTGCAGAAGGCCTATCATTCCACCTTTTCCAACTATGCAAGGTGTGTATCACTGCTGATCCATAACACTGTGCAATATGAAGCGATAGAAGTGTATGTGGATAAAGAGGGACAGTGTGTGGCCGCCAAGTGTAAAATATTTGGCAGACTCATGTGTATAGCTGCAATATATATACCACCTCCATATATGTGCACCAAACTAAGGGAGATAAGAGAGTCCTCTGAGAAGGGGGGAGTAATCCCTTTTTTACTGGTGGGGGACTTCAATAATGTGATAGACCTGTACTGGGATAGGAGTAGTAGACCTCCAGGTATTCAGGATAGCTGTATGACTTTGTTTGGCACTCTTATTGGGGAACTTGGAATGGTGGATGCCTGGTGAGTGAGGAATGGGAGGGTATCCTGCTTCTCTTGTTACTCGGCTTCACATAACACTTTGTCCCACATTGACATGGCTCTAGCTAGGGATCTGATGGACGCAATGATAGGCGAAGTGCAATATTTGACAAGAGTGATTTCAGATAATAGCCCGATTTTAGTGTCCATGCGACGGGGGACCCTGAAAGGGGGAAGGAGGGGAGAGTGGAAGCTTCATCCAGCATGGATCCATCATATTAATATGGGTAATATACAACGGGATCTCGGGGAATTCTTTATCCACAACGAGGGTAGCACTGGTCCCCTGGTGGTATGGGATGCGATGAAGGCATACCTCAGGGGGCTCCTGTTCAGGGATATCTGTAAATGCAAAACACAGACGAGGCAGGATGAGAAAAATAGCCTGGAGGCCTTAGATAAGGCGGAGCTGGAAGCAATTAGGAGTAATACTGCAGACGCGAAGCAAAATCTTAAGCAGGCGCATGAACAAGTTAATAAGATGCTTTTGGAGAAGGCGGTAAGGAAGCAGGCATTCCAAAAACTGCATTTTTATGAAGAGGGAGAAAAAGTTGGTCATCTATTATCGGTCATAGCTGCAGCTCAAAGGAGTAGCTCATTTGTGCAGGGTATGGACACGGTGGAGGGGACACAGGTCACTGAGGTTGAGGAGATCCTTGGGGTCTTTAAGAACGCATGACGTTAAAAATATACTTATTAACGTATTTGGGGCCTTTTAGGTCCCCATGCACGTAATGTAGAAAAACACACTTTAATAACTTTCACAAGTTTATTTCAAAATTGCTCTATAAAATATGAATAGTGGACACAATTTTAATTATAATTTTTTACAGAAAACACCAAAAAAATCTTTTTTTTCCCCAAATTTCACGCAAAGACATGAAAACACACAAAAACGCATAGAAATCTATAGCAAACTAGCTGCGGCTACATTTTTATTCTAATTTTCTTTTCTATTATATTAGTCCTCCAAACAATTCTGACATGTTATTTTTTCAGAAGAGTGTTCTTTGCAAACAGTTTCACTACAAGTGGAACAATATCGCTCAGTTTTCCTCTCTATGTTTCTTGGACACATGAAACAACGCTTTCGTTTTCTTTCTCCTGGCTCTGGAATAATCTGAAACTGTACACCACACCGTTTCATTGCTTCTTTAGTTTACTTTGGCAAGCATTTCAAGTCGCTTCGCTCTATCATGTGAGGCATTACAAGTTCATGACAAAGGTCCTTCAAGAATATGTGTCTCCTGTCCTTCCTCTGTGCATGAAATTCCGGATGAGTTTCTGTATAAATAATGAATGAATTTAGGGCTGCTACATCAAGCATATTTGAAAATAGTACTACAGGCCATCGTTTTGTTTGCCTCTTACACGAATATTCTCCCACCATCTCATCCATTTTATCTATACCTCCTTTTGTTGCATTGTAATGCAGGATGATTTCTAGTTTCAATTTTTAGTTATTGCTGTCAACACTGCAATCGTGATTCATGGTACTGAGTAAAATTACAGATTTCTCCTTCTTCGCCTTGTAAGATACCAAAGTCGCTTTGTTATTGAATCCAAAGACACTCTCATAAAGTGCTCGCTGACGATTGTGTTTGAGTGCTGCTGGAATTTCTCGTCTGTTTTACTTTATAGTACCAACAATAAATGTAATAGCTTTTGCAAGCAGAAAATTGCCTAGTTCAACATTGGTGAAATAATTGTCCATGGTGATGTTTCTACCTGAATTGAATATTGGAACAGCAAGAGTTTTGACTATTTCAGACCCCAGATTCTTCTGTACTGGTGCACCAACCTCTTTGCCACAGTAGATTACGCCATTTATGCCATAATAATTTGCAGAATCACACATCCGGAAGATTTTTATTCCGTATTTGGCTGGCTTGCTGGGCATGTATTGTATGAATTTGCAGCGTCTTCTGAACGGTACAAGTTGCTCATCTACAGTAACATTAGTACTAGGATTGTAAAGTTTTGTGCAATTTTTGATAAATATGTTCCAGATATAACTGATAGGGGCTAATTTGTCTGTTTGAAACCTTGCTGCACGAGTTTGCTTATCATCAAAGCGAATGATTCTTCTAATTTCCTCATATCTGCCCACTGACATTGTCGCCTTATAGTGTGGATCAGAAAGTGGGTCCAGAAATAATTCTCGTATTGGGACATCATACGATTTTTGACTCCCTGCCAGCAGTAAAAGTCCAATATATGCATAAAGTTCCTCTTTTCAGATATTTTTCCAGGACTTATTTTTTGCAGAAGCGATATGTCTTCCTTCTAGGTATGAACATAATAGGACCTCTTCTGCAATATTGTCAGAAAAATAAGTACAGAATACATCTTTAGGGGTAAAGTAACTGGGACTTCCCACAGCTCCTTGAGCCTGTCTCACAATATTGTGTATTGGAGTACGTCCGACTAATGTAGGATTACTGTCCCAAAAAACATTTGTTTTGGATGTTCTACTTATCACTTCTTGAGGATCCACTAGATTCACTTATTCATCATCAGAAGAATCACTGGATGTGGATGTTTTATTAGCTGGTGGCAGATATTCTTCATCAGACAAAGATAGTTCACTTTCATCATCGCTTTGAAACATAATCGCTTCAAACTCTTGGTCAGTCAGATGCTTGGAGGAAGACTGTGCCAATGCTGACTAGATGTTAGCAAACTAAAAGAAAAAACAATGAACACAATCAGAGTTGCCCACTCTTTGCTTGTGTGTGACACACTGTAAGTGTAATGTCCCCCCTTCTTCCTCTCACCCTCAGCAGCTCTTACCTTTTATACTTTTAGGTGGTGTACAATTCTCTGGATTTTTGTAGCTCACAAGCTCTAGCCTTTGCAAGCTTCTTAGAAACAGAAACTGAAAATGAATCAGATTTCCTCTCAACAGCTTATCTTATCACAGGTCCTTCAGCTATTAGCTCACAGTGTATACTGTCCTTAGTACTCTATACACAGCTCATTACTGTGTTCAGAGGACCTGAGGTGATGTCATGGCCTTATCACTCCCTCCAAAAATCACATGACATCCTCACATGTTGTTATCCACACCCTGGCCCCTCCACCAGCATTACTGAGTACAAATAAAGTAACTTGAGACACAAACACTTCTGAGAACATGATAAAAACAGCGGGGGCCTAAAAGGCCCCCAATTCATACAGGTGTAGTTTTCACCAAACAAGCATTGTTACACCATAATGCCTATGAAAACAATTATATGAACAACTGGATATTATCAACAACGACATACTTGAGGAATACCTGGAGTTTCAAAATTTTAACTAAAGTAATTTTGCAGATAATAGCCAAAATGTAAACATGGGGGCCTAAAAGCCCCCCAATATGCGTTCTAGGTTTAAAGATTTCTATCGCACGCTATATTCTTCTAGCGGAGAGATGAAGGTGGAAGAGGTGGACTCATTTCTTGAGAGAGGTGAGCTTCCTGTGTCGTCTGTGGCAGATAGAGATAAATTGGAGTCACCTATTACTATTGATGAACTGGAGGATGCTCTGCATGGCATGAGCAATGACAAGGCACCGGGAGCAGACAGGCTACCGGTTGAAATTTATAAACAGTTAGAAGAAATACTATTACCCAAACTATTGAAAGTCTTTGAGGTGGCGGAGGGGGAAGGTGTATTGCCTGAATCTATGAGAGAAGCAATAATAGTAGTAATTCCTAAGGAGGATAAAAATCCGAGGCTTCCAGACTCATATAGACCAATCTCGTTATTAACAGCGGACGTGAAGCTTCTGGCTAAGGTGTTGTCAAACCCGCTGACTGGAGTTATATCTAACCTAATACATATGGATCAATCAGGGTTCATGGCCAATAGGTTGACAGCTGCTAATATCAGGAGATTATACCTTAATCTACAGTTGCCGCCTGACAACCCTTGCCGGAGGGTGATCACTTCTCTAGATGCCTAGAAAGCGTTCGATAGTGTTGAGTGGGGGTATCTGTGGAAAGTGTTGCAGCATATGAGTTTTGGCCCACGGTTTGTAAAGTGGGTGCAGCTGTTGTATAATAGGCCTACTGCTAAAGTTAGAGTTAACGGTATGACCTCCGCAGAGTTCGAGTTGCATCGGGGGACAAGGCAGGGCTGCCCACTATTGCCGCTCCTATTTGCTATTGCAATAGAGCTTCTGGCTGTGGCCATTAGGAAATCGAAGGAGATCCATGGATTTAGATATGGGCATTTAGAGGAGAAAATAGCTCTTTATGCCGACGGCTTATTACTTTTCTTGGGGGATCCATCAGCCTCATTGGATCATGCCATGCAGGTAATAGAGAAATTTGGAGAAGTTTTGGGACTGACCATTAATTGGTCTAAATCGAGCCTCTTTAAAGTGGATGGGGAAGTAACCTGGACAAATGGTGATACTGGGGCTAACAAATTGAAGAGTGTGGACGAAAGTGTTGCAGCATATGAGTTTTGGCCCACGGTTTGTAAAGTGTGTGCAGCTGTTGTATAATAGGCCTACTGCTAAAGTTAGAGCTAACGGTATGACCTCCGCAGAGTTCGAGTTGCATCGGGGGACAAGGCAGGGCTGCCCACTATTGCCGCTCCTATTTGCTATTGCAATAGAGCCTCTGGCTGTGGCCATTAGGAAATCGAAGGAGATCCATGGATTTAGATATGGGCATTTAGAGGAGAAAATATCTCTTTATGCCGACGACTTATTACTTTTCTTGGGGGATCCATCAGCCTCATTGGATCATGCCATGCAGGTAATAGAGAAATTTGGAGAAGTTTTGGGACTGACCATTAATTGGTCTAAATCGAGCCTCTTTAAAGTGGATGGGGAAGTAACCTGGACAAATGGTGATACTGGGGCTAACAAATTGAAGAGTGTGGATGAATTTAAATATCTAGGCCCCTGTTTGTATTTCAAAGAAAAGATTTAAAGGGATAAACTCGCTGTTGGTGTGGGGTAAAAAGCAGCCTAGGGTGCGATTAGAGATTTTACAAAGGCTGAAAGATGAGGGGGGTCTAGCAATCCCAAATCCGGAATTGTATTATATGTCAACATCTCAGGAGGTGGTCTGATCGAGAGAAAGATGGGGGCATTAAAGAAGTGCTGGAATACATAGTTGGTAGAAGTCCATTGGTAATGGGACTAGAGGATGGTGTGGTGGGGCTCCTGGGTGGAACATCTCCTACAATGGCACTTATAAATAAGACCTGGGAGAAGCTGAAAAAGGTGAGAGGGGTGACCCGGTTAACTAAGTTTACACCTATCTGGGATAACAGTTATCTCCCGGAGATTCAGAAAATGGGGAATATTGAGGAGTGGAGACACAAGGCTGTAATATACATGCATCAGATATTGGACTGAGGAATTTTGAAATTGTTCCCACAGTTACAGAGTGAGTTTCAGTTGCCGGCATCTGGCTGGCTCCACTACAGTCAATTGAAACATGCGACTGCAGCCCAAGCGGCTAAAAAAAAGTGTGGACATACTGACTGACCTGGTACTGGAGTATGTGTGTAAGGGGGGAGGAAGCACTAAAGGGATAATTTCTGACACGTATAAAGATATACTACATACCTTTCTTTTAGACTACCCACTGAAAACTAAATCAAAATGGGAGGAGGAAGTTGGGACGATAACGGAGGAGGTGTGGGAGAGTATCCTGGAGTATGTACCTAAACTCTCTATGAGCGAACCGGCCAGACTATCCCACCTATACGTGATTCACCGGGCATATAGGTCTCCCTTACTGATGTTTAAAATGGGGTTGAAAAGGAATTCAGAGTGTCTAAGGTGTCAGGGATCTCACGCAGGTATTTTTCATATGATGTGGTCTTGTCCGAGACTGGTCTCCTTTTGGACTAAGGTTATCCACAAGATAGTAAGAACATATGGGTGTGTCCTTCCCAGGGACCCATTGATATGCCTATTGGGATATGTTGAGGAGCTTGGGGTGGAAAATTGCCATTGCTAGTCTGCTGTATGTGGCAAGAAAGCTAATTGCCAGGTCCTGGATTAAAAAAGACCCCCCCGACCAGGGGAGAGTACATTAAAAGGGTGAAATGTATTCGTCAGCTGGAACAGGGAGTGTATGAAAGAAGGGGGAATGTTAAAATGTTTGAGAAGCTATGGTCTCCTTGGCTGCAATGTGAATAGGACGAGTGATGGACCAGTAAACTGATTTGGGACCGGGATAGCTGTCAGAGACCCCTGATGTGTGTGTTTTGTTTTATTTGTGTTACTAGTAGTTCCTCCTGCACAGCGGGATGATCGGGATGGTTGCTATACTGCAGTTAGAGGGTATTCTAAATGTGTACTAAATGGGATGTAGTACTGGTGAGGAGTGTTGCTGCCGGGGAAGGGGGCGGGAGAGGGAGGGAATAGGGTAATAGATATGATAAACTTAATTAGGATGCCGATTTGTTATACTGTTGTATGTATTCTGTTTTAATAAAAAAGTATTTGATTTAAAAAAAAAAAAATTGCATTTCATTTGGAAATCATGGCCCCAGAGTCTGGAGGAAGATTGGAGAGGCCACAATCCAAGCTGCTTGAGGTCTAGTGTGAAGGTTCCACAATTAATGATGGTTTGAGAAGCCATGTCATCTACTGTTTTAGGTCCACTTGTTTTATCAAGACCAAAGTCAGTGCAACAGTCTACCAGCAAATCTTAGAGCATCTCATGCTTCCCTCTGCCAACAAGCTTTTTGGAGATGGAAATTTCATTTTCCAGCAGGACTTGCTACCTGTCCACACTGCCAAAAGTACCAATGCCTGGTTTAATAACCACAGCATTACTGTGCTTGATTGGCCAGCAAACTCCCCTGACCTAAACCCCATAGAGAATCTATTGGGTATTGTCAAGAGGAAGATGAGAGACACCAGACCCAACAATGCAGATGAGCTGAAGGCTGCTATCAAAGCAACCTGGGCTTCCATAACACTTCAGCAGTGCCACAGGCTGATTGCCTCAATGCCAAGCTGCAAAAGGAGCCTTGACCAAGTATTGAGTGCGTTTATTGTACATGTTATTCAGTAGGCCAACATTTCTGAGTTTAAAAATCATTTTTTCAGTTGGTCTAATAAATTATTCAATTTTTTTAGATAATACCTTTTGGGTTTTCCTTGGCTGTAAGCCACAATCATCAACATTAACAGAAATAAACACTTGAAATAGATCACTGTTTGTAGGACTCTATATGACATATGCATTTCCGTTTTTGTATTGAATTACTGAAATAAGTTAATTTTTTGATGATATTCTAATTTATTGAGATGTACTCGTATTTAGATAAATGTATTGGATTACATTTTTTAATCATTAAATTCTGCTGTTTTTTTTCAATCCAATTGTCCATGAATATAGAATAAGGCTTTTAACCCTGCAGTCTGTCTTTACTAATATCTATGCAATAAAGAGTGATTTGAAAGAGCTTGTTGACTACAAGCATGGCACTGTCATAGAATACCACTGTTGCAAAAACTGACCTTTTCTATTTCTCCCACTCTACATTACCTTCGACCGAAGTGGAAGTGTTTAGAAGCACTGTAACTCAGTTATGGAGTCATGGAGTGGAAGATGGCATAAAGTTGCGGAACAGAATCTCTGTGGGTGAAAGCAAATAGTGAATAAAAGTTGCCAACACTTTCATAACTCCATAACTGCAGAGGTATTGAACACATAACAAATTTTCTAAGTAAATTTATTTTTAAAAGTGCAATTTTTAAAGTTACTAGTTACATGATTTTTTTTCACTAGATGTTGATAACAACTCATCCAATCCATAAACACAAAATAATCAAACCATGGATGTCCATAAATGTGATGTGTAAATAGTGATGTGTAAAAATGAGAAATGACACAGGAAGAAAGTATTGAACACGCTTACTTAAATTTATTTAATACTTCTAACAAAAGCCTTTTATGGTGATGACTTCTTTAAGACGCCTTCTGTATGGTGTAACTGAAAAACTAGCTGCATGCATTGCTCAGGTGTGATTTTTGCCCATTCTTCCACACAAACATTGTTCAAATCCTGTAAGCTCTTTGGCCATCTTTTATGAACGTTATGCTTTAGTTCCTTCCATACATTTTCTATTGGATTTAGGTCACATTATTGGCTGGGCCATTTTAGCAACTTTACTTTTTTTTCTCTGAACCAAATTGAGAGTTTCCTTGGCTGTGTGTTTGGGAACATTGTCTTCCACGGTCATCTCCCTGTTTTTGGTGACTAGTGGCAGCTTTTGGTTTGAAACAAGTCATCTCCATCTTGGACTTTTCATTTAATTTGTGGTTTCATTTCTCTGGGTACTAAAACAGTTAAAGTCAGAATTACTGCTAGCAGTTTTCCTGCAGTCTTGTCAGCTGGAGATGCTCTGTAGCCTCGCCCCTTTGTGTTCAACTAGCCAGGTTTCCCAGCAATCTTTGCTGATTATTAGAGATGAGCGAACCGGTCCCGGTTCGGCTCGAGGCCGGTTCGCCGAACGGAGGTCCCGTTCCAGTTCGGCTCGTCGAACGTTCGACGAACCGAACTTGAACTGCATAGGAAACAATGGCAGGCAATCACAAACACAGAAAAACACCTAGAAAACACCCTCAAAGGTGTCCAAAAGGTGACAAACAACTCAAACACATGTGAAAGTGACAAGGACATATACTCATGCGAAAACAAAACAGCTGGACAAGGAAAAAGAGGAGGACACACAGATATAGGCATGGCACGCCCTTCTAAAGTCATGTAAAACACCGCAAGGTGACTCCAAGCGGAGTCTCCCTTTTTTCCAAAAATTGGGCCACACACACACACCCACCCCTTCAGTGGCAGCAGTTGTGCCCCAGTTGTACACTTCACAGCTAGATTTGCATCAAGCACATTCAAAAATACGCCATTCTTATCCGTCCCCAGGATGACACCGGGGTAGGTAGCAAAGTCTTTCCTGATCCCAGCTCTGTTCATCTTGGCTTCTTTTAAAAACAATGTAAGCAAGGGTTACTCCAAGCGGAGTCTCCCTTTTTTCCAAAAATTGGGCCCCACACACACCCACCCCTTCAGTGGCAGCAGTTGTGCCCCAGTTGTACCCTTCACAGCTAGATTTGCATCAAGCACATTCAAAAATACGCCATTCTTATCCGTCCCCAGGATGACACCGGGGTAGGTAGCAAAGTCTTTCCTGATCCCAGCTCTGTTCATCTTGGCTTCTTTTAAAAACACAGCAAGCAAGGGTTACTCTAAGCGGAGTCTCCCTTTTTTCCAAAAATTGGGCCCCACACACACCCACCCCTTCAGTGGCAGCAGTTGTGCCCCAGTTGTACACTTCACAGCTACATTTGCATCAAGCACATTCAAAAATACGCCATTCTTATCCGTCCCCAGGATGACACCGGGGTAGGTAGCAAAGTCTTTCCTGATCCCAGCTCTGTTCATCTTGGATTCTTTTAAAAACACAGCAAGCAAGGGTTACTCCAAGCGGAGTCTCCCTTTTTTCCAAAAATTGGGCCCCACACACACCCACCCCTTCAGTGGCAGCAGTTGTGCCCCAGTTGTACACTTCACAGCTACATTTGCATCAAGCACATTCAAAAATACGCCATTCTTATCCGTCCCCAGGATGACACCGGGGTAGGTAGCAAAGTCTTTCCTGATCCCAGCTCTGTTCATCTTGGCTTCTTTTAAAAACACAGCAAGCAAGGGTTACTCCAAGCGGAGTCTCCCTTTTTTCCAAAAATTGGGCCCCACACACACCCACCCCTTCAGTGGCAGCAGTTGTGCCCCAGTTGTACACTTCACAGCTAGATTTGCATCAAGCACATTCAAAAATACGCCATTCTTATCCGTCCCCAGGATGACACCGGGGTAGGTAGCAAAGTCTTTCCTGATCCCAGCTCTGTTCATCTTGGCTTCTTTTAAAAACACAGCAAGCAAGGGTTACTCCAAGCGGAGTCTCCCTTTTTTCCAAAAATTGGGCCCCACACACACCCACCCCTTCAGTTGCAGCAGTTGTGCCCTAGTTGTACACTTCACAGCTACATTTGCATCAAGCACATTCAAAAATACGCCATTCTTATCCGTCCCCAGGATGACACCGGGGTAGGTAGCAAAGTCTTTCCTGATCCCAGCTCTGTTCATCTTGGCTTCTTTTAAAAACACAGCAAGCAAGGGTTACTCTAAGCGGAGTCTCCCTTTTTTCCAAAAATTGGGCCCCACACACACCCACCCCTTCAGTGGCAGCAGTTGTGCCCCAGTTGTACACTTCACAGCTAGATTTGCATCAAGCACATTCAAAAATACGCCATTCTTATCCGTCCCCAGGATGACACCGGGGTAGGTAGCAAAGTCTTTCCTGCTCCCAGCTCTGTTCATCTTGGCTTCTTTTAAAAACACAGCAAGCAAGGGTTACTCTAAGCGGAGTCTCCCTTTTTTCCAAAAATTGGGCCCCACACACACCCACCCCTTCAGTGGCAGCAGTTGTGCCCCAGTTGTACACTTCACAGCTACATTTGCATCAAGCACATTCAAAAATACGCCATTCTTATCCGTCCCCAGGATGACACCGGGGTAGGTAGCAAAGTCTTTCCTGATCCCAGCTCTGTTCATCTTGGCTTCTTTTAAAAACACAGCAAGCAAGGGTTACTCCAAGCGGAGTCTCCCTTTTTTCCAAAAATTGGGCCCCACACACACCCACCCCTTCAGTGGCAGCAGTTGTGCCCCAGTTGTACACTTCACAGCTACATTTGCATCAAGCACATTCAAAAATACGCCATTCTTATCCGTCCCCTGGATGACACCGGGGTAGGTAGCAAAGTCTTTCCTGATCCCAGCTCTGTTCATCTTGGCTTCTTTTAAAAACACAGCAAGCAAGGGTTACTCCAAGCGGAGTCTCCCTTTTTTCCAAAAATTGGGCCCCACACACACCCACCCCTTCAGTGGCAGCAGTTGTGCCCTAGTTGTACACTTCACAGCTACATTTGCATCAAGCACATTCAAAAATACGCCATTCTTATCCGTCCCCAGGATGACACCGGGGTAGGTAGCAAAGTCTTTCCTGATCCCAGCTCTGTTCATCTTGGCTTCTTTTAAAAACACAGCAAGCAAGGGTTACTCCAAGCGGAGTCTCCCTTTTTTCCAAAAATTGGGCCCCACACACACCCACCCCTTCAGTGGCAGCAGTTGTGCCCCAGTTGTACACTTCACAGCTAGATTTGCATCAAGCACATTCAAAAATACGCCATTCTTATCCGTCCCCAGGATGACACCGGGGTAGGTAGCAAAGTCTTTCCTGATCCCAGCTCTGTTCATCTTGGCTTCTTTTAAAAACACAGCAAGCAAGGGTTACTCCAAGCGGAGTCTCCCTTTTTTCCAAAAATTGGGCCCCACACACACCCACCCCTTCAGTGGCAGCAGTTGTGCCCCAGTTGTACACTTCACAGCTACATTTGCATCAAGCACATTCAAAAATACGCCATTCTTATCCGTCCCCAGGATGACACTGGGGTAGGTAGCAAAGTCTTTCCTGATCCCAGCTCTGTTCATCTTGGCTTCTTTTAAAAACACAGCAAGCAAGGGTTACTCCAAGCGGAGTCTCCCTTTTTTCCAAAAATTGGGCCACACAGACACCCCATCAGTGGCAGCACTTGTGCCCTAGTTGCAAACAGGATGTTTTGATTTGCATCAAGCACATTCCAAATCCACAAGCATTTACTCTCCCCAGGATGACACAGGGGTAGTAAATTCCTTGTGGATCCATGACTTGTTCATTTTGATGAACGTCAGTCTGTCCACATTGTCACTGGACAGACGCGTGCGCTTATCTGTGAGCACACACCCAGCAGCACTGAAGACACGTTCAGAGACAACGCTGGCAGCTGGACACGACAAAATCTCCAAGGCGTAACTGGAGAGCTCTGGCCATTTTTCTAGGTTTGAAGCCCAAAATGAGCAAGGCTCCAGTTGCACAGTCATGGCATCGATGTTCATTTGTAGATACTCCTGTATCATCCTCTCCAGCCGTTGACTATGTGTCAGACTTGTTGTCTCTGGTGGCCTTGCAAAAGAGGGTCTAAAAAAATTATGAAAAGATTCCATAAAATTGCTGTTACCAGCACCAGATACGGTCCTACTGGTATGGGTAGACTGTTGAAGATGACGAGACCGTCCCATGTTTGTCAAGTTACAACTGGGAGATTCCCTCCCTGCACCTGCACGGTTGTTTGGTGGAAAAGCCGAGCTAAGATCGAGTAACAGCTTCTGCTGATACTCCTGCATACGTGCGTCCCTTTCTATGGCTGGAATTATGTCACAAAATTTGGACTTGTACCGGGGATCTAATAGTGTGGCAATCCAGTAGTCATCATCACTTCTAATTTTGACAATACGACTGTCATGTTGGAGGTAGTGCAACAAAAAGGCACTCATGTGTCTTGCGCAGCCATGCGGACCAAGTCCACGCTGTGTTTGTGGCATAGAGGTGCTACCCGTTCTTTCTTCCTCTGACATCTCCCCCCAACCTCTTTCAACTGAAATTTGACCAAGGTCTCCCTCATCCGCTGAGTCTTCCATGTCCATGGACAGTTCGTCCTCCATTTCTTCATGTTCTCCTGCACCTTGCTCAACATTTCGCCTGCTACTATGCGCCCTTGTCGATCCCTGTCCCCCATGGTCCCATGCCTGCTGCGTTGGTGATGATGAACGTCTGGACCTTGGTGATGTTGTTGTCCCTTGCGCATATGAATCCTCCTGTAGTTCCTCCCCTTCATGTTGTCCCACCCCCTGACTCCGAATAGTGTTTAGCGTGTGCTCCAGCATGTAAATGACTGGAATCGTCATGCTGATAATGGCATTGTCAGAGCTAAACATATTCGTCGCCATGTCGAAACTGTGCAGAAGGGTGCATAGGTCCTTGATCTGAGACCACTCCATCAGGGTGATCTGCCCCACCTCTGCATCTCGTTGGCCCAGGCTATACGTCATGACGTATTGCACCAGGGCACGGCGGTGCTGCCACAGTCGCTGTAACATGTGGAGAGTTGAATTCCAGCGTGTCGCCACATCGCATTTCAGGCGATAAACCGGCAGGCCGAAAGACTTCTGTAGCGATGCAAGTCGCTCAGCTGCGGCGCTTGAACGGCGGAAGTGAGCAGACAGTTTTCGTGCCCTGTTCAGAAGGCCATCTAGGCTGGGATAGTGTGTTAAAAATTGCTGCACGACAAGGTTCAACACGTGAGCCATACAAGGTACGTGTGTCACCTTGCCCAGGCAAAGGGCCGCACCCAGGTTTGCAGCATTGTCGCACACGGCCTTACCAGGCTGCAGGTTGAGTGGAGACAACCATTTATTAAACTCGGACCGCAGAGCTGACCACAACTCCTCAGCTGTGTGACTCTTATTCCCAAGACATGTCAAGCTAAAGACCGCCTGATGCCGTTGCGCTCTGCTGCCAGCATAGTAATGAGGGGTGCGTGATTCCTTCTGCGCAGTGAGAACGCTGGTGGCCTGACCAGGCAGGCTTGGGGCGGAGGTGGAGGACCCAGATGAGGTGGAGGATGCAGAAGCAGTGGCGGAACTTGGACAGACAGAGGATTGACACACAAGTCGTGGGGACGGCAAGACTTGTGCAGCAGACCCTTCACCATCTATCACCATAGTTACCCAGTGCCCAGTCAGCGACATGTAACGTCCCTGTCCATGCTTACTGGTCCAAGTATCGGTGGTGAAATGCACCCGTTCACACACAGAGTTTCTCAAGGAAGCGGTGATGTTGTGTGCGACATGCTGGTGTAGCGCGGGCACACCTTTCTTAGAGAAGTAGTGGCGACTAGGCATCTGGTACTGGGGCACAGCGACAGACATAAGGTCTCTAAAATCCTGTGTGTCCACTAGGCGGAAAGGCAGCATTTCGGTAGCCAACAGCTTACAGAGGGATAGAGTCAACCTCTTAGCTTTGTCATGGGTCGCAGGAAATGGCCTTTTATTTGTCCACATCTGAGGGACAGAGATCTGGCTGCTGTGTGTAGACGGTGTTGAGTAGGGTGTCCCTGGAAAAATGCAGGTTTGTGAGGAAAGTGCAGGCGGAGACATGATGTTGCCTTCATCCAATGTTGGTGCTATCGATGTCTGAGAGAGCTGTACACACTCACTTGTTTCCCCTTCCAAACCAACTGACGACCTACCAAGCAAACTGCCTGTTGCGGTTACAGTGGTGGCAGTTGTGCGTGGAAAAACAGGTGTGACAGCTGTCCCCACAGTCCTAGAAGATGAAGAGCGCGCGGATGCACTGGAAGGGGCAGGCGGTGGATGGTTCGCTCAGCTAGGCCGCATTGCAGCACGGTGAGCTTCCCACCGGGACCTATGATATTTATTCATGTTGTCAAACTGCTGAGGTTTTGACCTCTACTAAGAGAATCATGACAAAGTTTACAGATCACATAATTTTGGCGATCTTTTTCTATGTCAAAAAAGGACCAGGCTAGGCAAGGCTTAGAGGCCATGCGACCTGTTGATCCACCCCGAATAATGCTCATAGGCAGAGTGGTGGCTGAGGATGCAGTTGTAGACGTGCTACCAGTGCTCCGACTCTGTCCAGGAAGGCGCAAGGTAACTTCGTCGTCGGTTGCATCCTCCTCCACCGACTCTGTTGACCTCCTCGAGTGCCTGACTGGGGGTTGACAGTAGGTGGGATCTAGAACTTCCTCATCAATTGTTGTGTTTGCACTCCCCTCCCCCTCAGACTGAGCCTCTTCTTGCCCTGACCGAATATTTAAGTTGTCATCCCAATCGGGTATCTGCGTCTCATCTTCATCAGTATGTTCCTCATTGTCTATAACCACAGGTGTTACAGTTTGTGACAAAGGGTCAACATTATGCTCAGAAACTTGGTCCTCACGGCCTGAATCAGACTTACAAAGGTTCTGGGCATCACTGCAGACCATTTCCTGTTCTGTACTCACTGTAGCTTGGGAGCAGACCTCTGATTCCCAGGCTATAGTGTGACTGAACAGCTCTGCAGACTCAGCCATCTCAGTTCCACCATACTGTGCAGGGCTGATGGAGACTTCAGAGCTGGGAGAAATCAAGTGTGATTGGGATGACAACTCAGAGGACTGGTGTTTTTTGGATGCGGTACTTGAAGTGGCTGAGAGGGCACTTTTTGGACGACTTGAGATCCATTCAAGCATTTTCCTTTTTTGCCCATCATCTACCTTTCTTCCTGTTGTTCGTGTCCGTAAAAAAGGGAGCACATCGGATTGTCCACGGTAAGTAGTAGACATCTTACATTTGCTGGTAGATGGTCTATCTTCAGCAGATCATAATGGAGCTTCGCCACCTTCCCCACAGACAACACCTTTTTTGCCTTTTCCACCACGCCTCTTCCCCTTTCCACCAGCATCTGTCATTTTGCCACTCATGTTGATTGCGACAAGATTGTGGACTGAAAATGTGGTAGTAAAAATTGAGAGGTGGTGAAGATTGCAGTGGTGATCTAGCTTTATTAACAGCAGAATAATAAAGAATAAATATCCCTGACAATGCAACTACGGCCCTTAAACTGGCAGCAAAAATTGCTAGTATAATGGCTTAGTTATAATGAGTTGGAGTGTGCAATGCAGGCAGACGCGCTCTGCAAATGTCTTTGCACTAGTGGGACTATAGCAAAGTCCAATAGCCACAGATAGAATGCCACTAGGTACACTGAGTGTTTGCTAGTATAATGGCTTAGTTATCATGAGTTGGAGTGTGCAATGCAGGCAGACGCGCTCTGCAAATGTCTTTGCACTAGTGGGACTATAGCAAAGACCAATAGCCACGTATAGGATGCCACTAGGTACACTGAGTGTTTGCTAGTATAATGGCTTAGTTATAATGAGTTGGAGTGTGCAATGCAGGCAGACGCGCTCTGCAAATGTCTTTGCACTAGTGGGACTATAGCAAAGTCCAATAGCCACAGATAGGATGCCACTAGGTACACTGAGTGTTTGCTAGTATAATGGCTTAGTTATCATGAGTTGGAGTGTGCAATGCAGGCAGACGCGCTCTGCAAATGTCTTTGCACTAGTGGGACTATAGCAAAGTCCAATAGCCACAGATAGGATGCCACTAGGTACACTGAGTGTTTGCTAGTATAATGGCTTAGTTATAATGAGTTGGAGTGTGCAATGCAGGCAGACGCGCTCTGCAAATGTCTTTGCACTAGTGGGACTATAGCATAGTCCAATAGCCACGTATAGGATGCCACTAGGTACACTGAGTGTTTGGTAGTATAATGGCTTAGTTATCATGAGTTGGAGTGTGCAATGCAGGCAGACGCGCTCTGCAAATGTCTTTGCACTAGTGGGACTATAGCAAAGTCCAATAGCCACGTATAGGATGCCACTAGGTACACTGAGTGTTTGGTAGTATAATGGCTTAGTTATCATGAGTTAGAGTGTGCAATGCAGGCAGACGCGCTCTGCAAATGTCTTTGCACTAGTGGGACTATAGCAAAGTCCAATAGCCACAGATAGGATGCCACTAGGTACACTGAGTGTTTGCTAGTATAATGGCTTAGTTATAATGAGTTGGAGTGTGCAATGCAGGCAGACGCGCTCTGCAAATGTCTTTGCACTAGTGGGACTATAGCAAAGCCCAATAGCCACGTATAGGATGCCACTAGGTACACTGAGTGTTTGCTAGTATAATGGCTTAGTTATCATGACTTGGAGAGTGCAATGCAGGCAGACGCGCTCTGCAAATGTCTTTGCACTAGTGGGACTATAGCAAAGTCCAATAGCCACGTATAGGATGCCACTAGGTACACTGAGTGTTTGGTAGTATAATGGCTTAGTTATCATGAGTTGGAGTGTGCAATGCAGGCAGACGCGCTCTGCAAATGTCTTTGCACTAGTGGGACTATAGCAAAGTCCAATAGCCACGTATAGGATTCCACTAGGTACACTGAGTGTTTGCTAGTATAATGGCTTAGTTATCATGAGTTGGAGTGTGCAATGCAGGCAGACGCGCTCTGCAAATGTCTTTGCACTAGTGGGACTATAGCAAAGTCCAATAGCCACAGATAGGATGCCACTAGGTACACTGAGTGTTTGCTAGTATAATGGCTTAGTTATAATGAGTTGGAGTGTGCAATGCAGGCAGACGCGCTCTGAAAATGTCTTAGCACTAGTGGGACTATAGCAAAGTCCAATAGCCACAGATAGGATGCCACTAGGTACACTGAGTGTTTGCTAGTATAATGGCTTAGTTATCATGAGTTGGAGTGTGCAATGCAGGCAGACGCGCTCTGCAAATGTCTTTGCACTAGTGGGACTATAGCAAAGTCCAATAGCCACGTATAGGATGCCACTAGGTACACTGAGTGTTTGCTAGTATAATGGCTTAGTTATCATGAGTTGGAGTGTGCAATGCAGGCAGACGCGCTCTGCAAATGTCTTTGCACTAGTGGGACTATAGCAAAGTCCAATAGCCACGTATAGGATGCCACTAGGTACACTGAGTGTTTGGTAGTATAATGGCTTAGTTATCATGAGTTGGAGTGTGCAATGCAGGCAGACGCGCTCTGCAAATGTCTTTGCACTAGTGGGACTATAGCAAAGTCCAATAGCCACGTATAGGATGCCACTAGGTACACTGAGTGTTTGCTAGTATAATGGCTTAGTTATCATGAGTTAGAGTGTGCAATGCAGGCAGACGCGCCCTGCAAATGTCTTTGCACTAGTGGGACTATAGCAAAGTCCAATAGCCACAGATAGGATGCCACTAGGTACACTGAGTGTTTGCTAGTATAATGGCTTAGTTATAATGAGTTGGAGTGTGCAATGCAGGCAGACGCGCTCTGCAAATGTCTTTGCACTAGTGGGACTATAGCAAAGTCCAATAGCCACAGATAGGATGCCACTAGGTACACTGAGTGTTTGCTAGTATAATGGCTTAGTTATCATGAGTTGGAGTGTGCAATGCAGGCAGACGCGCTCTGCAAATGTCTTTGCACTAGTGGGACTATAGCAAAGTCCAATAGCCACAGATAGGATGCCACTAGGTACACTGAGTGTTTGCTAGTATAATGGCTTAGTTATAATGAGTTGGAGTGTGCAATGCAGGCAGACGCGCTCTGCAAATGTCTTTGCACTAGTGGGACTATAGCAAAGTCCAATAGCCACGTATAGGATGCCACTAGGTACACTGAGTGTTTGCTAGTATAATGGCTTAGTTATCATGAGTTGGAGTGTGCAATGCAGGCAGACGCGCTCTGCAAATGTCTTTGCACTAGTGGGACTATAGCAAAGTCCAATAGCCACGTATAGGATGCCACTAGGTACACTGAGTGTTTGCTAGTATAATGGCTTAGTTATCATGAGTTGGAGTGTGCAATGCAGGCAGACGCGCTCTGCAAATGTCTTTGCACTAGTGGGACTATAGCAAAGTCCAATAGCCACGTATAGGATGCCACTAGGTACACTGAGTGTTTGCTAGTATAATGGCTTAGTTATCATGAGTTAGAGTGTGCAATGCAGGCAGACGCGCCCTGCAAATGTCTTTGCACTAGTGGGACTATAGCAAAGTCCAATAGCCACAGATAGGATGCCACTAGGTACACTGAGTGTTTGCTAGTATAATGGCTTAGTTATAATGAGTTGGAGTGTGCAATGCAGGCAGACGCGCTCTGCAAATGTCTTTGCACTAGTGGGACTATAGCAAAGTCCAATAGCCACAGATAGGATGCCACTAGGTACACTGAGTGTTTGCTAGTATAATGGCTTAGTTATCATGAGTTGAAGTGTGCAATGCAGGCAGACGCGCTCTGCAAATGTCTTTGCACTAGTGGGACTATAGCAAAGTCCAATAGCCACAGATAGGATGCCACTAGGTACACTGAGTGTTTGCTAGTATAATGGCTTAGCTATAATGAGTTGGAGTGTGCAATGCAGGCAGACGCGCTCTGCAAATGTCTTTGCACTAGTGGGACTATAGCAAAGTCCAATAGCCACGTATAGGATGCCACTAGGTACACTGAGTGTTTGCTAGTATAATGGCTTAGTTATCATGACTTGGAGTGTGCAATGCAGGCAGACGCGCTCTGCAAATGTCTTTGCACTAGTGGGACTATAGCAAAGTCCAATAGCCACAGATAGGATGCCACTAGGTACACTGAGTGTTTGCTAGTATAATGGCTTAGTTATAATGAGTTGGAGTGTGCAATGCAGGCAGACGCGCTCTGCAAATGTCTTTGCACTAGTGGGACTATAGCAAAGTCCAATAGCCACAGATAGGATGACACTAGGTACACTGAGTGTTTGCTAGTATAATGGCTTAGTTATAATGAGTTGGAGTGTGCAATGCAGGCAGACGCGCTCTGCAAATGTCTTTGCACTAGTGGGACTATAGCAAAGTCCAATAGCCACGT
This sequence comes from Anomaloglossus baeobatrachus, assembly GCF_048569485.1. Classification (NCBI taxonomy): domain Eukaryota; kingdom Metazoa; phylum Chordata; class Amphibia; order Anura; family Aromobatidae; genus Anomaloglossus; species Anomaloglossus baeobatrachus. The sequence goes on from NC_134353.1 coordinate 238,201,677, forward strand.
ATAGGATGCCACTAAGTACACTGAGTGTTTGCTAGTATAATGGCTTAGTTATCATGAGTTGGAGTGTGCAATGCAGGCAGACGCGCTCTGCAAATGTCTTTGCACTAGTGGGACTATAGCAAAGTCCAATAGCCACGTATAGGATGCCACTAGGTACACTGAGTGTTTGGTAGTATAATGGCTTAGTTATCATGAGTTGGAGTGTGCAATGCAGGCAGACGCGCTCTGCAAATGTCTTTGCACTAGTGGGACTATAGCAAAGTCCAATAGCCACGTATAGGATGCCACTAGGTACACTGAGTGTTTGCTAGTATAATGGCTTAGTTATCATGAGTTGGAGTGTGCAATGCAGGCAGACGCGCTCTGCAAATGTCTTTGCACTAGTGGGACTATAGCAAAGTCCAATAGCCACGTATAGGATGCCACTAGGTACACTGAGTGTTTGCTAGTATAATGGCTTAGTTATCATGAGTTGGAGTGTGCAATGCAGGCAGACGCGCTCTGCAAATGTCTTTGCACTAGTGGGACTATAGCAAAGTCCAATAGCCACGTATAGGATGCCACTAGGTACACTGAGTGTTTGCTAGTATAATGGCTTAGTTATCATGAGTTGGAGTGTGCAATGCAGGCAGACGCGCTCTGCAAATGTCTTTGCACTAGTGGGACTATAGCAAAGTCCAATAGCCACGCATAGGATGCCACTAGGTACACTGAGTGTTTGCTAGTATAATGGCTTAGTTATCATGAGTTGGAGTGTGCAATGCAGGCAGACGCGCTCTGCAAATGTCTTTGCACTAGTGGGACTATAGCAAAGTCCAATAGCCACGTATAGGATGCCACTAGGTACACTGAGTGTTTGCTAGTATAATGGCTTAGTTATCATGAGTTAGAGTGTGCAATGCAGGCAGACGCGCTCTGCAAATGTCTTTGCACTAGTGGGACTATAGCAAAGTCCAATAGCCACAGATAGGATGCCACTAGGTACACTGAGTGTTTGCTAGTATAATGGCTTAGTTATAATGAGTTGGAGTGTGCAATGCAGGCAGACGCGCTCTGCAAATGTCTTTGCACTAGTGGGACTATAGCAAAGTCCAATAGCCACGTATAGGATGCCACTAGGTACACTGAGTGTTTGCTAGTATAATGGCTTAGTTATCATGAGTTGGAGTGTGCAATGCTGGCAGACGCGCTCTGCAAATGTCTTTGCACTAGTGGGACTATACCAAAGTCCAATAGCCACAGATAGGATGCCACTAGGTACACTGAGTGTTTGCTAGTATAATGGCTTAGTTATAATGAGTTGGAGTGTGCAATGCAGGCAGACGCACTCTGCAAATGTCTTTGCACTAGTGGGACTATAGCAAAGTCCAATAGCCACGTATAGGATGCCACTAGGTACACTGAGTGTTTGGTAGTATAATGGCTTAGTTATCATGAGTTGAAGTGTGCAATGCAGGCAGACGCGCTCTGCAAATGTCTTTGCACTAGTGGGACTATAGCAAAGTCCAATAGCCACGTATAGGATTCCACTAGGTACACTGAGTGTTTGCTAGTATAATGGCTTAGTTATCATGAGTTGGAGTGTGCAATGCAGGCAGACGCGCTCTGCAAATGTCTTTGCACTAGTGGGACTATAGCAAAGTCCAATAGCCACAGATAGGATGCCACTAGGTACACTGAGTGTTTGCTAGTATAATGGCTTAGTTATAATGAGTTGGAGTGTGCAATGCAGGCAGACGCGCTCTGAAAATGTCTTTGCACTAGTGGGACTATAACAAAGTCCAATAGCCACAGATAGGATGCCACTAGGTACTGTCACGGCCGGGCGGTCGGGTAGACCCAGGAGGTGGATCCACTGGACCGGACTCTAAGATGGTGGTAAGGAGTCCGGCAGCTGAAGCACTGAAGGGCGGCAGAACAGTCCGTGCAAGTGAGGGCAGCGGAGGAGTCCCTGGGACCACGGAGTCACAGATGGTGGTACTGGTGACGTAGCTCAGGTTCGGAAGCCGAGATGATAGTAGGCGGGGTCCGGAACCTCTGGAGCGGGATGACGGGTCACCGCAGGGATCCGAGATGGTACGGACTGTCAGTTGGCAGACGGACAGCGTGCGGGGTTCAGGACACGGCAGACTGGATGGCGCGGCAGGTACGGCTCTACAAAGAGAGATAGGTGAGTATAGGCACATAAACACCAGGAGACCTGACTCCTAGCTCAGGGAACACGAAGATCAGGCCCCGCCCCCTTGGACAATGACCCCCTATATACCCTGTACCTGTGCAACCTCATTTCCTGTTAATGGACGCTGGCCCTTTAAGAAAGGGTCAGTGACCGCTGCGCGCGCCCTAATGCGCATGCGCGCCGCCCGAGTGCCAGAAGCCAGGGAAGGAGGCTGCGAGGAGGACGCAGGGGAGCCGGCCAGGTCCAGGGAAGCTGTCGGGCGCCGGGATCGGGGTCCAGGGACCCTGGGACGGACGGGATCCGGTGGCTGGAGAGCGGGGAGCGTGGCAGGTGAGCCGGGGAGCGGGGGTGAGGACCCGGGAAGCGTGACAGGTACACTGAGTGTTTGCTAGTATAATGGCTTAGTTATCATGAGTTGGAGTGTGCAATGCAGGCAGACGCGCTCTGCAAATGTCTTTGCACTAGTGGGACTATAGCAAAGTCCAATAGCCACGTATAGGATGCCACTAGGTACACTGAGTGTTTGCTAGTATAATGGCTTAGTTACCATGAGTTGGAGTGTGCAATGCAGGCAGACGCGCTCTGCAAATGTCTTTGCACTAGTGGGACTATAGCAAAGTCCAATAGCCACGTATAGGATGCCACTAGGTACACTGAGTGTTTGGTAGTATAATGGCTTAGTTATCATGAGTTGGAGTGTGCAATGCAGGCAGACGCGCTCTGCAAATGTCTTTGCACTAGTGGGACTATAGCAAAGTCCAATAGCCACGTATAGGATGCCACTAGGTACTCTGAGTGTTTGCTAGTATAATGGCTTAGTTATCATGAGTTAGAGTGTGCAATGCAGGCAGACGCGCCCTGCAAATGTCTTTGCACTAGTGGGACTATAGCAAAGTCCAATAGCCACAGATAGGATGCCACTAGGTACACTGAGTGTTTGCTAGTATAATGGCATAGTTATAATGAGTTGGAGTGTGCAATGCAGGCAGACGCGCTCTGCAAATGTCTTTGCACTAGTGGGACTATAGCAAAGTCCAATAGCCACAGATAGGATGCCACTAGGTACACTGAGTGTTTGCTAGTATAATGGCTTAGTTATCATGAGTTGGAGTGTGCAATGCAGGCAGACGCGCTCTGCAAATGTCTTTGCACTAGTGGGACTATAGCAAAGTCCAATAGCCACAGATAGGATGCCACTAGGTACACTGAGTGTTTGCTAGTATAATGGCTTAGTTATAATGAGTTGGAGTGTGCAATGCAGGCAGACGCGCTCTGCAAATGTCTTTGCACTAGTGGGACTATAGCAAAGTCCAATAGCCACGTATAGGATGCCACTAGGTACACTGAGTGTTTGCTAGTATAATGGCTTAGTTATCATGAGTTGGAGTGTGCAATGCAGGCAGACGCGCTCTGCAAATGTCTTTGCACTAGTGGGACTATAGCAAAGTCCAATAGCCACGTATAGGATGCCACTAGGTACACTGAGTGTTTGGTAGTATAATGGCTTAGTTATCATGAGTTGGAGTGTGCAATGCAGGCAGACGCGCTCTGCAAATGTCTTTGCACTAGTGGGACTATAGCAAAGTCCAATAGCCACGTATAGGATGCCACTAGGTACACTGAGTGTTTGCTAGTATAATGGCTTAGTTATCATGAGTTGGAGTGTGCAATGCAGGCAGACGCGCTCTGCAAATGTCTTTGCACTAGTGGGACTATAGCAAAGTCCAATAGCCACAGATAGGATGCCACTAGGTACACTGAGTGTTTGCTAGTATAATGGCTTAGTTATCATGAGTTAGAGTGTGCAATGCAGGCAGACGCGCCCTGCAAATGTCTTTGCACTAGTGGGACTATAGCAAAGTCCAATAGCCACAGATAGGATGCCACTAGGTACACTGAGTGTTTGCTAGTATAATGGCTTAGTTATAATGAGTTGGAGTGTGCAATGCAGGCAGACGCGCTCTGCAAATGTCTTTGCACTAGTGGGACTATAGCAAAGTCCAATAGCCACAGATAGGATGCCACTAGGTACACTGAGTGTTTGCTAGTATAATGGCTTAGTTATCATGACTTGGAGTGTGCAATGCAGGCAGACGCGCTCTGCAAATGTCTTTGCACTAGTGGGACTATAGCAAAGTCCAATAGCCACAGATAGGATGCCACTAGGTACACTGAGTGTTTGCTAGTATAATGGCTTAGTTATAATGAGTTGGAGTGTGCAATGCAGGCAGACGCGCTCTGCAAATGTCTTTGCACTAGTGGGACTATAGCAAAGTCCAATAGCCACGTATAGGATGCCACTAGGTACACTGAGTGTTTGCTAGTATAATGGCTTAGTTATCATGAGTTGGAGTGTGCAATGCAGGCAGACGCGCTCTGCAAATGTCTTTGCACTAGTGGGACTATAGCAAAGTCCAATAGCCACGTATAGGATGCCACTAGGTACACTGAGTGTTTGGTAGTATAATGGCTTAGTTATCATGAGTTGGAGTGTGCAATGCAGGCAGACGCGCTCTGCAAATGTCTTTGCACTAGTGGTTCTATAGCAAAGTCCAATAGCCACGTATAGGATGCCACTAGGTACACTGAGTGTTTGCTAGTATAATGGCTTAGTTATCATGAGTTGGAGTGTGCAATGCAGGCAGACGCGCTCTGCAAATGTCTTTGCACTAGTGGGACTATAGCAAAGTCCAATAGCCACAGATAGGATGCCACTAGGTACACTGAGTGTTTGCTAGTATAATGGCTTAGTTATAATGAGTTGGAGTGTGCAATGCAGGCAGACGCGCTCTGCAAATGTCTTTGCACTAGTGGGACTATAGCAAAGTCTAATAGCCACAGATAGGATGCCACTAGGTACACTGAGTGTTTGCTAGTATAATGGCTTAGTTATCATGAGTTGGAGTGTGCAATGCAGGCAGACGCGCTCTGCAAATGTCTTTGCACTAGTGGGACTATAGCAAAGTCCAATAGCCACAGATAGGATGACACTAGGTACACTGAGTGTTTGCTAGTATAATGGCTTAGTTATAATGAGTTGGAGTGTGCAATGCAGGCAGATGCGCTCTGCAAATGTCTTAGCACTAGTGGGACTATAGCAAAGTCCAATAGCCACGTATAGGATGCCACTAGGTACACTGAGTGTTTGCTAGTATAATGGCTTAGTTATCATGAGTTGGAGTGTGCAATGCAGGCAGACGCGCTCTGCAAATGTCTTTGCACTAGTGGGACTATAGCAAAGTCCAATAGCCACGTATAGGATGCCACTAGGTACACTGAGTGTTTGCTAGTATAATGGCTTAGTTATCATGAGTTGGAGTGTGCAATGCAGGCAGACGCGCTCTGCAAATGTCTTTGCACTAGTGGGACTATAGCAAAGTCCAATAGCCACAGATAGGATGCCACTAGGTACACTGAGTGTTTGCTAGTATAATGGCTTAGTTATAATGAGTTGGAGTGTGCAATGCAGGCAGACGCGCTCTGCAAATGTCTTTGCACTAGTGGGACTATAGCAAAGTCCAATAGCCACAGATAGGATGCCACTAGGTACACTGAGTGTTTGCTAGTATAATGGCTTAGTTATCATGAGTTGGAGTGTGCAATGCAGGCAGACGCGCTCTGCAAATGTCTTTGCACTAGTGGGACTATAGCAAAGTCCAATAGCCACAGATAGGATGCCACTAGGTACACTGAGTGTTTGCTAGTATAATGGCTTAGTTATAATGAGTTGGAGTGTGCAATGCAGGCAGACGCGCTCTGCAAATGTCTTTGCACTAGTGGGACTATAGCAAAGTCCAATAGCCACGTATAGGATGCCACTAGGTACACTGAGTGTTTGCTAGTATAATGGCTTAGTTATCATGAGTTGGAGTGTGCAATGCAGGCAGACGCGCTCTGCAAATGTCTTTGCACTAGTGGGACTATAGCAAAGTCCAATAGCCACAGATAGGATGACACTAGGTACACTGAGTGTTTGCTAGTATAATGGCTTAGTTATCATGAGTTGGAGTGTGTAATGCAGGCAGACGCGCTCTGCAAATGTCTTTGCACTAGTGGGACTATAGCAAAGTCCAATAGCCACGTATAGGATGCCACTAGGTACACTGAGTGTTTGCTAGTATAATGGCTTAGTTATCATGAGTTGGAGTGTGCAATGCAGGCAGACGCGCTCTGCAAATGTCTTTGCACTAGTGGGACTATAGCAAAGTCCAATAGCCACAGATAGGATGCCACTAGGTACACTGAGTGTTTGCTAGTATAATGGCTTAGTTATCATGAGTTAGAGTGTGCAATGCAGGCAGACGCGCCCTGCAAATGTCTTTGCACTAGTGGGACTATAGCAAAGTCCAATAGCCACAGATAGGATGCCACTAGGTACACTGAGTGTTTGCTAGTATAATGGCTTAGTTATAATGAGTTGGACTGTGCAATGCAGGCAGACGCGCTCTGCAAATGTCTTTGCACTAGTGGGACTATAGCAAAGTCCAATAGCCACAGATAGGATGCCACTAGGTACACTGAGTGTTTGCTAGTATAATGGCTTAGTTATCATGACTTGGAGTGTGCAATGCAGGCAGACGCGCTCTGCAAATGTCTTTGCACTAGTGGGACTATAGCAAAGTCCAATAGCCACAGATAGGATGCCACTAGGTACACTGAGTGTTTGCTAGTATAATGGCTTAGTTATAATGAGTTGGAGTGTGCAATGCAGGCAGACGCGCTCTGCAAATGTCTTTGCACTAGTGGGACTATAGCAAAGTCCAATAGCCACGTATAGGATGCCACTAGGTACACTGAGTGTTTGCTAGTATAATGTCTTAGTTATCATGAGTTGGAGTGTGCAATGCAGGCAGACGCGCTCTGCAAATGTCTTTGCACTAGTGGGACTATAGCAAAGTCCAATAGCCACGTATAGGATGCCACTAGGTACACTGAGTGTTTGGTAGTATAATGGCTTAGTTATCATGAGTTGGAGTGTGCAATGCAGGCAGACGCGCTCTGCAAATGTCTTTGCACTAGTGGTTCTATAGCAAAGTCCAATAGCCACGTATAGGATGCCACTAGGTACACTGAGTGTTTGCTAGTATAATGGCTTAGTTATCATGAGTTGGAGTGTGCAATGCAGGCAGACGCGCTCTGCAAATGTCTTTGCACTAGTGGGACTATAGCAAAGTCCAATAGCCACAGATAGGATGCCACTAGGTACACTGAGTGTTTGCTAGTATAATGGCTTAGTAACAATGAGTTGGAGTGTGCAATGAAGGCAGACGCGCTCTGCAAATGTCTTTGCACTAGTGGGACTATAGCAAAGTCCAATAGCCACAGATAGGATGACACTAGGTACACTGAGTGTTTGCTAGTATAATGGCTTAGTTATAATGAGTTGGAGTGTGCAATGCAGGCAGATGCGCTCTGCAAATGTCTTAGCACTAGTGGGACTATAGCAAAGTCCAATAGCCACGTATAGGATGCTACTAGGTACACTGAGTGTTTGCTAGTATAATGGCTTAGTTATCATGAGTTGGAGTGTGCAATGCAGGCAGACGCGCTCTGCAAATGTCTTTGCACTAGTGGGACTATAGCAAAGTCCAATAGCCACGTATAGGATGCCACTAGGTACATTGAGTGTTTGGTAGTATAATGGCTTAGTTATCATGAGTTGGAGTGTGCAATGCAGGCAGACGCGCTCTGCAAATGTCTTTGCACTAGTGGGACTATAGCAAAGTCCAATAGCCACGTATAGGATGCCACTAGGTACACTGAGTGTTTGCTAGTATAATGGCTTAGTTATCATGAGTTGGAGTGTGCAATGCAGGCAGACGCGCTCTGCAAATGTCTTTGCACTAGTGGGACTATAGCAAAGTCCAATAGCCACAGATAGGATGCCACTAGGTACACTGAGTGTTTGCTAGTATAATGGCTTAGTTATAATGAGTTGGAGTGTGCAATGCAGGCAGACGCGCTCTGCAAATGTCTTTGCACTAGTGGGACTATAGCAAAGTCCAATAGCCACAGATAGGATGCCACTAGGTACACTGAGTGTTTGCTAGTATAATGGCTTAGTTATCATGAGTTGGAGTGTGCAATGCAGGCAGACGCGCTCTGCAAATGTCTTTGCACTAGTGGGACTATAGCAAAGTCCAATAGCCACAGATAGGATGACACTAGGTACACTGAGTGTTTGCTAGTATAATGGCTTAGTTATAATGAGTTGGAGTGTGCAATGCAGGCAGACACGCTCTGCAAATGTCTTTGCACTAGTGGGACTATAGCAAAGTCCAATAGCCACGTATAGGATGCCACTAAGTACACTGAGTGTTTGCTAGTATAATGGCTTAGTTATCATGAGTTGGAGTGTGCAATGCAGGCAGACGCGCTCTGCAAATGTCTTTGCACTAGTGGGACTATAGCAAAGTCCAATAGCCACGTATAGGATGCCACTAGGTACACTGAGTGTTTGGTAGTATAATGGCTTAGTTATCATGAGTTGGAGTGTGCAATGCAGGCAGACGCGCTCTGCAAATGTCTTTGCACTAGTGGGACTATAGCAAAGTCCAATAGCCATGTATAGGATTCCACTAGGTACACTGAGTGTTTGCTAGTATAATGGCTTAGTTATCATGAGTTAGAGTGTGCAATGCAGGCAGACGCGCTCTGCAAATGTCTTTGCACTAGTGGGACTATAGCAAAGTCCAATAGCCACGTATAGGATGCCACTAGGTACACTGAGTGTTTGCTAGTATAATGGCTTAGTTATCATGAGTTGGAGTGTGCAATGCAGGCAGACGCGCTCTGCAAATGTCTTTGCACTAGTGGGACTATAGCAAAGTCCAATAGCCACGTATAGGATGCCACTAGGTACACTGAGTGTTTGCTAGTATAATGGCTTAGTTATAATGAGTTGGAGTGTGCAATGCAGGCAGACGCGCTCTGCAAATGTCTTTGCACTAGTGGGACTATAGCAAAGTCCAATAGCCACAGATAGGATGCCACTAGGTACACTGAGTGTTTTCTAGTATAATGGCTTAGTTATAATGAGTTGGAGTGTGCAATGCAGGCAGACGCGCTCTGCAAATGTCTTTGCACTAGTGGGGCTATAGCAAAGTCCAATAGCCACGTATAGGATGCCACTAGGTACACTGAGTGTTTGCTAGTATAATGGCTTTGTTATCATGAGTTGGAGTGTGCAATGCAGGCAGACGCGCTCTGCAAATGTCTTTGCACTAGTGTGACTATAGCAAAGTCCAATAGCCACGTATAGGATGCCACTAGGTACACTGAGTGTTTGCTAGTATAATGGCTTAGTTATCATGAGTTGGAGTGTGCAATGCAGGCAGACGCGCTCTGCAAATGTCTTTGCACTAGTGGGACTATAGCAAAGTCCAATAGCCACAGATAGGATGCCACTAGGTACACTGAGTGTTTGCTAGTATAATGGCTTAGTTATAATGAGTTGGAGTGTGCAATGCAGGCAGACGCGCTCTGCAAATGTCTTTGCACTAGTGGGACTATAGCAAAGTCCAATAGCCACGTATAGGATGCCACTAGGTACACTGAGTGTTTGCTAGTATAATGGCTTAGTTATCATGAGTTGGAGTGTGCAATGCAGGCAGACGCGCTCTGCAAATGTCTTTGCACTAGTGGGACTATAGCAAAGTCCAATAGCCACGTATAGGATGCCACTAGGTACACTGTGTGTTTGGTAGTATAATGGCTTAGTTATAATGAGTTGGAGTGTGCAATGCAGGCAGACACACTCTGCAAATGTCTTTGCACTAGTGGGACTATAGCAAAGTCCAATGGCCACAGATAGGATGCCACTAGGTACACTGAGTGTTTGCTAGTATAATGGCTTAGTTATCATGAGTTGGAGTGTGCAATGCAGGCAGACGCGCTCTGCAAATGTCTTTGCACTAGTGGGACTATAGCAAAGTCCAATAGCCACAGATAGGATGCCACTAGGTACACTGAGTGTTTGCTAGTATAATGGCTTAGTTATAATGAGTTGGAGTGTGCAATGCAGGCAGACGCGCTCTGCAAATGTCTTTGCACTAGTGGGACTATAGCAAAGTCCAATAGCCACGTATAGGATGCCACTAGGTACACTGAGTGTTTGCTAGTATAATGGCTTAGTTATAATGAGTTGGAGTGTGCAATGCAGGCAGACGCGCTCTGCAAATGTCTTTGCACTAGTGGGACTATAGCAAAGTCCAATAGCCACAGATAGGATGTCACTAGGTACACTGAGTGTTTGCTAGTATAATGGCTTAGTTATCATGAGTTGGAGTGTGCAATGCAGGCAGACGCGCTCTGCAAATGTCTTTGCACTAGTGGGACTATAGCAAAGTCCAATAGCCACATATAGGATGCCACTAGGTACACTGAGTGTTTGGTAGTATAATGGCTTAGTTATAATGAGTTGGAGTGTGCAATGCAGGCAGACGCGCTCTGCAAATGTCTTTGCACTAGTGGGACTATAGCAAAGTCCAATAGCCACGTATAGGATGCCACTAGGTACACTGAGTGTTTGCTAGTATAATGGCTTAGTTATCATGAGTTGGAGTGTGCAATGCAGGCAGACGCGCTCTGCAAATGTCTTTGCACTAGTGGGACTATAGCAAACTTCCAATAGCCACAGATAGGATGCCACTAGGTACACTGAGTGTTTGCTAGTATAATGGCTTAGTTATAATGAGTTGGAGTATGCAGAGGACACGAGGGTACAGTGCCAGGATTTTGGGGCTCTGGGTAGAGGAATGGAAGCCTGCCTTTCTATCCCTCCTAATAGGGAAATGCAGGGAGGAAATCCCTGACCTTGGCTACTCAGACGCTGGCGCTGTTTTCAGGACCTGTCACCTTAACTCTGACCCTGCCGGTTTGAGCCCTTAAAAGGACTGCTAGAAAGTGCTATCCCTATGCTGTCCAGCGCTGTGTATGGCGCGCATACAGCTGTATCGGCGATAGGACTCAGGAGGACGGAGCTGCGACAGTGATGTCTGACACCAAAGACGCAGAAGAGATAATGGCGTCCTGGAGGAAAATGTCCGTTTTTATAATGCAGGGACATGTGACATGGACATCCTATCACACATGCCGTTGCTTCTCTGGCTAAAAGTCCACTTAGCTGTGTGTGTGTCTGGGATTGGCTGACATGCTGGCCCGCCCCACAAGACGCGCGCGCTTAGGGAAGGAAGACAAGAAAAAAAAAAAAATGGCGATCGCCATTATACAAACAGCAGTGATCTGAAGGCGCTGTTCCCGCACAGTATACACTGAAATGTCATAATAGTGTGATTCACAGAGTGACTTACACTATTACAGCAGAAACCAAGCTAGGATTTAGCTGTTTTTTTGCTGCTAGAACCGTTCTCGAACGTTTCTAGAACTATCGAGCTTTTGCAAAAAAGCTCGAGTTCTAGTTCGATCTAGAACATGCCCCAAAATCACTCGAGCCTAGAACTGGAGAACCACGAACCACGAACCGCGCTCAACTCTACTGATTATACAAAGCCATTTGTATGCTAGCCATCTTGGTGGAAGGGGCTGCTGTGGATTCATCCTGAGACGTATCTTCTCCATTTTAGTTGTTTTTCCCCTGTTTGTCTCACCTACCCTCCTATTGTATTAGTGCAGTGGTGGGTCAAGTCTACCTTACCTCCCAATCAATAACCAGGACTATAGTAGGGAATTTTCAGGGCTTTAGGTTTTCTTGCTCTGTTAGAGGTGAGGAACCTGTATAAGGTCTGGCTTGGAGTGCAGGGTACAGAACCAGGTAATACAGGAGGTGTCCATCTACCCTCTCACTAGTACCAGGGACCACCATTGCTATTGTTTACCCGGTGTCCCCCTTGTCTGTGGCGTTGTTGAGATGTGTTTTTGTTGTGCATCAGATATATGTTGGTCTGAATGAGTCCTACACGTAAAAAAGTGTGACATTGTCTTGCTGAAATGTCCACCCCCATTTTATCTTCAGCATCCTGGTAGATGATAGCAGATTTTTATTGAGAATCTCTCGGTACATATCAAGCTAACACTAGGGGCGCAGAGACTAAGGTAGGAAAAGAACTCATGAGTGCAGTTAGACAGAAGCCCACTAGAGGTTGCTAACATAAGAGATGGGATAGTGATCAGTCAGGGTCAATTCTGGGATGTCATGTGTCTACTGAGGGGAAAACAAGCCAAAGTCAAAGAACAGAGCCAAGGTCGGATACTAGGAGAGCAAGTAAGCACAGGGGAGGGAGTGGAGTACACGGAACAGGACCGGAGTGTGGAGGACAGGGAGGTGCGGAGGACAGGTCAGGCAATAGAGACAGGGGTCAGAACAAGCAGGAGAGATTGAGGTAAGAACAGATTGGGGAAATGGAGGTCAGGTCGAGCAAGAGGGACAGAGGTCAGGACAAACAGTACCAGGTAGCAGGGCAAGAAACAGAGAACTTCTCACAGGAACAGTGCACGCAGCAGACCCAGAAATATTACTAATGACGTCCCAGAGGCAGCAGAACCAAGATTTGGCAACGAGTTCCCTGAAATGAGGCCAGACCGAACAGGCCTTCCCCAGAGACATAAACCCCGGAGGCAGGATACATGCACCGGCTCAGGAACGGCAGAGCCATGCATGAATCATGGCAGTACATTTGTCCATTCATACTTCCTTTAATTATATGAAGTGTGCCAATGCCACATATAGAAAAACTCTGTCCCCTGCATCTCCTTGCATCCAAGGCTGGAATACCCCTATATTGGCCACAATCCTAAGTTGTTCCCATGGCTATTCCAAATAACAAGCAGTCTGATCTTATCAAGTGACAACAGGTTTCTGACACTTAACTCACGATGTGCCGATACCCTGTGATCTCATTTCCAATTGTCCTGTGGACATATACATCACTAGGATTTCTCCTGGACTCTAAATGCCATCATATGCATGTTGTTACATTGAGTACTGCTAATTACGCCACTGACGCATTACATCGTTTCCATTACGCCATCTCATCCTCCAGGCTGGGCTTATTTCCAAGGCAAATTCCACAATCATGTTGTGCCCTTATAGCATATGTCTTATGCCTCCATACCCTTATATAGTATTACCCTGACAAAAGCTCGGTGAGCTGAAACATCGGTTACTATATTTTTTATTGGTGCCTAGCAATGAAATCACCTCCAGATATCTACCGCATCAAGTCTATTTTTTTTTGAGTGTGCTGAAACTATTCTTACATACATGAAGAAAAACAGCCCAACACCCTGATGTTCCCAAATCCAAACTTTACTGCTGTTATTGTGTTTTTGGGGTTATATGCCGTGTCTTTTTGCCTCAATACATGGTGTGTATTATGGTATCCAAAGAGTCCAATTTTGGTCTCATCTGACAAATCTATATTATCCTAGTATTTCTCAGCCTTGTCAAAATGTTGTTGAGCAACCATCAAACACACATGAACATGCTTTTTGTTCAATAATGAAGTCTTGCGTGGTGAGTGTGCATACTGGCCATGTAGGTTAAATGCATTACTTATTATTTTCTTTGAAATAATTATACCGGCTTATTCGAGATCTTTCTGTTGCCCTCCAAAGATGGTTCTTGGCTTGTAGACAACTGCTCTGATAATTCCTTTCACATTTTTGTCTGAAATCATTCGTATACTGTACCATTCATAATGCACAGTACCAATCAAACAATTAGACACATCTATTCATGCATTGGTTTTCTTTGTTCTTAATGCAATATGAATAAAAAAAAATTACTCTCTGTATGTCTTTGCAGTGTGGTAGGAAACTTTCACAAACATGGGGAAAACATGGAAACTCCTTTTATATTTGAAACCCAAACCAAAGTGGTGCAAAGCAACACTGAGCCACTGTGCTGCACTTATCCTCAAATTTGGTCAAAAACACTATCAATAACTATGATGAAATTCACTTGCAAGAGGACTACCCAAGAAAAGAAAACCTATCCTGAAGAGGAAAAATTCAGCATGGTTACCAGCCTCAGAAACTGCAAGTTGACAGCACCTCAGATAACATCGCTCACAAATAATGCACAGACAAAAAGTAGTAGACATATCTTAATATCATCTGCCCAAACCTAAACTGCAACAAGCAGATTTTTATGGTCAATTTGCTGAAAAATAAGGTACTAAGGACTGAAAACAAGAAGAGATATGTTTGAGTCATACAATTCAAGGGCAAGATATTAGATCAGTGGAAATCTATGCTGTGATCTGGCGAGTAGTGAAGCGTGAATCCGTGGATAAATGGGTGCATCAAACTGGCAAGAGGAGAAAATCAAATTCGGAGAGCAAATTTCAAGACAAAATTAACCTCGAAAATTGAACCCCATAAAAGTCAATGGGGATGAGATGTTTGGGGCTTAAAAGGGCTGTAATTGGCCGTAGTAAGCACTAAGAGTCTGTAGTGGAAGTTAAATAGTAGAAAGAGCAGGATGGCTATACATACCATGTTTCTTGGTGTTTCCCAGAGGACCACATTGCAGTCAGTCTCTCTTCTGGACCTGCTAATTAAGGTTCATGAATTTTCAATACTTCCTCCTTCCACCCTGTATGCCAGTGTGTGTGATTGGTTGCATACTGGTTTATAAGCCCCTACCCTGTGTCCGCGTCTGTGATTGGTTGCAGTCAGTTTGCTGTATGGTAGTGTAAAAATAAATAGTTAAAAAAAGATGTAGGCTACTGCCATACTTTGGTAGCTAGAGCAGGGTAAAACTACAGTACAGAGGCAGGCTGCAGTCCCCATCTGTGAGCTTTACTTTGCCTGGATATCAAAATAGAGGGGAAAAAAAAGACATAGGGTATGCCTCATTTTTAATATCTAGCTGTAGTAAAGCACAGAGGTGGGGGATAGTATTATCAGGATGGGAGGCACCATGGATATTGCCCCCCCCCAGTCTAAAAATACCGGCCTTTAGCTACCCAGAAATGTTGCATCCATTAGATCAAAGCTGCACTGCATTTTTGGTATGAGCTACAGATTTGTTGCTGGAACTTGTACACCAAATTCCTGCACCAATACTACATCTCTTCACAAAAAATCACATGAAAATGCAAAGCGGTTTTGATGCAGTATTGATGCCTTTTTGTTGCCAAAAGATGCAGATGGCGCAGCAATTTGGTGCATAATTTTCAGCACTAAATCTGCATCTCTTGGCCCAAAAAACATGGTTTTCTACCTCAAGATGCAGGTCTGATTGAACTCAGCTCACCTAAGGTGAGGTTATTATGTTCAATAAGGTCACCTTAGTTGAACTTACCTGCAGTCTCAGGTGCAGTACCATTGTAACCTCCAGCTGTGACTGCAAATAAACTCAGTGATGTCACCGCTTGCAGCTGTGGCTCAGTCAGTCTCTGACTGAAGATGCAGTGGGCGGTCATGTTCTATGCCAGCATTCTGTGACTTCAGGATGTAGCAGAGCTGACATCTTCATGGGACTTTGTGTGGTTTACGTAGGACCAGGGCGTTTGTAATAAAATGCAGACAGAGAATGTTTTTTTGTATTTTATTTCAAATAAAGGATTTTTCAGTGTTTCTGTTTATCTCTTTTCACTTACAGGGTTAGTAATGGGGGTCTCATAGACCTGCCCCATCACTAATCTAGGGTTTAGTGACAGCTGTGAGCTGTCATTTACCTCTTATACTTACCCCGATTGCCACCACACCAGGGCAATAAGGATGAGCAGGGTAAAGTGCTAAAATTGTCACATTTAATGCTCTAGGGTTCAAAAATTATGGTCAAACAGCAGGACAGTGGCATCAATTGCCCCACAGTATTAATAGTGTCTTAGCGCTGCAGTCATGTATAGGCCATACACTAGACAGGGTCTGGCCCAGTATTTACAGTTTTCAAATCAAGAGGTGGGTGGATGGATGAGTGACAGTTGTAGGCTGGTTGCTCTGAGAACCCTGCCAATACAGACAAGATACAGCTTGGAGACCCATATTTGAAAAAACAGTGGCAGACAGCAGTAGAGTGGCATCAATTAGCCTAGAGTACCCATAATATTTTTGCTCAGCAGTGAGACTTAAGCCATGCACTAGGCAGAGTCTGTCCAAGCGTTAGCAGCTTTCAAATCAAGAGTTGAATTGATGTATGGATGAGTGACAAGTAAAAGCCTGTAGCTCTGAAAACTCTGCGACTACAGACAAGACAAAACCTAGAATCCCATCTTGGATTCTCCATATTTTAAAAATTATGGGCTGACAGCAGGACAGTGGCATCAGTTATCTCACATTGCCCATAGTGTCCAGTTAAGCATGGGCCATACACCACACAGCTGGGCCTACTTCAGGTTTTTGTTGGCGTTACGCAAAAGAGTCTCAGTGGGCCCCATCTACACCCAGACACATACATACACAGATATGATATACAGATGCAGGCATACGTACATATACATATTTAAAGAGAAATTCACAAAAATACTTCTAAATAGACATAAATCTATACACAGTCATACACACTGACATACATAGATAAACATCATACATAAACAGATACAGACACATTAGAGGTATTTTTAATATGGGGAATCTGGCACCCGTCTCATTCTCCTCCCATGCTTGTCGCCTATCCAGCTCCTCCTGGGCATGTGGCTGTGCCGCGCTTATTGTTGGCCATGACTAACAGACATGGCCACACATGGCGCACTCTGACACTGATGCCAAGGTATACAGCAATGGGGTACATAAAGCTCTAGAGGGGGACATTCAGCTCTGGTGCGCATACCACACCAGGGTGGGAGGACATACAGCTCTGGGGGGTATACAACACTGAGGTGGGGGAGATACAGCTCTGATAGGTATACAGCATTGGGGTGGGGGGACATAAAGATCTAGAGAGGGGTATAAAGCATTGAGGTGGGGGGACATACAGCTCTGGAGTGTAAACAGCACTGGCGTGGGGCGCCATACAGCTCTGGGGGTCTACAGCACTGGGGTGGGGGAAGATAAAGCTCTGGGGGGTACACTGCACTGAGGTGGGAAGATGTACAGCTCCGGGGGGGTAAACCACACTGGTGTGGGGGGGACATACAGCTCTGGGGTGGTATAAAACACTGGGGTGTGGGGAGATACAGCTCTGGGGAGTATACTGCACTGGGGTAGGAGGACATACAGCTCTGTGGGGTATACAGCACTGGGGTGGGGGGAACATACAGCTATGGGGGGTATACTGCACTAGGGTGGGGGGACATAGAGCACTGGGGTGAGGGGACATACACCTCTGGGGTGTATACAGCACTGGGGTGGGGGGACATAAAGCTCTGGGGGTCTACAGCACTGGGGTGTTGGAATATACAGCTCTGGGGGTATACTGAACTGGGGTGGGAAGACATACAGCTCTAGGGAGTATACAACACTGGTGTTGGGGGGACATACAGCTCTGGGGTGGTATACAACACTGGTTTGGGGAAGATACAGCTCTGGGGGTATACTGCACTGGGATAGGAGGACATACAGCTCTGTGGGGTATACAGCACTGGGGTGGGGGAACATACAGCTCTGGGGGTGTATACCACACTTGTGTGGGGGGAGATATAGCTCTGGTGGTTATACGGCATTTGGGGTGGGGAGACATATAGATTTAGAGGGGGTATAGAGCACTGGGGTGGGGGACATACAGCTCTGGAGCTATACAGAACTGGGGTAAGGGAACATATAGCTCTATAGGGGTTATACAGCACTGTTGTGGGGGGACATATAGATCTAGAGGGGGGATAGAGCTCTAGAGTGGCAGGACAAACAGCTCTGGGGAGTATACAGCATTTGGGTTACACAGCTCTGGGAGGGTATACTGCACTAAAGTGGGAGGTGTATACTGCACTGTGATGGGGCAGACAGTTCTGGGGGTATACAGCACTGGGGTCAAGGGACAGACCGTTCTGGGAGGGTATACAGTACTGAGTTGAGGAGACAGAGAGTTCTTGGGGGTATGCAGCACTGGGGTCAGGGGACAGTCAGCTCTGGGTGGGTATACAGCACTTGGGTCAGTGGACAGTCAGCTCTGCATGGGTACACAGCACTGGCGTCAGGGGACACACAGGTCTGGAGGGTATACAGCCCTGTGGTGGGGGAAAAACAGTTCTGAAGGTATACAGCACTGGGGTCAAGGAACACACAGGTTTGGAGGGTATGCAGCACTGTGGTAGGGTCAGTGGACAGTTCTGGAGGGTATACAGTATGGCGGGCTGTTGGTGCTGTGGCTCCTCTGGTAGATGCTAGATTGTATGGGCTCCTTCCAGGTATCTTCTCTACATCTGTGGACAGGATTGCAGCACACTGCGTGCTAGCTCTGCCCACAGATAAACTTCAATGCCTTTGCACACAATGCTCACCAATGACAAAATGTGTGCAGAAAAGTGCGGCTGCCGCCCAAGCACTACGGTCCCTAAAACTTGGCCCAGGGGCCGCGGCATACATCACCGCCACTGCCGATTGCGAGTGGGCTCCCTCGATGGTCCAAGGCCCTGGCATTTGCCCTGGTGTGCCAGGTGCTGACGCCGGCCCTGCCACACAGCATCTGGCACAGAATTTACAGCTTTCAAATCAAGAGGTGAATGGATGGATAAGTGAATGGTTTAGGCCTGTTGCTCTGAGAGCCATGCTGTCAAAGACAAAATACAATTTGTAAACCCATCTTAAAGTCTCCACATTTCCAAAAATGATATGCAAACAGCAGGACAGTGGCATCAATTGACTCACAGCACTCATATTGTCTAAGCACTGCAGTCAGGTATGGGCCATGCACCAGATAGGGCTGGTCATCATAATTCAGGAGGAAGCAAAACGATGAGGATGAGGAAGAATATTAGGTGTTTCATACAAATAAAAAGCCGCATTGTTAAAGACACAGAGGTGGAAACACTGTTTCATTGTTGCGTCACCAGGGCACTTGTTAGGACACAAGGCGTGACTAACAAGCTCAGGCCACTCTCTTGTTTGAAGCCAAAAATGCAAAAGGGTTCAACTTCCCCCTTATGGCATTGGTATTGAGCTCTAGATACTCCATCACCATTCTCTCCGGTTGTTCACTATATATCAGACTTGTATTCCGTTCTGATGGGGCATGGGATGGTGTAAAAAAATGTCTGCCACAACTTACAGAAATTGCTGCTGCCACTTAAACTGCTGCTGCTAATGTTTCTGTGATGATGATTCGACGGTCCCAGGGTCGGAGGTGTAGATGGGTGATGCATACTGTGAGCCTCATTGCTGTCTTGGAGAAAACCACTCTGAAGTTTGTGTACAAGTTGGTTTTCATACTTCAGCATGTGCGTGTCCTTTTCCAGGAGGGGAAGAATCTGTTAAAATGTACTCTTCTACCATAGATCTAACAGAGTGGCAACACAGTAGTCAGCACTATTTATAATCCTAATCATTCTGGAATCATATTACAGATAGTGCAGCAAGAAGGTGCTCATGTGTTCGACGCTTCAGTGAGGTCAAAGTCTTGCTTCATTTGTCTCCTCCCACCAACCATGGACAACAGACAAGGAATCTTCTTGGTCTCATGACTGTTGTTCCTTAGCTCCTGCACCTTCACCTTTACCTTCAGTTTGTCTGGTACCATAAGCCTCCCTCAATCACTCTACTCCACCATCCCATGTCACTCGCATAGTTCATAGTATCATAGTATCATAGTTTTTAAGGTTGAAGGGAGACTCTAAGTCCATCTAGTTCAACCTGTAGCCTAACATGTTGATCCAGAGGAAGGCAAAAAAACCCCCAATGTGGCAAACAAGTTCCAATGGGGAAAAAATTTCCTTCCTGACTCTACATCCGGCAATCAGACTAGTTCCCTGGATCAATACCCTGTCATAAAATCTAATATACATAACTGGTAATATTACATTTTTCAAGAAAGGCGTCCAGGCTCTGCTTAAATGTTAGTAGTGAATCACTCATTACAACATCATGTGGCAGAGAGTTCCATAGTCTCACTGCTCGTACAGTAAAGAATCCTCGTCTGTGATTATGATTAATCCTTCTTTCCTCAAGACGTAGTGGATGCCCCCGTGTTCCAGTCGCAGGCCTTGGTGTAAAAAGATCTTTGGAAAGGTCTCTGTACTGTCCCCTCATATATTTATACATTGTGATTAGATCCCCCCTAAGCCTTCGTTTTTCCAAACTAAATAACCCCAAGTTTAATAACCTGTCTTGGTATTGCAGCCCACCCATTCCTCTAATAATCTTGGTGGCTCTTCTCTGCACCCTCTCCAGTTCAGCTATGTCCTTCTTATATATCGGTGACCAGAATTGTACACAGTATTCTAAGTGTGGTCGCACTAGTGACTTGTACAGAGGTAGAACTATATTTTTTTCATGAACACTTATACCTCTTTTAATACATCCCATTATTTTATTAGCCCTGGCAGAAGCTGCCTGACACTGTCCACTAAAGTGAAGTTTACCATCCACCAATACACCCAAGTCTTTTTCTGTGTCTGTTTTACCCAGTGTTCTACGATTAAGTACATAATCATAAATGTTATTTCCTCTACCCAAGTGCATGACCTTACATTTATCTACATTAAACTTCAATTGCCACTTCTCAGCCCAATCCTCCAATTTACATAAATCTCCCTGTAATATAAAATTATCCTCCTCTGTATTGATTACCCTGCAGAGTTTAGTATCATCTGCAAATATTGAAATTCTACTCCGCATGCCCCCAACAAGGTCATTTATAAATATGTTGAAAAGAAGTGGGCCCAATACTGACCCCTGTGGTACCCCACTATGAACTGAGACCCAGTCCGAGTACGTACCATTAATAACCACCCTTTGTTTCCTATCACTTAGCCAGTTTTTAACCCAGTTACACATATTTTCCCCTATCCCCATTATTCTCATTTTATGTACCAACCTTTTGTGTGGCACCGTATCAAAAGCTTTTGAAAAGTCCATATACACAACATCCACTGCATTTCCCTGGTCCAGACTTGAACTTACCTCTTCATAGAAGCTGATCAAATTAGTTTGACAGGATCGATCCCTCATAAACCCATGTTGATACTCTGTCATAAGGTTATTTTTCTTGAGATACTCCAATATAGCATCTCTCAAGAAACCCTCAAGGATTTTACCAACCGTAGAGGTTAAACTTACCGGCCTATAATTTCCCGGCTCAGTTTTTGTCCCCTTTTTGAATATTGGCACCACATTTGCTATGCGCCAGTCCTGCGGTACCGACCCTGTTATTAAGGAATCTGAGAAGATTAAAAATAATGGTCTATCTATCACAGAACTCAATTCCTGTAGTACTCTGGGGTGTATGCCATCCGGGCCCGGAGATTTGTCAACCTTAGTGATTTCGAGGCGGCGGCGTACTTCCTGCTGGGTTAAGCAGGTAATATTCAAGTGTGAATTTATAGTATCACTGGTCATGTCATCTGCCATGGCATTTTCTTGTATAAAAACCGTAGAAAAAAAGTCATTCAGCAGGTTGGCTTTACCCTCATCCCCTTCCACCATTTCACCAAGACTATTTTTAAGGGGGCCAACACTATCGCTTTTCAGTTTTTTACTGTTTATGTAGTTAAAGAATATACGACAACAGACTGGACCTTACAGATATTGGTCTCCTTTCTGCATCCTCTACTTTCTTCTCTTCCTCTGAGTCCACTACCTCCTCCCACAGACTATTCACGTTTGCTCCAGCATGTTGATGACTGGAATAGTGATGCATCATCAGCATTAACCATCTTAGTAGCCATTTTTAAACTCTGCAGAAGGATACAGAGGTACTTTATCTGTGCCCAATCCACAAGCGTGGTTTGCCCTAAGACCGGACCATATTGGCTCAGGCTATGTGCTATTACATACATCACCAGGGTGCGTCACATGTGCTGAGTGGAATTCCACCGTGTTGGCATGTTGCTTATCAATCAGTTAACCAATAGCCAAAAGACTTCTGTAGCGATGCAAATCAATCAGCCACGAGGTGCGAACAGCGGAAGTGAGCACTCAGAGACTGTACCTTCTGCACCAATGCATTGAGGTGGGGATAATGGCCTGGAAATTGCTGTACAGCCAGGTTATGACATGAGCCATGCAAGGCACATGTGTGAGATTGCCCTAGCAAAGGGCCACCAACAGGTTTGCACCATTATCACACACGCCCTTCCCTGGCTTCAGGTTCAGTGAAGACAAGCATTGCTCAAACCTGGCCTGGATAGATGTCACAACTCTTCAGCTCTGTGACTGCATTCTCAAATGCATTTCAATTTAAACAATGCCTGATTGCAGTGAGCACTGTATGGAGGTGAAGGATTTTCTCTGCACTGTGTTGGAACACATGTTACATTAAGGGAGAGGTTTAGGGCACAGGTGGAGTCCCAAGAGGAAGTGAAGGAGGAAGAAGCAGAGGAGGAAGTGGTAAATTCAGACAATTGTCCACCAAGCTTTAGAGATTCCAAAACTTGTGGTGCAGCCATTTTTCCACCTGCCCCCAAAGCCACCAGAGTCACCCAATGCCCAGGCAGCAAGATGTAATGCCGCTGGCCATGCTTACTCATCCAGGTGTCAGTGGTGAAATGCAGCCTGTCAAGCACAGAGTTTTTCAAGGCAGGTTCCCTTACGCAACTCCTGTCACTCTCCCCGACTGTAGAGGGTAAACAAGAGGAGGTTCTGCGGCTGGAGACCTGTGTGAGAATACTTTTAACGGGGATGAAGGAGGAAGAAGACACTTACATGGTTAATGGGGTGGGCGGTGCTTGGGGAGGGGAGGCCCACTAGACCATATTTTAGCACAGTATTATTGCTAGAGTAAAGTATATTGTAGAGAATGTGCCAGTTCATTCATGTAGAGGTAAAACTAATGGAATTTTGCTACGAAGTCATTGTTTACAAAATTAACAGAAAAGGAAAGTTCAGTCATCCTTTGCGGTCTTAAAAAAGGCACATGTCAGGCAACCCTTTATGCAAACTGCAGACCCATTACTGCTGCTGGCCAAAGCCAGAGTTTTGGCTGAGGATGCAGTGCTTGTCAAAGTTGCATCTCTACTAGAGATGAGCGAACCAGCCGTGGTTCGGCTCGAGTTCGGTTCGCCGAACGGAGGTCCCGTTCGAGTTCGGTTTGGCGAACGTTCGATGAACCACTCGAACCACATAGGAAACAATGGCAGTCAATCACAAACACATAAAAACACATAGAAAACACCCTCAAAGGTGTCCAAAAGGTGACAAACAACTCACAACACAACACAAACACATGGGAAAGTGACAAGGACATATACAGTTAGGTCCAGAAATATTTGGACAGTGACACAAGTTTTGTTATTTTAGCTGTTTACAAAAACATGTTCAGAAATATAATTATATATATAATATGGGCTGAAAGTGCACACTCCCAGCTGCAATATGAGAGATTTCACATCCAAATCGGAGAAAGGGTTTAGGAATCATAGCTCTGTAATGCATAGCCTCCTCTTTTTCAAAGGACCAAAAGTAATTGGACAAGGGACTCTAAGGGCTGCAATTAACTCTGAAGGCGTCTCCCTCGTTAACCTGTAATCAATGAAGTAGTTAAAAGGTCTAGGGTTGATTACAGGTGTGTGGTTTTGCATTTGGAAGCTGTTGCTGTGACCAGACAACATGCGGTCTAAGGAACTCTCAATTGAGGTGAAGCAGAACATCCTGAGGCTGAAAAAAAAGAAAAAATCCATCAGAGAGATAGCAGACATGCTTGGAGTAGCAAAATCAACAGTCGGGTACAGTCTGAGAAAAAAGGAATTGACTGGTGAGCTTGGGAACTCAAAAAGGCCTGGGCGTCCACGGATGACAACAGTGGTGGATGATCGCCGCATACTTTCTTTGGTGAAGAAGAACCCGTTCACAACATCAACTGAAGTACAGAACACTCTCAGTGAAGTAGGTGTATCTGTCTCTAAGTCAACAGTAAAGAGAAGACTCCATGAAAGTAAATACAAAGGGTTCACATCTAGATGCAAACCATTCATCAATTCCAAAAATAGACAGGCCAGAGTTAAATTTGCTGAAAAACACCTCATGAAGCCAGCTCAGTTCTAGAAAAGTATTCTATGGACAGATGAGACAAAGATCAACCTGTACCAGAATGATGGGAAGAAAAAAGTTTGGAGAAGAAAGGGAACGGCACATGATCCAAGGCACACCACATCCTCTGTAAAACATGGTGGAGGCAATGTGATGGCATGGGCATGCATGGCTTTCAATGGCACTGGGTCACTTGTGTTTATTGATGACATAACAGCAGACAAGAGTAGCCGGATGAATTCTGAAGTGTACCGGGATATTTTTTCAGCCCAGCTTCAGCCAAATGCCGCAAAGGTGATCGGACGGTGCTTCATAGTACAGATGGACAATGACCCCAAGCATACAGCCAAAGCTACCCAGGAGTTCATGAGTGCAAAAAAGTGGAACATTCTGCAATGGCCAAGTCAATCACCAGATCTTAACCCAATTGAAGAAAAAACAAAAAGCCAGCACCAAATGTGCACTACAGCACTAAACATTCCAAACTGTACTTATTATAAAAAATTTTTTTTGAGATTTTTGGCAAAAAAATGCAATTTCTTGAGCTGCTTCGCCACATCACGGCAAATCTCATTTGAAGCAGTCCTACACTAAAATATTTTTATAAAATGTGCCATACGGCCTCACATATGAATAGTAGAACTGCTCTTAGCAGCACTCACCTGGTCTATTTCAATCCCATACCCATGACTGAGTCATGGCTGTGGGCGGGACAGGTCCAAGCAAATGCTGCATGAAGTAAATAGCCTGTGGACAAAGCCTGATGACTTAATGTGAACAGTCACCAACCGCCAAAATCCAGACAGATGGAATACATCCCAAATTGGGGTGCATAGCAAGGTGGAGGTCAACCACCGACCAATTCAATGAAGAAAAAACAAAAAGCCAGCACCAAATGTGCACTACAGCACTAAACATTCCAAACTGTACTTATTATAAAAAAATTTTTGAGATTTTTGGCAAAAAATTGCAATTTCTTGAGCTGCTTCGCCACGTCACGGCAAATCTCATTTGAAGCAGTCCTACACTAAAATATTTTTATAAAATGTGCCATACGGCCTCACATATGAATAGTAGAACTGCTCTTAGCAGCACTCACCTGGTCTATTTCAATCCCGTACCCATGACTGAGTCATGGCTGTGGGCGGGACAGGTCCAAGCAAATGCTGCATGAAGTAAATAGCCTGTGGACAAAGCCTGATGACTTAATGTGAACAGTCACCAACCGCCAAAATCCAGACAGATGGAATACATCCCAAATTGGGGTGCATAGCAAGGTGGAGGTCAACCACCGACCAATTCAATGAAGAAAAAACAAAAAGCCAGCACCAAATGTGCACTACAGCACTAAACATTCCAAACTGTACTTATTATAAAAAAATTTTTGAGATTTTTGGCAAAAAATTGCAATTTCTTGAGCTGCTTCGCCACGTCACGGCAAATCTCATTTGAAGCAGTCCTACACTAAAATATTTTTATAAAATGTGCCATACGGCCTCACATATGAATAGTAGAACTGCTCTTAGCAGCACTCACCTGGTCTATTTCAATCCCGTACCCATGACTGAGTCATGGCTGTGGGCGGGACAGGTCCAAGCAAATGCTGCATGAAGTAAATAGCCTGTGGACAAAGCCTGATGACTTAATGTGAACAGTCACCAACCGCCAAAATCCAGACAGATGGAATACATCCCAAATTGGGGTGCATAGCAAGGTGGAGGTCAACCCCCGACCAATTCAAGGAAGAAAAAACAAAAAGCCAGCACCAAATGTGCACTACAGCACTAAACATTCCAAACTGTACTTATTATAAAAAAATTTTTGAGATTTTTGGCAAAAAATTGCAATTTCTTGAGCTGCTTCGCCACGTCACGGCAAATCTCATTTGAAGCAGTCCTACACTAAAATATTTTTATAAAATGTGCCATACGGCCTCACATATGAATAGTAGAACTGGTCTTAGCAGCACTCACCTGGTCTATTTCAATCCCGTACCCATGACTGAGTCATGGCTGTGGGCGGGACAGGTCCAAGCAAATGCTGCATGAAGTAAATAGCCTGTGGACAAAGCCTGATGACTTAATGTGAACAGTCACCAACCGCCAAAATCCAGACAGATGGAATACATCCCAAATTGGGGTGCATAGCAAGGTGGAGGTCAACCACCGACCAATTCAATGAAGAAAAAACAAAAAGCCAGCACCAAATGTGCACTACAGCACTAAACATTCCAAACTGTACTTATTATAAAAAAAATTTTGAGATTTTTGGCAAAAAATTGCAATTTCTTGAGCTGCTTCGCCACGTCACGGCAAATCTCATTTGAAGCAGTCCTACACTAAAATATTTTTATAAAATGTGCCATACGGCCTCACATATGAATAGTAGAACTGCTCTTAGCAGCACTCACCTGGTCTATTTCAATCCCGTACCCATGACTGAGTCATGGCTGTGGGCGGGACAGGTCCAAGCAAATGCTGCATGAAGTAAATAGCCTGTGGACAAAGCCTGATGACTTAATGTGAACAGTCACCAACCGCCAAAATCCAGACAGATGGAATACATCCCAAATTGGGGTGCATAGCAAGGTGGAGGTCAACCACTGACCAATTCAATGAAGAAAAAACAAAAAGCCAGCACCAAATGTGCACTACAGCACTAAACATTCCAAACTGTACTTATTATAAAAAATTTTTTGAGATTTTTGGCAAAAAATTGCAATTTCTTGAGCTGCTTCGCCACGTCACGGCAAATCTCATTTGAAGCAGTCCTACACTAAAATATTTTTATAAAATGTGCCATACGGCCTCACATATGAATAGTAGAACTGCTCTTAGCAGCACTCACCTGGTCTATTTCAATCCCGTACCCATGACTGAGTCATGGCTGTGGGCGGGACAGGTCCAAGCAAATGCTGCATGAAGTAAATAGCCTGTGGACAAAGCCTGATGACTTAATGTGAACAGTCACCAACCGCCAAAATCCAGACAGATGGAATACATCCCAAATTGGGGTGCATAGCAAGGTGGAGGTCAACCACCGACCAATTCAATGAAGAAAAAACAAAAAGCCAGCACCAAATGTGCACTACAGCACTAAACATTCCAAACTGTACTTATTATAAAAAAAAATTTGAGATTGTTGGCTTTCAATGGCACTGGGTCACTTGTGTTTATTGATGACATAACAGCAGACAAGAGTAGCCGGATGAATTCTGAAGTGTACCGGGATATTTTTTCAGCCCAGATTCAGCCAAATGCCGCAAAGGTGATCGGACGGTGCTTCATAGTACAGATGGACAATGACCCCAAGCATACAGCCAAAGCTACCCAGGAGTTCATGAGTGCAAAAAAGTGGAACATTCTGCAATGGCCAAGTCAATCACCAGATCTTAACCCAATTGAGCATGCATTTCACTTGCTCAAATCCAGACTTAAGACGGAAAGACCCACAAACAAGCAAGACCTGAAGGCTGCGGCTGTAAAGGCCTGGCAAAGCATTAAGAAGGAGGAAACCCAGCGTTTGGTGATGTCCATGGGTTCCAGACTTAAGGCAGTGATTGCCTCCAAAGGATTCGCAACAAAATATTGAAAATAAAAATATTTTGTTTGGGTTTGGTTTATTTGTCCAATTACTTTTGACCTCCTAAAATGTGGAGTGTTTGTAAAGAAATGTGTACAATTCCTACAATTTCTATCAGATATTTTTGTTCAAACCTTCAAATTAAACGTTGCAATCTGCACTTGAATTCTGTTGTAGAGGTTTCATTTCAAATCCAATGTGGTGGCATGCAGAGCCCAACTCGCGAAAATTGTGTCACTGTCCAAATATTTCTGGACCTAACTGTTCTCATGCGAAAACAAAGGAGCTGGACAAGGAAAAAGAGGAGGAGACACAGATATGAGTATATGCAAGGGAATGTCGATGCCATTACTCTGCAACTTGAGCCCTGCTCATTTTAGGCTTCCAATCTGGTTAAATTGCCTGAGCTCACCATGTACGCCTTGGGGATCTTGCTGTGTCCCGCAGCCAGTGTTTTCTCGGAACGTGTCCTCAGTGCTGCTGGGGGTGTGCTGACAGCTAAGCACATGCATCTGTCCACTGACAATGTGGACAGACTAACGTTCACCAAGATGAACAAGTCATGGCTCTCAGAGGACTTTTCTTCCCCTGGCTCAGCCAGGGGAGGTGAAAGGCACGCGTATTTTTGAGAGTGCTTCATGCAAAGGATCTTTTTCATCTTGAAAATGGGGTCAACTGATGCCAGTCAAGTGGGGTGTGTGTGGCCCAATTAGTGGAAACGAGGGAGACTGTGGTTGGAGTCCCCTCGCTTTTGAAAAAAGAACCAAGATGAACAAGTCATGGCTCTCAGAGGACTTTTCTTCCCCTGGGTCATCCAGGGGAGGTGAAAGGCACACGTATTTTTGAAAGTGCTTCATGCAAAGCATCTTTTTCATCTTGAATATGTAGGTCAACTGATCCAGTCAAGTGGGGTGTGTGTGGCCCAATTAGTGGAAACGAGGGAGACTGTGGTTGGAGTCCCCTCGCTTTTGAAAAAAGAACCAAGATGAACAAGTCATGGCTCTCAGAGGACTTTTCTTCCCCTGGGTCATCCAGGGGAGGTGAAAGGCACGTGTATTTTTGAGAGTGCTTCATGCAAAGCATCTTTTTCATCTTGAAAATGGGGGTCAACTGATACCAGTCAAGTGGGGTGTGTGTGGCCCAATTAGTCGAAACGAGGGAGACTGTGGTTGGAGTCCCCTCGCTTTTGAAAAAAGAACCAAGATGAACAAGTCATGGCTCTCAGAGGACTTTTCTTCCCCTGGCTCAGCCAGGGGAGGCGAAAGGCACGCGTATTTTTGAGAGTGCTTCATGCAAAGCATCTTTTTCATCTTGAAAATGGGGGTCAACTGATGCTAGTCAAGTGGGGTGTGTGTGGCTCAATTAGTGGAAACGAGGGAGACTGTGGTTGGAGTCCCCTCGCTTTTGAAAAAAGAACCAAGATGAACAAGTCATGGCTCTCAGAGGACTTTTCTTCCCCTGGCTCAGCCAGGGGAGGCGAAAGGCACGCGTGTTTATGAGAGTGCTTCATGCAAAGGATCTTTTTCATCTTGAAAATGGGGTCAACTGATGCCAGTTAAGTGGGGTGTGTGTGAACCAATTTTTGGAAACAAGGGAGACTGTGTTTGGAGTCCCCTTGCTTTGTTTTACATGCTTTTAGAAAGGCATGACATGGCTTAGAGGTTGACTTTCAGCATCTGCACACTGTTGGCTACCAAAATGCTTCCTTTCATACCTTTTTAACCGAGGATTTTCGAGACCTTATGCCCATCGCAGTGCCCCAAGAGCCGATGCCCAGGCGCCACTCCTTCTCCAACAAAGGCGTGCACGCGCTACACCAGCATGTCGCACCAAACATCACCGCTTCTTTGAGAAACTGTGTGACAGGGTGCATTTCACTACAGATACTTGGCCCAGTAAGCAAGGACAGGGGCGTTACATGTCGCTGACTGGGCAATGGGTTACTATGGGGGGAGATGGAGAAGGGTCTGCTGTACAAGTCTTGCTGTCCCCACGAGTTGTATCAATCCTTCCTCTGTATGTAGAAGTTAATACACTGCTTCTGCCTCCTCAACCTCGTGTGGGTCCTTCACCTTGGCCCAAACCCTGTGTGGTCAGGGCACCCTTCCTTGTAACTGCTTACAAGGAATACCACACACCTCCTTACTATGCTGGCAGCAGAGCTCAATGCCATCATGCGGTCAAATGTTTACTTTGAAATGTATGGGAAATGTGAGTCACACCGCTGAGAAGTTATGGACGGTTAGCTCTGGAGACTAGAGTTGAGCGCGGTTCGTGGTTCGTGGTTCTCCAGTTCTAGGCTCGAGTGATTTTGGGGCATGTTCTAGATCGAACTAGAACTCGAGCTTTTTGCAAAAGCTCGATAGTTCTAGAAACGTTCGAGAACGGTTCTAGCAGCCAAAAAACAGCTAAATCATAGCTTGGTTTCTGCTGTAATAGTGTAAGTCACTCTGTGAATCAAACTATTATCACATTTCAGTGTATAGTGTGCGTGAACAGCGCCTTCAGATCACTGCTGTTTCTATAATGGCGATCGCCATTTTTTTTTTTTTTTTCTTGTCTTCCTTCCCTAAGCACGCGCGTCTTGTGGGGCGGGCCAGCATGTCAGCCAATCACAGACACACACACAGCTAAGTGGACTTTGAGCCAGAGAAGCAACGGCATGTGTGATAGGATCTGCATGTCACATGTCCCTGCATTATAAAACCGGACATTTTCTTCACGAACGCCATTATCTGCCTTCTGCGTCTTTGGTGTCAGTCATCAGTGTCGCAGCTCCGTCCTCCTGAGTCCTATAGCCGATACAGCTGTATGCGCTGCATACACAGCGTTAGACAGCTTAGGGAGAGCACTTTCTAGCAGTCCTTTTAAGGGCTCAAAGCGGCAGGGTCAGAGAGCCATAGGTGACAGGTCCTGCAAACAGCAACAGCGTCTGTGTAGCCCAGGTCAGGGATTTCCTCCCTGCATTTCACCATTAGGAGGGAATAGAAAGGCAGGCTTCCATTCCTCTACCCAGAGCTCCACAATCCTGCCACTGTACCCTCTTGTCCTCTGCACACTCCAACTCATTCTAACTAAGCCATTATACTAGCAAACACTCAGTGTACCTAGTGGCATCCTATCTGTGGCTATTGGACTTTGCTATAGTCCCACTAGTGCAAAGACATTTGCAGAGCATGTCTGCCTGCATTGCACACTACAACTTTTTTAAACTAAGCAATTTTACTAGCAAACACTCAGTGTACCTAGTGGCATCCTAAAGGTGGCTATTGGACTTTGCTATAGTCCCACTAGTGCAAAGACATTTGCAGAGCACATCTGCCTGCATTGCACACTCCAACTTTTTTAAACTAAGCAATTTTACTAGCAAACACTCAGTGTACCTAGTGGCATCCTAAAGGTGGCTATTGGACTTTGCTATAGTCCCACTAGTGCAAAGACATTTGCAGAGCACGTCTGCCTGCATTGCACACTACAACTCATTGTTACTAAGCCATTATACTAGCAAACACACAGTGTACCTAGTGGCATCCTATACGTGGCTATTGGACTTTGCTATAGTCCCACTAGTGCAAAGACATTTGCAGAGCACATCTGCCTGCATTGCACACTCCAACTTTTTTAAACTAAGAAATTTTACTAGCAAACACTCAGTGTACCTAGTGGCATCCTAAAAGTGGCTATTGGACTTTGCTATAGTCCCACTAGTGCAAAGACATTAGCAGAGCACATCTGCCTGCATTGCACACTCCAACTTTTTTAAACTAAGCAATTTTACTAGCAAACACTCAGTGTACCTAGTGGCATCCTATACGTGGCTATTGGACTTTGCTATAGTCCCACTAGTGCAAAGACATTTGCAGAGCACATCTGCCTGCATTGCACACTCCAACTTTTTTAAACTAAGCAATTTTACTAGCAAACACTCAGTGTACCTAGTGGCATCCTAAAAGTGGCTATTGGACTTTGCTATAGTCCCACTAGTGCTAAGACATTAGCAGAGCACATCTGCCTGCATTGCACACTCCAACTTTTTTAAACTAAGCAATTTTACTAGCAAACACTCAGTGTACCTAGTGGCATCCTATACGTGGCTTTTGGACTTTGCTATAGTCCCACTAGTGCAAAGACATTTGCAGAGCACGTCTGCCTGCATTGCACACTACAACTTTTTTAAACTAAGCAATTTTACTAGCAAACACTCAGTGCACCTAGTGGCATCCTAAAGGTGGCTATTGGACTTTGCTATAGTCCCACTAGTGCAAAGACATTAGCAGAGCACATCTGCCTGCATTGCACACTACAACTCATTGTTACTAAGCCATTATACTAGCAAACACTCAGTGTACCTAGTGGCATCCTATACGTGGCTATTGTACTTTTGTCAATTCACAGTATTGGAACGTTATTTGCAGCACGTCTGCCTGCATTGCACACTCTAACTTTTTTAAACTCAGCCATTATACTAGCAAACACTCACTGTACCTAGTTGTATCCTAAACGTGGCTATTGTACTTTTGTCAATTCACAGTATTGGAACGTTATTTGCAGCACGTCTGCCTGCATTGCACACTCTAACTTTTTTAAACTCAGCCATTATACTAGCAAACACACAGTGTACCTAGTTGTATCGTAAACGTGGCTTTTGTACTTTTGTCTATTCACAGTATTGGAACGTTATTTGCAGCACGTCTGCCTGCATTGCACACTCTAACTTTTTTAAACTCAGCCATTATACTAGCAAACACACAGTGTACCTAGTGGCATCCTAAAGGTGGCTATTGGACTTTGCTATAGTCCCACTAGTGCAAAGACATTAGCAGAGCACATCTGCCTGCATTGCACACTCCAACTTTTTTAAACTAAGCAATTTTACTAGCAAACACTCAGTGTACCTAGTGGCATCCTAAAGGTGGCTATTGGACTTTGCTATAGTCCCACTAGTGCAAAGATATTTGCAGAGCACGTCTGCCTGCATTGCACACTACAACTCATTGTTACTAAGCCATTATACTAGCAAACACTCAGTGTACCTAGTGGCATCCTAAAGGTGGCTATTGGACTTTGCTATAGTCCCACTAGTGCAAAGACATTTGCAGAGCACGTCTGCCTGCATTGCACACTACAACTCATTGTTACTAAGCCATTATACTAGCAAACACTCAGTGTACCTAGTGGCATCCTATACGTGGCTATTGTACTTTTGTCAATTCACAGTATTGGAACGTTATTTGCAGCACGTCTGCCTGCATTGCACACTCTAACTTTTTTAAACTCAGCCATTATACTAGCAAACACTCACTGTACCAAGTTGTATCCTAAACGTGGCTATTGTACTTTTGTCAATTCACAGTATTGGAACGTTATTTGCAGCACGTCTGCCTGCATTGCACACTCTAACTTTTTTAAACTCAGCCATTATACTAGCAAACACACAGTGTACCTAGTTGTATCGTAAACGTGGCTTTTGTACTTTTGTCTATTCACAGTATTGGAACGTTATTTGCAGCACGTCTGCCTGCATTGCACACTCTAACTTTTTTAAACTCAGCCATTATACTAGCAAACACACAGTGTACCTAGTTGTATCCTAAACGTGGCTTTTGTACTTTTGTCTATTCACAGTATTGGAACGTTATTTGCAGCACGTCTGCCTGCATTGCACACTCTAACTTTTTTAAACTCAGCCATTATACTAGCAAACACTCACTGTACCTAGTTGTATCCTAAACGTGGCTATTGGACTTTTGTCAATTCACAGTATTGGAACGTTATTTGCAGCACGTCTGCCTGCATTGCACACTCTAACTTTTTTAAACTCAGCCATTATACTAGCAAACACTCACTGTACCTAGTTGTATCCTAAACGTGGCTATTGTACTTTTGTCAATTCACAGTATTGGAACGTTATTTGCAGCACGTCTGCCTGCATTGCACACTCTAACTTTTTTAAACTCAGCCATTATACTAGCAAACACTCACTGTACCAAGTTGTATCCTAAACGTGGCTATTGTACTTTTGTCAATTCACAGTATTGGAACGTTATTTGCAGCACGTCTGCCTGCATTGCACACTCTAACTTTTTTAAACTCAGCCATTATACTAGCAAACACTCACTGTACCTAGTTGTATCCTAAACGTGGCTATTGTACTTTTGTCAATTCACAGTATTGGAACGTTATTTGCAGCACGTCTGCCTGCATTGCACACTCTAACTTTTTTAAACTCAGCCAATATACTAGCAAACACACAGTGTACCTAGTTGTATCCTAAACGTGGCTTTTGTACTTTTGTCTATTCACAGTATTGGAACGTTATTTGCAGCACGTCTGCCTGCATTGCACACTCTAACTTTTTTAAACTCAGCCATTATACTAGCAAACACTCACTGTACCTAGTTGTATTCTAAACGTGGCTATTGTACTTTTGTCAATTCACAGTATTGGAACGTTATTTGCAGCACGTCTGCCTGCATTGCACACTCTAACTTTTTTAAACTCAGCCATTATACTAGCAAACACTCACTGTACCTAGTTGTATCCTAAACGTGGCTATTGGACTTTTGTCAATTCACAGTATTGGAACGTTATTTGCAGCACGTCTGCCTGCATTGCACACTCTAACTTTTTTAAACTCAGCCATTATACTAGCAAACACACAGTGTACCTAGTTGTATCCTAAACGTGGCTTTTGTACTTTTGTCTATTCACAGTATTGGAACGTTATTTGCAGCACGTCTGCCTGCATTGCACACTCTAACTTTTTTAAACTCAGCCATTATACTAGCAAACACTCACTGTACCAAGTTGTATCCTAAACGTGGCTTTTGTACTTTTGTCTATTCACAGTATTGGAACGTTATTTGCAGCACGTCTGCCTGCATTGCACACTCTAACTTTTTTAAACTCAGCCATTATACTAGCAAACACTCACTGTACCTAGTTGTATCCTAAACGTGGCTATTGTACTTTTGTCAATTCACAGTATTGGAACGTTATTTGCAGCACGTCTGCCTGCATTGCACACTCTAACTTTATTAAACTCAGCCATTATACTAGCAAACACTCACTGTACCAAGTTGTATCCTAAACGTGGCTATTGTACTTTTGTCAATTCACAGTATTGGAACGTTATTTGCAGCACGTCTGCCTGCATTGCACACTCTAACTTTTTTAAACTCAGCCATTATACTAGCAAACACACAGTGTACCTAGTTGTATCCTAAACGTGGCTTTTGTACTTTTGTCTATTCACAGTATTGGAACGTTATTTGCAGCACGTCTGCCTGCATTGCACACTCTAACTTTTTTAAACTCAGCCATTATACTAGCAAACACTCACTGTACCTAGTTGTATCCTAAACGTGGCTATTGTACTTTTGTCAATTCACAGTATTGGAACGTTATTTGCAGCACGTCTTCCTGCATTGCACACTCTAACTTTTTTAAACTCAGCCATTATACTAGCAAACACACAGTGTACCTAGTTGTATCCTAAACGTGGCTTTTGTACTTTTGTCTATTCACAGTATTGGAACGTTATTTGCAGCACGTCTGCCTGCATTGCACACTCTAACTTTTTTAAACTCAGCCATTATACTAGCAAACACTCACTGTACCAAGTTGTATCCTAAACGTGGCTTTTGTACTTTTGTCTATTCACAGTATTGGAACGTTATTTGCAGCACGTCTGCCTGCATTGCACACTCTAACTTTTTTAAACTCAGCCATTATACTAGCAAACACTCACTGTACCTAGTTGTATCCTAAACGTGGCTATTGTACTTTTGTCAATTCACAGTATTGGAACGTTATTTGCAGCACGTCTGCCTGCATTGCACACTCTAACTTTATTAAACTCAGCCATTATACTAGCAAACACTCACTGTACCAAGTTGTATCCTAAACGTGGCTATTGTACTTTTGTCAATTCACAGTATTGGAACGTTATTTGCAGCACGTCTGCCTGCATTGCACACTCTAACTTTTTTAAACTCAGCCATTATACTAGCAAACACACAGTGTACCTAGTTGTATCCTAAACGTGGCTTTTGTACTTTTGTCTATTCACAGTATTGGAACGTTATTTGCAGCACGTCTGCCTGCATTGCACACTCTAACTTTTTTAAACTCAGCCATTATACTAGCAAACACTCACTGTACCTAGTTGTATCCTAAACGTGGCTATTGTACTTTTGTCAATTCACAGTATTGGAACGTTATTTGCAGCACGTCTTCCTGCATTGCACACTCTAACTTTTTTAAACTCAGCCATTATACTAGCAAACACACAGTGTACCTAGTTGTATCCTAAACGTGGCTTTTGTACTTTTGTCTATTCACAGTATTGGAACGTTATTTGCAGCACGTCTGCCTGCATTGCACACTCTAACTTTTTTAAACTCAGCCATTATACTAGCAAACACTCACTGTACCAAGTTGTATCCTAAACGTGGCTATTGTACTTTTGTCAATTCACAGTATTGGAACGTTATTTGCAGCACGTCTGCCTGCATTGCACACTCTAACTTTTTTAAACTCAGCCATTATACTAGCAAACACTCACTGTACCAAGTTGTATCCTAAACGTGGCTATTGTACTTTTGTCAATTCACAGTATTGGAACGTTATTTGCAGCACGTCTGCCTGCATTGCACACTCTAACTTTTTTAAACTCAGCCATTATACTAGCAAACACTCACTGTACCTAGTTGTATTCTAAACGTGGCTATTGTACTTTTGTCAATTCACAGTATTGGAACGTTATTTGCAGCACGTCTGCCTGCATTGCACACTCTAACTTTTTTAAACTCAGCCATTATACTAGCAAACACTCACTGTACCTAGTTGTATCCTAAACGTGGCTATTGTACTTTTGTCAATTCACAGTATTGGAACGTTATTTGCAGCACGTCTGCCTGCATTGCACACTCTAACTTTTTTAAACTCAGCCATTATACTAGCAAACACTCACTGTACCTAGTTGTATCCTAAACGTGGCTATTGTACTTTTGTCAATTCACAGTATTGGAACGTTATTTGCAGCACGTCTGCCTGCATTGCACACTCTAACTTTTTTAAACTCAGCCATTATACTAGCAAACACTCACTGTACCTAGTTGTATCCTAAACGTGGCTATTGGACTTTTGTCAATTCACAGTATTGGAACGTTATTTGCAGCACGTCTGCCTGCATTGCACACTCTAACTTTTTTAAACTCAGCCATTATACTAGCAAACACACAGTGTACCTAGTTGTATCCTAAACGTGGCTTTTGTACTTTTGTCTATTCACAGTATTGGAACGTTATTTGCAGCACGTCTGCCTGCATTGCACACTCTAACTTTTTTAAACTCAGCCATTATACTAGCAAACACTCACTGTACCAAGTTGTATCCTAAACGTGGCTATTGTACTTTTGTCAATTCACAGTATTGGAACGTGTTTTGCAGCACGTCTGCCTGCATTGCACACTCTAACTTTTTTAAACTCAGCCATTATACTAGCAAACACTCACTGTACCTAGTTGTATCCTAAACGTGGCTATTGTACTTTTGTCTATTCACACTACTGCAAATCTATGTGCAGCACCTCTGCATGACAACCTCGTGCTCTGTTTTTAATAAGCTATAATGATAGCACAAAATACTGCCATTTTGTGGCATCATAGAACTGGCTGTTGTATTCCATTAGTGCCCCACTGGTGACAAGCTATTTCTAGCACCTCTACATCACATCCTCATGCACATTTTGCTACGCTAATGTTATAGCAAACTCATGGAATTCATTGCTGCATTTCATAATTCGGAGGGATAGAAAGTCAGGCTTCCTTTAGCTTTTCCTTCTGTTCATAGACAGCATCTCCAAGACAAATTTCCCCTCCACGTCTAAGTGTGGAGAGGCAGCAAGTGCGCATGCGTGTGCCGATGTACCCCAGCTGCAGCATAATTACAGTGTTTCGCCTAGTGAGTATGCTCAGCCTGACTGTGCCATTCCTGACGCTAAGTCTTCATTTCGGGATCCAGCGCATGCTCCCACACTAAGTGTCAAAAGCCTCTTTGCACAGGTGCTTGCATTCCGTGCCGGGTCTAAGTCCTGTTTTGTGCCTAGACACCATGCTAAAGCTGATAGTCTTTTTTCAGAGACTGTATTTCATGCTACTGAGCATGCTCAGGCACTTCCTGCATCAGAGACTAGGTCCGGTAATGAACTCTTTGGCCCTGGCCCTGATGTGGGGGTCCCATATAGACCACAGGGCATCAGGTGTCCTCCCAAATGGCTTGCAGAGGCCCACACCTATGACTTGTCATCGCATTATTGATGGTCAGACGATGACTGGTGAGGTGTTTGGGTCATGGCAGCCATGAGGTCATCATTGAAGTTGCGTTTCCAAATAGGACGCTAGTTATGCCACTCATGACGTGTCACTCTACTTTTGTCTATAGGAGGTGCATTGTGGTTCACCATGGTTTGGGGCGGACCCAGGTTATCAAAGGGGCTGGAGCCAACAAGGAGGTGCACAGTCTTCTATTATGCTCCGAAAGAGCACACCTCCATGTGTTGAACCCATTGCGGCTTTAGGCCAGAGGTAGGCAGGGATAGGGTGGTGGATGCAGGCCACCACCACAGTTGGTAACGCAGAACGGTTAAGACCAGCTCCTGTCCTAACAGTCCTGCTTGTGCAGCCCAGTGGCATTAACAGGCCTGCTGCTGCTGATGCGCCTGCTGTCCACAGGTGTGGCCCCTACGCACACGGTCAGCGTACTCAATGGCCCCTGTGTTGTTAACAGGGAGTTCCTGGGCTGGGTGGGCATGTGGACCCTGTGACGCTAACAGGGCTCACAGTCTCCAGATCCGAATGGCGTCTAACTCGGTTCAGGCTACTATTAGTTTCATAGCCACACAGCTCTGTATCCTCCACCAAACCTTCCAGTTGCCAACCTCTCCTTTTCCAACTGGGAGCACGGTGGACACTGACTGCTGATGGGGATATATACCTTTCTCTTTCTTTTCTTATTAATTTTCGTTATATAGCGGTCACAGATTATATACCACTTTATCCAAATCTGCCAGTCCCACTGTAACAGATGTTGTTTCTTCAGCAAATGTTACAGTTGCTTAACCACCAAATCCACGGACCAAAATTTTTTTCCCCTTTCCAACACACCTGTTCCCCTTTCCAACAGCATCTGTCCTTTTCCAACTCATTTTGGGATATGACCAAAAGTGCAACTGTGCAGGGACACCGTACTCAACGCCATCTCAGCACAGCAGCCATCCCTCGGTCCCTCCGATGTGGACAAGTAAAAGACCATTTCCTCCTATCCATGACAAAGCGTTGAGATTCACTCTGTGCAGCACTGGTGTTTAGTGGAAAAGTAGATCTAAGATTGCGTACCACATTCTGCAGATACTCCTGT
Source organism: Anomaloglossus baeobatrachus (assembly GCF_048569485.1). Taxonomy (NCBI): domain Eukaryota; kingdom Metazoa; phylum Chordata; class Amphibia; order Anura; family Aromobatidae; genus Anomaloglossus; species Anomaloglossus baeobatrachus. The sequence continues at coordinate 238,240,882 of NC_134353.1, forward strand.
ATACGTGCGTCTATTTCTATGGCAGGAATTAGTTCGGCAAATTTTGTCTTGTACCGGGGATCTAACAGTGTGGCAACCCAGTATTCTGGATTACTTTGAATTCGTACAATCCGAGGGTCATGTTGTAGGTAGTGCAGCAAGAATCCGCTCATGTGTCTTGTGCATCCAGGAGGACCAAGTCCTTGGTGTGTTGGTGGCAGAGAGGTGAGAATCGTGCATACTTCCTCTGTCCTCTACCCACAACCTCGCACAACCGAAATGTGAGCAAGCTCTCACTCATCTGCTGAGTCTTCCATGCCGATCGCCAGTTCGTCCTCCATTTCTTCATGGGCTCCTGCACTTTCATCAACACTTTTTGCTGATACTATGCGCCCTTGTTAATCCCTCTCCCTCACCATGACTGCCGCATAGGTGCCGCTGACCATCTGGACCTCGTAGATCTTGTTATCCCTTCCGCATATGACTCCTCCTGTACTTCCTCCCCTTCCTCTTGTCCCAACACCTGACTCTGAATAATAATTACAGTGTGCTCCATCATGTAGATGACCAGAATTGTCACCCTGAGAATGACATTGCCAGTGCTAAACATCTTCGTCGACATTTCAAAACTGTGTAGCAGGGTGCATAGGTCCTTGATCTGACACCACTCCAGCAGCGTGATCTGCACCACCTCTGGATCAAGTTATCCCAGGCTATATGTCTTACCGTATTTCAGCAGGGCTCTGCGGTGCTGCCACACACGCTGCAACATGTGCAGATTCCAATTCCTGCGTGTCGGAACATCGCATTTCCGGCGTTTAACTGCCAGACCCTAAGACTTCCGGAGTGATGAAAGTTGTTGAGCTGCTGTGTGCGCACGATGGAAGTGAGCACATAGTGAGCGTGCCCGCTGCACAAGTCCATGTAGGCCGTGATGGTGTTTTAAAAATTGCTGGAGAATTCGGTTCAACACGTGAGCCATACAAGGCACGTGTGTCACATTGCCCTGACGATGGCCCACAGCCAGGTTTGCATCATTGCCGCACACGGCTGTTAAGTCACCAACGTAGTCCGCTCCGTCAATTTGTACTCCGGTTGCCAGGTGACAACGTGTTCCTTTCATGAATAGTGCTGATGATGGGAGAGTAGTCGATGCCAGCGGCGCAGGTGGACGCAGGTTATGCTCACCCACTGGGCTGCATTACCTTGACAGATGCAGAATCTCTGGCTGAATGTAGCTGGTGGGTATCTCACAGATGAAATACCATCATTCAGCTACAACCAATGGGAAGACACCACACCCTTTTTTATGCCCATCCTGTCTGCAGACCACTGCCAGACATAGCTATGAACCTCTGGTTAATTTTACCCCCAGTTCAGTTTTATGATTTTGTGTGCTTGTTACCTGACTACTTTTCCTGCTTGCTGTTTATGTACCTTGTTGGCCGATACGCATTTCACCTCTGCTTGTTTTCTGATTAAGTCCTGGCCGTCCCATTCTGTTCCTGTTCCTCAATTAATGTTTTGACCCTGCCTGACTACTATTCTCTGGAATAGCGGTGTGACTCACATTTCCCATACATTTCAAAGTAAAACTTTGACTGCCTGATGGCATTGAGCTCTGCTGCCAGCATAGTAAGGAGGTGTGTGGTAGTCCTTGTGCGCAGTTGCAAAGAAGGGTGGCCTGACCAAACAGGGTTTGCGCCAAGGTAGAGGACCCACACGAGGTTGAAGAGGCAGAAGCAGTGTATTAACTTCTACATACAGAACAAGGATTGAAACAACTCGTGGGGACGGCAAGACTTGTACAGCAGACCCTTCTCCATCTCTCACCATAGTTTGCCAGTGCCCAGTCAGTGACATGTAATGACCCTGTCTATGCTTACTGGTCCAAGTATCTGTGTTGAAATGCACCCTGTCGCACACAGATTTTCTCAAGGAAGTGGTGATGATGTTGTGTGCGACATGCTGGTGTAGCGCGGGCATGCTTTTCTTGGAGAAGCAGTGGTGATTGGGCATCTGGTACTGGGGCACAGCGACAGACATAAGGTCTGTAAAATCCTGTGTGTCCACTACGCGTAAAGGCAGCATTTCGGTAGCCAACAGCTTACAGAGGGATAGAGTCAACCACTTAGCTTTGTCATGGGTCGCAGTAAGTGGCCTTTTATTTGACCACATCTGAGGGACAGAGATCTGGCTGCTGTCTGTAGACGGTGTTGAGTAGGGTGTCCCTGGAAAAATGCAGGTTTGTGAGAAAAGTGCAGGCGGAGACATGATGTTGCCTTCATCTTGCCTTCAGATCTGTTCATCTTGTATCATTTTTAAAAAACACAGCAAGCAAGGGTTACTCCAAGCGGAGTCTACCTTTTTTCCCAAAATTGGGCACACAGACACCCCATCAGTGGCAGCACTTGTGCCCTAGTTGCAAACAGGATGTTTTGATTTGCATCAAGCACATTCCAAATCCACAAGCATTTACTCTCCCCAGGATGACACAGGGGTAGTAAATTCCTTCTGGATCCATGACTTGTTCATTTTGATGAACGTCAGTCTGTCCACATTGTCACTGGACAGACGCGTGCGCTTATCTGTCAGCACACACCCAGCAGCACTGAAGACACGTTCAGAGACAACGCTGGCAGCTGGACACGACAAAATCTCCAAGGCGTAACTGGAGAGCTCTGTCAATTTTTCTAGATTTGAAGCCCAAAAGGAGCAAGGCTCCATTTGCAAAGTCATTGCATCGATGTTCATTTGGAGATACTCCTGTATCATCCTCTCCATCCGTTGACTATGTGTCAGACTTGTTGTCTCTGGTGGCCTTGCAAAGGAGGGTCTAAAAAAATTATGAAAAGATTCCATAAAATTGCTGTTACCAGCACCAGATACGGTCCTACTGGTACGGGTAGACTGTTGAAGATGACGAGGCCGTCCCATGTTTGTCAAGTTACAACTGGGAGAATCACTCCCTTCACCTGCACGGTTGTTTTGTGGAAAAGCCGAGCTAAGATCGAGTAACAGCTTATGCTGATACTCCTGCATACGTGCGTCCCTTTCTATGGGTGGAATTATGTCACAAAATTTGGACTTGTCCCGGGGATCTAATAGTGTGGCAAGCCAGTAGTCATCATCACTTCTAATTTTGACAATACGAGGGTCATGTTGGAGGTAGTGCAACAAGAAGGCACTCATGTGTCTTGCGCAGCCATGCGGACCAAGTCCACGCTGTGTTTGTGGCATAGAGGTGCTAACCGTTCTTTCTTCCTCTGTCATCTCCCCCCAACCTCTTTCAACTGAAATTTGACCAAGGTCCCCCTCATCTGCTGAGTCTTCCATGTCCATGGACAGTTCGTCCTCCATATCTTCATGTCCTCCTGCACCTTCCTCAACATGTCGCCTGCTACCATGCGGCCTTGTTGATCCCTGTCCCCCATGGTCCCATGCCTGCCGCGTTGGTGATGATGAACGTCTGGACCTTGGTGATGTTGTTGTGTCTTGCGCATATGAATCCTCCTGTAGTTCCTCCCCTTCCTGTTGTCCCACCCCCTGACTACGAATAGTGTTTAGCGTGTGCTCCAGCATGTAAATGACTGTAATCGTCATGCTGATAATGGCATTGTCAGCGCTAAACATATTCGTCGCCATGTCGAAACTGTGCAGAAGGGTGCATAGGTCCTTGATCTGAGATCACTCCATCAGGGTGATCTGCCCCACTTCTGCATCTCGTTGGGCCAGGCTATACATCATGACGTATTGCACCAGGGCTCGCCGGTGCTGCCACAGTCGCTGTAACATGTGGAGAGTTGAATTCCAGCGTGTCGCCACATCGCATTTCAGGCGATGAACCGGCAGGCCGAAAGACTTCTGGAGCGATGCAAGTCGCTCTGCTGCGGCGCTTGAACGGCGGAAGTGAGCTGACAGTTTTCGTGCCCTGTTCAGAAGGCCATCTAGGCCGGGATAGTGTGTTAAAAATTGCTGGACGACAAGGTTCAACACGTGAGCCATACAAGGTACGTGTGTCACCTTGCCCAGGCGAAGGGCCGCACCCAGGTTTGCAGCATTGTCGCACACGGCCTTACCAGGCTGCAGGTTGAGTGGAGACAACCATTTATTAAACTCGGACCGCAGAGCTGACCACAACTCCTCAGCTGTGTGACTCTTATTCCCAAGACATGTCAAGCTAAAGACCGCCTGATGCCGTTGCGCTCTGCTGCCAGCATAGTAATGAGGGGTGCGTGATTCCTTCTGCGCAGTGAGAACACTGGTGGCCTGACCAGGCAGGCTTGGGGCGGAGGTGGAGGACACAGATGAGGTGGAGGATGCAGAAGCTGTGGCGGAACTTGGACAGACATAGAATTGACACACAAGTCGTGGGGACGGCAAGACTTGTGCAGCAGACCCTTCACCATCTATCACCATAGTTACCCAGTGCCCAGTCAGCGACATGTAACGTCCCTGTCCATGCTTACTGGTCCAAGTATCGGTGGTGAAATGCACCCGTTCACACACAGAGTTTCTCAAGGAAGCGGTGATGTTGTGTGCGACATGCTGGTGTAGCGCGGGCACACCTTTCTTAGAGAAGTAGTGGCGACTAGGCATCTGGTACTGGGGCACAGCGACAGATATAAGGTCTCTAAAATCCTGTGTGTCCACTAGGCGGAAAGGCAGCATTTCTGTAGCCAACAGCTTACAGAGGGATAGAGTCAACCTCTTCGCTTTGTCATGGGTCGCAGGAAGTGGCCTTTTATTTGACCACATCTGAGGGACAGAGATCTGGCTGCTGTGTGTAGACGGTGTTGAGTAGGGTGTCCCTGGAAAAATGCAGCTTTGTGAGGAAAGTGCAGGCGGAGACATGATGTTGCCTTCATCCAAAGTTGGTGCTATCGATGTCTGAGAGAGCTGTACACACTCACTTGTTTCCCCTTCCAAACCAACTGACAACCTACCAAGCAAACTGCCTGTTGCGGTTACAGTGGTGGAAGTTGTGGGTGGAAAAACAGGTGTGACAGCTGTCCCCACAGTCCTAGAAGATGACGAGCGCGCGGATGCCCTGGAAGGGGCAGGCGGTGGATGGTTGGCTCCACTAGGCCGCATTGCAGCACGGTGAGCTTCCCACCAGGCCATATGATATTTATTCATGTGACGATTCATGGAAGAAGTTGTCAAACTGCTGTGGTTTTGACCTCTACTAAGATAACCATGCCAAATGTTACAGATCACATAATTTGGCCGATCTTTTTTTATGTCAAAAAAGGACCAGGCTAGGCAAGGCTTAGAGGCCATGCGACCTGTTGATCCACCCCGAATAATGCTCAGAGGCAGAGTGGTGGCTGAGGATGCAGTTGTAGACGTGCTACCAGTGCTCCGACTGTGTCCAGGAAGGCGCCAGGTTACTTCGACGTCGGTTGCATCCTCCTCCACCGCCTCTATTGACCTCCTCGAGTGTCTGACTGTGGGTTGACAGTAGGTGGGATCTAGAACTTCATCATCAATTGTTGTGTTTGCACTCCCCTCCCCCTCAGACCGAGTTTCTTCTTGCCCTGACCGAATATTTAAGTTGTCATCCCAATCGGGTATCTGCGTCTCATCTTCATCAGTATGTTCCTCATTGCCTATAACCACAGTTGTTGGAAAGGCAGCATTTTGGTAGCCAACAGTTTGCATATGATGAAAGTCAACCTCCAAGCCATGTCATGCCCTTCTAAAAGCATGTAAAACACAGCGAGGGGACTCCAACCACAGTCTCCCTCGTTGCCACTAACTGGGCAACACACACCCCACTTGACTGGCATCGGTTGAGCCCCCTTTTGAAAAAGAAAAAGATGCTTTGCATGAAGCACTCTCAAAAATACGCGTGCCTTTCCCGTCCCCTGGCTGACCCAGGGGAAGAAAAGTCCTCTGAGAGCCATGACTTGTTCATCTTGGTTCTTTTAGAAACACAGCGAGGGGACTCCAACCACAGTCTCCCTCGTTGCCACGAACTGGGCCACACACACCCCACTTGACTGGCATCGGTTGAGCCCCCTTTTGAAAAAGAAAAAGATGCTTTGCATGAAGCACTCTCAAAAATACGCGTGCCTTTCCCGTCCCCTGGCTGACCCAGGGGAAGAAAAGTCCTCTGAGAGCCATGACTTGTTCATCTTGGTTCTTTTAGAAACACAGCGAGGGGACTCCAACCACAGTCTCCCTCGTTGCCACTAACTGGGCCACACACACCCCACTTGACTGGCATCGGTTGAGCCCCCTTTTGAAAAAGAAAAAGATGCTTTGCATGAAGCACTCTCAAAAATACGCGTGCCTTTCCCGTCCCCTGGCTGACCCAGGGGAAGAAAAGTCCTCTGAGAGCCATGACTTGTTCATCTTGGTTCTTTTAGAAACACAGCGAGGGGACTCCAACCACAGTCTCCCTCGTTGCCACTAACTGGGCCACACACACCCCACTTGACTGGCATCGGTTGAGCCCCCTTTTGAAAAAGAAAAAGATGCTTTGCATGAAGCACTCTCAAAAATACGCGTGCCTTTCCCGTCCCCTGGCTGACCCAGGGGAAGAAAAGTCCTCTGAGAGCCATGACTTGTTCATCTTGGTTCTTTTAGAAACACAGCGAGGGGACTCCAACCACAGTCTCCCTCGTTGCCACTAACTGGGCCACACACACCCCACTTGACTGGCATCGGTTGAGCCCCCTTTTGAAAAAGAAAAAGATGCTTTGCATGAAGCACTCTCAAAAATACGCGTGCCTTTCCCGTCCCCTGGCTGACCCAGGGGAAGAAAAGTCCTCTGAGAGCCATGACTTGTTCATCTTGGTTCTTTTAGAAACACAGCGAGGGGACTCCAACCACAGTCTCCCTCGTTGCCACTAACTGGGCCACACACACCCCACTTGACTGGCATCGGTTGAGCCCCCTTTTGAAAAAGAAAAAGATGCTTTGCATGAAGCACTCTCAAAAATACGCGTGCCTTTCCCGTCCCCTGGCTGACCCAGGGGAAGAAAAGTCCTCTGAGAGCCATGACTTGTTCATCTTGGTTCTTTTAGAAACACAGCGAGGGGACTCCAACCACAGTCTCCCTCGTTGCCACTAACTGGGCCACACACACCCCACTTGACTGGCATCGGTTGAGCCCCCTTTTGAAAAAGAAAAAGATGCTTTGCATGAAGCACTCTCAAAAATACGCGTGCCTTTCCCGTCCCCTGGCTGACCCAGGGGAAGAAAAGTCCTCTGAGAGCCATGACTTGTTCATCTTGGTTCTTTTAGAAACACAGCGAGGGGACTCCAACCACAGTCTCCCTCGTTGCCACTAACTGGGCCACACACACCCCACTTGACTGGCATCGGTTGAGCCCCCTTTTGAAAAAGAAAAAGATGCTTTGCATGAAGCACTCTCAAAAATACGCGTGCCTTTCCCGTCCCCTGGCTGACCCAGGGGAAGAAAAGTCCTCTGAGAGCCATGACTTGTTCATCTTGGTTCTTTTAGAAACACAGCGAGGGGACTCCAACCACAGTCTCCCTCGTTGCCACTAACTGGGCCACACACACCCCACTTGACTGGCATCGGTTGAGCCCCCTTTTGAAAAAGAAAAAGATGCTTTGCATGAAGCACTCTCAAAAATACGCGTGCCTTTCCCGTCCCTGGCTGACCCAGGGGAAGAAAAATCCTCTGAGAGCCATGACTTGTTCATCTTGGTTCTTTTAGAAACACAGCGAGGGGACTCCAACCACAGTCTCCCTCGTTGCCACTAACTGGGCCACACACACCCCACTTGACTGGCATCGGTTGAGCCCCCTTTTGAAAAAGAAAAAGATGCTTTGCATGAAGCACTCTCAAAAATACGCGTGCCTTTCCCGTCCCCTGGCTGACCCAGGGGAAGAAAAGTCCTCTGAGAGCCATGACTTGTTCATCTTGGTTCTTTTAGAAACACAGCGAGGGGACTCCAACCACAGTCTCCCTCGTTGCCACTAACTGGGCCACACACACCCCACTTGACTGGCATCGGTTGAGCCCCCTTTTGAAAAAGAAAAAGATGCTTTGCATGAAGCACTCTCAAAAATACGCGTGCCTTTCCCATCCCCTGGCTGACCCAGGGGAAGAAAAGTCCTCTGAGAGCCATGACTTGTTCATCTTGGTTCTTTTAGAAACACAGCGAGGGGACTCCAACCACAGTCTCCCTCGTTGCCACTAACTGGGCCACACACACCCCACTTGACTGGCATCGGTTGAGCCCCCTTTTGAAAAAGAAAAAGATGCTTTGCATGAAGCACTCTCAAAAATACGCGTGCCTTTCCCGTCCCCTGGCTGACCCAGGGGAAGAAAAGTCCTCTGAGAGCCATGACTTGTTCATCTTGGTTCTTTTAGAAACACAGCGAGGGGACTCCAACCACAGTCTCCCTCGTTGCCACTAACTGGGCCACACACACCCCACTTGACTGGCATCGGTTGAGCCCCCTTTTGAAAAAGAAAAAGATGCTTTGCATGAAGCACTCTCAAAAATACGCGTGCCTTTCCTGTCCCCTGGCTGACCCAGGGGAAGAAAAGTCCTCTGAGAGCCATGACTTGTTCATCTTGGTTCTTTTAGAAACACAGCGAGGGGACTCCAACCACAGTCTCCCTCGTTGCCACTAACTGGGCCACACACACCCCACTTGACTGGCATCGGTTGAGCCCCCTTTTGAAAAAGAAAAAGATGCTTTGCATGAAGCACTCTCAAAAATATGCGTGCCTTTCCCGTCCCCTGGCTGACCCAGGGGAAGAAAAGTCCTCTGAGAGCCATGACTTGTTCATCTTGGTTCTTTTAGAAACACAGCGAGGGGACTCCAACCACAGTCTCCCTCGTTGCCACTAACTGGGCCACACACACCCCACTTGACTGGCATCGGTTGAGCCCCCTTTTGAAAAAGAAAAAGATGCTTTACATGAAGCACTCTCAAAAATACGCATGCCTTTCCCGTCCCCTGGCTGACCCAGGGGAAGAAAAGTCCTCTGAGAGCCATGACTTGTTCATCTTGGTTCTTTTAGAAACACAGCGAGGGGACTCCAACCACAGTCTCCCTCGTTGCCACTAACTGGGCCACACACACCCCACTTGACTGGCATCGGTTGAGCCCCCTTTTGAAAAAGAAAAAGATGCTTTGCATGAAGCACTCTTAAAAATACGCGTGCCTTTCCCGTCCCCTGGCTGACCCAGGGGAAGAAAAGTCCTCTGAGAGCCATGACTTGTTCATCTTGGTTCTTTTAGAAACACAGCGAGGGGACTCCAACCACAGTCTCCCTCGTTGCCACTAACTGGGCCACACACACCCCACTTGACTGGCATCGGTTGAGCCCCCTTTTGAAAAAGAAAAAGATGCTTTGCATGAAGCACTCTCAAAAATACGCGTGCCTTTCCCGTCCCCTGGCTGACCCAGGGGAAGAAAAGTCCTCTGAGAGCCATGTCCACATTGTCAGTGGACAGACACGTGTGCTTATCTGCCAGCAGACCCACAGCAGCACTGAAGACAGGTTCCGAGAGAACGCTGGCTGCAGGACACGACAAGATCCCCAAGACGTACGTGGCGAGCTCAGGCAATTTATCAACATTGGAAGCCTAAAATGAGCAGGGCTCAAGTTGCACAATAATGGAATCGATGTTTCCTGGCATATACTCATATATCTGTGTGTCCTACTCTTTTTCCTTGTCCAGCTCTCTTGTTTTCGCATGAGTATATGTCCTTGTCACTTTCCCATGTGTTGTGAGTTGTTTGTGACCTTTTGGACACCTTTGAGGGTGTTTTCTAGGTGTTTTTCTGTGTTTGTGATTGCCTGCCATTGTTTCCTATGCAGTTCGAGTTCGGTTCGTCGAACGTTCGACGAACCGAACTCGAACGGGAGGTCCGTTCGGCGAACCAACCTCGAGCCGAACCGCGACCGGTTCTCTCATCTCTACTGGAGACCAAGTTTCATCAATGGTTGTCTCCACTCAACCAGCAGCCAGGGAAGGCCGGGTGTGACAATGATGCAAACATGGGTGCGGCCCTTCGCCGTGACAATGTGACACACGTGCCTTGTGTGGCTCACGTGTTGAACCTGGTTGTCCAGCAATTTTTAAAGCACTATCCTGACTTATATGGCCTTCTGCAGAGGGCACGGTGTAACGCCTTCCTTGATCCACACGCTCAGATGGGCTGTAAAGGATAGGCTAGAGGGAAGCCACTCACCAAGCAGGACCTCCAGAACCCTGAAACCCTTTAACCCCTATACAGGGATTAGGAATTACACAGGTCCCAAGGTGATCAATACCTGTGGAAGGCTGCAGTTCCAGAGAATAGTAGTCAGGCAGGGACAAAACATTAATTGAGGAACAGGAACAGAATGGGATGGCCAGGACTTAATCAGAAAACAAGCAGAGGTGACATGCAGATCGGCCAACAAGGTACATAAACAGCAAGCAGGAAAAGTAGTCAGGTAACAAGCAAACAAAATCATAAAACTGAACTGGGGGTAAAAGTAACCAGAGGTTCATTGCTATGTCTGGCAGTGGTCTGCAGACAGGATGGGCATAAAAAAGGTTGTGGTGTCTTCCCATTGGTTGTAGCTGAATGATGGTACTTCATCTGTGAGATACCCACCACCTACATTCAGCCAGAGATTCTGCATCTGTCAAGGTAATGCAGCCCAGTGGGTGAGCAAGACCTGCGTCCACCTGCACCGCTGGCATAGTCTCCTCTCCCATCATCAGCCCTATGCATGAAAGGAACACGTTGTCACCTGGCGACCGGAGTACAAATTGACGGAGCGTACTCCGTTGATGACTTAACCGCAGTGTGCGGCAATTATGCAAACCTGGCTGCGGGCCATTGTCAGGGCAATGTGACACACGTGCCTTGTATGGCTCACGTGTTGAATCTAATTCTCCAACAATTTTTAAAACACCATCCCGGCCTACATGGCCTTGTGCAGCGGGCACTCTTGCTATGTGCTCAGTTCCATCATTCGCACACAGCAGCTCAACAACTTTCGTCACTACAGAAGTCTTTAGGTCTGGTGGTTAAACGCCTGAAATGCAATGTGCCGACACGCAGGAATTTGAATCTGCACATGTTGCAGCGTTTGTGGCAGCACCGCCGAACCCTGCTGCAATACGTTATGACATATTGCCTGGCCTAACTTGATCCAGAGGTGGTGCAGATCACGCTGCTGGAGTGGTGTCAGATCAAGGACCTATGCACCGTTCTACACAGTTTACAAATGTCGACGAAGATGTTTAGCACTGGCAATGCCATTCTCAGCGTGACAATTCTGGTCATCTACATGATGGAGCACACTGTAAGCATTATTCGGAGTCAGGTGTTGGGACAAGAGGAAGGGGAGGAAGTACAGGAGGAGTCATATGCGGAAGGGATAACAAGATCTACGAGGTACAGATGGTCAGCGGCACCTAGGCGGCAGTCATGGTGGGGGAGAGGGATTAACAAGGGCGCATAGTATCAGCACAAAGTGTTGAGGAAGGTGCAGGAGCCCATGAAAAAAGGAGGACGAACTGGCGATGGGCATGGAAGACTCAGCAGATGAGTGAGAGCTTGCTCACATTTCGCTTGTGCGAGGTTGGGGGAGAGGGCAGAGGAAGGAGGCACGATTCTCACCTCTCTGCCACCAACACACCAAGGACTTGGTCCTCCTGGATGCACAAGATACATGAGCGCCTTCTTGCTGCACTACCTACACAATGACCCTCAGATTGTACGAATTCGAAGTAATGCTAACTACTGGGTTGCCACACTGTTAGATCCCCGGTACAAGACAAAATTTGGCGAAATAATTCCTGCCATAGAAAGGGACGCACGTATACAGGAGTATCTGCAGAAGGTGGCACGCAATCTTAGATCTGCTTTTCCACTAAACACCAGTGCTGCACAGAGTGAATCTCAACGCTTTGTCATGGATAGGAGGAAATGGTCTTTTACTTGTCCACATCTGAGGGACCGAGGGCTGGCTGCTGTGCTGAGATGGCATTGAGTACGGTGTCCCTGCAGAGTTGCACTTTTGGTCATATACAAAATGAGTTGAAAAAGGACAGATGCTGGTGGAAAGGGGAACAGGTGTGTTGAAAAGGGGAAAAAAGTTTTTGTCCTTGGGTTTGGTGGTTAAGCAAAAGTAACATTTGCTGAAGAAACACCATCTGTTACGGTGGGACTGGCAGATTTGGATAAGGTGGTATATACTATGTTACCGCTATATAACGAAAATAAATAAGAAAAGAAAGAAAAAGGTATATATTCCCATCAGCAGTCAGTGTCCACCGTGCTCCCAGATGGAAAAGGAGAGGTTGGCAACTGGAAGGTTAGGTGGAGGATACAGAGCTGTGTGGCTATGAAACTAATAGTAGCCTGAACAGAGTTAGACGCCACTCGGATCTGGAGACTGGGAGCCCTGTTACCGTCACAGGGTCCACACGCCCACCCAGCCCAGGAACTCCCTGTTAACATCACAGGGGCCATTGAGTATGCTGACCATGTGCATTGGGGCCACACCTGTGGACAGCAGGCACATCAGCAGTAGCAGGCCTGTTAATGCCACTGGGCTGCACAAGCAGGACTGGTAGGACAGGAGCTGGTCTTAACCGTTCTGCGTTACCACCTGTGGTGTCGGCCTGCATCAACGCCCTATCCCTGCCTACCTCTGGCCTAAAGCCGCAATGGGTTCAACACATGGAGGTGTGCTCTTTCGGAGCATAATAGAAGACTGCGCACCTACTTGTTGGCTCCAGCCCCTTTTATAACCTGGGTCCGCCCCAAACCAGGGTTGACCACAATGCACCTCCTGGAGACAAAAGCAAAGTGACACGTCATGAGTGGCATAACTAGCGTCCTATTAGGAACCGCAACTTCAATAATGACCTCATGGCTGCCACGACACAAACACCTCACCAGTCATCGTCTGACCATCAATAATGAGGTGACAAGTCATAGGGGCGGGCCTCTACAAGCCATTTGGGAGTGGCCTGGCCACATCGTCAGGACACCTGATGCCCTGTGGTCTATATAGGCCCCCCACATCAGGGGCAGGGCCAAAGAATTCATTACCGGACCTAGTCTCTGATGCAGTAAGTGCCTGACAATGCTCAGTAGCATGAAATACAGTCTCTGAAAAAAGACTATCAGCTTTAGCATGGTGTCTAGGCACAACACAGGACTTAGACCCGGCACGGAGTGCAAGTACCTGTGCAAAGAGGCTTTCGCACTAAGTGTGGCAGCATGCGCTGTATCCCGAAACGAAGAATTTGCCTCAGGAATGGCACAGTCAGGCTGAGCATACTCACTAGGCAAAACACTGTAGTTAGGCTTTGGCTGGGGTAAATTGGCACACACATGCGCACTAGCTGCCTCTCCACACTTAGACGTGGAGGAGAAATTGCTCTTCGGGTGTGGACTTGGAGATGCTGTCTATGAACAGAAGGAAAAGCTAAAGGTGTGTGTTACAGCAAGGAGCCACCGCGGAAACACTTCGTTCAATTGTGAGGGGAGTCATTTTGGAGTTTGGTGAGGAGTACCGTAACGGCAGTGAGCAGCATCCTGTGCCACAGACCAACATTCTTACGGTGCTGTCTATACTGCTTACCATGAGAGGAGCGTAAAGTCTGTATTTCTGGCAACTGGACATCACAGTACCCGGGTACGGTAGGCTGTGCCCAGACAATACACACGCACGCAACACTTTGTTTTATTAGCAAAACACATATCTGTTCTGGGTAGGCCGACTATTTATAGACAATAAGACTTGCTGCCTCTGCACTGTCAAATTGTCACGTACAGTTTAAATCATAGAGGGACAGCGACACATGTTTGCATTGACTGTTGCTTTTCAAGATTTCCATGACTGTGTTGCATTGCTGTGTGGTTTGCATTCACACTGTTATCATCTGCCTTATCTGTGAGGCTTCAGCTAACAAGGGTATTCAGGGGGGGAATGTGTTTTGTTTATGTTTAGGTAGATAACTGGGAAGCTCTTGTGATGCGCCACTGGTAAGTCGTGTTCGCACACACACACACACACACACACACACACGCACAAACACACAATTACTGCTACGCAGAGGGATTAGCAGGTAGTAGGCAACAAAATAGATTGTTCAATTATTTAAATTGTATGCAAGGTTCTTATTGTTTATTTTGGTAAAGTTAAACAATCATTTATCAACCCAACTGCCTAGAGTCCTTTTCCTGTTGCCTGGTTTTGCTGCATACTGGGGAGCCCACCCTGTACAGGACTTAAAATGAAGCATAAGTCGCAATGTGAATTTCACTGTGCTACAATGCGGCCTAGCGTGCCTATGCAACCACCGCCTGCCCCATCAAGTGCATCTGCTTGCTCTTCATCCTCTGTGACTGTGGGGACAGCAGTCTCACATGGTTTTTCACACTGAATTTCTACCCCTTTACACGCAACAGGGAGTGTGATTGGCAGGTCATCACTTGTTTTGGAAGTGGAAACAGATGGTATTGTTGAGCTGTCAGACATCGAGAAAACCAACATTGGATGCAGGCTACATTATATCCACGCCTGCACCTTCGTCACAGATTGGCTGGACTACCTGCAGTTAATAATTGCATTTCAGAAATGGAAAGGAGTGTAGAATGCACATGTGTTGTACCTTGCTTGGCAGCAAAGGAACACTAACTTAGTATTACAGACAATTGTAGGAAGGCAGAAGAAGAGTCAGCTCTTTGGGCAAATTAAATAGGGTGGCAAAAGTGGACAGGTGGGTACAGTGGCCGTGTTCTGTGGGTACCAGGACAGTAAAGGAAGTCTCACTTTCTATCCCTCCGAATGATTAAATGCAGCAAGGAATTTGAGTTTGCTATGAAATTAGCATAGCAAAATGTGCATGAGGGTGTCATGCAGAGGTGCTGCAAATAGCTTTTCACCAGTGGGACACTAATGGAAGTCCAACAGCCACTTTTAGGATGCCACTAAGTTTACTCAGTGTTTGCTAGTATAATGGCTTAGTAACAATGAGTCTGAGTGTGCAATGCAGAGGTGCTGCAAATAGATTTGCAATAGTGGGACACTAATGGAAGTCCAACAGCCACTTTTTGTATGCCACTAAATGGCAGCATTTTTTGCTATTATTATAGCTTATTAAAAACAGAGCAGGAGGGTGTCATGCAGAGGTGCTAGAAATAGCTTGGCACCAGTGGGGCACAAATGGAGTACAACAGCCACTTCTTGTATGCCACTAAATGGCAGCATTTTTTGCTATTATTTTAGCTTATTAAAAGCAGAGCAGGAGGGTGTCATGCAGAGGTGCTAGAAATAGCTTGGCACCAGTGGGACACTAATGGAAATCCAACAGCCACTTTTTTTATGCCACTAAATGGAAGCATTTTTTGCTATTATTATAGCTTATTAAAAACAGAGCAGGAGGGTGTCATTCAGAGGTGCTAGAAATAGCTTGGCACCAGTGGGACACAAATGGAAGTCCAACAGTCACTTTTTGTATGCCACTAAATGGCAGCATTTTTTGCTATTATTATAGCTTATTAAAAACAGAGCAGGAGGGTGTCATGCAGAGGTGCTAGAAATAGCTTGGCACCAGTGGGGCACAAATGGAGTACAACAGCCACTTCTTGTATGCCACTAAATGGCAGCATTTTTTGCTATTATTATAGCTTATTAAAAGCAGAGCAGGAGGGTGTCATGCAGAGGTACTAGAAATAGCTTGCCACCAGTGGGACACTAATGGAAGTCCAACAGCCACTTTTTGTATGCCACTAAATGGCAGCATTTTTTGCTATTATTATAGCTTATTAAAAACAGAGCAGGAGGGTGTCATGCAGAGGTGCTAGAAATAGCTTGGCACCAGTGGGGCACAAATGGAGTACAACAGCCACTTTTAGGATGCCACTAAGTTTCCTCAGTGTTTGCTATAATATATAATTTTTACTAAGCCATTATATATAATGGCTTAGTAAAAATTAGTTTCAGTGTGCAATGCAGTGGTGCTGCAATTAGCTTTGCACCAGTGGGACAATAATGGAGTCCAACAGCCACTTTTAGGATGCCACTAAGTTTCCTCAGTGTTTGCTAGTATAATGGCTTAGTAACAATGAGTTTAAGTGTGCAATGCAGAGGTGCTGCAAATGTCTTTGCACTAGTGGGACAATAATGACGTCCAACAGCCACTTTTAGGATGCCACTGTTGTAGCTGTTCTGTTTTGTCACAAGTCAGCTTATGGGATCACCAGTGAGGTCCTCTGAATTAGGCCTCTTCAGACCTTAATCCAGATCGAGCGCTCGGAGAGAAAAGACCAGCATCCATGTGGGCATGATCAATTTCTTCTGTTTATTTAACCAACGTACAGTTTATTTATACCATTTACAGATCAATGTGATTTTGCAAATAAGGCTTTTAGCTGGACTTTACAAGTTGCTCATATGACCTTTAAGTTTTAGCAAAACAAAAATGTAGAGTCGTGCATATGAGATAAGAAGGAGACAAGAAGAACATTTAGAGACAATAATAATCCTTGATCTAGTCTCTTATTCCGAAGGCTCTATGACTATGAACTACCATCAGATATACTTACTAATAACAATAAATCTTTAATGAAGAAATAGAGAAACTATTAACCCTTCTATATCAATTTCCCCCTTTTGTAAATGGTATAACCTTCACTACAGGGTCAGTAGGCGTCCAAACAGGAGCTGCTGGCTCATGGGCCTAGTACCCATGAGGGGTCTTCCTACCACTTCACCCATCCACCCTCAGTGTGGACACCTACTCCCCGTCAGCAGAGGCCATTTGGGGTCCGTAGTAAACTACAGAGGGTTCAAAACACTCCCTCTGGGAAAATACAAAAGTGAGTTTGACTTTGTACACAATAAAGCAGATTCAGAAGCCCCTTCATGACTTTATGAGCACACCATGTATTGTTCATTTGTTTTCCGGTCATACCCGAGATACAGCTACCCCGCTCCCTCCTAAAAGTCCTTCTAATAAATGATGATGTACAGCCCTCAATACCCTTCTGATATACTGTCTCATTGTCCTTGGTTAAGTCATGTGTATGTATATAGAAACAGTTATTGTCTTTTCCACAATTTCCAACACCATTTTATTGAAGACTGAACCATAATCCATCATGAGGAATGGGGCCCGAATGAGGAATCTTAGTCTTTATTTTGGCAATTATGCCCTTGTCTGAATTGTATTCCATCCACCACGAGTATCCATCGGGTCGTGTGATATTTAGCTGGAACCAGGGTTTAGTGACCCATCCAACTATAGTCAATGTAGCAGATACATCACGAGGTACATCTTCTCCCAAAAATCTAGATTGAGTCCAGGTTTCATTGTGTATACAGTCTGGTACCAACACCTCCTGTGGTTCCAGAGGTAAGGCTAAATAAGGCATAGTCTTTAAAGAAATAGGACTGTGTGTGCAGATCCAACAGTCTTTTGGCTTTTCTCCTTCCATGTCCTCAGTAAGAGAAATATGGTGGCGAATGAGTTTATTATCCCAGTCCGTAGTTAAAAGTTTGCTCAGTGTCTTTGTTTGGCGCAGCAACCCTGCTACACCTAGCAGGATAATTAGCAAAACTGTCATTCTGCCGGTGGAGTGACCTTTTTACAGTGACTGGCGTGGATCCAGGTGGGTTTTCCCTCAAGTTTCACTGAGGTGGATGTGGTCAGCTGGACTTGGAATGGGCCATCAAAGCGTGGATCTAGGCTCCTTCTCACGTGTCTGCGCACGACCACCCAATCACCTGGATTCAGCTGATGCACATCTGCACTTGCATTGGGATCTGGAATGGATGAAAAGACATGTTTATGCACCACATTAAGTCTTTCCTGTAAGGCCTGGACATAGGCTGTCATAGTGCCATCTTGCATCTGTAACACTTGTGGAAAGTAGAGACCTGTTTTTGGGGCACTACCAAAAAGGACTTCAAAAGGAGACAAGCCTGTCTTTCTATTTGGAGTGTGTCTGACTGAAAAGAGTGCCAGGGATAAGCACTCTACCCAATTCTTTCCTGTCTCTGCCATGGCCTTTTGAATTTTTAGTTTAAGTGTCCCGTTTAATCTCTCTACTTTTCCACTGCTCTGTGGATGATAAGGGGTATGGAATGCCTGCTCTATTCCCAGGGCCTGCATAATGTCCCTCATTATTTCTCCAGTGAAGTGTGTACCCCTGTCACTTTCTATGGCTTCTGGGATGCCATACCGACAGACTAGTTCCTTCATCAGTTTTTCTGCAGTTGTTTTAGCATTTGCACATTTTACTGGATAGGCCTCAACCCATCCTGAGAAGAGATCTACACATACCAGGACGTATTCATACACTCCTACCTTGGGTAGTTGTATGTAGTCTATTTGCAGTCGTTGAAACGGATAGAGCGGTCTGGGTGTTGCTTTCTTAGGGACTTTTACTGTTTTACCTGGGTTGTGTTGTGCGCACATAATGCAGGATTGTACGTGTTTGGAGGCTACGTAACTGAAGCCAGGAGCGATCCAGAAGGCATTCACCTGGTTACACATGTGACTTTTTGAGGCGTGAGTGGGGCCATGTGTTGCTTGTGCCATCATAGGGAACAGGGACCTTGGTAAACACAACCTGTCCTTACTTTCCCATACTCCATTCGAGTTCAGCCCAGCTCCCATTTTCTCCCAGTGTTCCTTCTCTGTTTGGGCAGCCTGATGCTGGAGGGATTTCAGGACATCCAGACTCACTGTGGCTGGGACTTGCTGGCTCCCTGCCACTATCCTCTGATCCCTAGGCCTCTTTGCCGCTGCTTTCGCAGCTGCATCCGCCCTTCTATTGCCCGCTACCTCCAGTGAGTCACCTTTTGTGTGTGCTTTCACCTTAATGATGCCAACCTGGACTGGTAACATTAGTGCCTCCATTAACAGTTTTACCAATTCTGCATTTTTAATAGGCTTACCAGCTGACGTAAGAAAAGCTCTACTTCTCCAGATAGGGCCAAAATCATGACAGATCCCAAATCCATACTTTGAGTCTGAATAAACATTAATTTTCCTACCTGACCCCGCTCTACACGCCTCAATGAGCGCTGTTAGCTCCGCCTCCTGCGCGGACATGTGCGGCGGGAGTGGTTCAGCTCGGATTACCTCATGCGAGGATCCTACTGCATATCCAGTGTAGAATCTCCCATCCAGGTGGTATCTGGAGCCATCTACAAAAAACTCAAAATCTGCATTAGTAATAGGTGTATCATAGACATGTGGAAAACCTGCTGTCTCCTGACTCATCAGCTCTATGCAGTCATGCTCGTGCGTCATGTCAAAATATTCATCCTCACTTGCTACCATTGTCACCAATTCCCCCTTTTCTGAATCTACTGGCAAAAGGGTGGCTGGATTCAGAACATTACACCTCTTGAGGGTGACATACTCAGGAATCAGAAGGGCACATTCAAGTCTGAGCTGTCTGGCCATAGACAGGTGTTTTGGTTGGACTTGCACAAGTATAGCATGAATGTCATGCGGGGAGTAAATTGTTAAGGGAAATGTCAATGTGATCTCGCAAGCTTTCCCTAGCAGTACTGCAGCAGCCGCTACAGCACGGACACATGTGGGTGACCCTCTGACAACTGGGTCCAATCGCGCTGAGTAGTAAGCTATTGGTCTTTGTTTGTCACCATGTTGCTGTGTGAGGACGGCTGTCGCATGCCCTCCCTGTTCTGTGCAAAACAAGAAAAATGGTTGATCGTAATTTGGAATACCCAGGGCCGGGGCAGATACAATGAGTAGTTTAAGGGAATGAAAGGAATCAATAGCTTCCTGAGTGAGGTCAAAGGGGTCAGATAACAGACAATCATAGAGGGGTTGCATCATTTGCGAGGCAGACCTTATCCAAAGCCTGCAGTATGACACTAAGCCCAAAAAGGTGCGCAGTTGCCGGTGGGACCTGGGTAAGGAGAGATTTTGGACTGCTTGTTTTCTCTCCTCAGTCAGGTGTCTCGTACCTTCAGAGATACAGTGACCCAAAAATGTTACCTTTTGCTTACAGTATTGTAATTTTTCACGTGAAACTTTGCAACCATTCTCTGCCAGAAAACACAGCAAAGAAATTGTGGCTTCCTTGCAGGACGTCTGGTCTGGACAGCAGAGCAAAAGGTCATCCACGTACTGCAATAGCGTAACCTGTGGATGAGGCGGTTGCCACCGCTCCAGAATTCCTGCCATAGCTGTAGAATAAATGGTAGGTGAATTCATTCCTCCTTGCGGGAGGACTGTCCACATGTACTGTTTCCCCTCATGTGTGAAGGCAAAAAGATACTGACAGTCAGGGTGTAGAGGCACAGAGAAAAATGCATTTGCCAAATCAATTACTGTAAAACATTTGGAGGTCCCTGGGATTTGTGACAGTAATGTATGTGGGTTTGGAACAATTGGTGTTACACTCTCAGTGACAGCATTGACAGCTCTCAAATCATGTACCATTCTGTACGTGTCAGGGGAACCTTTGGGCCCTTTTTTCTTGATTGGATACAAGGGAGTGTTACAGGGGGAGGACCTTTGTACTAGAGCCCCTGCTTCCACGTATTCTCTTATATCTCTGGTCAGGGCCATTGATTTGGCTGGGCTTAAGGGATACTGTTTTAAACAAGGAGGAGTGGAGCCTTCTTTTAATTTTATCATGACTGGGGGAATAGGAAGCCGACCAACATCAGTTTTTCCCTTTGCCCATACAATGTCTGGAACTTGTTGCATTGCTATGTCTTCACTAGTTCTGGTATCGGACACTCTCGCAGATTTGGACATGTACACCATTGCTGCAATCTTGCACAAGTGTTTGTCAGAGAGGGGACTTGTGACTGTAATACCTTCTGGGGTGTATTGTATGGTAGCCTGGATAGCACTTAACACATCAGCCCCCAGCAAATTCATAGGAGTATTTTCACTAACAATAAGCTTTGTGAGAATTTCCTGGCTATCTTGTAATCTCAGCTTCATCTGTTTTGTCAAGGGAGTTTCAGACACCAATCCCTCCACCCCGACACACTCCACAGTCTCGTCAGTAATCATATCTGGTATTATCAGGTTTTTATGTACCACAGTGCCGGCTGCCCCAGTGTCAATTAAAAATTCTGCCTCCTTCCCCCCTGGCATTGTTATGGTCGTAAGTAAGGTGGGACCAGGTCCTGAGGGAACGAAAACAGGATACACATTTGTCACTGGGTTGCCAGTTTCCTAGGTCAGAGGCAAGGGAAGAGGGAGATCAGTCTGCTCACTCTCCTTTTTGGAGTTTTTGCACTGTCTGGCATAATGTCCATTCTGTCCACAATTCCAGCACTGTACGGTCGCTAGGTCACCTGGTGCCCCCCCCCCCCCCCCCCTCTGCTTCCACTGTCTTCCTTGTGCTCTAGCATACATAACTGGTCGCTTGCATGTTGTCAGTTCAACCCCCTTAGCTACTTGCAGAAGGTCTGTTGGGTCCATGTTTCTCCACTCAGGTCTGGCTGTCTGTACTGCTTCTCGTAAAAACTTATTCATACCGTCAATGAATGCATTCACCAATATTTTGATATCGGGGTCGTTTCTTGCACTGTATCCCATGTCTGTCCACTTCAGCTGTAACCTCCCAAAGTACGTCTCTATACTCTCCCCTTTTTGCTGTGTCACGTCAGTCATCAGTACAGACTGCTCTGTTTGTTTCTTGGTAGCCCATCCTTTCAATGCCTCACAGTACGTCATTCCAGACCTCTCAGACTGAACATCCATGACCCATGATTGCTCCTTTATCATATCAGTATGCGTCTTAATTATGTGTCCCAGCACGTCACCTGCCTTTGCAGTCACCAAACTCTCGAGGTCTGACCAAGTGCATTTATAAGTTACCTGTATTGTCTGTATTTGCCTGTAAAATGGGAAAGGTTGGTTTTCAGGGTCAGGTAACTGTTTCAACATAGCTAGCTGGTCAGAGGGGCTCCAGGGATGATATTCCTGTGTCTGTGTGATTCTTGTGACCTTCCTCGGTCGGGATGTATCTGATTTTTTTGTACTGGTCCCAAGGCGTTCTTTCCTTTCCTCACCGTCAGCTTCCTCCGTAAAACTCAATTCCTTCACTACCTCTGTCTCAGAGTCAGCGTCCTCTGTCATCACATATGACCTGGTTCGAACAGGATTTAGTGCAATCTGCTTAGGGCGAGTAACATTACACGTAGCACAAGTACCTCTCCAGTCTGGGCTTCTCTGACTACAATGTTTACAAGTCCATTCATCTGGTCTGGGTTTCTGCTTATGTGAAGGGGGGGCGGTAGCAGTCACAATTCCTGCTTTTGGTGCATTAAAACATTCATAATACACCTTATCTCCCGCTGTGGTCTCTTTATATCCACAATGCTGCACCTCTTCAGCCACACGACACCATTTATTTACTTGTTGCTCTACCCTCTTATCTTTTATCCAACCTCTCTTTTCTTCCCTGAATCTGTGCCATTTCTCAACATCCAAACAAACATCCGTACTCTGGCATGTCTGCCTTTTTGAGTATCGGTCTGACATTTTTCACTGCTTCTTTGCCTTCCCTTTCTTGCACTATCTGTTTGGCTGTTTTGGATCCTGCTGGAGCCCCACGCTGCACACTGAACAAGTTGCCCATGGCTTCAACTTATTCCCACACAGCCCACCTTTCTGCAAATGCCCTCTCAGTGTCCCTGAACCTTGTTAACAGGCCACACGTCTCCTGGCAAGTCAGAATGGGCTCTCAAGTGGTAGCAAGAAGGCTCAATCAGCATTCACTCTCACCTGCTACACTTGTAGGGCGTATTGGGAAGGGTTAAAAAACCTCTCTCACCCAATAGACCAGATGACTAAAGCAGGAAGGACCAGGTGTGATAGTCCTCTCACCTGCTAGACCACCTCCATGTAAGTGGGAAGGCCACACGGCTCTCTAACCCACTTCTTCAAACCTGATGTGCAGTTGGGTACTTCATGCTGGTCCTTTCCAAAGTATTCCAGCAACGAACGTAAACTAGAGTTAAACCAATACAATTAACAGAGCTGACTTCTCACAGAGGGCAGAAAATCGCGCAGCTGTTCACTTGACCCCTCCCAACAGAATGTCAGTAGCTCACAGTTTGTTTAGCAAGAGTGTTATCTCAAAAAGAATTCTTTGTCCAGATCCAGATTCAGTTTTCCCAAAACATCCCTAATACCCACTGGTATAATACACAATCCTAGCAGAAAATTGAGACTACTTATATACCTTCACAGCACTAATATTCTACTTTGCTATAAAACCTTCATCCCCATTTTGAGGGGAAGAAACACACAATATCTCACTATAAGGACAGATCCCAGGACCACTTGCCCTACTCATTCATTGATTCCAGAAGCATATGTAACAATACACCTTCCAAGGATCAGTTAACCTCACATGCAAATAAAATTATCTAAACCGCTCTTGACACTGATGGGAGAAAAAAAAAAAAAAAAAAATACATATGTCAGGTATCCACTCAAATACTCTATATGGCTATGCCCTGTGATATTTCATAACCGGAGCATCTTTTCACAGTCCACAGTATGACCTATAACCATTAGACTTATACATACATATTATTTCACCAAGTCTCTTATCTCAATTACTTGTCACTTTGTTATTCAGAGGCTTCTCATCAATATACAACAACCTATTGCCTGCCTACTTTATCTAGGCATTAATATGAAACCACTTATGAACACAAATCCCTAGACCAGTGTATTGCCCATCAAAGATGCAAAGATGGCCAAAGTAAAACACAAAACACAGCAACACAGCAAATGCAATTATACAGAGACTGTCCCAAATTCCGTGCTATGCACTCTATGCAATCAGTTAATGGACGGACAACAGATTATCTTATTACTCTATATTTCAACTCTCATTCAGACATGCATGAAAAAAAAACAATACTCACTGGTGATGCCAGAGTTCTTGAACCGTGTGTACAGCCTTACCCAGAATATTCGGGAAATCAGAGAGAGTGAAATGAAGTGTAAGAATAAAGCTTCTCACCTTGCTGCAGCTGAAATTTCACTGTCTCAAGAGTCCCCAAAACTTCTTCCGAATAGGCTGGTTGGCCACAGCCCCACGTTGGGCGCCAAAAACTGTTGTAGCTGTTCTGTTTTGTCACAAGTCAGCTTATGGGATCACCAGTGAGGTCCTCTGAATTAGGCCTCTTCAGACCTTAATCCAGATCGAGCGCTCGGAGAGAAAAGACCAGCATCCATGTGGGCATGATCAATTTCTTCTGTTTATTTAACCAACGTACAGTTTATTTATACCATTTACAGATCAATGTGATTTTGCAAATAAGGCTTTTAGCTGGACTTTACAAGTTGCTCATATGACCTTTAAGTTTTAGCAAAACAAAAATGTAGAGTCGTGCATATGAGATAAGAAGGAGACAAGAAGAACATTTAGAGACAATAATAATCCTTGATCTAGTCTCTTATTCCGAAGGCTCTATGACTATGAACTACCATCAGATATACTTACTAATAACAATAAATCTTTAATGAAGAAATAGAGAAACTATTAACCCTTCTATATCACCACTAAGTTTCCTCAGTGTTTGCTAGTATAATGGCTTAGTAACAATGAGTTTGAGTGTGCAAAGGGCAGGAGGGTACAGTGGCAGGGTTGTGGGTCTGAGTAGAGGAAAGGAAGCCTCCCTTTCTATCCCTCCTAATGGGGAAATGCAGCGAGGAAATCCCTGACCTTAGCTACACAGATGCTGTCATCTTGTGTAGCTGTTAAAATCTCTTTTCACGGACCTGTCTGTCACCAATGGCTCTGACCCTGCCGGTATTAGCCCTTACAAGGACTAATAGAAACTTCTATCCCTATTCTGGAAGTCCAACAGCCACTTTTAGGATGCCACTAAGTTTACTCAGTGTTTGCTAGTATAATGGCTTAGTAACAATGATTCTGAGTGTGCAATACAGAGGTGCTGCAAATAGATTTGCAATAGTGGGACACTAATGGAAGTCCAACAGCCACTTTTTGTATGCCACTAAATGGCAGCATTTTTGCTATTATTATAGCTTATTAGAAGCAGAGCAGGAGGGTGTCATGCAGAGGTGCTAGAAATAGCTTGCCACCAGTGGGACACTAATGGAAGTCCAAAAGCCACTTCTTGTATGCCACTAAATGGCAGCATTTTTTGCTATTATTATAGCTTATTAAAAACAGAGCAGGAGGGTGTCATGCAGAGGTGCTAGAAATAGCTTGGCACCAGTGGGACACTAATGGAAATCCAACAGCCACTTTTTTTATGCCACTAAATGGCAGCATTTTTTGCTATTATTATAGCTTATTAAAAACAGAGCAGGAGGGTGTCATTCAGAGGTGCTAGAAATAGCTTGGCACCAGTGGGACACAAATGGAAGTCCAACAGTCACTTTTTGTATGCCACTAAATGGCAGCATTTTTTGCTATTATTATAGCTTATTAAAAACAGAGCAGGAGGGTGTCATGCAGAGGTGCTAGAAATAGCTTGGCACCAGTGGGACACAAATGGAAGTCCAACAGTCACTTTTTGTATGCCACTAAATGGCAGCATTTTTTGCTATTACTATAGCTTATTAAAAGCAGAGCAGGAGGGTGTCATGCAGAGGTGCTAGAAATAGCTTGGCACCAGTGGGGCACAAATGGAGTACAACAGCCACTTTTAGGATGCCACTAAGTTTCCTCAGTGTTTGCTATAATTTATAATTTTTACTAAGCCATTATATATAATGGCTTAGTAAAAATTAATTTCAGTGTGCAATGCAGTGGTGCTGCAATTAACTTTGCACCAGTGGGACAATAATGAAGTCCAACAGCCACTTTTAGAATGCCACTAAGTTTCCTCAGTGTTTGCTAGTATAATGGCTTAGTAACAATGAGTTTAAGTGTGCAAAGGGCAGGAGGGTACAGTGGCAGGGTTGTGGGTCTGGGTAGAGGAAAGGAAGCCTCCCTTTCTATCCCTCCTAATGGGGAAATGCAGCGAGGAAATCCCTGACCTTAGCTACACAGATGCTGTCATCTTGTGTAGCTGTTAAAATCTGTTTTCACGGACCTGACTGTCACCTATGGCTCTGACCCTGCCGGTATTAGCCCTTACAAGGACTAATAGAAACTTCTATCCCTATTCTGTATAGCGCTGTGTATAGAATGTACACAGCAGTATCGGAGACAGGAGCTACGCCAGCGGTGACTGACACCAAGACGCAGAAGGCAGATAATGGCGTGCTGGAGGAAAATGTCTGTTTTTATAATGCATGGACATGTGACATGGACATCCTATCACACATGCCGTTGCTTCTCTGGCTAAAAGTCCACTTAGCTGTGTGTGTCTGGGATTGGCTGACATGTTGGAAAAGGAAGGAAAAAAAAAAAAAATGTCGATCGCCATTATCCAAACAGCAGTGATCTGAATGCGCTGTTCCCGCACACTATACTCTGAAATTTCATAATAGTGTGAGTCACAGAGTGACTCCAGGTGTAATAACCGTGGTTAACTTTGCTGCCCGGTGCACCCCGGTTATTACACCTGGAGCACGAGCGGGCAATACTTGTCAGACGACTTTCCCACTACTAAAGGCCACTGATGTCGGTCTGTTATCATTAGGAAAGCCAAACCAACTAAGATATAAAAAACTGATGAAACTGATGTGTTCGGATATGATGAAATCCTTGGTTCTTCCCCTGATGAACCCCTAAGATATAAATAGGGGGGAAACGCGTCGGGATTGGGATTTGCTATCAGTGATCCTAGCAGATAAGTTCCCTGCTGGGATTATATGTTATTTTTAAACATCACCGGTATATTGGTACCAAATATCATCTGTTTAACTGTGCAGGAATACACATATGTACAGTTATAATTGGCTATCACATGTATGAGGACCAAACTTTAGAAATTGTGTATGGATTTCCAAATCTGATGCAAAATACATTAATAAGTATCATCTTCTTGCTTCTCCTTTTCATCTCAAAGGATAAGCTGCATCAGGGTTACCAATTTATTTAGGTAACCATATTATGATAATGACCTGATGACTATTGTGCACTTTCCATTCTTGGTGGTGGTTTTTCTTGCGACTTGCGGGTCGAAGGGACAGAATAGGGAAAGCCGACGAGGAGCGGGGGGTACCCAATACTTTATGGTGCACCTCCGCTGGTAGGTAGGCAAAAGGGAGGGATAGATTATCCCCTTCTATATATCCCTTAGGACAATAGGCTATTCGAATTGAAAAATTATAAGGATTGGAGTCATGCTACCTAGAGCTCAGTTTTGAGTGTTGAGATAATCAGCGCTCCTTTTCTCACTAGTTGGCTTTTACCTTTCTTGTCCTCCCACCCACCTCACGTGACCAGTTTACTATTTTGATAATATAAGAGTTATTATGCTCTGTATTTTTGAGCATTTTTAATACTATATAATAATAAAATATTGTTTTTAGGAGTTTGTTTTTTGTTTTTTGGTCTTGTTGCACTAACACTCCTAGTCTCTCATTTGTTTTGGTTATAAACAGCTAAATGAGCTACCAATTTCAATCAAAATTCATATATTTTATGCTATCACGCTCTTTATCAAGACTGGCATAAAAATTGCCTTTTACAATTAACTGGAACCTTTATTAATTACGTAGTGTTAGTTATTTCTGATTCTGTGCACAAGATTGAGTGTGAGATTACTGTTTTCAGAAATGTTTTCACACATTCATGTTTTCTGCAGGTGTCTGCATAACAGTATTGATGCTGTGTGGGAATATGGCCAAAGTATTTTTATGTTGTATAGTAATGTAATCCTGTTTTATTTGTCATCATGTTGTTATTCCTTTTCTACTTACTTTTCCTTAATTATATTTCCATATAGCTTTGATACTAATGCTTAGCAAAGATGTGATTATCGACTGACTGAATAAATAAATAAATACTGCTTCTACAAAAGATAAATGAGGCACTGAGTCTTTTAAGAATATATTCTAGTTTGTGAAAAATAAATTCTGTGTACTAGTTCTACTTCAACTCTGAAGTAGTCAGTACAGTATTAGAAAATCATATCAGATCCCAAAAAATAAAAACCGTGTCTTTCATCATCAGGTGTTGAGTTTAAAAGCTCATTTCAGCTAGTTACAAAGGATTCTCCATATATGCAAGTTCAAAAGATAAACATTTCCTTTGAAGATGATTTGTTTTGATTATCTACTCATATGCACTTTTTCGTTGCATGGTTGCATGATATGGTGGTATAAGTACTTATTTTAAAATAGATGCGCTTTCATGGACAATATTTGTATGCATTTGATTTCTTTCAGTATGAGTCCACATTTGTAGCACTGTAGTAAAATGTATCTCAGAAGTTAAAAAACAACAACTTTGGATTTTGTTTTCTAACATTTCTAAATTAGCAATTTATTTCTACATTTTAAACCAATGGTCTAAAACTTTCCAACTATTGGTATAACTTTAACTCCCAACATGCTCTGAAATGATGCGTCTAAGCCGCTAAACAGCCATCGTTTGTTTGTCACTTAATAAAAAATGGCTCCTGATTTTTAAATAGACTTTAAAAGAATCCCCCAATACACCTGTTAAGATGAACACATACCTTCTCATAATTTAAAAATGGATTGATTTTCCTTTCCACTTGGCTAAGCCCTGTCCATTTAACAAATGTAAAACATTCACTCTATCATCACTGATGTTAAAACCTTTTCATATCATAATATCAAACTATTTCCAGACTCCGTCCTTTCCTCAATTCTCAATCTACGAAAATGCTAGTGCAGGCCCT
Organism: Anomaloglossus baeobatrachus; assembly: GCF_048569485.1. Classification (NCBI taxonomy): domain Eukaryota; kingdom Metazoa; phylum Chordata; class Amphibia; order Anura; family Aromobatidae; genus Anomaloglossus; species Anomaloglossus baeobatrachus. The sequence goes on from NC_134353.1 coordinate 238,269,629, forward strand.
CATAATCTCATACCTTGATTACTGCAAAATCCTCCTTTGTGGCCTCCCTGCTAAAACTATTGTACCTTTCCAGTCCATCCTTAACTATGCTGCCCGATTGATCCACTGTACTCCTCCCTACCACCCACTTCTCTCCTCTGCAAATCCCTCCATTGGCTCCCAATGCTCCACTGTATCTAATTGAAACTAACACTGAACTACAAAGCTGTCCATAATCTGTCTCCTCCATATATCTCCGAAACTAATCTGCTGATACACTCCAACACATAATCTCCAGTCCTCTCAAGAGCTCCTTCTCTCCTCAGCACTCATTTTCTCCTCATCCAACCGCCTTCAAAACTTCTCCCGAGCATCCCCTGTCTTCTGGAATTTGGTGTCTTAACACGTCAGATTATCTGCTACACTTTGCAAGCTTCAAACGGAACTTGAAAACTCATCTGTTCAGAAATGCCTATAATCTCCAATGATCCCACCGCCTCACCACCACCGGAGCTGCTGCCTCCCCACCATCGGAGCTGCTGCCTCACCACCACCCCACCTACTGTTGCTCTCCATTATCCTATAGAATGTAAGCCCACAATGGCAGGGTCCGCTTCCCTCTGTACCAGTCTGTCTATTGTAATGCACATATGTATTTTGTATGTAACCCCTTCTCATGTACAGCACCATGGAATCAATGGTGTGCTATAAATAAATATTATTAATAATAATAATAATAATAATAATAATAATAATAATAAATAATAATATCATGCTTTGATTCATGCTGATCACACCATATGAAGAGAGACACTTAAAGGTGTTGGCGACCACTTTACATTTCCCATTGATGTGAACTAACTGCCATGATAAACATTTCACTAAATACTTTGCTTTGTCAAATCCTTCTTTAACCTAAATTGCTTTTCTGGTCACATTATTTCTGACTGAGAATCTCCTGCTTCCTGTGATGTCACGTCAGATTGTTCCTCATTCCTAGGCTCTGAATACTGACAGGTGGGTACAATTTGCAATGTAGGTTAGTGGGGCTGCATTCAGCAGAGCTCACTTGGTATCTGAAAATGCTATCAGCTCTCCCTGCATAGCAAACTCAGCAGGTTGTATATACATGTACACACACTGCAGTATAACCTTTATAATGTGAATACATTCACATATCTACAATGATTACACCAGCACCCCAATCAAAGAAGTGGCAAGCTGTTGCAGGTATTTTATGATTATGCACACACCAAATTAATATAATGATGACCAGTATAAAGCAGAAAAGAATTTCCACGCTATTAGTGTAAAAACAATTGCTTAAAAGACAATATCATACTACAAAAACAACTGTTTTAAAGGCAATGCGATACACCAAAGATAACTGACTAAAAGTCAGACATACACCAAATACAACTCTTTACGAGGCAATCCCATACACTAAAGACAATTGCTTAAAAGCAATGCCTTGCACCATAGACAACTGCTGAACAGACATTGCCATTCACTAAAAACAATTGCTTCAAAATAGCCACCTGATAAATTTTGTTACCAATAACTGAATGTAAAAAGCATGCTAAAGGAAAATGATGGATGTATCACAGATTAAATAATACAAATAAATAGAACGAAATATAAACTGCATACGTAGGTGAGAGATTGGAAGTAAATTGCCCTCACCATATTTGTTATAAAAGTTCAGTGTGTCCATATAATGAACGATTAATGCTAGTTGTCCTATGGATATAGCAACTAGGTTCACCCCCACCCAGCATTGTTTACAGCAATCTCATGTATACAGTCTGTATAGTACCATTGTGTGAGGATTGCTGTGAATGATGCCGGCCATAAAACTACTAAGTATCTTTCATCATATGGACCCACTGAAATTATAACACATATGGAGAGGAAAATGTACTTCCTATCTCTCACCATAGTATGCTATTTATATTTTGTTATATTTAGCAACCTTCTTTTAAATTATTTCATCTGTTATGCTTTTTAGGTTTTGAAGATTCTGAACAGGAAGGGATCATTATGACAACCATACTAGTGTCAGGGCATAGAAAGAGAAGCAGAAAGGCATAAAACAACATGAAATTTGGCAGAAAAGGTATTAAATTATCTTCAGGGGCACTATTGCTAAACATTTTGGCATAACCAGAAACTGGTTCAGGGTAGTGAAAAACCTCTTTAACTACCTCACCCCTGATCCTGTTTCAACTTCCAGACCAGCCCAATTTTTTCAATTCTGACCAGTTTCAGTTTATGAGGTTATAACTCTGGAATGCTTCAACGGATCCCAGGGATATTGTGATTGTTTATTCGGGATTAGAGTTGAGCACGGTTCGCAGGTCGAGGTTCTCCAGTTCGCGGCTCGAGTGATTTTGGGGGCTGTTCTAGATCGAACTAGAACTCGAGCTTTTTTGCTAAAGCTCGATAGTTCTAGATACGTTCGAGAACGGTTCTAGCAGCAAAAAAAACAGCTAATTCCTAGCTGGCTTTCCGCTGTAATAGTGTAAGTCACTCTGTGACTCACACTATTATGACATTTCAGTGTATAGTGTGCGGGAACAGCACATTCAGATCACTGCTGTATGTATAATGGCAATCGCCATTTTTTTTTTTTTCCTTGTCTTCCTTCCCTAAGCGCGCGCGTGTAGTGGGGCGGGCCAGCATGTCAGCCAATCCCAGACACACACACAGCTAAGTGGACTTTTAGCCAGAAAAGCAATGGCATGTGTGATAGGTTGTCCATGTCACATGTCTCTGCATTATAAAACCGGACATTTTCCTCCAGCACGCCATTATCTGCCTTCTGCGTCTTTGGTGTCAGACATCACTGGCGCAGCTCCTATCGCCGATACTGCTGTATACGCTCCATACACAGCGCTGGACAGCTTAGGGAGAGCACTTTCTATCAGTCTTTTTAAGGGCTCATACCGGCAGGGTCAGAGCCATAGGTGACAGAGTTTAAAACAGAGTTTAACAGCTACACAAGATGACAGCGTCTGTGTAGCTAAGGTCAGGGATTTCCTCGCTACATTTCCCCATTAGGAGGGATAGAAAAGCAGGCTTCCTTTCCTCTACCCAGAGACCCACAACCCTGCCACTGTACCCTCCTGCCCTTTGCACACTCAAACTCATTGTTACTAAGCCATTATACTAGCAAACTCTGAGTGAACTTAGTGGCATCCTAAACGTGGCTGTTGGACTGCTGTATTGCCCCAGTAGTGCAAAGATATTTGAAGCACGTCTGCCTGCATTGCACACTAAAACTCATTGTTACTAAGCCATTATACTAGCAAACACTGAGTGAACTTAGTGGCATCCTAAACGTGGCTATTGGACTTCTGTATAGTCCCAATAGTGCAAAGATATTTGCAGCACGTCTGCCTGCATTGCACACTCCAACTCATTGTTACTAAGCCATTATACTAGCAAACACTGAGTGAACTTAGTGGCATCCTAAACGTGGCTATTGGACTTCTGTATAGTCCCACTAGTGCAAAGATATTTGCAACACGTCTGCCTGCATTGCACACTCAAACTCATTGTTACTAAGCCATTATACTAGCAAACACTGAGTGAACTTAGTTGCATCCTAAACGTGGCTATTGGACTTCTGTATGGTCCCACTAGTGCAAAGATATTTGCAGCACGTCTGCCTGCATTGCACACTCCAACTCATTGTTACTAAGCCATTATACTAGCAAGGGCCGTAGTTGCATTGTCAGGGATAATTATTCTTTATTATTCTGCTGTTAATAAAGCTAGACCACCGCTGCAATCTATACCACCTGTCAATTTTTACTACCACATTTTAAGTGCACAATCTTGTCGCAATCAACATGAGTGGCAAAATGACAGATGCTGGTGGAAAGGGGAAGAGGCGTGTTGGAAAAGGAAAAAAAGGGTTTGTCCGTGGGGAAGGTGGCAAAGCTCCATTAACATCTGCTTAAGATAGACCATCTGCTGAAGATAGACCATCTACCAGCAAAAGTAAGATGTCTACTACTTACCGTGGACAATCCGATGTGCTCCCTTTTTTATGGACACGAACAACAGGAACAAAGGTAGATGATGGCCAAAAAAGGAAAATGCTTGAATGGATCTCAAGTGGTCCAACAAGTGCCCTCTCAGCCACCTCAACTACCGCATCCAAAAAACACCAGTCCTCTGAGTTGTCATCCCAATCAAACTTGCTTTCTCCCAGCTCTGAAGTCTCCATCAGCCCTGCACAGTATGGTGGAAGTGAGATGGCTGAGTCTGCAGAGCTGTTCAGTCACACTATAGCCTGGGAATCAGAGGTCTGCTCCCAAGCTACAGTGAGTACAGACCAGGAAATGGTCTGCAGTGATGCCCAGAACCTTTGTGACTCTGATTCAGGCCGTGAGGACCAAGTTTCTGAGCATAATGTTGACCCTTTGTCACAAACTGTAACACCTGTGGTTATAGACAGTGAGGAACATACTGATGACGATGAGACGCAGATACCAGATTGGGATGACAACTTAAATATTCGGTCAGGGCAAGAAGAGGCTCGGTCTGAGGGGGAGGGGAGTGCAAACACAACAATTGATGAGAAAGTTCTAGATCCCACCTACTGTTAACCCACAGTCAGGCACTCGAGGAGGTCAACAGAGGCGGTGGAGGAGGATGCAACCGACGATGAAGTTACCTTGCGCCTTCCTGGACAGAGTCAGAGCACTGGTAGCTTGTCTACAACTGCATCATCAGCCTCTCTGAGCCTCTGAGCACTAGTCGGGGGGGCTCAGCAGGTCGCATGCCCTCTAAGCCTTGCCTAGCCTGGTCCTTTTTTGACATAGAAAAAGATCGCCCAAATTATGTGATGTGTAAAATTTGTCGTGATTCTGTTAGTAGAGGTCAAAACCTCAGCAGTTTGACAACTTCTTCCATGAATCGTCACATGAATAAATATCATAGGTCCCAGTGGGAAGCTCACCGTGCTGCAATGCGGCCTAGCTGAGCGAACCATCCACGGCCTGCCCCTTCCAGTGCATCCGCGCGCTCTTCATCTTCTAGGACTGTGGGGACAGCTGTCACACCTGGTTTTCCACGCACAACTTCCACCACTGTAACCGCAACAGGCAGTTTGCTTGGTAGGTCGTCAGTTGGTTTGGAAGGGGAAACAAGTGCGTGTGTACAGCTCTCTCAGACATCGATAGCACCAACGTTGGATGAAGGCAACATCATGTCTCCGACTGCACTTTCCTCACAAACCTGCATTTTTCCAGGGACACCCTACTCAACACCGTCTACACACAGCAGCCAGATCTCTGTCCCTCAGATGTGGACAAATAAAAGGCCTTTTCCTGTGACCCATGACAAAGCTAAGAGGTTGACTTTATCCCTCTGTAAGCTCTTGGCTACCGAAATGCTGCCTTTCCACCTGGTGGACACACAGGATTTTAGAGACCTTATGTCTGTCGCTGTGCCCCAGTACCAGATGCCCAGTCGCCACTACTTCTCTAAGAAAGGTGTGCCCGCGCTACACCAGCATGTCGCACACAACATCACCACTTCCTTGAGATACTCTGTGTGTGAACGGGTGCATTTTACCACCGATACTTGGACCAGTAAGCATGGACAGGGACGTTACATGTCGCTGACTGGGCACTGGGTAACTATGGTGATAGATGGTGAAGGGTCTGCTGCACAAGTCTTGCCGTCCCCACGACTTGTGTGTCAATCCTCTGTCTGTCCAAGTTCCACCACTGCTTCTGCCTCCTCCACCTCATCTGTGTCCTCCACCTCCGCCCCAAGCCTGCCTGGTCATGCCACCAGCGTTCTCACTGCGCAGAAGGAATCACGCACCCCTCATTACTATGCTGGCAGCAGAGCGCAACGTCATCAGGCAGTCTTTAGCTTGACATGTCTTGGGAATAAGAGTCACACAGCTGAGGAGTTGTGATCAGCTCTGCGGTCCGAGTTTAATAAATGGTTGTCTCCACTCAACCTGCAGCCTGGTAAGGCCGTGTGCGACAATGCTGCAAACCTGGGTGCGGCCCTTCGCCTGGGCAAGGTGACACACGTACCTTGTATGGCTCACGTGTTGAACCTTGTTGTTCAGCAAGTTTTAACACACTATCCAGGCCTAGATGGCCTTCTGACCAGGGCATGAAAACTGTCTGCTCACTTCCGCCGTTCAAGCGCCGCAGCTGAGCGACTTGCATCGCTCCAGAAGTCTTTCGGCCTGCCGGTTCATCACCTGAAATGCGATGTGCCAACATGCTGGAATTCGACTCTCCACATGTTACAGCGACTGTGGCAGCACCTCCAAGCCCTGGTGCAATACGTCATGACGAATAGCCTGGGCCAACGAGATGCAGAGGTGGGGCAGATCACCCTGATGGAGTGGTCTCAGATCAAGGACCTATGCACCCTTCTGCACAGTTTCGACATGGCGACGAATATGTTTAGCGCTGACAATGCCATTATCAGCATGACAATTCCAGTCATTTACATGCTGGAGCACACGCTAAACACTATTCGGAGTCAGGGGGTGGGACAACAGGAAGGGGAGGAACTACAGGAGGATTCATATGCGCAAGACACAACAACATCACCAAGGTCCAGACGTTCATCATCACAAATGCGGCAGGCATGGGACCATGGGGGACAGGGATCAACAAGGGCGCATGGTAGCAGGCGAAATGTTGAGGAAGGTGCAGGAGAACTTGAAGAAATGGAGGACGAACTGTCCATGGACATGGAAGACTCAGCGGATGAGGGAGACCTTGGACAAATTTCAGTTGAAAGAGGTTGGGGGGAGATGTCAGAGGAAGAAAGAACGGTTAGCACCTCTATGCCACAAACACAGCGTGGACTTAGTCCGCATGGCTGCGCAAGACACGAGTGCTTTCTTGCTGCACTACCTCCAACATGACCCTCGTATTGTCAAAATTAGAAGTGATGATGACTACTGGCTTGCCACACTATTAGATCCATGGTACAAGTCCAATTTTTGTGACATAATTCCAGCCATAGAAAGGGACGCACGTATGCAGGAGTATCAGCAGAAGCTGTTACTCGATCTTAGCTCGGCTTTTCCACCAAACAACCGTGCAGGTGCAAGGAGTGAATCTTCCAGTTGTAACTTGACAAACATTGGACGGTCTCGTCATCTTCAACAGTCTACCAGTACCAGTAGGACTGAATCTGGTGCTGGTAAAAGCAATTTTTTTGAAATCTTTTCATAATTTTTTTAGACCCTACTTTGCAAGGCCAACAGAGACAACAAGTCTAACACATAGTCAACGGCTGGAGAGGATGATACAGGAGTATCTCCAAATGAACATCGATGCCATGACTTTGCAAATGGAGCCTTGCTCATTTTGGGCTTCAAATCTTGAAAAATGGCCAGAGCTCTCAACTTACGCCTTGGAGATTTTGTCGTGTCCAGCTGCCAGCGTTGTCTCTGAACGTGTCTTCAGTGCTGCTGGGTGTGTGCTGACAGATAAGCGCACGCGTCTGTCCAGTGACAATGTGGACAGACTAACGTTCATCAAAATGAACAAGTCATGGATCCACAAGGAATTTACCACCCCTGTGTCATCCTGGGGAGAGAAAATGCTTGTGGATTTGGAATGTGCTTGATGCAAATCAAAACATCCTGTTTGCAACTAGGGCACAACTGCTGCCACTGCATGGGTTGGTGTGTGTGGGGCACAATTTTTGGAAAAAAAGGGAGACTCCGCTTGGAGTAACCCTTGCTTGCTGTGTTTTTTAAAAATGATCCAAGATGAACAGAGCTGGGATCAGGAAAGACTTTGCTACCTACCCCGGTGTCATCCTGGGGACAGTTAATTATGGTGTATTTTTGAATGTGCTTGATGCAAATCAAAACATCCTGTTTGCAACTAGGGCACAAGTGCTGCCACTGATGGGGTGTCTGTGTGGCCCAATTTTTTGAAAAAAGGGAGACTCCGCTTGAAGTAACCCTTTCTTACATTGTTTTTAAAAGGAGCCAAGATGAACAAGTCATGGTTCAGGAAAAACTTTGCTACCTACCCCGGTGTCATCCTGGGGACGGTTAAGAATGGCGTATTTTTGAATGTGCTTGATGCAAATCTAGCTGTGAAGTGTACAACTAGGGCACAAGTGCTGCCACTGAATGGGTGGGTGTGTGTGGGGCACAATTTTTGGAAAACAAAGGGAGACTTCGCTTGGAGTAACCCTTGCTTGCTGTGTTTTTTTAAAAATGATCCAAGATGAACAGAGCTGGGATCAGGAAAGACTTTGCTACCTACCCCGGTGTCATCCTGGGGACAGTTAATTATGGCGTATTTTTGAATGTGCTTGATGCAAATCAAAACATCCTGTTTGCAATTAGGGCACAAGTGCTGCCACTGATGGGGTGTCTGTGTGGCCCAATTTTTTGAAAAAAGGGAGACTCCGCTTGGAGTAACCCTTGCTTGCTGTGTTTTTTAAAAATGATCCAAGATGAACAGAGCTGGGATCAGGAAAGACTTTGCTACCTACCCCGGAGTCATCCTGGGGACGGTTAAGTATGGCGTATTTTTGAATGTGCTTGATGCAATTTTAGCTGTAAAGTGTACAACTAGGGCACAAGTGCTGCCACTGAATAGGTGGGTGTGTGTGGGGCCCAATTTTTGGAAAAAAGGGAGACTCCACTTGGAGTCACCTTGCGGTGTTTTACATGATTTTAGAAGGGCGTGCCATGCCTATATCTGTGTCTCCTCCTCTTTTTCCTCGTTACGCTCTTTTGTTTTCGCATGAGAATTTGTTCTTGTCACTTTGCCATGTGTTTGTGTTGTGTTGTGAGTTGTTTGTCACCTTTTGGACACCTTTGAGGGTGTTTTCTAGGTGTTTTTATGTGTTTGTGAATGCCTGCCATTGTTACCTATGCGGTTCGAGTTCAGTTCGTCGAACGTTCGACGAACCGAACTCGAACGGGACCTCCGTTCGGCGAACCGACCTCGAGCTGAACGGCGACCGGTTCGCTCATCTCTATTCGGGATATATTGTATTTCATGTTATCGTTAAATGTTGGTTGATAAATTATTTGCATTTATTTATAAAAATAATGAAAATTCAATAAAAAAGTGTAAATGTACCAGTTTTCAAATTTTGAATTTTTATCAGAAAAAAAGGAAAATTCAGCTCACCGTTTCCAATTATTCTCAGGATCTTCTGGAGCTCCTGACATGGTGCTGCCACGCCTAGAGCAAGTCCATAAATAAAGTGAAGTCCAGCTCCAACAGAGAAGTTCCTTAATTAGCTGTTTTCATTATTATCTTTCTCTGCACATATATAATGGCACATTACAGTCGGGACAAAGTAATGACCGACGTCTGTGACGCGTTTCGAGTGACGAGGCACTCTTAATCATGATTAAGAAAAATAATAATAAAAAAAGCAAATTAAGGAACTTCTCTGTTGGAGCTGGACTTCACTATATTTATGGATTTGAATTTTTATTCCCTTAAACCAGATAGTTATATCACAGAAAAACATTAATTCATAACATTTCCCACATGTCTATTTTGCATCAGCATCATTTTTATAAATTATTTTTTTTTGGGGGGAAGGGGGGTAAACACTTAAGCCCGCTTTACATGCTGCAATGTATCTTACAATGTGTCGGCGGGGTCACTTCGTAAGTGACGCACATCCAGCATTGTAAGTACATTGCAGTTCGTGACAGGTACGTGCGATTGCACTTGAACGTTAAAACGTTCATCGCATACACATCGTACCTGTCTCTAGAATTGCACGTCAGATTGTTCATCGTACCCGGGGTAGCACACATTGCAGTGTGTGACACCCCGGGAACGATGAACAGATTTTACCAGCGTCCTACGGCTCCCGGCCACAATGCGGAAAGAAGGAGGTGGGCGGGATGTTTACGTCCCGCTTAGCTCCGCCCCTCAGCTTCTATTGGCCGGCTGCCGTGTGACGTCGCTGTGACGCCAAACGTCCCTCCCACTCCAGGAAGTGGACGTTCACCGCCCACAGCGAGGTCGTATGGATGGGTAAGTACGTGTGACGGGGGTTACTCGTATGTGCGGCACATTCAAGAAATTGAACGTGCCACACAAACGATGGGGGCGTTGCAAACCGCATACGAAATCGTATGCGAAATTACAACGTGTAAAGCAGGCTTTAGAAAGGTTAATATTTATCAGCAATTTCATATTTTTATAACAAAATGTACAAAACAATTTTTTTAGGGACCACATCACATTTGAAGTGACTTTGAGGGCCAATATGACTGAAAATCCCAAAATTGACACCATTCTAAAAACTGCACCACTTAGTGCTCAAAACCACAATCAATAAATGTATTAACCTTTTAGATGCTTCACAGTAACTAAAGCAATGTGGAAATTCACTTTTTCCCAATTAAAATATTGTTATATGACCAACTTTTCATTCTACATTGGAATGGGAAAAAATGGACTATACAATTTTGCGTTCAATTTCTCCTGAGTACACTGAAACCTTATATGTGGTGGAAAACTACTGTTTGGGAACATGGCAGGGCTTGGGAGGAAAAGAGCGCTATTTGAATATTGGAAGGCAAAGTTGTCTGGATAGTCAACGCCATATCACGTTTGCAAAGCCCCTGATGTGCCTAATAGTGGAAATCCCTCACTTATCACCCCATTTTGGAAACTAGACCCCTAATGGAATTTAAATAGGTATGTTGTGAGTAGAGTTGAGCGCGGTTCGTGGTTCTCCAGTTCGCGGTTCGAGTGATTTTGGGGGCTGTTCTAGATCGAACTAGAACTCGAGCTTTTTGCTAAAGCTCGATAGTTCTAGTTATGTTCGAGAACGGTTCTAGCAGCAAAAAGCCAAGCTAATTACTAGCTGGCTTTCCACTGTAAAAGTGTAAGTCACTCTGTGATTCACACTATTATGAAATTTCAGCGTATAGTGTGCGGGAACAGCGCATTCAGATCACTGCTGCTGGGATAATGGTGATCACCATTTTGTTTTTTTCCTTGTCTTCCTTCCCTAAGCGCGCGCGTATAGTGGGGCGGGCCAGCATGTTAGGCAACCCAGACACACACACAGCTAAGTGGACCTTTAGCCAGAGAAGCAACGGCATGTGTGATAAGATGTCCATGGCACATGTCCCTGCCTTATAAAAACGCGTATCTTCCCGTCCGGACGCCATTATCTGCCTTCTGCATCTAAGTATCAGTCACCGCTGGCGTAGCTCCTGTCTCCGATACTGCTGTGTACGCTCTACACACAGCGCTATACAGTATAGGGATAGAAGTATCTATTAGCTCTTGTAAGGGCTAATAACAGCAGGCTCAGAGCCATAGGTGACAGTCAGGTCCGTGGAAACAGATTTTAACAGCTACAGAAGATAACAGCGTCTGTGTAGCTAAGGTCAGGGACTTCCTCGCTGCATTTCCCCAATAGGAGGGATAGAAAGTGAGGCTTCCTTTCCTGTACACTGACCCACAACCCTGCCACTGTACCCTCCTGCCCTTTGCACACTCAAGCTCAATTGTTACTAGGCCATTATACTAGCAAACACTGAGTAAACTTAGTGGCATCCTAAAAGTGGCTGTTGGACTTCCATTAGTGTCCCACTAGTGGAAATCTATTTGCAGCACCTCTGCATTGCACACTCAAACTCATTGTTACTAAGCCATTATACTAGCAAACACTAAGTAAACTTAGTGGCATCCTAAAAGTGGCTGTTGGACTTCCATTAGTGTCCCACTAGTGGAAATCTATTTGCAGCACCTCTGCATTGCACACTCAAACTCATTGTTACTAAGCCATTATACTAGCAAACACTGAGTAAACTTAGTGGCATCCTAAAAGTGGCTGTTGGACTTCCATTATTGTCCCACTGGTGCAAAGCTATTTGCAGCACCACTGCATTGCACACTCAAACTCATTGTTACTAAGCCATTATACTAGCAAACACTAAGTAAACTTAGTGGCATCCTAAAAGTGGCTGTTGGACTTCCATTATTGTCCCACTAGTGGAAATCTATTTGCAGCACCTCTGCATTGCACACTCAAACTCATTGTTACTAAGCCATTATATTAGCAAACACTGAGTAAACTTAGTGGCATCCTAAAAGTGGCTGTTGGACTTCCATTATTGTCCCACTGGTGCAAAGCTATTTGCAGCACCACTGCATTGCACACTCAAACTCATTGTTAATAAGCCTTTATACTAGCAAAAACTGATTAAACAAGTGGCATCCTAAAAGTGGCTGTTGGCCTTCCATTAGTGTCCCACTTGTGCAAAGCTATTTGCAGCACCACTACATTGCACACTCAAACTCATTGTTACTAAGCCATTCTAATAGCAAACACTGAGTAAACTTAGTGGCATCCTAAAAGTGGCTGTTGGACTTTCATTAGTGTCCCACTAGTGCAAATCTATTTGCACCACCTCTGCATTGCACACTCAAGCTCATTGTTACTAAGCCATTATACTAGCAAACACTGAGTAAACTTAGTGGCATCCTAAAAGTGGCTGTTGGACTTCCATAATTGTCCCACTGGTGCAAAGCTATTTGCAGCACTACTGCATTGCACACTCAAACTCATTGTTACTAAGCCATTATACTAGCAAACACTGAGTAAACTTAGTGGCATCCTAAAAGTGGCTGTTGGACTTCCATTATTGTCCCACTGGTGCAAAGCTATTTGCAGCACCACTGCATTGCACACTCAAACTCATTGTTAATAAGCCTTTATACTAGCAAACACTGATTAAACAAGTGGCATCCTAAAAGTGGCTGTTGGCCTTCCATTAGTGTCCCACTTGTGCAAAGCTATTTGCAGCACCACTACATTGCACACTCAAACTCATTGTTACTAAGCCATTCTAATAGCAAACACTGAGTAAACTTAGTGGCATCCTAAAAGTGGCTGTTGGACTTCCATTAGTGTCCCACTAGTGGAAATCTATTTGCAGCACCTCTGCATTGCACACTCAAACTCATTGTTACTAAGCCATTATACTAGCAAACACTGAGTAAACTTAGTGGCATCCTAAAAGTGGCTGTTGGACTTCCATTATTGTCCCACTGGTGCAAAGCTATTTGCAGCACCACTGCATTGCACACTCAAACTCATTGTTACTAAGCCATTATACTAGCAAACACTAAGTAAACTTAGTGGCATCCTAAAAGTGGCTGTTGGACTTCCATTATTGTCCCACTAGTGGAAATCTATTTGCAGCACCTCTGCATTGCACACTCAAACTCATTGTTACTAAGCCATTATATTAGCAAACACTGAGTAAACTTAGTGGCATCCTAAAAGTGGCTGTTGGACTTCCATTATTGTCCCACTGGTGCAAAGCTATTTGCAGCACCACTGCATTGCACACTCAAACTCATTGTTACTAAGCCATTATACTAGCAAACACTAAGTAAACTTAGTGGCATCTTAAAAGTGGCTGTTGGACTTCCATTATTGTCCCACTGGTGCAAAGCTATTTGCAGCACCACTGCATTGCACACTCAAACTCATTGTTAATAAGCCTTTATACTAGCAAAAACTGATTAAACAAGTGGCATCCTAAAAGTGGCTGTTGGCCTTCCATTAGTGTCCCACTTGTGCAAAGCTATTTGCAGCACCACTACATTGCACACTCAAACTCATTGTTACTAAGCCATTCTAATAGCAAACACTGAGTAAACTTAGTGGCATCCTAAAAGTGGCTGTTGGACTTTCATTAGTGTCCCACTAGTGCAAATCTATTTGCACCACCTCTGCATTGCACACTCAAGCTCATTGTTACTAAGCCATTATACTAGCAAACACTGAGTAAACTTAGTGGCATCCTAAAAGTGGCTGTTGGACTTCCATAATTGTCCCACTGGTGCAAAGCTATTTGCAGCACTACTGCATTGCACACTCAAACTCATTGTTACTAAGCCATTATACTAGCAAACACTGAGTAAACTTAGTGGCATCCTAAAAGTGGCTGTTGGACTTCCATTATTGTCCCACTGGTGCAAAGCTATTTGCAGCACCACTGCATTGCACACTCAAACTCATTGTTAATAAGCCTTTATACTAGCAAACACTGATTAAACAAGTGGCATCCTAAAAGTGGCTGTTGGCCTTCCATTAGTGTCCCACTTGTGCAAAGCTATTTGCAGCACCACTACATTGCACACTCAAACTCATTGTTACTAAGCCATTCTAATAGCAAACACTGAGTAAACCTAGTGGCATCCTAAAAGTGGCTGTTGGACTTCCATTAGTGTCCCACTAGTGCAAATCTATTTGCAGCACCCCTGCATTATACACTCAAACTCATTGCTACTAAGCCATTATACTGGCAAACCCTGAGTAAACTTGGTGGCATCCTAAAAGTGGCTGTTGGACTTCATTATTGTCCCACTGATGCAAAGCTATTTGCGGCACCTCTGCATTGCACACTGAAACTCATTGTTACTAAGCCATTCTAATAGCAAACTGTGCTGCCAGTTTAAGGGCCGTAGTTGCATTGTCAGGGATAGTTATTGTTGTTTATTCTGCTATTAATAAAGATAGACCCCCGCTGCAATCTACACCACCTCTCAATTTTTACTACCACATTTTAAGTGCACAATTTTGTCGCAATCAAAATGAGTGGCAAAATGACTTATGCTGGTGGAAAGGGAAGAGGCGTGTTGGAAAAGGAAAAAAAGGGTTTGTGTGTGGGGAAGATAGCAAAGCTCCATTAACATCTGCTGAAGATAGACCATCTTCCAGCAACAAGTAAGATGTCTATTACTTACCGTGGACAATCCGATGTGCTCCCTTTTTTATGGACACGAACAACTGGAACAAAGGTAGATGATGGCCAAAAAAAGAAAATGCTTGAATGGATCTCAAGTGGTCCAACAAGTGCCCTCTCCGCCAGCTCAACTACCGCATCCAAAAAACACCAGTCCTCTGAGTTGTCATCCCTATCACACTTGCTTTCTCCCAGCTCTAAAGTCTCCATCAGCCCTGCAATGTATGGTGGAACTGAGATGGCTGAGTCTGCAGAGCTGTTCAGTCACACTATAGCCTGGGAATCAGAGGTCTGCTCCCAAGCTACAGTGAGTACAGACCAGGAAATGGTCTGCAGTGATGCCCATAATCTTTGTGACTCTGATTCAGGTTGTGAGGACCAAGTTTCTGAGCATAATGTTGACCCTTATTCACAAACTGTAACACCTGTTGTTATAGACAATGAGGAACATACTGATGACGATGAGATGCAGATACCAGATTGGGATGACAACTTAAATATTGGTTCACGTCATGAAGAGGCTCAGTCTGAGGGTGAGGGGAGTGCAAACACATTGCTTGATAAGGAAAATCTAGATCCCACCTACTGTCATCCCACTGTCAGGCACTCGAGGAGGTCAACAGAGGCGGTGGAGGAGGATGCTACTGACGATGAAGTTACCTTGCGCCTTCCTGGACAGAGGAGTAGTACTGGGAGCACGTCTACAACTGTATCCTCAGCCATCACTCTGCCTCTTAGCACTAGTCGAGGGGGCTCAGCAGGTTGCATGCCCTCTAAGCCTTGCCAAGCCTGGACCTTTTTTGACATAGAAAAAGATCGCCCAAATCATGTGATATGTAAAATTTTTCGTGATTCTGTTAGTAGAGGGCAAAACCTCAGCAGTTTGACAACTTCTTCCATGAATCGTCATATGAATAAATATCATATGTCCCGGTGGGAAGCTCACCGTGCTGCAATACGGCCTAGCGGAGCGGACCATCCAACGCCTGCCCCTTCCAGTGCTTCCGCGTGCTCGTCATCTTCTAGGACAGTGGGGACAGCTGTCACTCCTGGTTATCCACGCACAATTTCCACCACTGTAACCGCAACAGGCAGTTTGCTTGGTAGGTCGTCAGTTGGTTTGGAAGGGGAAACAAGTGCGTGTGTACAGCTCTCTCAGACATCGATAGCATCAACGTTTGATGAAGGCAACATCATGTCTACACCTGCACTTTCCTCACAAACCTGCATTTTTTTCAGAGACACCCTACTCACTACCGTCTGCACACAGCAGCCAGATCTCTGTCCCTCAGATATGGACAAATAAAAGGCCATTTCCTGCGACCCATGACAAAGCTAAGAGGTTGACTTTATCCCTCTGTAAGCTCTTGGCTATCGAAATGCTGCCTTTCCGCCTGCTGGACACACAGGATTTTAGAGACCTTATGTCTGTCGCTGTGCCCCAGTACCAGATGCCCACAACATCACCGCTTCTTCGAGAAACTCTGTGTGTGAACAGGTGCATTTCACCACCGATACGTGGACCAGTAAGCATGGACTGCGACGTTACATGTCGCTGACTGGGCACTGGGTAACTATGGTGATAGATGGTGAAGGGTCTGCTGCACAAGTCTTGCTGTCCCCACGACTTGTGTGTCAATCCTTTATCTGTCCACATTCCGCCACTGCTTCTGCCTCCTCCACCTCGTCTGGGTCCTCCACCTTCGCCTCAAGCCTGCCTGGTCAGGCCACCAGCGTTCTAACTGTGCAGAAGGAATCACGCACCCCTCATTACTATGCTGGCAGCAGAGCACAACGGCATCAGGCGGTCTTTAGCTTGAAATGTCTTGGAAATAAGAGTCACACAGCGGCTGATTTGTGGGCAGCTCTGGAGACTAAGTTTGGTAAATGGTTGTCTCCACTCAACTCACAGCCTGGTAAGGCCATGTGCGACAATGCTGCAAACCTGGGTGCGGCCCATCGCTTGGGCAAGGGGACACACGTGCCTTGTATGGCTCAGGTGTTGAACCTTGTTGTCCAGCAATTTTTAATACACTATCCCGGCCTAGATGGTCTTCTGAACAGGGCACGAAAACTGTCTGCTCACTTATGCCGTTCAACCACCGCTGCTGAGCGACTTGCGTCGCTCTAGAAGTCTTTCGGACTGCCGGTTCATCGCCTGAAATGCGATGTGCCGACATGCTGGAATTCGACTCTCCACATGTTACAGCGACTGTGGCAGCACCATCGAGCCCTGGTGCAATACGTCATGACGTATAGCCTGGGCCAACGAGATGCAGAGGTGGGGCAGATCACCCTGATGGAGTGGTCTCAGATCAAGGACCTATGCACCCTTCTGCACAGTTTCGACATGGCGACGAATATGTTTAGCGCTGACAATGCCATTATCAGCATGACAATTCCAGTCATTTACATGCTGGAGCACACGATAAACACTATTCGGTGTCAGGGGGTGGGACAACAGGAAGGGGAGGAACTACAGGAGGATTCATATGTGCAAGAGACAACAACATCACCAAGGACCAGACGTTCATCATCACCAACGCGGCAGGCATGGGACCATGGGGGACAGGGATCAACAAGGGCGCATGGTAGCAGGCGAAATGTTGAGGAAGGTGCAGGAGAACATGAAGAAATGGAGGACGAACTGTCCATGGACATGGAAGACTCAGCGGATGAGAGAGACCTTGGTCAAATTTCAGTTGAAAGAGGTTGGGGGGAGATGTCAGAGGAAGAAAGAACGGTTAGCACCTCTATGCCACAAACACAGCGTGGACTTGGTCCGCATGGCTGCGCAAGACACATGAGTGCCTTCTAGCTGCACTACCTCCAACATGTCCCTCTTATTGTCAAAATTAGAAGTGATGATGAGTACTGGCTTGCCACACTATTAGATCCCCGGTACAAGTCCAAATTTTGTGACATAATTCCAGCCATAGAAAGGGAAGCACGTATGCAGAAGCTGTTACTCGATCTTAGCTCAGCTTTTCCACCAAACAACCCTGGTGCAGGGAGTGTATCTCCCAGTTGTAACTTGACAAACATGGGACAGTCTCGTCATCTTCAACAGTCTACCTGTACCAGCAGCATCGTTTCTGGTGCTGGTAACAGCAATTTTATTGAATCTTTTCATAATTTTTTTAGACCATCCTTTGCAAGGCCACCAGAGAGTCTGACAAATAGTCAACGGCTGGAGAGGATGATACAGGAGTATCTCCAAATGAACATCGATGCCATGACTTTGCAAATGGAGCCTTGCTCATTTTTGGCTTCAAATCTTGAAAAATGGCCAGAGCTCTCCACTTACGCCTTGGAGATCTTGTCGTGTCCAGCTGCCAGCGTTGTCTCTGAACGTGTCTTCAGTGTGCTGACAGATAAGCGCACGCGTCTGTCCAGTGACAATGTGGACAGACTAACGTTCATCAAAATGAACAAGTCATGGATCCACAAGGAATTTACTACCCCTGTGTCATCCTGGGGAGAGTAAATCCTTGTGGATTTGGAATGTGCTTGATGCAAATCTACCTGTGAAGTGTACAACAGGGGCACAAGTTCTGCCACTGAATGGGTGGGAGTGTGTGGGGCCCAATTTTTGGAAAAAAGGGAGACTCCACTTGGAGTAACCCTTGCTTACAGTGTTTTAAAAATGATCCAAGATGAACAGAGCTGGGATCAGGAAAGACTTTGGTACCTACACCGGTGTCATCCTGGGAATGGTTAAGGATGGCGTATTTTTGAATGTGCTTGATGCAAATCTAGCTGTGAAGTGTACAACTGGGGCACAAGTGCTGCCACTGAAAGGGTGGGTGTGTGTGTGGCCCAATTTTTGGAAAAAAGGGAGACTTCGCTTGGAGTAACCCTTGCTTACAGTATTTTTAAAAATGATCCAAGATGGACAATTTATGGTTCAGCAAATACTTTGCTACCTACCCCGGGGTCATCCTTTGAACGGTTAAGGATGGCGTAAGTTTGAATGTTCTTGATGCAAATCTACCTGTGAAGGGTACAACTGGGGCACAAGTGCTGCCACTGAAGGGGTGGGTGTCTGTGTGGCCCAATTTTTGGAAAAAAAGGGAGACTCCGCTTGGAGTAACCTTGCGGTGTTTTACATGATTTTAGAAGGGCATGCCATGCCTATATCTGTGTCTCCTCCTCTTTTTCCTTGTCCAGCTCTTTTGTTTTTGCATGAGTATATGTCCTTGTCCCTTTCCCACGTGTTTGTGTTGTGTTGTGAGTTGTTTGTCACCTTTTGGACACCTTTGAGGGTGTTTTCTAGGTGTTTTTATGTGTTTGTGATTGCCTCCCATTGTTTCCTATGCGGTTCGAGTGGTTCGCCGAACCTGTTCGCCGAACCGAACTCGAACGAGACCTCCGTTCAGCGAACCGAACTCGAGCCGAGCCGCGACCGGTTCGCTTATCTTTAATTGTTAGTAGTGTTTGCTATAAATTTGCTGGTGAACAAGCTAAATACGTCTTGGCACTTTTCATTGCATTCTCAAAATTACGCTGTGAACAACCTTTCTAGGTACTGTTAGTTGGTAGTGCCTGCTGTAAATTCTAGTTATTGGTACTTTTTAGTGCCTTCACAATATTGCCAACTCAGGCAGGAAATAAAGAATTTATCTTTTTTGTCAGGTGTCTGACAGGTGTGGGCGTAGGGTTCTGAAACATCTGTTTGAAAGGGGAAGGGTACATCAAACATGAGTAATAAATCACGATGAGGTTGTGGTGTAAGGGTGATTAGGCAGTATGTACCAGGTGCATGTTTGGGAAGTTCTGTATTGAGCAAACAGCGGATCATCCTATCACAAGAGAAATGAGTAGGCTGTCCAGTAACAACTTCTGTTACTGGACAGCCTACTCCACTAGATTTCTTTGGCAGCAGCACATTGTTTCAACTTCCAAATGAGGCTGATAAACAGCATGTGCTAGAGGGGATGGCATTCGCTGCACTAAGTGGCCACTCCTCCTTTTCCTGCATCTCAACATCATAAACAGTTCATTCCTCAGAGGTGCCACCCCAATTACACTTGTTTCCACCAGCATCACAAATCTCCAACTGTCAAACTGACTATGGGGAACCACACATGGGCGTGTCTGCAGAGCTGTTCACACACTCTATGACATCTGCATCAAAGGTATGCTCCAGATTTTCCTAGACTCAGGAGGAGGAAAGCATCTACACTGATCTTTGTCAGTTGAATGATGGCCCAGACGAAGTAGGGTCCCAGCAGGATCCTAACCCCCATCAACTGCCGTTAATCCCTGGGGGTGTAGGTGATGATGATGAGACTCAGAAAACTAAGGCACACGTGTACTGTTCTGTGATGTTAGGTCAGGAAGAGGAGTTGTGACAATGAATTTGTAGATCCCAATTGATGTGAACCCAGAGGCACATAGCTGAGAAGCTCAGCAGATGAGAAGGAGGAAGAAAACGAGAATGTTACGTTGGCGATTCCCACATAAAGTCGTAGTGATGCAGCCATGAGCTGCACTGTATCCTCCACCACAACTCTGGCTGTGGCCATCAACGGTCATGGGTGCAGTTCGCAGAAAAGGTTGCCTAGCCTGGGCCTTTTTTGAGACTGCAAAGGATGATCCAACTTTTGTTATCTGCCAACTTTGTAAACAATGACTAAGTAGAGGCAAAAATGCTAATAATTTGACTGCTACATGCATGAACCGGCACATGCACAACCAACATGCATTACTGTGGGAATTTTACAGCACTAAAATGCAGACTACTTGGTCTACTCAACCACTAGCCACCAAATTAATTGTGTCTGCTGCTTCTTCCTCCTCCTGCATCACCGTCAAAACTATTCTCACACAGGTCTCCGACCGCAGAACCTCCACTTGTTTACCCACTACAGTTGGGATGAGTGAGAGACCATCAGCTCTTACAGAATTGACCATGCCTGGTGTTATTGACCCATGTAAGACACCGAGGCCCAATTCTGTTTGTTGCATGGACTATACCTCTCTGCTGTGCAAAGACATTATAGGGAATTGGTGGCGGGGCAATTGATACCACTGTCCTGCTGTCTGCCTGAAAGGTTTCTAAATATCAAGATGCCAAAATGGGTATCGAAGTTGTGTCTTTTATGTACTGGCAGAGGAATTGTGAGAGGAATAATCCTGTCACTCATCCAACTTTTCATTTTTTAAAATTTAAATGCCAGACCACGTCCTGTTTTTTGCATGGACCATACGTCCCTGATGTGCAAAGACGCTATGGGGAAATAGGGGGGGGGCAATTTAATCCACTGTTGTGCTGTCTGCCTGCAATGTTTATCACTATCAATACTCCAAGATGGGTCTCCAAGTTGTATTTTGTCTGTACTGGCAGAGATGTGGGAGGAAGAGACCTAATCTTGTCACTCATTCCACTTTTATTTTTAAAAATTTAAATGTCATGCCATATCCTGTGTGTTGCATGAACTATACCTCCCTGTTATGCAAAGACACTATGGGTTAAAAGGGAGCAATTGATGTCACTGTCCTGCTGTCTGCCTGAAAGGCTTTTAAATCTCAAGATTCCAAGATGGGTCTCCAAGTTCTGTCTTGTCTGTAGTGTCAGGGCTCTGAGACCAAGAAGTCTTTGCCTATCTGTCATCTTGCTGTCTCTGTTGAAGGTAGAAGTGTTGGTTGAGGCCTTGTTACAGGTCCAGTAACATGCATCCAGGTTGCGGCATTCCATTATTTTTAGCCTTTGCCAATTGTTGCCACTTTTCCTGCTGCCTAACCTTAATTTTTGGAAATGTAGAGACTCCAAGTATGGTCTCCAAATTGTCAGTGCCAGGGATCTGGGAGGAAGAGACCTACACTTGTCCCTCATGCATCTCTTGATTTTTACAATAAAAATGTCCTGCCACATCCTGTGTGTAAGTCAATGCAATTAAATTAGTAAGCATTGGAGAATGCAGTCATACAGCTGCAAGGTTGTGGACCACTCTACAGGTCAAGTTTGATCAATGGCTGTCAGGTATCCTCTGTGTTGCATGGACCATACTTCCCTATGTGCAAATACACTATGTGAAAATGGGGGGACAATTGATGCCATGTCCTTCTGTCTGCCTGAAAACTTTTTAAATCTGAAAACTCCAAGATGGGTCTCCTAGTTGTCATGTTTGTAGTACTAGAGTTCCGGGAGCAAGAGACCTACACCTGTCACTCATTGCATCTCTTTATTTTTAAAATTAAAATGTCACGCCCCATCCTGTATATTTCATGCACCATACTTACCTGCTGTGCAAAGACACTATGGGGAACTGTGGGGAGGCAATTTATGTCACTGTTCCGCTGTCTGCCTAACAGATTTAAAAACTTCAAGAGTCCAAGATGGGTATCCAAGTTGTGTCTTGACTCTAGTGCCAGGGTCCTGGGAGCAAGAGGCCTATGCCTGTCACTCAATGCATCTCTTTATTTTTTAAAATTATATACTGGGCCCCAGACTGTGTGTTTCATTCCCCTTACTTTCCTGCTGTGCAAATAAACTATATGGAAATGGGAGAGTAGGCAATTGATGCTGCTGTCATGCTGTCTGTCTTAAAGGTTTTAAATCTCAAGACTCCAAGATGGGTCTCCAAGTTGTGTCTTGTCTGTAGTGCCAGGGTTCTGTGAGCAGGAGGCCTACACCTGTCACACATGCATCACTTTAGTTTTAAAATGAAAATTCCAGGCCGCATCCTGTATATAACTCAACACAATCAGGCAGTTCCTAAATTATTATGCACTTGAGAGTGCAGTCACACAGCTGCAGAGTTTTTGACTACTATAGAGACTCAGTTTGATCAATGGCTGTCTCCACTGAACATGGGGCCAGGGAAGGCCATGTGTGATAATGATACAAACTTGGTGGCGGCACTCTGAAAAGGCAACATCTCATGTGCATTGCATGGCTCACGTGCTCAACCTGGTTGTAAAGAAATTTCTGGGGCATTATTCAGGCCTGGATGCACTATTATGGAAGGCACAGTTGCTGTGTGCTTACTTTTTAAAATGGAAATGCCAGGCAATATCTTGTGTGTTGCACGGACCATTACTCCCTGCTATGCTATCACACTATGGGCAAATGGGGGAGGGTCAATTGATGCCACTGTCCTGCTGTCAGCCTGAAATGTTTTTAAATATCAAGAATCCAAGATGGGTCTCCAAGTTGTGTCTTGTCTGTACTAGCAGGGGTATGGGAGCATCAGCTGTACACCTGTCTCTCATCCACCTCTATATTTCTAATGTCAGTAGTCTAGGAAGCTAATGGCTATGCACTATAAATTGTGTTTTTGCTGTTTTGGAAGTTTTTCGATCCCTCTAAAGTTGTTTATCTGCCTTAGGTTTGAGCTCCCATTGAATCCAATGAGGTTCGAAAAAGTTCATTGAACGGTTCGAAGAACATTTCGGTGAACGTAACATTTGTTCAGTAAGGCTTCGATGAGCGATCTTGATTTGGCAAAGATTGGAAAATGTTAAAATTGTATGATCTTTGACAGGATCGTATCGTACATCTGATTATTTACAGCAAAAGTCAGCTATCTCGCCAAGGATTGGTAAATGATTGTATGGCAAAAATTATCCTCTCCCTGCTCATCACAGCCATGTCAAGAACTGGCATGGCTGAGATTAGCCACTGTAAAAAAAGGAAACAAAAGGTTTAAATCAGTACTTACTTAGCGAGTATCCTGTTGCTACATTGTTACTTTTGGGTCCAATAATTATGTTTAATGAATATTCACTGCTTTCCCTGCCCACCAGCTGCTCTGATTGGCTACAGTCAGACTGCACCCCTATCCTCTGAGACAGCGCTGTGATTGGTTGGAATCACACCCGCTGTCTGTGTCCTTATAATGGTAATAAGTAAATAACTAAAACAATTGTAGTAGGGTCCCCCTGTATTGATACCAGCACAGATAAAACCATGGCTACAGGCTACATCCCTCAGCCGTGTGCTTATTAAGGCTGTGTATCAAAGTAAGAGGAACCGCATGTGGCTTTTTTAAATTTAAATAAATAAATAAATAAATAATAAACCAGCATGCAGTCCCCCTAGTTTTGATACCCAGCCAAGATGAAGCCTGACAGCTGTGGGGGCTGGTATTTTCAGGCTCATGCTTACTGGGCACCCCCAGCCTAAAAATATCAGACTTCAGCTGCCCAGCATTGTCGCATCCTTTAGATGCAACGATCCCGGAGCTTTACCCGGCTGATCCCAATTGCCCTGATGTGGGGCAGTTGGGGTAATAAGGAGTAAATTGCAGCCCACAGCTGCCACTATGCCCTAGATTAGTGATGGGGAGGGTCTTTGAGACCTCCCATTACTAATCTGTAAGTGAAAGTAAATAAAGGCAAACACCAAAAAAATCCTTTATTTGAATTAAAAGACAAAAAAACCCTCTTTTAACCCCTTCATGATCCATGACAGATATGTCCGTCATGGATTGTGTGAGGTTAATCCCCGCCCCTTGCCTTGGGCAGGTCGCGGCAATCTGCGCACATATCAGCTGTTTTTAACAGCAAGTTACAAGTGGAATTGCTTCCACCTGCAACTTTTAACCACTTACATCTCGCTGCCAAAATTTGGCAGCGAGATGTATATGCGCGCGGCCATTACTTTCACTTACCGCCGCCCTCACCGGAAGTCACGTGCGTAATCACGTGACTTTCGGTGGTTGCCATGGTATCACAGGGTCATGTGATGACTCCTGTAGCTTACATGAATTACTTTCGGTTTCACTCGGCCCAGAGCCGAGTGAAGCAGAAAGTGAGCATATCTGCTGTTTACAGCTGTATAGCTGTGATTATCAGATAGGGCAGAGCGATTGGATTAGTCTTCTAGGGGGACTAGTAAAATTAAAAAAAAGTTAAAAAAGTTTTAAAAAATAAAAAAAAACAAAAAACCCTAAAAGTTCAAATCACCCCCCTTTCACCCCATTGAAAATTAAAGGGTTAAAAAGAATATATATATACACACATATTTGGTATCGCCTGCATTCATAATTGCCCGATCTATCAAAATGTAAAATTAATTAATCTGATTGGTAAATGTCGTAGCGGCAAAAACTTCCAAACGACAAAATTATGTTTTTTGGTCGCAGCAAATTTTGCGCAAAATGCAACAACAGGCGATCAAAATGTAGCATCTGTGCAATAATGGTACCATTATATTAGGCCAATATTGAGCCATAGATCCCAAAAAATAAGAACGCTACGGGTTTCGGAAAATGGCACAAAATGTACACCACTTTTATTGGAAAAGTTTGTGAATTTTTTTAACCCCTTAGATACAAGGAAACCTATACATGTTTGGTGTCTACAAACTCGCATCGACCTCAGGCATCACAGCAACCCATCAGTTTTACCATATAGGGAACATGGTGAATAAAATATCCCAAAAACTCTTGTGCGATCACACTTTTTTTGCAGTTTTTCCACACTTGGGAATTTTTTTTCCTATACACTATATGGTAAAACGTATAATTTAGTTTAAAAGTACAACTCATCTGGCAAAACAAAATCCCTCATTTGGCAAGATTGATGGAAAAATAAAAAAGTTACGGCTCTCGGAAGAAGGGGAGCAAAAACCCCCCGGAAAAATAAAAAGCACTTGGGGCTGAAAGGGTTAACACTATATTAAAGAGTGAAGGCATGGTCTAACGGCAGCCAATCAGCCACTGGTGGGCAGGGAAAGCAGTGAATATGCATTAGAGATAATTATCGGACCCAGAAGTACCGCTGCAGCCACAAGATACTTGTTAAGTTTGCAGTGTTTTAACCCTTTTTTATATTCTTTCTTTTACAGCCCCCTACACCATTTTACAACACGTCACTTTTCCCTCCCATTGAATTTAGTGGATTTGGCTAGGATCGACGATCGTATCAGCTAGGATTGATGATCCGATCGGTGATCTTAAACGGGATTAGTGATCCTGAACCAATCCGAAGATCGCTCATCTTTAGTTACTAGACATTATCACACTGTTTATGCATAAAGGAAACACAGTACTGGAAAGACACAAATTCAGATGGATGAATATATTTGAGTGAAATTTATCTTTATTCAGACTTTACAAAAATACACATCCTGAAGAATATTTTTTTTATTAATTCTTCCTGTGCAAATGTAGCAAAATGACAGACTACTACCACCATTCTGATGAATAGTAAAGGGCTAGCAGAAAAAGGTTAAAAAGGAAAAAAAAATATACATCGCACAGTTTATATCTCCATTCATTTTCATGTTTTCCTTTTAGGTTGTTGTACGCATAAGCACAACTTGTGTATACAGTGCTAACTGGGCTTAAGTGAGAGAAAAAGAGCTGCTAGTTTATTGGAAACCCATTCCGCTCTGCTATACAGATTAGAGAAGGACTTTAGCTTGTTACTGGGGCTAATATAATAACTCCAGTGACGTAGGAGCAGTTTATTGTTGATAGTGGTGCGGTCTACATTGTAAAGGAACAGTAGAATATGAAAAGAGATATTGTTCAATTTATTTTACTTTTTTTATTTAGAACCTGAGGTTGCAGGGCTTCTCAGTTGCATGGACGATGGCAACAACTAAGTTTCCTCTTCACTCCTTAGCCTTCGCAATATTCTAAATTTTTAGTCTATACTAGTTAATCTCTGACCATGAAAACACTCAGTAAAAATCAAGCAGAGCCAACAACAGAGTGTGTAATAGTTATTTCCTAGCTCTTCTGCCATATTGGTTTATTAAAGGTTAAAGCCCGCTTTACACGCTGCAATATATCTTACAATGTGTCAGCGGGGTCACGTCGTAAGTGACGCACATCCAGCATTGTAAGGTGCATTGCAGTGTGTGACAGGTACGTGCGATTGCGATTGAACATTAAAACGTTCATCGCATACACATCGTACCTGTCTCTAGAATTGCACGTCAGATTGTTCATCGTACCCGGGGTAGCACACATCGCAGCGTGTGACACCCCGGGATCGATGAACAGATCTTACCTACGTCCTGCGGCTCCCAGCCCACAATGCGGAAGGAAAGAGGTGGGCGGGATGTTTTTGTCCCGCTCAGCTCCGCCCCTCCGCTTTTATTGGCCGGCTGCCGTGTGACGTCGATGTGACGCCGAACGTCCCTCCCACTTCAGGAAGTGGACATTCGCCGCCCACATCGAGGTCGTATGGACGGGTAAGTACGTGTGACGGGGGGTTACTCGTATGTGCGGCACATTCAACAAATTGAACGTGCCACACATACGATGGGGGCGTTGAAATTGCAACGTGTAAAGCAGGCTTAAGATTTATAATAGAGATAAAATAAATAATTGATAACATGTCCCAGCGATATGCCGTTATTGTTTGACTTGATCCAATCAATTTTATGAATATCTGTGTTTTTAAGTTAAAAAATGTACACATTAAAATACAAGTGATTTATATTATTTTATACAATGTCAAACTTTTAATTTCCTGTTGCATGTTTTCTATACAGTATATTCATAGTAGAAACAAGGAGAAACAATTACCTGGAGTATTTTACCAATGTATAGTTAGTGTGACCTTTAGAATTTCACAACGTAGTGCATTGTAGAATACATTACATCACAAATATGGCATTTCAAGATATTAAAATTCAAAACTAAAGTAATACGCTGCTTTCCTTTGTTGAAAGCAGTTTACACATATATTTCTGAATAGTGTCTTATCTTTATAATAAGTGATAGAACTTTTTTTCAAAGGTTACATCAATCAAAATAACTGCTTTTTAATACCAGCCTTAGATTTATACTGTTTATTTAGCTAGTTCATGTTTATTTATTACTGAATTGACTAGCCTAGATATTGTACTTTAAGTGCATTCTATTTAATCACTGAGAATTGACATTTCCTTATTTAAATCGTAAGCTATGTATTTTCTTTTTATTTGCACATTTTCAAAATTTTAGGTATTTTGGGATAGTGTTTTTGTTTTAGAAAGCTAAAGAGGACTCTTCATCAGTTTCACCATGTTGACCTTTACATCACCCAGCCTTTTTTCACCTTCCTTACCAGGCCAATATTTTTATTTCTGACCAGTCTAACTTGAAAAGGCTTGTTAAAAGGCCACTTTTGACTTTTAGGATTGCTACTTCCAATAGGTGGCGCTAGAGTTTGTCTCCTTTACTGGATAGACAATCAGTCTAACTTTATAAGATAAGAACTCTTGAAAGTATTGACAGATCTCAGTGATTTTGTTTTTCTATCACCTATTGTATCTCAAGTCAGTTGTAAATTTAGAACTATATTTTTTGCTTGTTTTGCTTTTATTTGTGAAAATATTGGAAATTTGGCTAAAATTTTGCATCTTTCAAACTTTTAATTTTTTATGCCATTAAACAAGAGAGTTTAGCACACAAAATATCTAATAAATAACATTTACTGCCTGTCTACTTTACATCAGTAAAATTTATGAAATGTCTTTTTTTGTTAGGAAGTTAGAAGAGTTAAAAGTTTATCAGCAATTTTTCATTAGTTGAAGAGCCACTAATGTGCCTAAACAGTGAAAACCCCAATTTCCATTGAGAATTTTGTCTGAATCATGTTTTTTAGAGATTTACATGAGAGATATAATCCCTGGTATAAGTGCTCAGCGTAGAGTGCAGGATTAATGTGAGCCGAGCCTTACTGCAATCTTTGGGAGGAAGATTAAACAAATCAACAGCAGCTGAATTATTGATTTTATTACAATTATTATTATTATTATTATTATTATTATATTTATTACTCCTTTAACTTTGAAGTATAAAGGGCACTTTGCACACTACGACATCGCAAGCTGATGCTTGCGATGCCGAGCGCGATAGTCCCCGCCCCCGTCACAGCTGCGATATTATGGTGATAGATGGCGTAGCGAACATTATCGCTACGCCAGCTTCACATGCACTCACCTGCCCTCCGACGTCGCTCTGGCCGGCGACCCACCTCTTTATTAAGGGGGCGGGTCGTGCGGCGTCATAGCGATGTCACACGGCAGGTGGCCAATAGAAGCGGTGGGGTGGAGATGAGCGGGACGTAAACATCCCGCCCACCTCCTTCCTTCCGCATAGCTGGCGTGAGCTGCAGGATGCAGTTAGGAGATGTTCCTCGCTCCTGCAGCTCCACACACAGCGATGTGTGCAGCCGCAGGAACGAGGAACAACATCATAACATCGGTCATTTCCAAATTATGGAAATGACCGACGCAACACCGATGATATGATTACGACGATTTTGCGCTCGTTAATCGTATCAAAAAAGGCTTTGCACACTACGATATCGCCTGCGACGCCGGATGTGCGTCACTTTCAATTTGACCCCACCGACATCGCACCTACGATGTCGTAGTGTGCAAAGTGCCCCTAAGTGATTAAGGTGGCTTTATTCCTCAGGTCTGTATGATTACAGTGATACCAGATTAATATAATTTATTTTTTAAGTTTGGCTACTATTACACTAAAAATATTTTACAAATTAAAGGTCTTCTGCATCATCAAATTTTGAAGGGTATAGTTTTTTTGCCGATCAATAAAAATTACAAAATTTAGGGGGTTAAGCAGCATGGAGACTGCTTCTGGCTGTGAGAGCCGGCGCTGAGCTGTCAGATAACTCAAAGGTATGGCGGCAATCGCTCATACACAGCTTCATACGTCATAGGTTGAGATCAACCTACCAATCATGACATATCTAGTATGTCATAGGTCAGGAATGTGTTAAAGAGCTTAAAAAACTTAGTTTATATATTTTCATTTTTCTTTTCTTTAATGATGATGTAAGCTTGTAATATTTAAGTTATAATTTATGGTAAGTTCAATGGGGTGTTAACTTGCCTCTGGGAGATTGTACTTTTCCACAGCATAAGGTTTATGAGTCATCAGTGGGCAGCAACACAAAGTGTAAAATAGATCACATTCTTACAGAGTCTAATTTCTGGCATGTTGCCATAAAGTGACTTAAAAAAAATTACCATATTTTCTGAGTTGTTTCTTAAGAGTAAAGGCCCAGTCACACGCAACGACTTACCAGCGATTCCGAAAACGACGCGACCTGATAGGGATCGCTAGTAAGTCGCTGGGAGGTTGCTGGTGAGATGTCACACAGTCAGACCTTACCAACGATGCAGGAATGATACAGGTCGCAGTAGCGACCTGTATAACGATTTCAGCAGTCACTGTGACCCTGTCACACAGTGTCAAACACAGCGATGTGTCCTGCCCAGCAGGATATCGGATTTGAAGAAAATGGCCTGGACCATTCTGCAACGGCAGGCGGCTTCACAGCAGGGGTCTGATCTCTGGTAGATGTCACACATAACGAGATCGCTAACGGGATCACTACAGAAACCGTGACACAGCAGCGATCTCGCTAGCGATCTCGTTATGTGTGACGGTACCTTAAGAATATGTGACAGTACATTTCCCAGCAGTAGTGTGATGACTCAGCATTTGGCTACTTGTGTGTGAGTGAACTGTTCTTAAGTAGGCCATACATATGGGTGCTATTGTTTGTTAAATCAAGAGGAGTTAACCATTGTCTCTTACCAGACTGATTGAAGCCCTATTTTCTGTAATGTGTTTTCCCTCAGCCCTTCTGATTACATTTTCAGAGAAAATTATGCAGTCGGATTGAACTTGTGAACAGTGAAAGAGCAGCCATTTCCAACCATTTCTTTAAGACACAATACCCTGAATTTAGAACTAAGAGCTTGTTCCAGTCATTAGAAGGATTCTACATGATTACAGTCGAGGAGCTTTGGTTCCGAATGATCTAACACAGAACTGCTTCACTTTGGATATTCTACAGGATTTCAGAGCAGAATCCACGGCTCCAGCTGAAGGTTCACCGAAATGCTTCCTAAGCTTGCCACTACCTCTTTTCATTGGGTGCTCACCAAAAGCAGGGTGCTAATGGACTGAGATTGTTGGCTCTGAAAGGCCTTAAGTTATGAAGACTCTAATCCCTGGCAAGCCAGTGGAAGAGGGAGACTCTGTTGCTTGTACCAAGTTGTGTTCTTGCTGGAAATGTATAATATGCTTTTGCCTGTTTGTGAATGAATAAAATCTTACCAATGTGTTGATCACTGACCCTGTGTTGTGTGAGCATTGTTTTGCCTATGAGGTAGGACTGTGAGCGTTCAGTGGGATTAGTATTTGTCTGTGCAGTGTTTCTGAAGACAGCCAGGCCAGCGGTTGAGAGCACCCACTGACCCTCGTGTCTCCACAAGTAGTAAATTCAAGCACAATCAAAAACAGTGGCAGCCAGGAGATGTGTGACTAACCATGCAATACAATGGCAGTGACAGGAGCAGCACAGTAAAGAGGTAAGATGGGTTAGGCATAGAATTACCAATTTAAAACCAGCAGAAATAGCACTGGCAGCTGTACCATAGGCAAGCATTAAAAAACACAGTGGGCAGCAAAAAGGTGTGTGTCTGGAGTAGTTGTGGTAGCAGGAGTAGTATGGTAGAGAGTTAAGTCGGGGCAGGCATGGAGATATTTGGCAGGTTAATGCCCACAATTACAGTCCCAGCAGCAGCAAGAATTTAATTCAAAAACAGGAGGACAAAGTGGATCATATGCAAAATATTAAGTGTATTTATTAGGTAGTTCAAAAGTTTAAATACAGAAAAGTACCGTGGAGAAGATAAAAGGCATGAAAGTTTGCCGACACAAAACACCTTATGGAGATTACTGTTTGTACATGGTAACATACATGGAAGGCTGCACAGGCAGATAGAGTGACACAGAGCAGTACAATAGCAGTAAATAGTAAACACAAAAACATACCCAGTACAGCCTAATTACCAAAGAATCAGAACATAAAGTGCCAGCAGTGCAGAGGACAGAGGTCTGGAGAGCCCCCTAGGAAGGGTAACGCGCGTTTCGCGTCTTTGGAGTAACACGCTTCATCAGACCGTGAGGGGTGAAGATTCCACCGTTACCGGAACTTATAAATGGACCAGGTGATCGGTCACATGGTGTTCACCAGCAAATGGATGGTGAGAATAGCGGCGCATGCGCAGTCAGCGCGGGCGGCCAGGAGAGCGCGCATGGCGTCAGGCAGAGCGCGCACAAGAGGGGGCGTAGCTCCCAGTCGTGCACGCCGCTACCTTGACTGATATGTCCAGATGGGAGAGAAAGATATTAAGGAGAGTAAAATTAAGAAATTTCATCGTGATGAGTTAGATTTGCAATCTAATAAGGTCTATAAATGGAGGATGTCATCTGATCGATCTCGACCATTTAGACGGTTTAATTATAATCGATCACGTTCTAGATCCACCTCTACACGGTCATATACGTCAGGTGAGGAATCTACTACTGAGACACACGATCCCTCTGCATCTAGCAATAGAATGTTCATCCCTCAAAGGAAATATAAGAAGAAACAGGCTGATATATCCAGACCATTGTCTGATCCTCCTATGACCAGACAACAGCATAAAAATACCTTACAGGTAATCAACCTGTCTTCCCATACTCACCAACACTCAGATCGAATTATTATCCAAAGGCCTTAGCTTTTCTCCCACTAACTCATTTAACTTTTTTTCAGCCTTGAAGGATCTCCATATTTTTTCTCGCAAGGTCCTATTGAAAAAGCTACATTCCAAAAACCCTTCGTCTTTTACTTCTACCGATTGGGCAGAAAGGGAAGCTCTCCAGGCTCTGGAAGACCTCCTCATTGAACAACAGGTAGACCAACAAGGTTTCCACCTTCTATTATACCAAGATCGACACGGTTCCCTCCCTTGTCCCTCTGTTCCTCTGTTGAGATCTTCACCAGACTAGTCTCTGATGAATTTAAAGCTTTATCAATGAGACGTAGATATGATAATCTCAACCACGCACAGAGGAGAGCACTTAGGGATCTGCAACGTCTGGATGATGTCCAGATAAAACCGGTGGACAAGGGAGGTAACATTGTGATCTGGCCCAATAGCCTTTATGAGAAGGAGGCATATCGCCAGTTACGTGACAGACATACTTATCGTAGACTTGAGTCGAGCCCTCTGGTCCCCTATTCCGACACACTCCACCGGATACTGTATGGGGCTTTTGAGGAGGGTATCATTACCAAAAAAGTTTTTGATGGTCTAAGTGTAAATTTTCCCAAAATCCCGACATTTTATTTACTGCCCAAAATCCACAAGAATCCCGAAAACCCTCCAGGACGTCCTATCGTGTCCGGCATTGATGGTCTCTGTGATCCAGTATGTCGTTTTATCGACTATTATTTAAACCAACTCGTTGAGACCTTACCATCTTATGCCAAGGACACAACGGACGTCCTGAACAGGGTCGACGTGATTTTTGTGGATTCTGATACCCTTTTGGTGACAGCAGATATCGAAGCCCTTTATACCAGCATCAACCATGAGGATGGCCTGGAAGCAGCCCGCTTCTTCCTGGGTAACACCAACCGGGATAGCCATTTATGTGAACTTTTTCTTGAGCTGCTCTGCTTCATTCTCACTCACAATTTTTTTGTTTTTAAAGATTGTTTTTATTTACAGACACGCGGCATTGCGATGGGCGCGGCCTGCGCGCCCTCGTACGCCAACCTGTTCCTCGGCTTTTGGGAGAGGGGCATCTTTGGCGACGAGGGCGTCCAGGCCACTACCCATGCGCAGTGCTGGGTTAGATACATCGACGATGTGTTTATTTTGTGGCAGGGTACAGCGGAGCAGCTCATTTCTTTCATGGACACACTTAACAATAATTCTATTAATATCAAACTCGCATTTAAATTTGATTTACAGCAGATTGATTTTCTTGATATCTACATTGGAGTTGACCGATGTCGGCAACTACAGACTAATGTTTACAGGAAACCAACTTTGGTCAACTCCCTTTTACACGCTTCATCTTCTCATACTCCCAGTACTATTCAAACTATCCCGGTTGGTCAGTTTCTCAGGATGAAGCGGATTTGCTCGACTCATGAGAACTTCCAGGTCCAGGCTGATGATCTTACCTCTAGATTGGTTGCTAGGTGCTATAGTCACCGTTCCATCAAGAAGGGTTACAATCGGGCTCGGGGTACCCAGAGACGGGAGCTCCTGCAGCCTTCCGGTCGAGAGGATGGGGGATTTGGAGAGGTTCGATTCATTTCAACATATAACCACGAATGGCAAACTATGCGTAATATTCTCAATAAATATTGGCCAATCCTGAAGAGTGACCCTACCTTGAATTCCCATTTGTCTGATCATCCCCTTATGACGGCACGGCGTTCTAAAAATCTCAAGGACTATCTCGTGCGTAGTCATTATGTTCCAGCTATTTCCCATCCTTTTGGTCAAATTGCCCCCCTAGGCGATGTTTTCCATGTGGCCACTGCCTCGCGTGCACCAATGTGTCTCGCAGTTAGACCTTCACAACTGTGGATGGCAGCCGCACTTTTGACATCAGGTGCTTTATTTCCTGTGCGACCTCTAATGTGGTCTATTATGCCACTTGCTGCTGTCCCAGGGTATATATAGGTTTGACTTCACGGGAACTTTGAGTCAGGGTCCGTGAACATGTGAGAGACATTGGTGCGGCCAAGGCGGTGGTGGACATCGCTACTCTTAAAACGTTACCCCGACATTTTCGTAGCCATCATGACTGTAATAGTAAGTCCCTTAAGATCAAGGGCATAGACGTAATTCATGTCGGTAGTAGAGGCGGTAATATCAGAAAAATTCTTGCTCAAAGAGAAATGAAATGGATTACCATTTTGGGCTCTATGACCCCGGCTGGTTTGAATGAGTCCCTGAGTTTCGCCCCTTTCCTGTAGTTTTCCCTCTCCCCTCCCCCCCCTCTTTTTGGTACGCGTGCCCGTCCCTCACCTTTTTTTTTTTTTATATTTTTTT
The DNA here is from genome assembly GCF_048569485.1 of Anomaloglossus baeobatrachus. Classification (NCBI taxonomy): domain Eukaryota; kingdom Metazoa; phylum Chordata; class Amphibia; order Anura; family Aromobatidae; genus Anomaloglossus; species Anomaloglossus baeobatrachus. The sequence continues at coordinate 238,304,206 of NC_134353.1, forward strand.
AGGACTGGCATGTGTCCCAAAATTTCATGTTTTTAATTGTTCTTAATTTTTATTAATTCTCTCATATTGTTTTTTTCTTTATAGTCTATTTCCTCCGTTTTCTTGACCGGTATGCAGCCATTATTGTCAGCTTGAAAGCAACATTTTTGAACGCCTTGGACTCTGAATACAATTGCCATGGATATCCATCATGATGCCTATTACTGGATTTTTACAATCCTTTATCTCTCTATATGATACCTTTTTATGGCGTACTGTTTATGTCCGGCTGCTCTTAAATCAGTAATGTGTATAGCACACATCTCTAGTTTACACCTTTCTGACATGTATGGTGTGCTATGCGCATGCGCGGTCTGCACTTGGCGTCCTGGTCTGCTTGGCGGCGTCTCCAAGGTGGCGGCGTGCATGACTGGGAGCTACGCCCCCTCTCGTGCGCGCTCTGCCTGACGCCGTGCGCGCTCTCCTGGCCGCCCGCGCTGACTGCGCATGCGCCGCTATTCTCACCATCCATTTGCTGGTGAACACCATGTGACTGATCACCTGGTCCATTTATAAGTTCCGGTAATGGTGGAATCTTCACCCCTCACGGTCTGATGAAGCGTGTTACTCCAAAGACGCGAAACACGCGTTACCCTTCCTAGGGGGGTCTCCAGACCTCTGTCCTCTGCACTGCTGGCACTTTATGTTCTGATTCTTTGGTAATTAGGCTGTACTGGGTATGTTTTTGTGTTTACTATTTACTGATATTGTACTGCTCTGTGTCACTCTATCTGCCTGTGCAGCCTTCCATGTATGTTACCATGTACAAACAGTAATCTCCATAAGGTGTTTTGTGTCGGCAAACTTTCATGCCTTTTATCTTCTCCACGGTACTTTTCTGTATTTAAACTTTTGAACTACCTAATAAATACACTTAATATTTTGCATATGATCCACTTTGTCCTCCTGTTTTTGAATTGATTCATGTGGTTTGCACCCATTTCCACGGTTCGCCTTGGATGGTTTTTTCCGTGGTCCCTATTTCTCTTTAATTGAGATTATGTTTTTGCCTTGATGGATCTCTATTGTATTCTAGCAAAAATTTAATATAGAGGACATAATGGACAGTAAATACAGTTAGGTCCATATACTGTATATTATATATATACAGTAGAGACCAAAGGTTTGGACACACCTTCTCATCTGTAGAACAACTGGTAAGAGGAGACTTTGTGCAGCAGGCCTTCATGGTAAAATACAGTCAGGGCCAGAAATATTTGGACAGTGACACAAGTTTTGTTATTTTAGCTGTTTACAAAAACATGTTCAGAAATACAATTATATATATATAATATGGGCTGAAAGTGCACACTCCCAGCTGCAATATGAGAGTTTTCACATCCAAACTGGAGAAAGGGTTTAGGAATCATAACTCTGTAATGCATAGGCTCCTCTTTTTCAAGGGACCAAAAGTAATTGGACAAGGGACTCTAAGGGCTGCAATTAACTCTGAAGGCATCTCCCTCGTTAACCTGTAATCAATGAAGTAGTTAAAAGGTCTGGGGTTGATTACAGGTGTGTGGTTTTGCATTTGGAAGCTGTTGCTGTGACCAGACAACATGCGGTCTAAGGAACTCTCAGTTGAGGTGAAGCAGAACATCCTGAGGCTGAAAAAAAAAAAATCCATCAGAGAGATAGCAGACATGCTTGGAGTAGCAAAATCAACAGTCGGGTACATTCTGAGAAAAAAGGAATTGACTGGTGAGCTTGGAAACTCAAAAAGGCCTGGGCATCCACGGATGACAACAGTGGTGGATGATCGCCACATACTTTCTTTGGTGAAGAAGAACCCGTTCACAACATCAACTGAAGTCCAGAACACTCTCAGTGAAGTAGGTGTATCTGTCTCTAAGTCAATAGTAAAGAGAATACTCCATGAAAGTAAATACAAAGGGTTCACATCTAGATGCAAACCATTCATCAATTCCAAAAATAGACAGGCCAGAGTTAAATTTGCTGAAAAACACCTCATGAAGCCAGCTCAGTTCTGGAAAAGTATTCTATGGACAGATGAGCCAAAGATCAACCTGTACCAGAATGATGGGAAGAAAAAAGTTTGGAGAAGAAAGGGAACGGTACATGATCCAAGGCACACCACATCCTCTGTAAAACATGGTGGAGGCAACGTGATGGCATGGGCATGCATGGTTTTCAATGGCACTGGGTGACTTGTGTTTATTGATGACATAACAGCAGACAAGAGTAGCCGGATAAATTCTGAAGTGTACCGGGATATACTTTCAGCCCAGATTCAGCCAAATGCCGCAAAGTTGATCGGACGGCGCTTCATAGTACAGATGGACAATGACCCCAGGCATACAGCCAAAGCTACCCAGGAGTTCATAAGTGCAAAAAAGTGGAACATTCTGCAATGGCCAAGTCAATCACCAGATCTTAACCCAATTGAGCATGCATTTCACTTGCTCAAATCCAGACTTAAGACGGAAAGACCCACAAACAAGCAAGGCCTGAAGGCTGCGGCTGTAAAGGCCTGGCAAAGCATTAAGAAGGAGGAAACCCAGTGTTTGGTGATGTCCATGGGTTCCAGACTTAAGGCAGTGATTGCCTCCAAAGGATTCGCAACAAAATATTGAAAATAAAAATATTTTGTTTGGGTTTGGTTTATTTGTCCAATTACTTTTGACCTCCTAAAATGTGGAGTGTTTGTAAAGAAATGTGTACAATTCCTACAATTTCTATCAGATATTTTTGTTCAAACCTTCAAATTAAACGTTACAATCTGCACTTGAATTCTGTTGTAGAAGTTTCATTTTAAATCCAATGTGGTGGCATGCAGAGCCCAACTCGCGAAAATTGTGTCACTGTCCAAATATTTCTGGACCTAACTGTAGCTGCTAAGAAACCACTGCTAAGGACAGGCAACAAGCAGAAGAGACTTGTTTGAGCTAAAGAACACAAGGAATGGACATTAGACCAGTGGAAATCTGTGCTTTGGTCTGATGAATCCAAATTTGAGTTCTTAGGATCCAACCACCGTGTCTTTGTAGAAAAGGTGAACGGATGGACTCTACATGCCTGGTTCCCACCGTGAAGCATGGAGGAGGAGGTGTGATGGTGTGGGGGTGCTTTGCTGGTGACACTGTTGGGTATTTATTCAAAATTGAAGGCATACATAACCAGCATGGCTACCATAGCATCTTGCAGCGGCGTGCTATTCCATCTGGTTTGCGTTTAGTTGGACCATCATTTATTTTTCAACAGGACAATGACCCCAAACACACCTCCAGGCTCTGTAAGGGCTATTTGACTAAGAATAAAAGTTATGGGGTGTTACGCCAGATGACCTGGTCTCCACAGTCACCAGACCTGAACCCAATCGAGATGGTTTGGGGTGAGCTGGACCGCAGAGTGAAGGCAAAAGGGCCAACAAGTGCCAAGCATCTCTGGGAACTCCTTCAAGACTATTGTAAAACCATTTCCGGTGACTACCTCTTGAAGCTCATCAAGAGAATGCCAAGAGTGTGCAAAGTAGTAATGAAAGCAAAAGGTGGCTACTTTGAAGAACCTATAATGCAAGACATATTTTCAGTTGTTTCACACTTTTTTAAGTATTTCTTTCCACATGTTTTAATTCATAGTTTTGATGCAATCAATGTGAATCTACAATTTTCAGAGTCATGAAAATAAAGAAAACTCATTGAATGAGAAGATGTGTTCAACACGTCAAAATCCAAGCACCACACCTCAAGTCAACTCCAGGACTTTAATGTGCTTAATTGAGAATTAAATAATAACAGAATTGCCCACACTTGCCCATGAAACAGCCTGAGAGTCAATTGTCCAATTACTTTTGGGCCCGGAGAAACGAGCTGAATCTCCTAAACCCTTCATCAAATTTTAATGTGGATACCCTCAAATGAAAGCTAAAAGTCAGGACTTCATGTAAATGTCCATTATATAACTGTAACTTGAACATGTTTCAGTAAACAATTAAAATAACAAAATTTGTTTTAGTTTTTAGTTTCCGAATATATACGAACCTACTGTAACTGTAGATTAGAGATGAGCGAACCGGTCATGGTTCGGCTCGAGTTCGGTTCGCTGAACGGAGGTCTCGTTCGAGTTCGGTTTGGCGAACCACTCGAACCACATAGGAAACAATGGGAGGCAATCACAAACACATAAAAACACTTAGAAAACCTTAAAGGTGTCCAAAAGGTGACAAACAACTCACAACACAAACACATGGGAAAGTGACAAGAACAAATTCTCATGCGAAAACAAAACAGCATTATGAGGAAAAAGAGGACGAGACAGATATAGGCAAGGCATGCCCTTCTAAAATCATCTAAAACACCGCAAGGTGACTCCAAGCGGAGTCTCCCTTTTTTTCCAAAAATTGGGCCACACAGACATTCACCCCTTCAGTGGCAGCACTTGTGCCCCAGTTGTACACTTCACAGGTAGATTTGCATCAAGCACATTCAAAAATACGCCATCTTTAACTGTCTCCAGGATGGCACTGGGGTAGGTAGCAAAGTCTTTACTGATCCCAGATCTGTTCATCTTGGATCACTTTTAGAAACACAGCAAGCAAGGGTTACTCCAAGCAGAGTCTCCTTTTTTTCCAAAAATTGGGCCACATAGACACCCACCCCTTCAGTGGCAGCACTTGTGCCCCAGTTGTACACTTCACAGGTAGATTTGCATCAAGCACATTCAAAAATACGCCATCCTTAACCGTCCCCAGGATGACACCGGGGTAGGTAGCAAAGTCTTTACTGATCCCAGATCTGTTCATCTTGGATCATTTTTAGAAACACAGTAAGCAAGGGTTACTCCAAGCGGAGTCTCTCTTTTTTTCAAAAATTGGGCCACACAGACACTCACCCCTTCAGTGGCAGAACTTGTGCCCCAGTTGTACACTTCACAGGTAGACTTCCATCAAGCACATTCAAAAATACGCCATCCTTAACCGTCTCCAGGATGACGCCGGGGTAGGTAGCAAAGTCTTTGCTGAACCATGACTTGTTCATCTTGGCTCCTTTTTAAAAACACAGTAAGCATGGGGTTACTCCAAGCGGAGTATCCCTTTTTTCCAAAAATTGGACCAAGCAGACACCCACCCCTTCAGTGGCAGCACTTATGTCCCAGTTGTACACTTCACAGGTAGATTTGCATCAAGCACATTCAAAAATACGCCATCCTTAACTGTCCCCAGGATGTCACCGGGGTAGGTAGCAAAGTCTTTACTGATCCCAGATCTGTTCATCTTGGATCATTTTTAGAAACACAGCAAGCAAGGGTTACTCCAAGCGGAGTCTCCCTTTTTTCCAAAAATTGGGACTCACAGACACCCACCCTGTTACGGGGGGCTGTCTGATAATAAAACCTAAAGGAACATCAGACAGTCAGGGTCCACCGTGCAAAGATTCTGCTGCAGACTATGGCAGAGTGCAATACCTCTGTTAAACTCACAGAGGAATATAATTATAATAAATATAATTAGTAAATAAGGCAATTCCTCCCTTACTTGGAGGGTGTGTGGAATGGTCTCTGTTAATGATCACAGAGACAAAAGCAGTGAGTGTGAAATGGCACCTACCTAGGTCCATTCCTCTAGTGGTGCCAGGAGACGGACAGCAGCGTAAACCGCACAAAGCTCCTACCTGCGTTCGCTCCACTAGTGTGCGAGGACACGAACCACTAGATATGGCACCTGCCTAGGTCCGCTCTTCTAGTGGTGCAAAAGAGACGGACAGCAGCATAAGCCGCACAAAGCTCCTACCTCTGTTCGCTCCCCTAGTGTGCGAGGATACGAACAACTGCCAGACACAGTATAAGGAACGTTACCCTAGCGGCAACGTCCACCTACGAGTAGAATCACAAGGCCCAGCCGGGCAATGTGCCTCAGGCACCTGCCTATGTCTGCTCCCCTAAGAGGTAAGGATACGGACTGCAGCCGAAGCTGTAAGGTATAAGAACGCTACCCTACCGTTAGCGCTCACCTAGCACAGACAGAGAGATGCCTAGAGGAACGTGCACAGAGCGTCTACTCTCATGCATGAACCAAGAGGACTGAGCGCCATGCGGCGTGCGTCAGGGTCTTATATAGACTCTGTGCCTCATCCAAGATGGAGGACACCAGAGCCAATCCGCTGCCAGAACGACAGGAATGACGTCACGCTGGCCTATCAGCGAGCAAAGCGTCACAAGCACATGACCAGTGACCAATCGGCATAGAAAGTGTCAGAGACATGTGACCACGTGTCACAAGCACATGACCAGTGGCCAATCGGCATAGAAGGTGTCAGAGACATGTGACCACGTGTCACAAGCACATGACCAGTGGCCAATCGGCATAGAAGGTGTCAGAGACATGTGACCTCGTGTCAGCGATGATGTCACCCGCACATGTGCAATGGCTCCAAGATAGGACTTAGTCTCCAGCGCTTGCACATGTGCAGTAGCAAGAAATCTGGACATAGACTCCAGTGCCACAGCAACCGTAACAGTACCTCCCCCTCAAGGGCCCCCCTCCCGGCGATGCAGGTAATCAACAACTTAGTCGGGAGCATGGACAGCGTCCTCAGGCTCCCAAGAGCGATGTTCCGGGCCGTAGCCCTCCCAATCTATCAAGAAGAACCTGTGCCCTCTAACCATCTTAGAACCAACTATGGCTCATACCTCATAGCTAGAGCGAGAGGAATCAGAGGCAGGAGAGTGCACTTCACGAGCGTGAGGTAAAATTGCCGGCTTTAGCAGTGAAACATGGAATTTGTCATGGATCCTAAGATGGACGGGTAACTTCAATTGGTAGACTACAGGATTTACCTGTCGAAGAACCTTATAAGGACCCAGGAAGCGAGGAGCAAATTTGACAGAGCTCACTCTAAGTTTCACGTGTTTTGCAGAGAGCCACACAAAGTCCCCTGGAGAAAAGACTGGAGCCGGGCGACGAAACCGATCGGACACCGTCTTCATACAGTCCTTAGCTGCTTGGATTGACTCTTGAGTCCGATCCCAAACCTCTCTAGCATTAGTTGCCCAGTCGGCCACAAGAGGAGGAGGTGCAGCAGCGGGAAACGGTACCGGTACCCTAGGGTGTTGCCCATTATTGAGTACGAACGGTGTCTGCCCAGTGGCCTCAGCCAGCGAATTGTTAAGGGCAAATTCAGCCCAGGGTAGGAGGGAGGACCAGTTATCGTGGTTCTCAGCAACAAAGTGTCGAAGGTATATAATCATGGATTGATTGGTACGCTCAACCAAACCATTGGTCTCCGGATGGTATGCCGAAGAGAGATTCAACTCAATTTGCAGAAGGCTACAAAGATCTCGCCAGAAACGGGAAGCAAATTGCGGGCCTCTATCACAAATGATACGATCTGGCATCCCGTGAAGCCTAAAGACATGCTTGAGGAATAGTTTGGCTAGTACCCTGGAAGATGGGATTCTCGATAACGGTCCGTAATGACCCACACAAATCTATGTCCCTGTGAACACGGAAGATCACCCACAAAGTCCATGCCTACCACCTCCCATGGTCTATCTGGGACTGGTAAAGGATGCAAGAGCCCAGCCGGTCTCTGCCGTAATGGACGGTTGAGAGCACACGAGTAGCAGGAACCGACATATCTCTTGACGTGGCTGGCTAAGTGTGGCCACCAATACCACCTCTCGAGTAACTCTCATGTCCGTCTAATACCAAAATGCCCACCCACCTTTGAGGTGTGGGCCCACAACAGTATATCATTCTGTCGATCCGGCAGAACAAAGGTCTTGCCCGGTGGGATTTGGTCTAACGTCACAGGGGAGAGCGTATGAAAAACCCTGGAGGGAAGGATAAGACGAGGTTCGTCAATCTCTTCCTGGGTATAAACCATAGAGCGAGACAGGGCGTCTGCCTTGTTATTCTTACTCTCAGACAGATAGTTGATGGAGAAGTGAAAGCGGGAGAAAAACAAGGACCATCGGGCCTGGCGAGGATTCAGACGCTGAGCGGTTTGTAAGTACGTCAGATTCTTATGGTCTGTATAGACCTGGAAAGGATGTTTCGCTCCTTCCAGCAAGTGACGCCACTCCTCCAAGGCTAATCTCAGGGCGAGCAGTTCCCTATCCCCAATGGTATAGTTTCTCTCTGCCGGTGAAAAGGTTTTAGCAAAGAAGAAACACGGCCTTTTTCTACCTGCACCGTTCTTTTGATACAAGACCGCACCAGCACCCACTGAAGAGGCATCAACCTCCAAGAGGAAGGGCTTATTCTCATCGGGTCTTTGAAGAACGGGAGCAGTTGAAAAGTGTCTTTTTACTGCCTCAAAAGCCTGGGATGTCTCAGTAGACCAGACTTTTGGATTAGCACCTTTCTTACTCAAGGCCACCAAAGGGGCCACCAAAGTAGAGAAATGGGGTATGAACTGCCTGTAATAATTTATGAATCCTAAGAAGCGTTGCACCGCCTTCAAGGAATGAGGTTCGGACCATTCCAGGACAGCAGAGAGCTTCGCAGGATCCATAGCCAGACCCTCTTGTGAGATAATGTAGCCCAAAAAAGGCAAGGATGACTGCTCGAATACACATTTTTCGAGTTTAGCAAACAAAGAGAGCTCCCTTAAACGGGAAAGGACACGAACGACATCCTAACGATGAGTCTCCATATCAGGAGAAAAAAATCAGGATGTCGTCCAGATACACCACGACGGAGGGTAACAGTAAATCCCTGAACACATCGTTTACGAAGTCCTGAAATACTGCGGGTGCATTACGTAAACTAAAAGGCATGACGAGGTATTCATAGTGACCGTCTCGGGTGTTAAAAGCGGTCTTCCATTCGTCACCCTCTCGAATTCGTACCAAGTTATACGCACCCCGCAGATCCAACTTCGTAAAAACCTGAGCTCCCCTCAGTCTGTCAAAGAGCTCCGAAATTAAAGGTAACGGGTATTTGTAATTTATCGTGATTGCGTTGAGACCCCTGTAATCTATGCAGGGACGCAAATCACCCTCTTTCTTCCGAACAAAGAAAAACCCAGCTCCCGCGGGAGAGACAGACTTCCGAATGAACCCCTTCTCTAAACTCTCTCTTATATAGGTCGACATGGCCTCAGACTCAGGTATTGACAGGGGGTAAACCCTGCCCTTAGGTGGAACCGAACCTGGGATAAGGTCTATGGCACAATCATACGGCCTATGGGGTGGAAGAACCTCAGCACCCTGTTTGGAGAACACGTCAGCGAAATCCAAATAGGGTGTAGGCATGGGAGAGAGATCAGTTGATGCAACCGCCACGACCTTAGGTGGTAAGGGAAGACATCAGGACTGACATTTCGAACCCCAACTATTAATGCTGTCGGACTCCCAGTCAATTAGAGGAGCATGGGTCCGAAGCCATGGGAGACCCAGAAGAACGTCGTCTATACCCTCAGGCAAAACAAGAAAAGAAATCTCCTCTATGTGACCCTGAGACAGGGAAAGGCGCAAGGGAACTGTCCTCAATTTAATGGAGTCAGACAACATAGTCCCATTAACAACACGGACAGGAATAGGCGCCTCTAACATGATAGAGGGAATATTGTGTCTCTTTACAAATCCTGAGGACACAAAAGTCCCGTCAGCTCCGGAATCCACAAAAGCCATAATAGGCCATGTATTCTCAGAGAATGAGAGCTGACCTGGGATACTACACTTAGAGGGTGCAGAAGACGTCTCTAGTAACCCCCCTCTAATGGTTACTAGGCCTGGGAGTTTCCCTGACGGCTAGGACACTTGTTGGCATAGTGCCCAGCCTGACGACATACGTAACATATAGGAGGACCAGACTTGCGTAGTCTGGAGGACGTATGACCTAACTCCATAGGAGTGGGAGATGTTTCAGATGCTGAGGAAGATGGTAGTGGACCCTCAACAACTGGAATAGCCCAAAGCTTAGGGTATGAGCAAGAGTCCTCGAGTCTACGTTCCCTATGGCGTACGTCGATCCTCGTTGCTACTGTGATCAAGTCCTCCAGAGAAGCAGGGACCTCATGAGTAGCAAGAGCATCCTTGACATAGCCTGCCAACCCTCTCCAGAAGATAGGAATCAACACCTTCTCTGGCCAATCTAGTTCTGCCACCAGAGTTCTAAAAGCAATGGCATAAGAACTAGTGGATAACGAACCCTGAGACAGATCTAACAGTCTCAGAGCCGCATCATGGGTAACCTGCGGACCCATCAATACCGCCTTAAGAGCATCAAGAAAGTCTTGATGTCTCAGAGTAACCACATCAGAGCGCTCCCATAGGGGAGTCACCCATTCTAAGGCTTTGTCCTGAAGTAAGGAGATGATAAAGCCTACTCTGGACCTCTCCATAGAGAAGCGAGAAGAGTTGACCTCTAGGTGTATCTGACACTGACTAATGAAACCACAACATGATCTGGCATCGCCAGAATATCTGTTTGGCAGAGCAAGTCGAGGATCATGTGCAGATGTCACCATGGTCTGAGGTTTATCCTCTATACTCTTGAGCCGCGACTCAAGTACTTGTATGTAACGGTGTAACTGCTGATATTCTGCCATAACTGCCAGACCCTTGGCTCAGTCCTAATGTTACGGGGGGCTGTCTGATAATAAAACCTAAAGGAACATCAGACAGTCAGGGTCCACCGTGCAAAGACTCTGCTGCAGACTATGGCAGAGTGCAATACCTCTGTTAAACTCGCAGAGGAATATAATTAGTAAATAAGGCAATTCCTCCCTTACTTGGAGGGTGTGTGGAATGGTCTCTGTTAATGATCACAGAGACAAAAGCAGTGAGTGTGAAATGGCACCTACCTAGGTCCGTTCCTCTAGTGGTGCCAGGAGACGGACAGCAGCGTAAGCTGCACAAAGCTCCTACCTGCGTTCGCTCCACTAGTGTGCGAGGACACGAACCACTAGATATGGCACCTGCCTAGGTCTGCTCTTCTAGTGGTGCAAAAGAGACGGATAGCAGCATAAGCCGCACAAAGCTCCTACCTCTGTTCGCTCCCCTAGTGTGCGAGGATACGAACAACTGCCAGACGCAGTATAAGGAACGTTACCCTAGCGGCAACGTCCACCTATGAGTAGAATCACAAGGCCCAGCCGGACCATGTGCCTCAGGCACTTGCCTATGTCCGCTCCCCTAAGAGGTAAGGATACGGACTGCAGCCGAAGCTGTAAGGTATAAGAACGCTACCCTGCCGGTAGCGCTCACCTAGCATAAACAGAGAGATGCCTAGAGGAACGTGCACAGAGCGTCTACTCTCATGCATGAACCAAGAGGACTGAGCGCCATGCGGCGTGCGTCAGGGTCTTATATAGACTCTGTGCCTCATCCAAGATGGAGGACACCAGAGCCAATCCGCTGCCAGAACGACAGGAATGACGTCACACTGGCCTATCACCGAGCAAAGCGTCACAAGCACATGACCAGTGACCAATCGGCATAGAAAGTGTCAGAGACATGTGACCACGTGTCACAAGCACATGACCAGTGGCCAATCGGCATAGAAGGTGTCAGAGACATGTGACCACGTGTCACAAGCACATGACCAGTGGCCAATCAGCATAGAAGGTGTCAGAGACATGTGACCTCATGTCAGCGATGATGTCACCCGCACATGTGTAATGGCTCCAAGATAGGACTTAGTCTCCAGCGCTTGCACATGTGCAGTAGCAAGAAATCTGGACATAGACTCCAGTGCCACAGCAACCGTAACACACCCCTTCAGTGGCAGCACTTGTGCACTTCACAGGTAGATTTTCATCAAGCACATTCAAAATATACAAGCATTTACTCTCCCCAGGATGACATAGGGGTAGTAAATTCCTTGTGGATCCATAACTTGTTCATTTTGATGAACGTTAGTCTGTCCACATTGTCACTGGACAGACGAGTGCGCTTATCTGTCAGCACACACCCAGCAGCACTGAACACACGTTCAGAGACAGCGCTAGCAGATGGACAATACAAGATCTCCAAGGTGTAAGTGGAGAGCTCTGGCCATTTTTCAAGATTTGAAGCCCAAAATGAGCAAGGCTCTAGTTTCAAAGTCATGGCATTGATGTTCATTTGGAGATACTCCTGTATCATCCTCTCTAGCCGTTAACTATGTGTCAGACTTCTTGTCTCTGGTGGCCTTGCAAAGTATGGTCTAAAAAAATTATGAAAAGATTCAATAAAATTGCTGTTACCAGCACCAGATATGGTGCTGCTGGTATGGTTAGACTGTTGAAGATGACGAGACCGTCCCATGTTTGTCGAGTTACAACTGGGAGATTCACTCCGTGCACCACGGGTGTTTGGTGGAAAAGCCGAGTTAAGATCGAGTAACAGCTTTTGCTGATACTCCTGCATACGTGCGTCCCTTTCTATGGCTGGAATTATGTCACAAAATTTGGACTTGTACCGGGGATCTAATAGTGTGGCAAGCCAGTACTCATCATCACTTCTAATTTTGACAATACGAGAGTCATATTGGAGGTAGTGCAGCAAGAAGGCGCTCATGTGTCTGGCGCAGCCATGCGGACCAAGTTCTTGCTGTATTTGTGGCATAGAGGTGCTAACCGTTCTTTCTTCCTCTCACATCTCCCCCCAACCTCTTTCAACTGAAATTTGACCAAGGTCTCCCTTATCTGCTGAGTCTTCCATGTCCATGGATAGTTCGTCCTCCATTTCTTCATGTTCTCCTGCACCTTCCTCAACATTTTGCCTGCTACCATGCGCCCTTGTTAATCCATCTCCCCCATCGTTCCATGCCTGCCGCCTTGGTGATGATGAACGTCTGGACCTTTGTTATGTTGTTATCCCTTGCACATATGAATCCTCATGTACTTCCTCCCCTTCCTGTTGTACCACCCCCTTACTCCGAATAGTGTTTAGCGTGTGCTCCAGCATGAAAAAGACTGGAATTGTCATGCTGATAATGGTATTGTCAGTGCTAAACATATAAGTCGCCATGTCGAAACTGTGAAGAAGGGTTCATAAGTTCTTGATCTGAGACCACTCCATCGGGGTGATCTGCCCCACCTGTGCATCTTGTTGGCCCAGGCTATACGTCATGACGTATTGCACCAGGGCTCGGCGGTGCTGCCACAGTCACTGTAACTTGTGGAGAGTCGAATTCCAGCGTGTCGGCACATCGCATTTCAGGCGATGAACCGGCAGGCCGAAAGACTTCTGGAGCGATGCAAGTTGCTCAGCTGCGGCGGTTGAACGGCGGAAGTGAGCAGACAGTTTTCGTGCTTTGTTCAGAAGGCCATCTAGGCCGGGATAGTGTGTTAAAAATTGCTGGACAACAAGGTTCAACACGTGAGCCATACAAGGCATGTGTGTCACCTTGCCCAGGCGAAGGGCCGCACCCAGGATTGCAGCATTGTCACACACGGCCTTGCCAGGCTGCAGGTTGAGTGGAGACAACCATTTACCAAACTCAGTCTCCAGAGCTGCCCACAACTCAGCCGCTGTGTGACTCTTAGTTCCAAGACATTTCAAGACAAAGACCGCCTGATGCCGTTGCGCTCTGCTGCCAGCATAGTAATGAGGGGTGCGTGATTCCTTCTGCGCAGTTACAACGTTGGTGGCCTGAACAGGCAGGCTTGGGGCGGAGATGGAGGACCCAGATGAGGTTGAGGAGGCAGAAGCAGTGGAGTAACTTGGACAGACAGAGGATTGACACACAAGTCGTGGGGACGGCAAGACTTGTGCAGCAGACCCTTCACCATCTATCACCATAGTTACCAAGTGCCCAGTCAGCGACACGTAACGTCCCTGTCCATGCTTACTGGTCCAAGTATCTGTGGTGAAATGCACCCGTTCACACACAGAGTTTCTCAAGGAAGCGGTGATGTTGTGTGCAATATGCTGGTGTAGCGCAGGCACACCTTTCTTAGAGAAGTAGTGGCGACTGGGCATCTGGTACTAGGGCACAGCGACAGACATAAGGTCTCTAAAATCATGTGTGTCCACCAGGCGGAAAGGCCGCATTTCGGTAGCCAAGAGATTACAGAGGGATAAAGTCATCCTCTTAGCTTTGTCATGGGTCGCAGGAAATGGCCTTTTATTTGTCCACATCTGAGGGAAAGAGATCTGGCTGCTGTGTGTAGACGCTGGTGAGTAGGGTGTCCATGAAAAAATGCAGGTTTGTGAGGAAAGTGCAAGCGTAGCCATGATGTTGCCTTCATCCAACGTTGGTGCTATCGATGCCTGAGAGAGCTGTACACACGCACTTGTTTCCCCTTCCAAACCAACTGACGACCTACCAAGTAAACTGCCTGAGTGGTGGAAGTTGTGCATGGAAAACCAGTTGTGACAGCTGTCCCCACAGTCCTAGAAGATGACGAGAGCATGGATGCACTGGAAGGGGCAGGCGGTGGATGGTCCGCTCCACTAGGCCGCATTGCAGCACGGAGAGCTTCCCACCGGGACATATGATATTTATTCATGTGACGATTCATGGAAGAAGTTGTCAAACTGCTGAGGTTTTGCCCTCTACTAACAGAATCACGACAAATTTTACATATCACATGATTTGGGCGATCTTTTGCTATGTCAAAAAAGGACCAGACTAGGCAAGGCTTAGAGGGCATGCAACCTGCTTAAACGCCCGGACTAGTGCCCAGAGGCAGAGTGGTGGCTGAGGATGCAGTTGTAGACGTGCTACCAGTACTCCTCCTCTGTCCAGGAAGGCGCAAGGTAACTTCATTGTTAGTAGCATTCTTCTCCACCACCTCTGTTGACCTCCTCGAGTGCCTGACTGTGAGTTGACAGTAGGTGGCATCTAGAAGTTCCTCATCAAGCGTTGAGTTTGCACTCCCCTCCCCCTCAGACCAAGCCTCTTCCTGCCCTGACTGAATATTTAAGTTGTCATCCCAATCTGGTATCTGCGTCTCATCGTCATCAGTATGTTCCTCATTGTCTATTACAACAGGTGTTTCAGTTTGTGAATAAGGGTCAACATTATGCTCAGAAACTTGGTCATGACAGCCTGAATCTGAGTCACAAAGGTTCTGTGCATCACTGCAGACCATTTCCTGGTCTGTATTCACTGTAGCTTGGGAGCAGACCTCTGATTCCCAGGCTATAGTGTGACTGAACAGCTCTGCAGACTCAGCCATCTCTGTTCCACCATACTGTGCAGGGCGGATGGAGACTTCAGAGCTGGGAGAACGCAAGTGTGATTGGGATGACAACTCAGAGGACTGGTTTTTTTTGGATCCGGTAGTTGAGGTGGAGGAGAGGGCACTTGTTGGACCACTTGAGATCCATTCAAGCATTTTCTTTTTTTGGGCAACATCTACCTTTGTTCCAGTTGTTCGTGTTCGTAAAAAAGGGAGCACATCCGATTGTCCACAGTAAGTAGTAGACATTTTACTTTTGCTGGAACATGGCCTATCTTCAGCAGATGTTAATGGAGCTTTGCCACCTTCCCCACGGACACAAACGTTTTTCCTTTTCCAACACGCCTCTTCCCCTTTCCACCAGCATCTGTCATTTTGCCACTCATTTTGCTAGCGACAAGAATGTTCACTTAAAATATGGTAGTAAAAATTGAGAGGTGGTGTAGATTGCAGCGGTGGTCTACCTTTATTGACAGCAGAATAAACAACAATAACTATCCCGGACAATGAAACTATGGCCCTTAAAATGGCAGCACAGTTTGCTAGTATAATAGCTTAGTAAAAATGAGTTTGAGTGTGCAATGCAGAGTGGCTGCAAATATCTTTGCACTAGTGGGTCACTAATGAAGTCCAACAGCCACTTATAGGATGCCACTAAGTTTCCTCAGTGTTTGGTATTATAATGGCTTTGTAACAATGAGCTTGAGTGTGCAATGCAGAGGTGATGCAAATAGATTTGCACCAGTGGGACACTAATGAAGTCCAACAGACAATTTTAGGATGCCACTAAGTTTCCCCAGTGTTTGGTATTATAATGGTTTTGGAACAATGAGCTTATGTGTGCAATGCAAAGGTGCTGCAAATAGATTTGCACCAGTGGGACACTAATGAAGTCCAACAGCCACTTTTAGGATGCCACTAAGTTTCCTCAGTGTTTGGTATTATAATGGCTTTGTAACAATGAGTTTGAGTGTGCAATGCAGAGTGGCTGCAAATATCTTTGCACTAGTGGGACACTAATGAAGTCCAACAGCCACTTTTAGGATGCCACTAAGTTTCCTCAGTGTTTGCTAGTATAATGGCTTAGTAAAATGAGCTTGAGTGTGCAATGCAGTGGTGCTGCAAATAGATTTGCACCAGTGGGACACTAATGAAGTCCAGCAGCCACTTTTAGGATGCCACTAAGTTTCCTCAGTGTTTGCTAGTATAATGGCTTAGTAACAATGAGCTTGAGTGTGCAATGCATAGGTGCTGCAAAAGGATTTGCACCAGTGGTACACTAATGAAGTCCAACAGCCACTTTTAGGATGCCACTAAGTTTCCTCAGTGTTTTTTATTATAATGGCTTTGTAACAATGACCTTGAGTGTGCAATGCAGAGGTGCTGCAAATAGATTTGCACTAGTGGGGCACTAATGAAGTCCAACAGCCACTTTTAGGATGCCACTAAGTTTCCTCAGTGTTTGCTAGTATAATGGCTTAGTAACAATGAGCTTGAGTGTGCAAAGGGCAGGAGGGTACAGTGGCCGGGTTGTGGGTCAGTGTAGAGGAAAGGAAGCCTCACTTTTTATCCCTCCTAATGGGGAAATGCAGCAGGGAACTCCCTGACTTTAGCTACACAGACGCTCTTATCTGTAGCTGTTAAAAACTCTTTCCACGGACCTGACTGTCACCTATGGCTCTGCCTGTTATAATTAGCCCTTAGAAGGGCTGAAAGAAACTTCTATCCCTATTCTGTATAGTGCTGTGTGTAGAGCATACACAGCAGTATCGGAGCTGCACCTGCGGTGACTGACACCCAGACGCAGAAGGCAGATAATGGCGTCCAGACGGTCAGATGCCCGTATTTATAATGCAGGGACATGTGACATGGACATCCTATCACACATTCCATTGCTTCTCTGGCTAAAAGTCCACTTAGCTGTGTGTGTGTATGGGATTGGCTGACATGCTGGCCCCCCACACTACAAGCGCGCTTAGGGAGGGAAGGAAGAACAGAAAAAAAAAAATGGCGATCGCCATTTTCCCAGCAGCAGTGATCTGAACGCGCTGTCCCCGCACACTATACACTGAAATTTTATAATAGTGTGAGTCACAGAGTGACTTACACTATTACAGCGGAAAGCCAGCTAGTAATTAGCTTGGCTTTTTGCTGCTAGAACCATTCTCGAACTTAACTAGAACTATCGAACTAGAACTCGAGCTGTTTGCTAAAAGCTCGAGTTCTACTTCGATCTAGAACAGCCCCCAAAATCACTCGAACCGCGAACTGGAGAGCCACGAACCACGAACTGCGCTAAACTCTACTGTAGATGTCCAACAGAGTGTGGTCTATTGGCTGCAAGTTTTTTTCCATTACTGTACTTAAATATCAAGCTGTCTATTCTGGTTTCAAAAGTACCCACTGCATTAACTTTTATTTCTTAAATCAGTAATAAACATGAAAATAAGAAATTTTGTAACACTCTTTAACACCGACATACACTTGTTTCTCCTTTGGGAATGAAGTTTTATTTTGAAAATTCTCGATTCATAGGTAAAATTTGTATTCAGAGAGGACAGACTTTCCCATTACTGAGATAGAAGATAACAGTTTCTACTGCTAAGATTATATGTAGAAGGAAAGAAATTGTATAATGGGGAATCTCTGCCTCTTGTTCCTCCCCAGTTCTCTTTCCACCTGGTGAGCATGTACTCAGCCTCGCTGAACGATACCAAGATATCATTATTTCTTACAGAAAGGAGTGCCTGCTATCTGTTTTCTTGAGTAGGAAAACGAGTGACTCTCTCGCGACTTGTCTCCGGCCTCTAAATTGCACTGCTCTATTGATACCTGAAACAACAATTATAGCCATGGGCAATACATGAGTTTCACAACTCACTGGCTAAATGTATAAATGTCTTCAGCTCCAACAATGCACCACCACATCTGGGAGAAGAAATGAGCCCTCCTCAACTGGGAGCTACATTTGTTTCAACTACCAGGAGGCAGTTTTTTGTCTCCTCCTACACGACCTCTGGATCCAGATAAAATGAAAATACTCCATCCCCAATAAACACAGTGAATCTCATTGTATCCAAATAGAGTTATAGTTTGTTTTTTTTGCTTATGAAATTAAGACTGCCATGCAGTTTTACAGCTTGAAATCCTGGGGGGAGAAGTGTCAAATGACCAAAGATTTGATGCTGTACATAAAGATATTTGCTCATTGGTTGTCTCACCATATACCACAAATTGGAATTAGCATGAGCGACGATGCCCAGAATATTCAGGCTGCCGTACATTAGGCAAAATAACCCTTCTACCATGATTGGTTTATATGCCAAATTGAATAGAACAGATGCATTTTGCAAATGCACATGCTAAAGAAAGGTGGTGGCTATGTGTAATAAATTGTCTGCTAGGAATGAGCGAGCATGCTCACCATTGCTTGATACTTGACCGAGAATTGGGATGCTCAGGTATGTTCGTTACTTGATTATGGCGGTTGCTCGAGTGCCATATTCATTTCCCCATCTCATATGTTTTGCAGGTGCTAGATAGCCAACCAACATGAAGGGATTGCCCTCCATAAATAGTAATACAGTAGCTTTGTTGGCTACTGACATTACTGTGATTGGTTGGCTGCATTGCATTATCAAGGCCAGTATGTTTATGAGCACCACCTTGTCTACCACATGGTCCAGTCTCACTAGCCAAGAGTCTTAACCACATAATTCTCACCCTGAATCTCCTTTCTCCCATGATAGCGCTCATTCAGAAGACAATTCATCCCACACTTGGACACTCAAAAGAGCTCTTTACATTTCACATTATTGATTCTGTACTCTCACCTTGCATGTTTCAAGAGTGACATTAGGAGAAGAAAATTCAGATGATAAAAGAATGTGCATTTGCAACTTGTGCTGTACTAAGATCAGCAGGGGCCTGATCCCAACCAGCCTGACACCCACTAGCATGCTTGGGCACATGTCATCAAAGCACTCAGCTAGGTAGGCCTAGTCCAGAACAAAGGAATGGATTTCTCTTGCCCTGCACCTACGTTTGCACAGTTGCTAGTTCTATTAGCAACTATGTCCGAATCCTTATCCCAGCGCAAATTTCAACTGTCCGTACACCAGGCCTTGTATTGCAAATGTAACCACCCAGCCACCCACTCACAAGTAGAGATGAGCGATGTTCGAAGTTCGAGGTTCGCCAATTTCATGTTCGAGTGATTTTGGGGGGTGCTCGAGATCGAACTCGAACGAGAGCTTTTTGCTAAAAGCTAGACAGTTCGAGTTACAATCGAGAATGGTTTGATCACCAAAAGCGTGGCTTTCTACAGCTACAGTTTGCAAGGAGCCATCGCTGGCAGCCTGCGGTAAGATGGTAACCAAGGTAAATATTGGGTATCCAAGCAAAGCGCTTTGCTTAGTAACCCGATATTTCCGACACCTTCACGCTCGGCTCCGCCCCCTCCTGCACTCGGCATGTACACACACACACTCACACTCACCTTTTCCCAGCCATGCAATCCCCAGCACTGACGTGCTCAGCACAACATGGCCCCGCTCGGCTCCACCCACCTGGCACTCCGCTGCCCGCACACATTATCCCGCTCGGCTCCACCCACCTCGCACTCCACACACATGGCCCCGCTCGGCTCCACCCACCTCGCACTCCGCACACATGGCACCGCTGGGCTCCACCCACCTCGCACTCCACACACATGTTACCCCGCTCGGCTCCACCCACCTCGCACTCCGCACACATTAACCTGTTCGGCTTACCTGCGGTGATGAAGTCCTGCCCTCCCGATGTCAGCACTGTCACTGTCTTCCATGGTCGCTGCTTTTCACATCTCTTCTCGCTGCCGGCCCGAGACTATCACTAGCGGTGACGTCACAGGCTCCCGCGATACTTAGTTGTGAAGGCGGCGGTCATTGAACTCAGTGACACCTCTGCTGTCAGGAGTGCAGCGATCACCGCAGGTAATGTACCTCGCTAAGCTCCTGACAGCAGCACTTGTCATGCCCTGCAGTGTCCTGGGCTGACCTATTGATGTTAGCTCAGGTCACTGCATTGCTCTCCCAGCCAATATGGAACATGATGTTCTTCATTGACTGGGACATTAACTATGGTATGGATCGTCATGGTAACCCCTTGGATTACAGCAGACCTGGATTTGTTTTTCTTTCTAATAAATTGGTGAAAGAGAGAATAATTTGGGGAGTGTTTTTTCAAATAAAAATGTGTTTGTCGTCTATTTTTTTTTTATTACTGACTGGGTTGATGATGGTGATGTCGGGTATCTGATAGACGCCTGACATCACAAACTTCAGGGCTTGATGCCAGGTGACATTACACATCTGGTATTAACCCCATATATTACCCCGTTTGCCACCGCACCAGGGCAACGGGTTGAGCTGGAGCGAAGCACCAGGATTGGCGCATCTAATGGAAGCGCCACTTCTGGGGCGGCTGCGGCCTGCTATTTTTAGGCTGGGGAGAGTCCAATAACCATGGACCTCCCTAGTCTGAGCATATCAGACCCCAGCTGTCCGCTTTACCTTGTCTGGTGATCCAATTTTGGGGGGACCCTATGTGTTTTTTTTTAATTATTTATTTAATTTAAAATAACAGCATGGGGTGCCCTCAGTTTTGGATTACCAGCCAAGGTAAAGCTGCCTAAGCAAGCATTGTTGACCTTAGGGAGATTAACATATCCACTGCGGAGACACCATCACGTGTTTCTCAACGCAGTGATTCTAGAGCAAAGCCCCCTGGGAAGTATGCAAATGAGAAAGCCGCGGAGACACCATCACATGTTTCTCAATGCTGGCAGGAAACTAGCCAGGTCTTTCACCGGGAAGGAACAACCATGAGAAGGGCAGTCTCCAGTCAAGGAGACCACCTATACCAAACATGGTATCCATCCACAGACAGCCGTTTCGGGGTATTTGCCCCTCATCAGTGTGGAGTAGGAATCTGGCTAGTGGGGGCAATGCCTAGTAAAAGACTACTTAAGCAAGCATTGTTGACCTCAGGGAGATCAGCATATCCACTGCGGAGACACCATCACGTGTTTCTCAACGCAGTGATTCTAGAGCAAAGCCCCCTGGGAAGTATGCAAATGAGAAAGCCGCGGATACACCATCACATGTTTCTCAACGCTGGCAGGAAACTAGCCAGGTCTTTCACCGGGAAGGAACAACCACGGGAAGGGCAGTCTCCAGTCAAGGAGACCACCTATACCAAACATGGTATCCATCCACAGACAGATACTCCGAAACGGCTGTCTGTGGATGGATACCATGTTTGGTATAGGTGGTCTCCTTGACTGGAGACTGCCCTTCCCGTGGTTGTTCCTTCTCGGTGAAAGACCTGGCTAGTTTCCTGCCAGCATTGAGAAACATGTGATGGTGTCTCCGTGGCTTTCTCATTTGCATATTTCCCAGGGGGCTTTGCTCTAGAATCACTGCGTTGAGAAACACGTGATGGTGTCTCCGCAGTGGATATGTTGATCTCCCTAAGGTCAACAATGCTTGCTTAAGTAGTCTTTTACTAGGCATTGCCCCCACTAGCCAGATTCCTACTCCACACTGATGAGGGGCTAATACCTCGAAACGGCTGTCTGTGGATGGATACCATGTTTGGTATAGGTGGTCTCCTTGACTGGAGACTGCCCTTCCCTGGGTTGTTCCTTCCCAGTGAAAGACCTGGCTAGTTTCCTGCCAGCGTTGAGAAACATGTGATGGTATCTCCGCGGCTTTCTCATTTGCATACTTCCCAGGGGGCTTTGCTCTAGAATCACTGCGTTGAGAAACACGTGATGGTGTCTCCGCAGTGGATATGTTGATCTCCCTAAGGTCAACAATGCTTGCTTAAGTAGTCTTTTACTAGGCATTGCCCCCACTAGCCAGATTCCTACTCCACACTGATGAGGGGCAAATACCGCAAAACGGCTGTCTGTGGATGGATACCATGTTTGGTATAGGTGGTCTCCTTGACTGGAGACTGCCCTTCCCGTGGTTGTTCCTTCCCGGTGAAAGACCTGGCTAGTTTCCTGCCAGCGTTGAGAAACATGTGATGGTGTCTCCGCGGCTTTCTCATTTGCAAGGTAAAGCTGCCAGCTGTGGTCTGCAGGCTGCAGCCGTCTGCTTTACCCTAGCTGGCTACAAAAATCCCCCGTTATTTTTTTTAAAATTTATTTATTTTTATTTATTTTTTTGGCTAAATACAAGGCTAAGCACCCTTTGGGGGTACTTTGCATACTACGACATCGCAAGTAGATGGTAGCGATGGGATAATTGAAGAGTCACCGCGAGCTCAAGGAGAACCGGGTTTTGGCCGTTACAGCCGGAAGGAAGACTTCTGAAAGCCAGGGAAGGAGTCTTGCGAGGATAATTTGCATATTCCCAGTGCCTTCTGGGATAAGTGAAGAGTCACCGCGAGCTCAAGGAGAACCGGGTTTTGGCCGTTACAGCCGGAAGGAAGACTTCTGAATTTTAGCCTGTCTTCTTCATTGTGAGCGTGAGTGAGCAAAGTGTGAGCAAAAGTAAGTGTGAGTAGAATTGTTTGTATTTAGTTGTTTAATTACTTAACATTTGTTTAGTGCTATCCCCATTAGAAAATGTGCTCCACTATTGCTAATGCGATCCAGTGTACATCTTGTCTCATGTATGCAGTCCTTGAAAAGCCGTTCGAGGGTGCATACTGTTGTTCGAGATGTGCGAAAGTTGCACATTTGGAAGCCCAGATACTGGATCTAAATGAGCAGCTGGCAACTCTGAGATGCATTAGCAATATGGAAAGGAGTTTGCTGCTCACTGAGCAGCAGCTTGCTGGGTCAGATGTGGGGGAGGATCGTAGTAGGGAGCGGCAGGACGGTGAGGTAGGTAGCTGGGTGACAGTTAGAAAGGGGGGTAAAGGGAAAAGTGTTAGGAAGGCTAGTCCTGAACTGACACACCCCAATAGGTTTGAAAACTTGGCAGATGAGGGGGATGTCATTACAGGGGTTGCATTGCTGCAGCAAGGCATGACCTCTGAACACCAGAGGAGTGTCTGCTCCAGTAAGGGGGGGAATAGGAGTGCAGGGCAGGCAAGACAGGTACTAGTAGTGGGGGACTCAATTATTAGGGGGACAGATAGGGCAATCTGTCACAAAGACAGGGATTGCCGAACAGTGTGTTGTCTTCCTGGCGCTCAAGTTCAGCACATCGCTGATCGGGTTGACAGATTACTGGGAGGGGCTGGGGAGGACCCAGCGGTCATTGTACACATTGGCACAAATGACAAAGTTAGAGGTAGGTGGAAGGTCCTTAAAGATGATTTCAGGGAATTAGGTTGTAAGCTTAAAGCATGGACCTCAAAGGTGGTATTTTCGAAAATACTACCTGTGCCACGAGCCACACCAGAGAGGCAAAGAGAGATCAGGGAGGTTAACAGGTGGCTCAGGAATTGGTGTAGGAAAGAGGGTTTTGGGTTCCTGGAGAATTGGGCTGACTTTTCAGTTGGCTACAGATTCTATGCTAGGGATGGGCTGCATCTTAATGGGGAGGGTGCAGCTCTGCTGGGGCAGAAAATGGCTAGAAGGTTGGAGGAGTGTTTAAACTAGGAATGGGGGGCGAGGGTATTTACTTTATAGAAGGAGAATGTAGTGCAGATAGGGACCAGGGCACAAGTAATGAAATTGGGGGTGGTACGGGGGGAAGGGTTAGGACAGTTAATACAGTAAGCAGGAATACAGGTACAGAGTCATACGTAACGTGCATGTACACTAATGCCCGAAGCCTCACAAATAAGGTGGAGGAATTAGAATTAATATTGTTGGAAGAAAATTATGATATAGTGGGGATATCAGAGACATGGCTGGATGAGAGCTATGACTGGGCTGTTAATTTACAGGGTCATAGCCTATTCAGGAATGACCGTACAAATAAGCGAGGGGGAGGTGTGTGTCTATATGCAAAATCATCCTTAAAACCCATCCTGCGTGACAAAATATGTGAGGGTACTGAGAATGTAGAGTCCCTATGGGTGGAGATAAGGGGGAGAATGAATAATAAAATACTGATAGGGGTGTGTTATAAGACGCCGAATATTATGGAAGAGGTAGAGAATCTCCTCATAAAGCAAATTGATAAAGCAGCGAGTCTCGGAGAGGTAATTATTATGGGGGACTTTAACTATCCTGATATAAATTGGGGAACAGAAACTTGCAGTTCCAGCAAAGGAAATAGATTTTTGATAACAATGAAAGATAATTACCTTTCACAAATGGTACAGGACCCCACAAGAGGGGGAGCACTACTAGACCTTGTACTAACCAATAGGCCAGACCGCATATCAAATATACAAGTTGGGGGTTACTTGGGGAATAGTGATCACAAAATAATAAGTTTTCATGTATTCTTTAGTAAGATGTCTAGTAGAGGGGCTACAAGGACACTAAACTTCAGGAAAGCAAATTTTAAACGGTTGAGAGTTGATCTTAGTGCAATAAACTGGGATGATGTACTAAGTAATAAAAGTACACAAAGCAAATGGGAGACTTTTATGAGCATCCTGAATAGGGCTTGTGCAGAAAATATACCCTATGGGAACAAACATGCTAGAAATAGGAGGAAACCCCTATGGCTAAATAGAGCTGTAAGGGAAGCAATAAAAGAAAAACAGAAAGCCTTAAAAGAATTAAAGAGGGTAGGTAGTGATGAGGCATTATATAATTATAGAAAATTAAATAAAATATGTAAAAAGCAAATTAAGTTAGCTAAGTTTGAGACAGAGAGACTCATTGCGAGAGAAAGTAAAAATAATCCTAAAATATTCTTTAACTACATAAACAGTAAAAAACTGAAAAGCGATAGTGTTGGCCCCCTTAAAAATAGTCTTGGTGAAATGGTGGAAGGGGATGAGGGTAAAGCCAACCTGCTGAATGACTTTTTTTCTACGGTTTTTATACAAGAAAATGCCATGGCAGATGACATGACCAGTGATACTATAAATACACCCTTGAATATTACCTGCTTAACCCAGCAGGAAGTACGCCGCCGCCTCGAAATCACTAAGGTTGACAAATCTCCGGGCCCGGATGGCATACACCCCAGAGTACTACAGGAATTGAGTTCTGTGATAGATAGACCATAGTGATGAGCGAGTACTAAAAAGCTCGGGTGCTCGAGGCTCGGGCCGAGCATCCCAAGATACTCGTGTACTCGGCCCGAGCACCGAGCCCAATGTTATCCTATGGGAGACCCGAGTATTTTTCTGAAATGACCCCCGGCAGCATGTAGAAACCCTAAAAATGTCACAAAAGTCTCAGAAGAGTGCTCAAATGACATGGCAACAGCATGGGGAAGACCCCTTGAAGCATTTATCACTCAAAAGTCACAGCTGTGAACAATTTTGTCCGCGTTTTACGCCATTTTTACGGACTCACCAGAAAACCTTCCAAAATGACACCAAAATGAATTTTCATGGCGGAAATGTTAAGGGCACATACCCAATAGTGAGATAGAGAGAGCTGGTGTATGTTACTTTTTGAGATTAATACATGAAAGATTTTACGTAAAACATTGTGTGGCACTCCGATGTCCAAAACGCACGTTTTGTGCTTTTTACTAGCGATGTCGGTCATTTTTTTTTTCATTCTATCTCCCGTCGGTCGGTCTCACTCTGTCGGTCTCTCTCTGTCTTGTCTGTCCCCCTCTCACAGTCGGTCGGTCATTCTCCCCCCTCTCTCTTACTTACCGTTCCCCGATCACTGCCGCGGCGCTGCACAGCTGTGTTCACTAAACTCCGGTGGCTTTTCCTCTTTTGAAAAAGCCAGAGATTAAACAATCTCGTATTCCCTGCTTTCCTGCTTTTCGGCGCCTATGATTGGTTGCAGTGAGACACGCCCCCACGCTGAGTGACAGGTGTCTCACTGCACCCAAACACAGTAGCCGGTGTGTGTGTGTATACTGTGCAGTGAAATAAATAATTAAATAATTTAAAAAAACGGCGTGCGGTCCCCCCAATTTTAATACCAGCCAGATAAAGCCATACGGCTGAAGGCTGGTATTCTCAGGATGGGGAGCTCCACGTTATGGGGAGCCCCCCAGCCTAACAATATCAGTCAGCAGCCGCCCAGAATTGCCGCATACATTAGATGCGACAGTTCTGGGACTGTACCCGGCTCTTCCCCCCCTATTTACCCTAGTGCGTTGGCAAATCGGGGTAATAAGGAGTTAATGGCAGCCCATAGCTGCCACTAAATCCTAGATTAATCATGTCAGGCGTCTCCCCGAGATTCCTTCCATGATTAATCTGTAAATTACAGTTAAAAAACACACACACCCGAAAAATCCTTTATTAGAAATAAAAAACACTAACAAAGTCCCTCATCACCAATTTATAAACCCCGACAAACCCTCCATGTCCGGCGTAATCCACGGACCTCCAGCGTCGCGTCCAGCTGTGCTGCATGAAGGTGACAGGAGCTGCAGAATACACCGCCGCTCCGGTCAGCTTCACACAGCAACTGAGGTGAGTATAGCGATCAGCTGAGCTGTCACTGAGGTTACCTGGATCCAGCGGTGGATGCAGCGGTGGCCGCGGGTAACCTCAGTGACAGCTCAGCTGATCGCGCTACTCACCGCCGCTCCGGTCAGCTCCATGCAGCAATTGAGGTGAGTATAGCGATCAGCTGCTGTCACTGAGGTTAATCGCGGCACCGCTGGATCCAGCGGTGGCCGTGAGTTACCTGACTGACAGCAGCTGATCGCGCTACTCACCTCAGTTGCTGTGTGAAGCTGACCGGAGCGGCGGTGTATTCTGCAGCTCCTGTCACCTGAATGTAGCAGAGCTGGATGCGACGCTGGAGGACTGTGGAGTACGCCGGACATGGAGGGTTTGTCGGGGTTAATAAATTGGTGATGAGGGACTTTGTTAGTGTTTTTTATTTCTAATAAAGGATTTTTCGGGTGTGTGTGTTTTTTAACTGTAATTTACAGATTAATCATGGAAGGAATCTCGGGGAGACGCCTGACATGATTAATCTAGGATTTAGTGGCAGCTATGGGCTGCCATTAACTCCTTATTACCCCGATTTGCCAACACACTAGGGTAAATCGGGAAGAGCCGGGTACAGTCCCAGAACTGTCGCATCTAATGTATGTGGCAATTCTGGGCGGCTGCTGACTGATATTGTTAGGGTTGGGGGCTCCCCATAACGTGGGGCTCCCCATACTGAGAATACCAGCCTTCAGCCGTATGGCTTTATCTGGCTGGTATTAAAATTGGGGGGACCGCACGCCGGTTTTTTTAATTATTTATTTATTTATTTTACTGCACAGTATAGACACGCCCACCGGCTGCTGTGATTGGGTGCAGTGAGACACCTGTCACTCAGCGTGGGGGCGTGTCTCACTGCAACCAATCATAGGCGCCTGTGGGCATGGAAAGCATGGAATATGAGATGGCTGTGTGCAGAGCACAGCGCGCCCGCCGGTATAAAGGCTCGGTCACGCTGTGCAGGCCGGCCAATCACTGCAATTCCACAACTAACAGGGCTGTGGCATTGCAGTGGTCTGCCAGCCAATCCCTGCATGAGGGCTGGCTCTCAAAAGAGCGCCAACATGCAGGGATGAAGACCACGAGTACAGCACGAGTATCGCGAAATTACTCGGTACCCGCCGAGTAGCCCGAGTACAGTGATACTCGTGCGAGTACCGAGTAGTAACAAGCATACTCGCTCATCACTAATAGACCATTATTTTTAATCTTCTCAGATTCCTTAATAACAGGGTCGGTACCGCAGGACTGGCGCATAGCAAATGTGGTGCCAATATTCAAAAAGGGGACAAAAACTGAGCCGGGAAATTATAGGCCGGTAAGTTTAACCTCTACGGCTGGTATAATCCTTGAGGGTTTCTTGAGAGATGCTACACTGGAGTATCGCAAGAAAAATAACCTTATGACAGAGTATCAACATGGGTTCATGAGGGATCGATCCTGTCAAACTAATTTGATCAGCTTCTATGAAGAGGTAAGTTCAAGCCTGGACCAGGGAAATGCAGTGGATGTTGTGTATATGGACTTTTCAAAAGCTTTTGATACGGTGCCACACAAAAGGTTGGTACATAAAATGAGAATAATGGGGATAGGGGAAAATATGTGTAACTGGGTTAAAAACTGGCTCAGTGATAGGAAACAAAGGGTGGTTATTAATGGTACGTACTCGGACTGGGTCTCAGTTCATAGTGGGGTACCACAGGGGTCAGTATTGGGCCCGCTTCTTTTCAACATATTTATAAATGACCTTGTTGGGGGCATGCGGAGTAGAATTTCAATATTTCCAGATGATACTAAACTCTGCAGGGTAATCAATACAGAGGAGGATAATTTTATATTACAGGCAGATTTATGTAAATTGGAGGATTGGGCTGAGAAGTGGCAATTGAAGTTTAATGTAGATAAATGTAAAGTCATGCACTTGGGTAGAGGAAATAACATTTATGATTATGTACTTAATTGTAGAACACTGGGTAAAACAGACACAGAAAAAGACTTGGGTGGATGGTAAACTTCACTTTAGTGGACAGTGTCAGGCAACTGCTGCCAGGGCTAATAAAATAATGGGATGTATTAAAAGAGGTATAAGTGTTCATGAAAAAAATATAGTTCTACCTCTGTACAAGTCACTAGTGCGACCGCACTTAGAATACTGTGTACAATTCTGGTCACCGATATATAAGAAGGACATAGCTGAACTGGAGAGGGTGCAGAGAAGAGCGACCAAGATTATTAGAGGAATGGGTGGGCTGCAATACCAAGACAGGTTATTAAACTTGGGGTTATTTAGTTTGGAAAAACGAAGGCTTAGGGGGGATCTAATCACAATGTATAAATATATGATTGGACAGTACAGAGACTTTTCCAAAGATCTTTTTACACCTAGGCCTGCGACTGGAACATGGGGGCATCCGCTACGTCTTGAGGAAAGAAGGTTTAATCATAATCACAGACGAGGATTCTTTACTGTACGAGCAGTGAGACTATGGAACTCTCTGCCGCATGATGTTGTAATGAGTGATTCACTACTAACATTTAAGCAGAGCCTGGATGCCTTTCTTGAAAAATTTAATATTACCAGTTATGTATATTAGATTTTATGACAGGGTATTGATCCAGGGAACTAGTCTGATTGCCGGATGTGGAGTCAGGAAGGAAATTTTTTCCCCATTGGAACTTGTTTGCCACATTGGGGTTTTTTTTGCCTTCCTCTGGATCAACATGTTAGGCTACGGGTTGAACTAGATGGACTTAGAGTCTCCCTTCAACCTTAAAAACTATGATACTATGATACTATGATACTATGATGCCGAGCGCGACAGTCCCCGCCCCCGTCGCAGCTGCGATAGCTTGTAATAGCTGCCGTAGCGAACATTATCGCTACGGCAGCTTCACATGCACTTACCTGCCCTGCGATGTCGCTCTGGCCGGCGAATCACACGGCAGCCGGCCAATAGAAGCAGAGGGGCGGAGATGAGCGGGACGCAAACATCCCGCCCACCTACTTCCTTCCTCATTGCAGCTGGGACGCAGGTAAGGAGATATTCCTTGCTCCTGCGGCTTCATACACAGCAATGTCTGCTGCCGCAGGAATGAGGAACAACATTGTACCTGTCGCTGCAGCGACATTATGGAAATGCCCGACACTACACCGATCATAAAATCTCGACATTTTGCGCTTGTTAATCATATTAAAAAGGATTTGCATACTCCGATGTCGACAATGACGCCGGATGTGCGTCACTTTCGATTTGACCCCATCGACATCGCAGCTGCGATGTCGTAGTGTGCAAAGTACCCCTTAGTGCTACATGAAAGGCACCAAAGGGTGCCAAATTACAAAATGCAGGAGAGTGGGACATTATGTGTCTTTCTGCCATTTTAATGAAAGAAAAGACTGATATGAAGTGTACAAGCACAGGAAAATCACCAGAGCACTCTACGCTGTGAAAAACAGTAGAAAATAGCACTGGAGTAAACATGTTACCGCCTCATGTAGGTTGAAACTATTGATCCTGGGTAAATTTATGTATTTTCCTTCCTTCAATTTTTTTGCAGTACACAAAAAAAACGGAAGGCACACGGATGACAAACGGATAACATACAGACCGTATACGAAACGGAAACGGATGCCACACAGATGCACCCGTGAAAAAACGGACCGTTTCTTGCGGACCGCAAAAACGAATCGGTCGTGTGAATGTAGCCTTATTCTGATCTGCAGTTTATAAACAGCAGGCAGAAATAGGTGAATAGCGCCCCCCAGCGTCAGAAAATCTCCGGGATTTCAGGGGGTAGCTGAGACCCTGGAGATCATGATTCAGGCCGGTTTTTCCGGTTCCCGCTCACGTGTTCACAGGTATACACCGTATACCGATGATCACGTTACAGTAATTGACAGCGCCGGTAAAATATTATTTATCTCCCATCTGGCATGAACAAACATGTCATGTGGAAGATAAATCTCCTCCCCGGTCCCCTCCGGTCCCCCGGTGTCGCCAAAGTGCCCCCTTTACCCCCTCCCGGAAATCCAAGATGGCCATGAGCACAGCAGCGCGCCGGCCGCATTCACCCTACTCCTCTGATTTCTGTCGCATGTGCCGTGACACATGCAACAGAAAACCCCTCCCCAGGCCCTGCCAGGTCACCCCACCGGTGTTCCACGGTACCTGTGCAGCGTTGATCCTCCGCGTCCCCCTCCTTCACAATAGATGCTGCCGCATGCACAGAGCGGCTGTCAGCTCAGGTTCCTGTGTTCAGACACAGTGAAGTGGTGGTAACCATGCATCTGTAAGCTTCTGCAATGCCCTGCTCATGAGGTAAGGAACATAGTTGATCAGGAGAGCTATACTACATTTCCAAATGGAGGTATTTGATTTTATAGTTGCCCTGCTGAACAACTACCAAACATGAGAGTCCATTATACGCCACAAGAAAACATGTCTAAATAGAGAGCTCTGTTGTTTAGTATTCATTCAGCTGGATAACTGGACTTAAAGGGGTATTCCATCTCCAAGATCCTATCCCCAATATATAGTAGGTGGAATAGCAATAATATCAGCAAATACCAATATTTGGAAATGTAGAATAGTTCTCCTGATTAGGCATGCCCTTACCTCATAAGTAGGGCATTGCAGCTTTCGTAGCAACCATTGTGACATGGACTCTGCCCGGGGAGAGTGAGTGCAGATTCATTGCACCCACACTCCTCACATGGAGGGTCTGCACTCCTAGAAAATGGGGGATACGTTCCCTGAGCATGTCCCCCCCATTTTCCAGACAGTCCAGAGTCATCGTGGGACCCCCTTATTTTTTTTCCCTTACAATAAATTGGTGAAAGAGGGAATGTTTTGGGTAGTGTTTTTTCAAGTACATTTTTTGTTGTCTAATTTTTTTGTTAGTACTGACAGTTTGGGATGTCGGGTATCTGATAGACGAAATGACATCACAAACTGCTGGGCTTGATGTCAGGTGACCTTACAGCTAGTATCAACCCCATTTATTACCCCGTTTGCCACCGCACCATGGCACGGGATGAGCTGGGGTGAAGCGTCAGGATTGGCGCTTCTAGTGGATGTGTGACGCCCTGGACTAGTCAGGTCGTCTTAGGTAGTCACACACAACACCACACCCCTCCTCCCAGTTAGGTGACATTAGTCAAACTAAAAGCCTTGTCACCACCCTCCAGGTTTGATGTCCACACCAGGGGGGCGGAGCCAGGTGGTTGACTCCACCCACCGAGGAGTTCACAGGCCTGGAGGCGGGAAAACACACAGCCTAGTTCAAGTACAAGTGTAGAGCAGTCAAGTTCACGGGCAGTTCTGTGTTCAGGCCCAGTCACCATTGGCAAGGAAGCAGACGGTGGTGACCGCCTGCAGGAGCTGGGATTACAGCCTGTGGAACCGTAGGGACCGGGGTCGGGCGGTGGCCCGCCGGTACCAAACCGGGAAAACGATTGGAAACCGGAGCACCAGGAGGGGTACTCAGACCCAGTACAAAGCCCTGAACCAACAGGGCCGAGTCGAATCAACTGATTGCGGACTGGACTTAAGGACCTATCCCACACAAGCCCCGTTAGAAGACAACAGCACAACCATACAGGGTAAAGCCACCGCCAAGGCATAGAGACCCAAAGGGCCAGCGTCTGCGGGCAAACGGGCTGCTTCGGCATATACAAGTTGGGGAGCGGACTACTGGTGTCTAGGCATAGGAGTCAAAACATTTACACACAGAGGTGCAGGAGAAAGGCGGAAACGACCAACTTATTCTGGGAGAAGCTGCAGCCGGCTGCGGGCCCCATTCATCACTCCGTTTGGTTTACTAGAGACTCCGGTGTCTTGTGTCATAGTGAGCACACCAGTTCCTTCGGGCCGCGCACTGCACCGCACCGCAACACTTCACCCTGCACCCCGGCCCTCGCCATCTAGGCCCCGGTACCAACACCCCCTACCCACGGAGGGGTCAACACCTAGCTGTGCCATTACAGCGCTCACGGGAGCCCCCCATAACTTCACCGCAGCGGTGGTGTCTACATCCACCACAACCCGTGGGTGGCGTCACAAACTTACATCCCAAACCAAACCACCGCAGCCCCGGCCGTGGAAGTCATCACCCAAGTCCCCGCGTGTAGTGCTAACCCCCTTGCAGAGCGACGTGACCCCCGGGTCCGTGAGAGGCTCGAGCCACCTTCCGCAGTACGAGCACGGATCCGAGCGGCTCGGCGGTCACAGCCGAGCCCGCGGGGCTGTGCTGATGCGCCACTTCTGGGGTGCCTGCGGCCTGCTATTTTTAGGCTGTGAAGGGCCAATAACTATGGTCCTTCCCACCCTGAGAATACCAGACCACAGCTATCCGCTTTACCTTGGCTGTTGATCCAATTTGGGGGGGACCCTACTTTTTATTGTAATTATTAATATTTATAAAATAATTATAAAAAAAGAGCCTGGGGTGATCTCCCCATTGGATCAACAACCACGGTAAAGCTGCCAGCTGTGGTTTTCAGGCTACAGCCGTCTGCTTTACCCTAGCTGGCTATCAAAAACGGGGGGACCCCATGTCATTATTTCTTTTAACTATTTTTTTAAATAAAAAAAAATTATTGGCTTCCCTGTATTTTGATTGCCAGCCAAGGTAATGCCAGGCAGATGGGGGTGGCAACCCGTAGCTGTCTGCTTTATCTGCGCTGAGAATCAAAAATACCGCGGAGTGCTACGTCATTTGTTTTTAAAGATTTATTTTTACAGCACTGTGATGTCAGGCAATCAAAATACAGGAAAGCCCCTTTTTTTAGTTATTTAAGTAAATAATTAAAAAAATATATGGGCTCCCGCTGCATTTTTTGTATTGCTAGCTAAGGGTAATCCAAGCAGCTACTTGCTGCTAACCCCCACTGCTTGGTGTTACCTTCACTGGCAATGGAAAATCCAGGGAAGCATTTTTTCTTTTCTTTTGACAAAAAACTGCAAAAAATATTACGTGAGCTTCGCCATGTTTTTGTATGCTAGCCAGGTACAGCAAGCAGATACGGCTGCCCCCAACCCCCAGCTGCCTATTTCTACCCGGCTGGGAACTACAAATATAGTGAAGCCCTTTTTTTAATTATTTGATGAATTTCATGAAATAATTAAAAAAAAACCTGACGTGGGCTTTGCCCCATTTTTGTATCCAGCCAGGTACAACTAGGCAGCTGGGGATTGGAATCCGCAGCACAGGTTAGCCCGAGCTTTCTGGGCACCCCTGCTGCGAATTGCAGTCCGCAGCCGCCCAAGAAAATGGCGCTTTCATTGAAGCGCCATCATCTGCCGCTGTATCCAACTCTTCCAGCTGCCCTGATGCCGGTGGCTCGCTGGGTAATAATGAGTTAATACTAGCTTTGTTTTACTAGCTAGTGTTAAGTCAGAGATTCTTAAGGTCAAGCAAGTTTGAGCCAGCCATTAAGAATCTCCAATAAGGGGTTAAAAGAAAGACACCACACAGAGAAAAAATACTTAATAGAAATAAATACACAGACACTGTTAGAGACTCCATGTTTATTACTCCCTCTTATCCCTCCATGATCCCACAATCATGGTATTCTGTCTTCTTTCTCCTTCAACCCATGCAGCTCTGCTACATCAGCAGCACTGCATGGGAGAAAGACGCTGCTGTTTCCCATGCAGAATTCACTCCGTGAGTGATCAGTGCTGCTGGCTGTAAGCGGTGATGTCACCCCTCAAAGGCGCGTTGCTATAGCAACGGTCCTCCAATCACGTGATTCCGGTGCCGCTGTGGCTGTAAGCGGTGATGTCACCACTGACAGGCGCGTTGCTATAGCAACGGTGATCTCTGTTATTAACCGCTTGTGTCAGCCGGTGAATAACGGAACGGGGAAGCAGAAAGGGGAGTCGACCGTGTGCCAGAGCATGTCACTGGTACACGGAGATACACAAACGATCACCGCGTACTGGAGAGATGCACTGACAGGTCCTAGCGTGACATCAAAGCCATGTGACCAGTCTGTAGCCAATGAGATAATAGACACCTGACTGGTCACATGCTATTTTGAAGTCACGATAGGTCCTATCCTCAGTGCTGGTTACCGGGAGGATGCAGCGATCATTGGAAGGAATAGTGGCAAGAGACAGAGTGCAGGACAGATCGCGGGGACCGGTAAGTGTTATGGCAATGTTTATTAACTGTATATGTACATTTATAATGTGTTTTTATGTGTTTCTGTTTGCCTCCCATTGTTTTCAATGGGGTTTAAGAGGTTCGTCGAACGGCTCGCCGAACCGAACTCGAACGCGGCCTCCGTTCGATGAACCGAGTCGAACTCGAGCCACTAGAGGTTCGCTCATCTCTACTCACAAGTCCAAACAACAAGCACATTTCTAGACTGATTGCCTTGAAAATGTTGTATTTTCGGCTCTTAGACATTGAATCCTTCTGTAACCACCTGACAGTGGCCTTCCCTTAGTACTCGGTCCCTAGGTGCCACATCTTCTCCCAGTGTGCCCAAATTAAAACAGCATGATTCTCATTACATCACCCTTACCCTGACCAATGCAGTTACTGGAAAGGTCTACTTAACAACAGTTAAATGTAAAAGTGCTTATTGCCAGGGATGCTACATTTAATTGGGTGAACTGGATGAACCTTGTGGAGGCCAGGACCAAGTTAGACTCTGCGATGGCATATGTGCAGCTAATGCCAAAGATTGTGTGCTTTACTTTCATCAGAATTTCCTCCAACTCCTACATTAGTTCCTGCACCCACAGCTTCTCCTCATCATCATCTTGTCATTTTTGAGCACATTGGCCATATCAGTAACAGCACTGCCTCTGAGAAGTGGCAATAGGTTCTTCTGAAACTGATTTCTTTAAGTGACAAACAGCACACTACCCTAAAGTTGTGGGAAGAAAAATGTATAACATAAAAGACAGATTTGTGGCTCTTGCCACTGAAACTACAACTAGGCATTGTTGTGTGTGATAATGGCCATAACCTGGATGTGGCTCTGAAGCTTAGCAAGCTCATACATTTCAAATGCCTGGTCCACGTCATCAAGCTAATGGTTCAGAGGTTTCTAAATACCGAAATTTTCCTGAGCTACTTGTGAAAGTACTTCTAATGTGTGCCCACTTCCGTATGTCAGCTACAGCTTCCACCAGTCTGGCAGTGCTAGATCTGCACTTGCAAGAGCCAGCTCACCGGCTAGTGTGTAATTTGACTATGTACTGGATCTCCATATTACACTTGTTGGCAAGTCTTTGTAAGCAGCAAAGGGCAGTAGTTGAATACCAGCTACAATATTCTCATTGGTATTCCGACTAGTCTGCATGGGTGTCTGACATCTGTGAGGTTCTAAAAAACTTTGAGGAATGAACCAAGATGGTGAGTAACGATGATGCCATCCTCCGCATAACCATCCTGATTCTGTGTCTATTCAAATGCTCACTGCTCACAATTAAAAACAAAACTTTGCATGTACAACAGGTGGAGATGAAGGTAGAAAGTACTTATAACAATATTATCCAACACAGGTTAATCTCATTTTCTCAGCTCGGATTGGATGATAAGGAGCAGGAGTCTGAGAAGATTGAGGAACAAAAGATGAATGCCTGTGCCACAGATGATACTAGTCACACCAGCTTCATCTCGTCTGTTAACCATAGATAGGCTGAAGAATAGGAGGACAGGGAGAAGGAGGAAGACATAGAAAGTTGTCCTCCCTGTGGGGACAGGGAAGTTTTGCCTGTTTGGAGTCTGGAAGACATGGCTGATTTTTTGTAGGACTGCCTTTCTCATGACCCTCGCATTATAGGCATTTTGGCCAAAACTGATTACTGGTTGTTGACCCTTCTCGACCTACGCTGCAAGAAGAAATTTCCATCTCTCCTTCCTGCAGAAAGGAGAGCTAGTAATATGGTGCAATACCAGGAGCCATTGATGAAGCCATATTCTATGGTGTAATGCGTAGGGTAGGTGCTTTCTCCCCCACCATTCTCTGAGGCCACAGCTTGGTTACAGCTCGAGGTCTCACATCTGTACAGTGCCTACAAGTAGTATTCAACCCCCTGCAGATTTAGCAAGTTTATACATTCGCAATTAACTTGGCATTGTGACATTTGGACTGTCGATCAGCCTGGAAGTGTGAAATGCACTGCAGCAAAAAAGAATGTTATTTCTTTTTCTATTTTTTTTTAAATTGTGAAAAGTTTATTCAGAGGGTCATTTATTATTCAACCCCTCAAACCACCAGAATTCTGTTTGGTTCCCCTAAAGTATTAAGAAGTATTTCAGGCACAAAGAACAATGAGCTTCACATGTTTGGATTAATTATCTCTTTTTCCAGCCTTTTCTGACTAATTAAGACCCTCCCCAAACTTGTTAACAGCACTCATACTTGGTCAACATGGGAAAGACAAAAGGAGCATTCCAAGGCCATCAGAGACAAGATCGTGGCGGGTCACAAAACCCTTTCCAAGGAGTTGGGCCTACCTGTCTCCACTGTTGGGAGCATCATCCGGAAGTGGAAGGCTTATGGAACTACTGTTAGCCTTCCACGGCCTGGACAGCCTTTGAAAGTTTCCACCCGTGCCGAGGCCAGGCTTGTCCAATGAGTCAAGGCTAACCCAATGACAACAAGGAAGGAGCTCCGGGAAGATCTCATGGCAGTGGGGACATTGGTTTAAGTCAATACCATAAGTAACGTACTCCACCGCAATGGTCTCCGTTCCAGACGAGCCCGTAAGGTACCTTTACTTTCAAAGCGTCATGTCAAGGCTCGTCTACAGTTTGCTCATGATCACTTGGAGGACTCTGAAACAGACTGGTTCAAGGTTCTCTGGTCTGATGAGACCAAGATCGAGATCTTTGGTGCCAACCACACACGTGACGTTTGGAGACTGGATGGCACTGCATACGACCCCAAGAATACCATCCCTACAGTCAAGCATGGTGGTGGCAGCATCATGCTGTGGGGCTGTTTCTCAGCCAAGGGGCCTGGCCATCTGGTCCGCATCCATGGGAAGATGGATAGCACGGCCTACCTGGAGATTTTGGCCAAGAACCTCCGCTCCTCGATCAAGGATCTTAAGATGGGTCATCATTTCATCTTCCAACAAGACAACGACCCAAAGCACATAGCCAAAAAACCAAGGCCTGGTTCAAGAGGGAAAAAATCAAGGTGTTGCAGTGGCCTAGTCAGTCTCCTGACCTTTAACCCAATAGAAAACTTGTGGAAGGAGCTTAAGATTAAAGTCCACATGAGACACCCAAAGAACCTAGATAACTTGGAGAAGATCTGCATGGAGGAGTGGGCCAAGATAACTCCAGAGACCTGTGTCGGCCTGATCAGGTCTTATAAAAGATGATTATTAGCTGTAATTGCAAACAAGGGTTATTCCACAAAATATTAAACCTAGGGGTTGAATAATAATTGACCCACACTTTATGTTGAAAATTTATTAAAATTTAACTGAGCAACATAACTTGTTGGTTTGTAAGATTTATGCATCTGTTAATAAATCCTGCTCTTGTTTGAAATTTGCAGGCTCTAACTTATTTGCATCTTATCAAACCTGCTAAATCTGCAGGGGGTTGAATACTACTTGTAGGCACTGTATATACATCAATTTTTTCACTGTTATATGTTTGCCTGTATACAGTACTTGGTACTATATTTCTATATATCGGGCTTTTGTGCCTTAAATATACAGCT
This sequence comes from Anomaloglossus baeobatrachus, assembly GCF_048569485.1. Lineage (NCBI taxonomy): Eukaryota > Metazoa > Chordata > Amphibia > Anura > Aromobatidae > Anomaloglossus > Anomaloglossus baeobatrachus. Next base: position 238,342,561 of record NC_134353.1, read on the forward strand.
TCCCTTTTTTGCCCAAAATTTTAGAGGGTCATTAGGTGGTCCTCGCTTAAAATTTTAAGAGGGTAAACAGGTAACCCTAGCTAAATGTGTTTGCAAGGCCATCATGCGACCCTTACTTTTAATTTTTCAGGGGTGTATATGATGCCATCCTTCATAATTTTTTCAGGATGTTTATGAGGATTACTTTTCAAATTCTTTAACATATATGTAAGGCTGGTTTCACACTACGTTTATTTAACATCCGTCCATAACGTTTTTTTAGCGGAATAAACGGATCCAGTGCAAATGCGTTTTCACTTCAATGCATTTGCAATGGACTCGCGTTAACATGCGTTCACCTGCGTTTGCGTGCGTTATAGTGAGGATCCAGCGAGTTGCAGTTTTTTAACATCTTTCAAAAACGCTACTTGTAGCGTTTTTGAGCTGCGTCCAAATACTGCATGTCACCGGATCCTGACTAAACAGCACGCAAACGCAGGTGAACGCTGGCGTGCTGATAGACAGGATCCTGCTTGCTCTACTGAGCATGCCCAGAACCAGTCTCGCGTGATCTGTCTCTCTCTCCTCCTCCCTCCCTCACCCTCTCTCTCTATCTCTGTCTTTCCCCCTTCCTCCCCTCACTCTCTCTCCCACCTATGAGCTGCGGACACTCGTAACCAAGGTAAATATCAGGTAAACACTTCTCTTAGTTACCCGATGTTTACGTTGGTTACGTGTGCAGACAGCCCTGCTCCTAGCAGCTGCAGACACTCGTAACCAAGATAAATATCGGGTATCCAAGCCCGATGTTTACCTTGGTTACCAGCGTCTGCAGCTGTCAGAAGCCGGCTCCCAGTTTTGTTCCCCTCACTCCCGATCACATGACTCCAATGCCCGCCCCTTAACATCCAGTGACAGGATCCTGCAAAATAACAGATGCGTTTGCATGCGTTTTTTGCTGTAAAAGCAGGATCCGCTTTTGCAGCAAAAAAACGTTCCTGACGCATGTTAAATAAACGTAGTGTGAAACCAGCCTAAGATGTATACCTCCTGGGTAAATGTTTGTAAACCCTTGCACTTACTGCACAGGCTTTATGAAAAATGGGAAAATGTGTTTTCTGAATCAATTCTCTACATGCCTTCCCAGGTATATTGCAGTATATCATTTTTTTGTTTCCCTTACAGTTAGGGCTTTTTGAATCTAGGAGTCCCAGTACGTAACAATTTTAACAGAATGTACATAAGGCTCACCTTTATATCTAATAAACCATCTATCAGGGTCGCTCCTCCTAATTTTTGGCAATTCTTGCATTGTCCGCATAGGCATCGTGAAATTTAGAGTTCCTCCTTCCCTGAAGGACCATGCAGCACTGCAGAAGACACAGCTTTCAAGACAGAGAAAGGTGTTGTGTCTCCTGCAGCGCTGCTAGGTCCTTCAGGAGAGGGAAGTGGAGCTTTGTGCAGCTCCTGGTGTGTGCACTCTTCTCACCAAGCTGATTTGTCTCCCATCTCCTCAGGCCATCCAGTCTGCGAGTCTGCAGACTATTAATGAGAAATCTGAGCTGACAGCCACCAGCAGGAGCCTGGATGAGCTGAATACTGGAGCACAAAAAGCACAGCAGAATACATAAGGTCTGTAACATAAAGGTGAGCAGATCTGGTCCTATAATCCAAGACAAATGCACTAATGAATTGCTGCTATGGGAGGGAGTGTCACAGCTGAATGATTAGATTCACTTGTAAAAAATGGAGTAATACTGGAGGTCTGACTGCACCAATGATTGACTCCACACAGAGGGATGGGCTCGATTATGGGCGGGGGAAGTGTTGAATATTCATTAGGCATTTACAAAAATTTGACTAGCCAGCATGATACTATACATTTTTAAGTGTTTTAAGCGAGACAATGGGAGAAGGTACAGGAATAAAAGTTGCATATCCAGAAAGGGCTGCCCAAGACTTATTTCAGGATAGTATTAGCATGGTTCACAAAATTACCTGACAAATTCCCTTTAAGGCTGATGCCAATGATTAAATTCATATTCCTATTTGTCAGCCTGCCCGACCATTGATTGTCGTTGACACCATTTTGCTACCACCAGTGCTAATGGACCTCACTCTGCTAGGCATCAACTCACACTCCATCATGTCATCTGTGTTGTAATACTGCTGTTGTCGGGTGTGCTGTTGGTGGCCTTAATTTGCCAAGCATCTCCTGGCATTTAACTGTCCACAGTGATGTGCTTCTGCAGCAGCCACTACACAGCCACACTCCAGCTGCTCCCAATTGAATTTTAGAGCTCTTATGTCTACTATTAGTGCTGGGGCTACTATTGCTGGCCTCAAACTTCCAAGAGTCTCCTTGCCTACAATGTTTTAGTTGTTTACTGTGTTGATCCTGCACATTTAATGCACAGCCATGCCAATCACGCATTTTACGGCTGCCTAATATGCTTCACGGTGGTTGACTGTACTGTTACTTTTGGAGCTTCTGTTGCTGACCATAAACTGCCACTTTTAATTTTGCTTGCCTCATTTTAGCTAATCCGTTTGGCTCCTGCTTCAGCCACATACCTTGCTACCCACTAAATTAAATTGTGCTTGACTATACTCCTGCTATGGGTGTCACACACTTCATTGCTGTCCACGGCGTTTAAAAGTACTGCTTAAAAGTACTGCTGCCAAGCCTAATATTACTGGGCCTGGAATGCCAAGACTCCCCTTGTCTGTCCCTTCTAAACTCTCTACCATGCTCATCCTGCTGCAGCCACTGCACAGTCTTACCATCCACACATCTGGTTGTCCAATGTGTTTACTATTGCTTGAATATACTACTGGGATATGTACTATCATATGTACTATCATGTTTTTGTACCCTCAAGAAACAACTCTGAAAATAGGGCTAATTTTTTTAAACATTAATGACAACAAAATAAATGTTAAATACAGTCGTCGAGATTTCATTGTGTTACATATATTCCTTAGATTATTATGTGCTTTATAGTGCTTGCGAATAGCGGTGAATCAATTCACTGAGAATCATTCTGTAAGATGGATATATGTATGACATTTGCAGGTTATGTTTTTTTCTTATGTTTAAATATATTCTTAAAAAAACATGATTTAACCCTTTCAGCCCCAAGACTATTTTGACCCTCAAGACCAGGACATTTTTTGCAATTTTGACCAGTGTCACTTTATGAGGTTATAACTCTGGAACGCTTCAACGGATCCCAGTGATTCTGAGATTGTTTTTTCGTGACATATTGGGATTCATGTTAGTGGTAAATTTAGGCCGATATTTTTTGCATTTCTTTGTGAAAAAAACGGAAATTTCGCGAAAATTTTGAAAATTTTGTAATTTTCAAACTTTTCATTTTTATGCTCTAAAACTAACGAGACATAGGACACACAATAATAAATAACATTTCCCACATGTCTACTTTACATCAGAACAATTTTGGGGAAAAAAAAAATTTAAGGAAGTTATAGGGGTTCAAATTTTATGAGCAATTTCTCATTTTTAGAAACAAAATTTACAAAGCCACTTTTTCTAGGGAACACATCACATTTGAAGCGATTTTGAAAGGTCTATGTGACACAAAACACCTAAAAGTGACACCATTCAAAAAACAGCACCCCTCAGGCTACTCAAAACCACATTCAAGAAGGTTATTAACTCTTCAGGTGCTTCACAGTAACTAAAGCAATGTGGATGGAAAAAATGAACATTTTACTTTTTGCAACAAAAATGTTAATTTAGCCTTAAATATTGCATATTCACAAGGGTAGCAGGATTAAATGAGCCCACAAAATTTGTTGGGCAATTTCTTCTGAGCTTGCAGATACCTTATATGTGGTGAAAAAACACTGTTTGGGCGCACGGCAGGACTCGGAAGGGAAGGAGCGTCTTTTGACTTTTTGAACAGAAAATTAGCTGGAATCGTTAGCCGCACAATGTTGCATTTGGAGAGCACCTGAGGTGCCGAAACAGTGGAGCTCCCCCACATGTGACCCCATTTTGGAAACTAGACCCCCCATGGAATTTATCTAGATGTTTATTGAGCACTTTGAACCTCTGGGGGCTTCACAAAAGTAAATAAAGTTGAGCCGTGAAAATAAAAAAAAAATATTTTACCACATAATTGTTACTTCAACCAGGTAGCTTTTTTTTCCACAAGGGTATCAGGAACAATTGCACCATAAAATGTATGGTGCAATTTCTCCTGAGTACACAGATACCTCATATGAGGTGGAAATCAAATGTTTGGGTGCACAGCAGGGCTCGGAATGTAAGGAGCGTCATTTGACTTTTCAAATGCAAAATTGTATGGGATAATTAGCGTATTCCATGTTGTGTTTGGAGACCCCCTGAGTTGCCAAAACAGTGGAGCTCCCCCACATGTGACCCTATTTTGGAAACTAGACCCCTCATGGAATTTATCTAGATGTTTATTGAGCACTTTGAACCTCTGGGGGCTTCACAAAAGTTAATAAAGCTGAGCCATGAAAATAAAAAAAATAATTTTACCACAAAATTGTTACTTCAACCAGGTAGCTTTTTTTTCACAAGGGTATCAGGAAAAATTGCATCATAAAATGTATGGTGCAATTTCTCCTGAGTACACAGATACCTCATATGAGGTGGAAATCAAATGTTTGGGTGCACAGCAGGGCTCGGAATGTAAGGAGCGTCATTTGACTTTTCAAATGCAAAATTGTATGGGATAATTAGCGTATTCCATGTTGTGTTTGGAGACCCCCTGAGTTGCCAAAACAGTGGAGCTCCCCCACATGTGACCCTATTTTGGAAACTAGACCCCTCATGGAATTTATCTAGATGTTTATTGAGCACTTTGAACCTCTGGGGGCTTCACAAAAGTTAATAAAGTTGAGCCATGAAAATAAAAAAAAATAATTTTACCACAAAATTGTTACTTCAACCAGGTAGCTTTTTTTTTCACAAGGGTATCAGGAAAAATTGCATCATAAAATGTATGGTGCAATTTCTCCTGAGTACACAGATACCTTATATGTGGTGGAAATCAAATGTTTGGGCGCATGGCGGGGCTCAGAATGCAAGGAGCGTGATTTGACTTTTCAAACGCAAAATTGTCTGGGATAATTAGCGTATTCCATATTGTGTTTGGAGAGCCCCTGAGGTGCCGAAACATGTGACCCCATTTTGGAAACTAGACCCCCATGGCATAGAAAAAAAATCAGGGCGCACGCACGGATGTTCTGCAAAAAGGGGGTTACAAGGTGGGTTGTAAAAAAGAAGTCCCGTCCAAAGTCGAGTACAACTGCAGTATGATTGCTGATCAGGTACCTAATTGTTCAAGTTTTGTCTTTTTTTTTTATTTGGGATGCACAAAAAAAAGCAAAAACTAGAGCAACAATTACATACATGATCAGCCAATCACGTATCTGATCAGCACTTGGCGGCAAGCAGGTGGAGGAGGAGGGGGGGAGTGGGAGATGTGATTGGGGATAGTTAGAAAAGAGCCACGAACAATACTTACAGGATGGATAAGAACAGCGGCAGATGGGGGGCAGCAGATGGGGGGGCAGTGGTATATAAAGGGAGCATCTGTAAATGTGAGACGGCGGCGGCTGGGATAGGGTGGGGCGGATGGGTGAGGGCGCAGTGGATGCAGGAGCGGTGGAGGATGGGGGAAGGGGGGGATTGGGGGATGGGGGGGAAGGGTAGTGGGAGGTGAGATTGGGGATAGCTACCTTACAGGATGGATCAAGGCAGCAGGATTCCAGAAGATGAAGGAGGCAGCAGATCGGGGAGGGTTAGAGGTTCGAGAGGGAGCGCAGATCACGGTGGTGACAGGTGAGCAGAGAGCGGGCAGCAGATCACGGGGTTGAAAGGTGAGGGAGCACAGATCATGGGGGAGACAGGTGAGCAGAGCACAGATCACGGGGGTGAGAGGTGGGGGAAGAGCGGACAGCAGATCATGGGGGTTACAGGTGAGGGAGCACAGATCACAAGGGTGACAGGTGAGGGAGCACAGATCACGGGGGTGACAGGTGAGGGAGCACAGATCACGGGCGTGACAGGTGAGGGAGCACAGATCACAGGGTGACAGGTGAGGGAGTGAACATCACGGGGGTGACAGGGGAGGGAGCGCACATCACAGGGGTGACAGAGGAGGGAGCGCACATCACGGGGTGAAAGGGGAGGGAGCACACATCACGGGGGTGACAGGGGAGGGAGTACACATCACGGGGGTGACAGGGGAGGGGGCGGGTAGCCGATCACGGGGGTGAGAGGTGGGGGGGAGCGGGCAGCACATAACGGAGGAGACGGGGCGCACAGCACATAATGGAAGAGAGGGGACGTGCAGCACATAACGGAGGAGAGGGGACGTGCAGCACATAACGGAGGAGATGGGGCGTACAGCACATAATGGAGGAGAGAGGGCGGGCAGATGATGACAAAGGGGAGGGGCCGGGCAGCACATAACGGAGGAGAGGGGGCGGGCAGCACATAATGGAGGAGAGGGGGTGGGCAGACGATCACGAGGGGGAGGGCCCGGGCAGAACATAACGGAGGAGAGGGGGCATGCAGCACATAACGGAGGAGAGGGGCCGGGAAGCACATAAGGGAGGAGAGGGGGCGGGCAGCACATAACGGAGGAGGGAGGAGGGGGGCGGGCAGACGATCATGAGGGGGAGGGGCCGGGCAGCACATAACGGAGGAGAGGGGCGCGCAGCACATAACGGAGGAGAGGGGGCGCACAGCACATAACGGAGGAGAGGGGACACGCAGCACATAACGGAGGAGAGGGGGCGCACAGCACATAATGGAGGAGAGAGGGCGGGCAGATGATCACGAAGGGGAGGGGCCGGGCAGCACATAACGGAGGAGAGGGGGCGGGCAGCACATAACGGAGGAGAGGGGGTGGGCAGACGATCACGAGGGGGAGGGGCCGGGCAGAACATAATGGAGGAGAGGGGGCACGCAGCACATAACGGAGGAGAGGGGCCGGGCAGCACATAAGGGAGGAGAGGGGGCGGGCAGCACATAACAGAAGAGGGGGGGCGGGCAGACAATCATGAGGGTTAGGGGCCGGGCAGAACATAACGGAGGAGAGGGGGTGCGCAGCACATAACGGAGGAGAGGGGGCGGGCAGCCAATCACGAGGGGGAGGGGCCGGGCAGGAAATATCAAAGGAGAGGGGGCGCGCAGCCGATCACGAGGGGGAGGGGCCGGGCAGCAAATCATGGAGAGCGGTGGCACTGTGGCAGATGGAGGAGGGCAGCGGCGGCGAATGGGTAGGCTTTTTGCTGGTTTCATACAGTGCAATGGCAGCGCGGCAACTTCCGGGTCCCATGCTCCCATCACATAACAGCATGGGACCGGAGCTTGTCGCCCTGCTATTGCACTGTATACACTCACTGTGTGTGCTGGTGTGCTGCAGAACCGACAAGTGAAGGTGACAGGGGTGGTCACCGGCAACAGGTCCATGGTGATTGGAGAGATCGGCCACAAGGCCGATCTCTCCAATCAGAGCTGCTAGAACTGGGGGAGGGTGATCCAGTGAGGTCACCCAGCTCCAGCCAATGGCCAGTGCTACAGCTGCACTGGTCAGGCCTGGATTTAAATGTTTCAGCCATTTTACATGGCTGGAACATTACAGTGGCTGTGATTGGTTGAGCGGCGTTCGTCAGCCAATCACAGCCTCCATAGGTCCGGAAAGGAGGCACCACCCCTCCTGAGGTCAGGTACAGGTCCCCTCCTTCCCGAACCTGCGGTTTGTGTTACCCGATCGCAGTCACTGGGGGCTCCGGTGCCGCGATTCCGCCATGACGGAAAGATCCGTCCTTGGTCTTTAAGGAACAGGGCACCATGACGGATCTTTCCGTCCATGGTCGTGAAGGGGTTAAACAAATGGTTGTTTCCTATACTATATGTTTAATGTTTTGATCACATTTTACTTCCTATATAATTTACCCCTGCCTCAGTAGGCAATCAAGCTTATGATGTCAGTGTATTAGCTGTAGATAACTTGTCACTCTGTAGCAGTACTAAATACAGAAAATAATTCTATGCATTTACAAAGGAAGCCATCAAGTTGTATTGTTGTATTGGGCCCTTGGCCATAAAAGTCACCATGGGCCCCAATTTGGTAAAAATTCTTTGTTACTATTTTACCATATAGCTATAAATTTGCCTTTTATTTACACTTTTGAAAAACACAAATTAACTGTAAGAATTGATGTAAAGCTGGAATCACACTTGCGAGTGATTCGCATGAGTCTTGCATCGGCATCACCCGGCACGTCAGCACACTCTCCTGACAGGAGTGGGTCGGCTGCATGCCAGGTGATGCCAATGCAAGACTCGTGTGAGTCACTCACACTAAGAAGTGAAATTGTGTTATTTTCATTAAAAGGTTGTCCTCTACTGGACAACCCATTCGTAATATAGTCTATAGCACAAAGTCTGAACTGATAGATTTGACAAATCTACAGTCAATCAGTGGCAGCTGATTGGCTTCCATGTTGCATAACATCAAGAATGTCCTATGACCATTACAGACAATTAGTCGCCACTGATTGAGAAAATCAGCAAGGAGATCACTGAAGCAAAATTGGCCCAAGAGTTAGTTATTCACTTTTTTTAATTTGTGATGCAGACTTGATCCATAGTGAAGAGGTTGTCTAGTAGTGGACAATCATTTTAAGTTATTTACTAATAGCATAGATAATGGAGCTCATCCAGTCTATAATTTTGTACATCTGTCTTGCTTCACAGTTAGCTGAAGTAAGATGCGCTTCTATCAATGAATTCAAGGCATCTTTTGGCTACCTATGAATCTTTAGCCAATTGTCTCACTTTCTAAAATGCATCCTTAGGCCACGTGCACAGGTGTATTTGGTGACTTTTTTACCTCAGTATTTGTAAGCCAAATTCAGGAAAGGGTAAAAAATGTAGCAGTGGTGCTAATTTTCCTATTATACTTTTCCTCTGATTGCTCAGCTCCTGGTTTTGGCTTTGAAATACTGAGGTAAAAAACTCACCAAATATTCAATGTGTGCGCATGGATTAATTGGCTCTATATGCAGATTAGTCTTGTTAAGGCCACATGCACACAATGCATATTTGGTGAAATTTCTTACCTCAGTATTTGCAAGACAAAACCAGGAGTGGTACAATCAAAGGAAAAGTATAAGGGTACAGTCACACGAATGTAGGACTTGCACGATTATCGGATCGCATTACCCAGCGCGGCTGGCTTCTCTCTTGACAGGAGTGAGTCTTCTGCATGTATTTCTATGCAGCTGTAATGCTCCTGGCCAGAGAGTGTGCGCCATACTGGGTGATGCCGATGCGAGACTCGCCGAGTCACTCGCAAGTGTCACTCCAGCCTAATAGAAACACAAGCATCGCTTCTGCTTGGGTACACACGGTGCTTGGCCGAGTATCCCGGGTGATTGGATGTGTCATATGTGAAACATTCGACACAAACAACCAACTCCCTTCAGTGTGTGATGGGAGACGACACCTCAGTGAGAGCTGCTTCCAGTCTCAGAATGGCTTTAACTGGGGGCAATAGCAAATGCTGTGGGAACTCACCCCCCCAAGTGCCTTGTTCATGGCTGGCTGTATCTTGGTGGAGACCCAAATTGCCTAATAATTGACTTTCATTATACTCATTAATTGAATTGAGGGAGTTTGAGCATCCAAACTGCTCAACTTGAGCATAGGGTACATACAGTGCATACTTATTGCATTTGTTTATGTGTTGTTAAGTGCAATCTTCAAACAAAACGTCATGAAATTCCTTATGCCAGTAAAGTCAATGAGAATTCTGAAGTTTTGTGCACATGTTGCTTTTTCTTCTTTCAGATTTGGTGCAGAAATAAATCTGCTGCATGTCAATTATTTTAATGTATTTGCAGTATTTTCCACTCCAGAATGCATAGAAAATGCATTTAAAAAAAGTATGCAAAAAAAACACATAATAGAGTGGCAAAAATGCAGCAAAGTTGCGGCAGCAATGGGACAAAAACGCATATTCTTTCTGCTAAGAGATGCAGATTTGGTGCATTAATTTCTCTAACCAATTGCTCCCCATCCACACAAAGCCTTAGACAGGAAATGTCAGTTCATAATGAGTGATCATTAGTTAATGTGAAAACTGTAATAATTAAAGATTTCTTTTTTTATGTGATTTATAAAATTATAATATATTTTACATAAAAACAACAGGTAATTTTCTGATGATAAATTAAAATTAAAATTGTGACTTTAAAAATATTATGCTCCAACAATACTAAGAAAGCTTAAAAATCTGTGGGTGACCTGTTTTTCTAGAGTAAAACCTAGAGACTGGTGAATGGCAGACCTGGATTGTAAAAGTCTGGCTCCGTGCGGATTCAAAAGAACCCGAACACTGACCCCGGGCCCGGAGTTCTCAGGGAACTCTGGATAACAATCCAGGTAAGGCCACCCAGGAAAAAAAAAAAATCAAAGAAAAAAGGAAATAAGACTAAAGCAAGTGCTTCAGACGTACTGGTCCCTGGCTGTAACTCTGCTTTCAAGTCTCGCACTCTACTTCTGGGGTGGCTCATTATCTTCAGATATATGCACTGCTCTTCCCATCAACTGACACTACAGGCATTTCCGATTGGTTGCAATCAAACAGTGCCCCTAGACTGTGTGATAAGGTAGCAGATTGCAACCAATCAAGGGGGCTGTGTCTGCATCTAGATTGATGTAGAAATACATAAATACATAGATAAATAAATAAATAAATTGATGTAGGGTTCCTCCCATAATATGATATTCAGCACAGATAAAGTATATGGCTATAGGCTGCAGCCCCCAGCCATGCGCTTATCATGGCTGTGTATAAAAATAAGAGGAATCGCATGCATTTTTTTCTAATTATTTAAATAAAAAATTGTAAAACATGGTGTGCGGTCCCCCCAATTTTGATAAAGCTGACAGCTGGGAGCTGGTGTTCTCAGGCTAGGGAGGCCCCTTCTTTATTGGGGACCCATCAGCCTAAAAATTGTAGTCTGCAGCCGCCAAGGATTTACAGGTCCAGAACTTTACCAGCCTTATCCTGATTGCCCTGGTGCCGTGACATCCAGGGTAACAAGGGGTTAATAGCTTACAGATGCCACTAAGGCCTGGATTAGTAATGGGACACATCTATGAGACCACCCTATTACTAATCTGTAAGTGAAAAGAAATAAACATAAACACCCAAAAAATCCTTTATTTGAAATAAAATACAAAAAACCCACCTTCTTTCACCCCTTTATTAACCACCAAAACACCCAGGTCCAACATACTCCACACGACGATTCCAGCACTGCTATATCTGAAGTGACAGCATGTAGCCATGGAACATGACCATCTCCTGTGAGCTTCAGGCAGAGAATAGGCTGCAGCGATGAGCAATGACATCATTTCAGGTTACTTGCAGTAACAGCTAGAGGTTCCCATGGTTCTCCACCTATGATTATTGGTAACCTGAACTCAGGTGACATCATTGAACTGAGTGACCTTACATGAGGTTACCTGTGATCACAGATGGAGGACTGTGGGAACCTCCAGCTGTGACCACAAAGAACCTGAGTGATGTCAATGCTTATCGCTGCAGCTTATTCTCTGCCTGAAGCTCACAGCAGGCAGTCATGTTCTATGGTTGTGCACCGTCACTTCAGATGGAGCAGTGCTGGAACTGTGGTGGGACCTTGGGTGGATTGTCGAACCTGGGTGTTTTAGAGGTTTATTAAGGGGTTAAAGAGAATGTTTTTTGTATTTTATTTCAAATAAAGGATTTTTTTGGTGTTTCTGTTTATTTATTTTCACTTGCAGATTAGTAATGGAGGATCTCATAGATGCCTCCCATTACTAATCTAGGGGTTAGTGGCAGCTATGAGCTGTTATCAACTCTTTATTACCCCGATTGCCACTCCAGCAGGACAATCAGAATCAGCTTGGCAAATTTCTAGGATTGTCGCATCTAGTGGATACGACAATCCTGGGTGGCTTCAGGCTGCTATTTTTAGACTGGGGAGGCAATAACCATGGGCCTCGCCAGCCTGAGAACACCATCTCCAGGCTGTTGGTTTTATCATGGCAGAGTAGCAAAATTGTGTGGGACACACACCATTTTTTAAAATTAGTTAAAAAAAAAGCTGCATGTGGTTCCTCTTAGTTTGATACACAGCCAAGATAAGCACATGGCCATGGCTGGGGGCTGTAGCCTATAGCTGTATGCTTTATCTGTGCTGGATATAATATGGGGGGATCCTACGACATTGTTTTTATTTGTTTATTATTACAGTAAAAGTGATGCGCAAATTGCGCATCTGATTGGCTGCAGTCAGACATGCTGTCACACAGCCTATGGGTGCTGTCTGACTGCAAGCAATCACAGGTGCCGGGACTGCCAATAGGCAGGGCAAGCAGTGAATATGTATGAAGGATAATGAGCGGCCCCAGAAGTAGCTTAGAGCTGTGCTAAGACTCGGTAAGTATAACGGACCTGTTCAAATACACCTGTCCCTTCTACCACCATTTTAAAGCACCAGATTCTGGTCTCCATAGACTTACATGGGGATCGACGTCTAGCCAGATATCTAAGTATCAATTCCAGGCCCGAACCGGGTATTCTTTTTTTAACCAGGTTGGACCCGACAATCCCCTGTATCTGCGAGTCCACCCATCATTATTAGAGACATGTAAAACAAAATAATTAATAAATCACAAGTCAAAGTGCTTCAATTGTTTTGCAGAACATAAACATTAGAGACTTTATATTTTCAGTCCTTCTTTACTGTTATCAGCATGTTTTTATTTGATTTAAAAATCTAGATTTTACTTCAGCACTTGTTACATCTTGTATGGTTTACTTAAAAATCAAAATATAATTTGTACAATGACTCAGTGATAAAACAGCCATCAGACAAATGTAATCAGATTTAGGTAGTATAATGAAATCATGAATAGTTCTCTACAGGTGATAATTTTACAACTCGAGCAAAATTAATAATACTCTCAATCAACCAGCAGGAGTTTTTTTTAGATTACACAAGTAATCAGTGAGAAAATTTATTGTGATTTCATGAAGCGTGATAATGTTTGCCTAATTTATGCAAAATTAGAACTTTGTTCTCAGTGGTAAGGAACTCTAGGTCCTTATCACTGAGACATATTTAATGGCTTGACAAAACTGAAGGAATAGCTCTAAACAGTCATTAAAGAGTGATTAATTTCTCTTGCAAAATTCTACCTTTTGTGAAGCATGCAGCCATAAATGGAATAAAGCTGTTTTATCTGATTTATGATAATTACTTAGTATAATTAATTTAACTATTTCAAATGTAATTCTAGTTTTAATGGAAAATGTTCTATAAAACAGCTAATAAATGCCAAATATATATTTATGTGCCTATTTAAACATATATTTGTTTAAAGTAGGTACTGTGTGCATAATATTTCTACAAAAGAAAAACTATTTATAGAATGAATGGCATTTTTATTTCGTGAATGAAATGCAAAGAGCAATTCTAACGCTAAACTGAACGTAACAAAAAGACTATGAGAAACGATGGACAGTTGAGGTATGGATGACCAATATTGGACCAAAAGGACCATAACACAATTGGGACTAGTATACTAAACTCTATTAGGCCCTGTGCGCACGCTGCGGATTTACCGCGAATTTTGCCATGGATTTGCCGCAGAATTGCTGCAGAAAATGTGTCTAACATTGCTGCAGTCATTCCTCAGCAAATCCTATGGGTTTTCAAAAATGATGTGCGCACACTGCGTTTTTTTATAACCGCGGATTTACCCGTGGATTTTCTGCTGCAGAATTAATGAGCATGTCACTTCTTTTCCGCAGGTACCTGTGGTTTTTGCCATAGATAACGGTAAAAATGGTAAAAATCCCAACCTGCGGAAAATCCGTGGTAAATCCACGGCAAACCGCGATAAAACCGCATGTGGATTTTAGTGCGTTTTTTGTGCTTTTTTTTTACCGCGGGTGTGGGATTCTTTAAGATGGTCTGAATTTTTCTTAAGAAAATGGCACTTTCTAGTGCGCACATAGCTTATTGTCCCGAAAATACTTATATAAGCCTATAATAATAAAAATGGTAAATATATGTATAAATCACATTTAATTTTTCACATAAAAACTCTGAAAAATATATAAAAACACCCCATTAAAAAAGAAGGAAGAAAAGGCAATGTGGTCACTGGTAAATAACACTATATAAAAAATAGAAATACAAAATTACATGATAAATACGTAAGTCACAACATAAGGGGGCTAAATTGCCTGCTCAAACAAAAAATTACAATATTAATACATGATCAGACCCAAAGGTGTAAATAAATATGTTAGTGTAGCAATGGCTCATAAGATACTCTCAGCGAAGCAAATGCAAAAGTTAAATATAAGTTGGACAACAGAATCTCTAAATCCTGGTAAAGTGTAGTAGTGTAGCAGGCGAAATAGCCACCAAACTGTGCCATCAAAAGTGTAACAATAAATACACCACAGTTCCCAGAACGACAATGCACATTTTGCCGGCCGCTGACTGCAGAACTACATTCTGCTCATATTTTACAAAAATAAACATTCTCCAAACTACAGAATTTTTGTAATTCATTCGTAGTAAATTCAGCAACATAGGAACCAACCGACTTCCATTTTGATACCCTACAAGCAGTAAGCAGAAAGATTAAAAGCAAAATAAAAAAATGCTACCTCACAATTCACCTGTAAAGCTGCCCACATTGCTCACTGACTGCTGTCCTCTGTGGCTCTGCTATTCACCATCAACCCATGCATCGTTTGTCTCTCCATAGTAGGCCAGGACTTCTGACCAGTCTTTGAAGGTCACTGAACATCGTAAGGTGGCAATGTGCATCATAACGTCACAACATCAAAAGATGAACTGCATAGGCACAGTTCTTAGGGACACTCATGGCTTATACATTGCCTGAAATAATGGCTTAGATTGAAAACATAGGAGTTGCAGTGGTGGAAAAAATAGTGTTGGAGGACTGGATGGTTCGCAGTGAGCAGCATGTGTGGACAGAAAAGTGATTATTGATAGGAGTATCAGCTTTATTTTGTTTTTTACATCCTATATTTATTATGCTCTGTGGTCTAGAGAGACACCAAGTGATAGTAAGGGACATTGAGTTTATGGTGAAAAGATTCACTACAAATAAATCTCCCAAGAAATTATGCGCAATTTGAAACAAAATTAAAATTTTGACAGATGTGCTAATTGTTATGAATATGAATCTTTTGCAATGTCAGACAGTGTTTGTACAGGTATAGCTCTATTTACAGATAGTGACTTTAACAGATATGACAATCATAAAGAATCCATGGTAATCAATATCATATTAACTTAAAGTGAACCTGTCACCAGGTTTTACCCATATGAAGTAGTGTCAGCATCTTTCAGCTCTCTGTTACTGCATACTAGAATGCGCTACATAGCTCCCCAATCCACTCTGCATAGCAAAAAATAGACCTTTTATTTTATTCACCTTTGGCACAATCCAGTTTCTTGTACCTCTCTAGTCTTGATCAGGT
Organism: Anomaloglossus baeobatrachus; assembly: GCF_048569485.1. Lineage (NCBI taxonomy): Eukaryota > Metazoa > Chordata > Amphibia > Anura > Aromobatidae > Anomaloglossus > Anomaloglossus baeobatrachus. The sequence continues at coordinate 238,358,133 of NC_134353.1, forward strand.
GCCTCCTTTCTTCTTTTGATCACTATCATCCTTCTTGCTCCTGGTGCATGATGTGTCATATGTCATCCACACAGTGTGCTCCATCATGCTCCTTCACCAGTGCACTTCTCTATGCCCTGCCAAGGGTAGAGCATAGTACTATAATGCCCATGAACAGAGATAGAGCTCCAGCCTACGCACACTGCTATACCCTTGGCAAGGCAGAAAGAAATGTGCCTTCACTGAAGCATGATGGAGGAAACAGTGTGGATGACATAGGATGCATCATTCACACAAAGCAACAAGGAGGATGGTGATCACAAGAGGAGAGGGGGCACCGGATCAAGAACAAAGATGTTCATCAGACTGGATCACTCCATAGGTAAGAATAAAAAAGGTATTCATTGAGTTATGCAGAGCGGCTTTCAGACAGATATGTAGCATTCTAGAATACTGTAAAAGAGGGCTGAAGGATGCTGGCCCTAGTTTTTATGTGGAAAAATGTTTAGCAGATTCCCTTTAAAGTAAGAGGAAAGAGAATCCCAGCTTAATGAAACCTAGGCGAGTTAATAGAGTCTGGATTCTTTCAGAACAATTAGCATTTTAACACCACACCAATGTACATAAGTAGTGTAAATGTTTGCCCACATCGGCGTATATAAAATCGCTCCGATTCTCAGCCAGAAACGTTAGCAAACAATAGCCATAAGGCACATACTCAACAATAGGCCACAAGGTGAAACTATCACTAATTTTTTGTTATGAAGTAGACCACTCCATATATTAATGTAGAAACACCAGGAGAAAAGAAGGAATTTTGGTAATTAAAAAGTAATAAACTTTATTTAAACAATGTGGTAAAAGGAAGACTCATGTGAATCTTCACAACAAAGACAAAAAACATCGACACACGTCTAAAAGAAGGAAGATATGGTAAGTACAAAGCTAGTCAGCACACCTCAATGATAGCGTACGTAGTTCAAAGATCCACATCAATCCATCATTGTATATATGTAATCCCATAGGAAAGGACAAAGTGATCCATAAAAGAAGTACAGGAAGGGTGGATAATGATATTTATGAATACATACAAATTAAAGTGCTTAGTGCAGACCCAGCAGTAGTTGAGACTCCAGATGGGAAATCCAGACACGCTTTTTGCATGCATGATCATAGCTTATTCATGAGGATTAATCATATCTACCTGACAGGACCTTAAATTACCATGGATACTGGTCATGTGACCAAATTCTGGACCAATGCAGTCGGTTTTATCAGTATTTAAACATTTAAAGAAATCTCCTTATCAATGGTAAAAGAGCCAATTAAATTAGACAATGGGACAAGAACATCACTCATAATAGCTCCAAGTTTTGTAATACCCTTAGTACGCCAAACATCTAAGGGGTGCTTCACACACAGCGAGCTCGCTGCCGAGATCGCTGCTGAGTCACGTTTTTGGTGACGCAGCAGTGACCTCATTAGCGATCTCGCTGTGTGTGACAATGAGCAGCGATCTGGCCCCTGCTGCGAGATCGCTGCTCGTTACACACAGCCCTGGTTCGTTTTCTTCAAAGCCGCTCTCCTGCTGTGACACACAGATCGCTGTGTGTGACAGCAAGAGAGCGACAAATGAAGCGAGCAGGGAGCAGGAGCCGGCGTCTGACAGCTGAGGTAAGCTGTATCCAAGATAAACATCGGGTAACCAAGGTGGTTACCCGATATTTACCTTAGTTACCAGCCTTCGCAGCTCTCACGCTGCCTGTGCTGCCGGCTCCGGCTCTCTGCACATGTAGCTGCTGTACACATCGGGTTAATTAACCCGATGTGTACAGCAGCTAGGAGAGCAAGGAGCCAGCGCTCAGTGTGCGCGGCTCCCTGCTCCCTGCTCACACTGGTAACTAAGGTAAACATCGGGTAACCATACCCGATGTTTACCTTAGTTACCAGTCTCCGCAGCTTCCAGACGGCGGCTCCGTGCAAGCGCAGCGTCGCTTGCACGTCGCTGCTGGCTGGGGGCTGTTCACTGGTCGCTGGTGAGATCTGCCTGTTTGACAGCTCACCAGCGACCATGTAGCGATGCAGCAGCGATCCTGACCAGGTCAGATCGCTGGTCGGATCGCTGCTGCATCGCTAAAGTGTGAAGGTACCCTAAGCCTAAAAAAGGATATCTTCAATTCTGTGATTTTACAACCCAACATATCGTTATACTTGTTCATAGTGCTACTATCTATATACCGTCCATATTGCCACATATTGTATCTCAGACTGTAGTGGTACCCTAGTTCTAGTACAGAACCATATGGTAAAAGTGACTATTATGTGCACTATAAAGTGGTATTTCCATTTAATAGTGCTTCCAGACACTCTGGGAAAAAAAACTCCTAGGCATGTACTTTAGATGCCTGGTGTTTAAAGCAGAAACAAAGAACATGGACATATATATGGGTCACATCACTTCACAAGGCCCATAGCAAATATTAGAAATGCCTCATACCTCCACCCACCAAAAAAATAATGATTTTGAAATATCAGTTCAACTTTGTTTCAATAATTTCATTTTTATTGATTGGGCTTTTGGACACCGCAAAGCCAAATTAAAGAAGCAATTTTTGTCTTTGTATGCAACAGTCTACTGCTGTTTAGGAAACGGACTCAGCTCCTTAGTCCACTTTATACACTTGCACCCAATATGTAACATACCTGTACATCACATGTTGGAAAGGGGCTGAAGGGAATCTGTCAGCAGGTTTTTGCTATGTAATCTGAAAGGGTTGACACAGAAAATTCAGGGATGCCTGTTTTATCACACTCCGATTTGTTGCTTATTTGCTATGTTTGTTTAAGCTTCAAAACCCTTATAATTGCTTGGACTGCAAAGTTAAATGCATGGCAATCCGGAACACCCCCTCCTCTGATTGACACCTTACTGTCAAGGTAAAATTTCTATAGAGAGCTTGGCGTGGGTGGGACTGCTCTCTCAGCTCTGCTACATGGCTAAAGCAAAAAATTATGATGTGTCAGAATAACTGCATCCAGCAATCTTAGTGATACATTATTGTATTCAGGGTCTCTTTGACTAAATCATGCTGCTCTCAGATGAGGCTGCAAAAACCTGCTGACAGATATCCTTAAAGGGAAGGTGTCATCCAATAAAAAAAATCAATAACTGAAAAAATGTAAAGTATTACTGTTTTAATGTTTTGTTTAAATATTATTATTTTTTTCTAATTGAGAAAAATATTAAAAAAAATTAAAACGTTTGATATTTTCCAATGTTAAACACTAGGGTGAGCAGCTGCTGAAATCCTTTAGAAATCCTACTGTAGAAGTAGCTCACATTACAGCTGCAATAAAAGTGGGCAGAATCTTCTCTCCTGTGTGTGATATCACCTCCCCCTCTCAATCTGGGTGTTTTCAAAAGAATAAAAGAGAATGAAGTTTAGGGACACAGTGCAGAGCCATTTTGCTGGTGACCACAACTGTCTAAAGTGTCACCAAGGAAGGCAGTATCACACAGGACAGCATTAAATACCCAGCTCAGGATACAGTATCACACAGGATAGCATTAGATACAGCTCAGCAGGCAGTACTACACAGGAGAGGATTAGATAAATAGCTCAGCAGTAAGTATCACACAGTTTAAGATCACAGTGCGTAGCCATTTTGTTGGTGACCACAAATGTCTAAAGTGTCATCATAGTATCATAGTATCATAGTTTTTAAGGTTGAAGGGAGACTCTAAGTCCATCTAGTTCAACCCGTAGCCTAACATGTTGATCCAGAGGAAGGCAAAAAAACCCCAATGTGGCAAACAAGTTCCAATGGGGAAAACATTTCCTTCCTGACTCCACATCCGGCAATCAGACTAGTTCCCTGGATCAATACCCTGTCATAAAATCTAATATACATAACTGGTAATATTAAATTTTTCAAATAAGGCGTCCAGGCTCTGCTTAAATGTTAGTAGTGAATCACTCATTACAACATCATGCGGCAGAGAGTTCCATAGTCTCACTGCTCGTACAGTAAAGAATCCTCATCTGTGATTATGATTAAACCTTCTTTCCTCAAGACGTAGCGGATGCCCCCGTGTTCCAGTCGCAGGCCTAGGTGTAAAAAGATCTTTGGAAAGGTCTCTGTACTGTCCCCTCATATATTTATACATTGTGACTAGATCCCCCCTAAGCCTTCGTTTTTCCAATCTAAATAACCCCAAGTTTAATAACCTGTCTTGGTATTGCAGCCCACCCATTCCTCTAATAATCTTGGTCGCTCTTCTCTGCACCCTCTCCAGTTCAGCTATGTCCTTCTTATATATCGGTGACCAGAATTGTACACAGTATTCTAAGTGCGGTCGCACTAGTGACTTGTACAGAGGTAGAACTATATTTTTTTCATAAACACATACCTCTTTTAATACATCCCATTATTTTATTACCCCTGGCAGCAGTTGCCTGACACTGTCCACTAAAGTGAAGTTTACCATCCACCCATACACCCAAGTCTTTTTCTGTGTCTGTTTTACCCAGTGTTCTACAATTAAGTACATAATCATAAATGTTATTTCCTCTACCCAAGTGCATGACCTTACATTTATCTACATTAAACTTCAATTGCCACTTCTCAGCCCAATCCTCCAATTTACATAAATCTCCCTGTAATATAAAATTATCCTCCTCTGTATTGATTACCCTGCAGAGTTTAGTATCATCTGCAAATATTGAAATTCTACTCCGCATGCCCCCAACAAGGTCATTTATAAATATGTTGAAAAGAAGCGGGCCCAATACTGACCCCTGTGGTACCCCACTATGAACTGAGACCCAGTCCGAGTACGTACCATTAATAACCACCCTTTGTTTCCTATCACTGAGCCAGTTTTTAACCCAGTTACACATATTTTCCCCTATCTCTCATTTTATGTACCAACCTTTCGTATGGCACCGTATCAAAAGCTTTTGAAAAGTCCATATACACAACATCCACTGCATTTCCCTGGTCCAGGCTTGAACTTACCTCTTCATAGAAGCTGATCAAATTAGTTTGACAGGATCGATCCCTCATAAACCCATGTTGATACTCTGTCATAAGGTTATTTTTCTTGAGATACTCCAGTATAGCATCTCTCAAGAAACCCTCAAGGATTTTACCAACCGTAGAAGTTAAACTTACTGGCCTATAATTTCCCGGCTCAGTTTTTGTCCCCTTTTTGAATATTGGCACCACATTTGCTATGCGCCAGTCCTGCGGTACCGACCTTGTTATTAAGGAATTTGAGAAGATTAAAAATAATGGTCTATCTATCACAGAACTCAATTCCTGTAGTACTCTGGGGTGTATGCCATCCGGGCCCGGAGATTTGTCAACCTTAGTGATTTCGAGGCGGTGGCGTACTTCCTGCTGGGTTAAGCAGGTAATATTCAAGGGTGAATTTATGGTATCACTGGTCATGTCATCTGCCATGGCATTTGTGTCCTCAAGGACAGCTGCATAGTGCTCCCCACATAGTGCTCTGCACGCCCGCATGCAATGTTCTGCATCCACACCCGCTGCGGCAAGGAGAGCAGGGGTGGTGGTAGCAGCGGCAGCAGCGCGGGGGGTAGAGAGCGGGGGGAGGCGCACCGGTACTCACGCAATGCTCTGCATGCATGTCTGCAGCGGCTGTGGCAAGGTGAGCGGGGGGGAGGGTAGCGACATAGTGGTGGGCGTCATTGGAGATGGGTGGTAGCAGCAGAGGCAGTGTGGTAAGGGGCACAGGTACTCACACAGGCCGAATGGGTGACAGGGAGAAAGTTCAGCACACAGCATATCCTGTGAGCTGCACAAAGATGGTGCTGAGCTCCTCCTTCTGCTGTGATCTGGACAGCCCAGGAGGGCGTCTCCATGTCACAGCAGGGAGCTGTCCTGTATTAACTATAGAGTCGGAGTCCGACTAGCAGAGTCAATTTCCTGGGGGCTGCCATAAATAAGGTAAGTAACTGTCGCTACTCACAGCAAATCCAAGATGGCAGCCCCCAGTGCTTCAGTAAAAATAGAATTAAATAAAAACTAAATGAACAGTAAATTTAATTTTGTATTAAAATACTTGATTTCATAATCACAAGTATTAATACAAAAATAAAAAATGCGGCACCTTCCCTTTAAAGACCTATTTATTGGATTAAACATTTTTCAGAGCATCAATTTCTTCTATTCCTTATCATCCTGTCTGTATACTATGCTAAAATGCGTAATGACAATCTTTGCAACTGGAATTTACCGTGCTAAGCTGTATCCAATTTTAAAATATTTAAATCATCACATTGCTCTGCAGCATATTTTAGGTAATCACCATTGAGGGAGTGAAGAAATGATTAATTATATTTTTTTTTAGCTACATTGTTTTCTTTATAACAGTAAGACTCCCTCTTCCTTCATTTGTTTAAATAAAGCAATAAAAGCATAAGAATTCATCTAATTTATTTTACAACATAAAAAAGAATGAGTTTAATTATAATCTTTATAAACTGTTCATTCAACTTGTGTATCCACAAAGTTTCATTAAAGCGCATCTCCACCTGAGTAATAAAACTTACATGTGTTCATGAATGATAATCTTAGTGTACATGATATTTCACTCTTTAGATCAGAATAATGGGCTACCGAGCAACGCTTCCAACTGTAATTGGGTCCATGTCTTGGTAACTAGAAATAGCTGAAGTTGAGCATATACATACTGCAGATGTATTTACTTGAGCAGTAACAACATAATTCTCTGGAACTAAGAAAGGCCAACTTACGCTTATAAGATTATATATTTATACATTTTATAAAATGTATGAATGAAATTACACAAATACCATAAATACTACTTTTTATTAATTATAGAAAAATATTAAAATCACAAACAAGACTGATAATAAGAGAGAGACAAATGCATGGGTGGGTGAGAAGAATAAAAAAGCAATCTTTACAATCAACAGTGCAATGCATCCATAATGTGTTGAATAAATGTTAGATAGCATGTCAAATACCTATAGGAAAACCAATAAAATACAGAGGCAGAAAACGTCAAGTCAAAGTACCAACTTACTTCTATCTCCATAAAAACAGTCCAACAATTTTAACTTGGGTTCAGATGTGGCATTCAAATGAACTAAATGCTCAGAAGAGCAGTAGGCAGAATATATGTGTTCCTGCTAGAGCTTAATATCCGCCACTTCGAGAGACAAGGCCCATTGTCGTATGGCCAAGAGGTCAGCAGGATCCATGACGACTTCCCAGTACACTTTAATTGGCTGGCTGTAATGTTATAACTGAGCTTTTCCACTCACACAATGAGGAAACAAAAAAGAGACAAAAGAGTACTCGTTACAATAATCAATAATTGGACCGGACTCATCAGGTAGGGTTGTGCAGTGTGCACCCCTGCACAAGCTTGTTTGCAACTGTCAGGTTACTCGGTCAAGACACTCAGGAAAAAAACTCCTCTTCAACACACTCCCAGTTTACAAGAGTATAAGGAGGGGGGGGAATAGAAGGATTGCTGATTATTTCATTCCCGGTGTACATAGGGGCCCCACAAAGACTATACTCACCGGAGGGGATGTGTAAAGAGCACTAGGTCAGTTGCAGCTGATCCTCTGGGCAGATAACTATAGAGTCCTTCACTGCTTCGCCTACCATAACCTTGTCATAGACAAGTATTCGACAGATAGCAAGGAAAAATAAAAAATGGAGTATTAATGGGCGCTGAAGGCAGAGAGGCTAGAAAAAATATATTGAACTATCTTTTATTTTTTACCAATGTAATAAATGATAGCTCAATATATTTTTTGTAGTCTCTGATTTCTGCATCTGTTAATACCGCATTTTTTATTTTTTTTTGATATATACTTCTACTCACAAAGGAATGGACAAACCAGGAGAGTTATGAACCCTCGAATCCACACGTCCCTATTCAGACTAGGAGAAGCATTAAATCTTACCCTGATTTGTCCCTGCATAACCACGAAGATTGGCACCCTATGATAACGCAAGTGCACCCCAACTCAACGTGGCTTACCCTGAGAGTCCTTAGCTTCACCTGAACTCTAAATAAAGTCTAACACAAAACAACAATAACCATAAAGGAAGAGCAAAGAAGACACAGATAAAATGTGTTCACACTGTCATACAGTGAAGATGGAGGGAAATAGAAGAAACACAAAGACTATGGAGTACATGGAATCTCCTCAAATCCAAAACATAACAGAAAGGAAAGAATGCTGGAAAGGAAAACACAAACTGCAGCTTAAGACAATAAAGATAATTCAGCAAGATACCCAACTGAAGAACTGCTACTGCAAACAACCATGCATCTTGGAATATAGCTAGCAGAGAAGGCTGGTGAAAGATGAGTATAAAGAGCCACAATCGGGATGTGATAGGACAGAGACAAAATATAAAAGTTTGAAGACGTGACTAACTGCAAACTAAACAAGAAGCAAGGATAAAATAACTATCAGCAGTGGAACAGAAACCAACCAAACTATGGATCAGCAGGGAATCAAAGTAAACAAGCAGCACTGGATGGAGTCCTGAGACCAAGGCGTAATGAATAAGGATGATCGAATATCACAAATATTCGGCAATATTTGATGAATAGGTCACCGCTATGTGAATTTTCGATGCGCAATGCTACCATTTCCTCATTATTAGGGATGATCGAATACCTCAAATATTCGGCTACACCCATATTCGACAAATAGGTCGCCACTATTCGACTATTTGCAAATATTCGATGCGCAATGTAAGTCTGTGGGAAGCCAGAATAGTTGATATTCGCCAACTATTCCGGTTTCCCATAGACTTTCATTGCGCATTGAATATTTGCATAGTCGAATAGTGGCGACCTATTTGTGGAATATGGGTGTAGCCGAATATTTGAGGTATTCGATCATCCCTAATAATGAGGAAATGGTAGCTTAGAAAGGAAAATTATTGCATGGGCATTAAGTGTGTATTTAATTTCCCAGACTTCAAGGGATTATCACATTAACCCTATAAGCGCCATAGAGCATGATTGAACTCTTTGAAACAAAAACACTGCAACTTATTAACTCAAGGTCGACCCCAGGCTCAACTATTAAAATACTAATCATTTAGTCAATTTGTATTATTCGGTAATAAAATGTATTCATTACTAAGCTTTGTAATTACAAGATTGTTCAGAGTATATAAATTCCATAATAACCATCTAAATTTCCTTACAGAAAATGCAGAAAAACAAGGGAATAAATTTTGTTTTTGTAGATCAGTACCCACATAAAAAATAGCATCTTAATATATGTGAAAATCTAATTATGAATTTGAAATAAAATATCAGCATTTTCTTAGATCAATTTCCTCTTATTTTGTATAGTACTTGAACTTATTGATATGGCAATCTATATTCTAAGCAAAAAATCAAGTCTTAATAGGTGACTTTAAATAAAACAATAATTTATTTAAATAGTAAAATAGTTAAGTAGTTTCAGAGCTTTGAACAAGTATTCATACCCTGGGAACTTTTTCACATTACACCCACAAACTGAAAGGTAATTTATTGGGATTTTATGTGATGCACTAATGAGTGAAAGGGTAACAATCCTTTGAACTTTTGATTTTCAGGCTCCATATCTCACTATTTACTACAGCTTTAAGTGTGAGACTACCTTCATTTTATAAACAATTATCTTGGCTATCTCATACAGAAATTTGACTTGCAACTATTTTTTATATGATTATTTATGCGGATTCTTTTCATGTTACTGCATTGTTACTGTTTTCCTCGAGGTGATGGAAAAATCTTTTTCCTCCTGAATACTACAAATTACAACATGTTCTCACATTCTGTACTAGCTCACTGTGTTATTAATTTAATTCCCATGCGAAAGGTTACTTGTTCATATTGAAGAGCAGCCATGAAGAAGGTTTCCCAAGAAAAGAAAAACAGCATCATAAAGTGCAATGATAGCAGTCTCTTGGCCAAGAAAATTGCCCAACTGCATCATGTGAGTGTCAAAAGTTTAAAACATTGTTACTATTTTGCTCGTCAGTGTACACCAACACTAAAGAGCAGTATTTGTGAAGTCTAAAGGAAATGATACGTGGTTTTCTCAATATTTAAAAATATTAATCTGAAAATTGCAAAGTGCTGTTGTATTCAGCCCATATGACCATCTTTTGCTGTAATTACTGCAAGTCTTTTTGGGTATGGTCTCTAGTAGCTTTTCAAATCTAAATGCTGAAATGTTTGCCCATACTTCTTCACAAACAGAGGTGGTCTTACAAAGGATTGACTTGGGGGGGGGGCTGAATACATATGCACATCACAATTTGCACAGTTAGAAAACCATGTATCATTTCCTCTACGCTTCAGAAATATTTACTATTTAGTATTGGCATAACACATACATTTCCAATGTAATATGGGTTTCAGGGTGTAATGTGAAAAAATGTGATACATTTCATGGAGTATGAATACTTTTTCAGGTATTGTATATAGGTTGAAGAAAGAATGGGTCCACCAAGATCATATTTTCTTCACCAGTTATATATTTTCTATTTATGTTATGATTTATAACCAAAAATGCCATTTGTTGTGGAAAAAAAGCAGCTGGCCCTTCTATATTAATTGCTATTTCTGACTGTTGCAGTAGGGCATGCCACAGTCTGACTACTCTATCTATAAAGTCTTTCCTAGGGTCAGGACATGGTAATTTGGTGCCCTAATCAGAAGAAGTATTTGACATCCTCCCCCAACATGATCCCTCAGCCCACATGTAAAGGAATGGATCAGAGACTAAGGGAAAAAGATCATATATGCTCCTCCCTCCCCCTCCAATGGTCAGGTAACAAGCTTTGATGATCACTTCCACTAGAATTGTTACCTGTTTCACAAAAAATACCAGCAAAAGTTAAAAAAGTGGTATGGCCAAAGAGGGAGAATGTTTTCATACTTAGATGTGGAATCAATAATTGCTTGCAGACAATTTACGCAATACCAGGGAAAAATTGCTATATTCGTCTCTGACATCCTTTATTTTGCCAGAACCACTATGAGATCATTAATGCATCATCAGAATCTCCATCAGTACAAGGATACATCACAAGAACCATTATCAGCAAATAGATACAACCCCAGCACCATTATCATTACATGAATACATCACCAGAACCACCATCAGTATATGAATACATTTCCCAGAATCCCCATTAGAACATGAATATATCACCAAACTTAGTACAACAATCAATTGTAATGTCATGTCAACCACATATACATTTGTAACTCATGAATCTATAACTCCCAGTATGTCCTTAGCAATAGTAAGGAGATGCTGGGAGTTGTTGTTATAAGTCATTATCAGACTGGGAACTCTACAGAAACTACAGTACTAATGTAACGAAATTAGTATCATCAACTAAACAATTACTTTCAAGTACCTTATAGGTGACATTTTCTTTGAGTAGAGTCTTTCTTTTCCTATCCTTTGGAAGTTCTGCGGTCACAGACCTGTGTGAGAATAGTGTCCATGGTGATGCAGTAGGAAGAAAAAGGGTCCAACTCACAAAGATTTGGGCATCGGTGCAGATGCTTTTCTCCTGAGTCTGGAAATCTTTGGAGCAGACCTCTGATGCCCAGGGGATAAAATGTGTGAACAGCTCTGCAGACTCCCTGTGTGTGGTTCTTCACAGTCAGTTTGCCGGGTGATGATTTTTGACATGGGGGAAAAAAGTGTAATTAGGGTGGCACCTCTGACGAATGAACTGTGTGTGATGTTGAGGTGCAGAAAGAGGAGAGGCCACCATTTGCCATACAATCTAGCACATGCTGTGTATCCCCCTAAGTTCGTAGTTGAAGTGATGTGTGGCTGCCACAGAAATCTAGTGAAGTAGTCTGTCCAATAAGAATAAGTTGTTTTCATTTCTCTTAGGATAGGATGAGCCAGTGTTTGCTTAGTAGAGCTTGGACTAACATTAGTATGTCCCACATGTACACCTTGAACACCCCACCTATTCACTCTTCTACCACAACCTTGTCATGATTTACCACTTATGGTTAATGTACCCTTCCCCTTTCAAACAGATGTTTCTCAACACTATGCCCACACCTGTCAGACACTTGACACAAAAGATTAATTCTTTACTTCTGGCCTGAGATGGCAATATTGGAAAGACCATAAAAAGTACCAATGCCTAGAAATTTGGTTCACTAGGAAATTTAAAGCAGACATTAATAAGTAACACTACCTAAAAATGGGGTTCACTGGGTAATTTGAGGCAGGCACTAATAAGTTGCAATACCTAGAAATGTGGTTCACTGTGTAATTAGGCGCATGCACTGAAAAGTGCCAAGACCTATTTAGCTAGTTCAATAGCAAATTTAGAGCAGACATCGATAAGTAACAATACCTAGAAATATGGTTCACTGGATAATTTGAAGCAGGCAGTAATAAGTAGCAATACCTAGAAATGTGGTTCACTACGCAATTTGGAGCAGGCACTAATAAGTTGCAATACCTAGAAATGTGCTTCACTGCATAATTTGGAGAAGGCGCTAATAAGTTGCAATACCTAGAATTGTGGTGTTACGATCGTCGCCGCCATAGCCGCAAGCAGCCTGCTGCGGCTCCAGTTATGCCCAGGCACCGGCCGCTGTTTTTGGCTGTGCCTTGGGTCGTCCAGCTGGCTGCTTTCTTCTCCACATCTAAGTGGGGAGAGGTGGCTAGTGCACATGCATGTGCCGATTTACCCCAGCCAGAGCCAAAGTCCAGTGTTTCGCCTAGTCAGCATGCTCAGCCTGATTGTGCCATTCCTGAGGCTAAGTCTTCGGTTCAGGCTACTTACCAGGCTCCTACACTTGATGCAAAAAGCCTCTTTGCACAGGTACTTGAACATCGTGCCGTGTCTAAGACCTGTGTTGTGCCTACTGAGCATGCTCAGGCAGATAGTCTGATTCTGAGACTGTTGTTCAGGCTACTGAGCATGCTCAGGCTCTTAGTTCATTAGAGGCTAGGTCTGGGAAGGACCTCACTGGGCATGTCCGTGAGGTGGCAGGCCCTGACAGGCCAACACGCATCAAGTGCCCTGATGATGTGGCCACTCCGGACTGGCTCACAGAGGCTTGCCCCTATGACCTGGCACCTCATCATTGGTCATCAGACGATAACTGGTGCGGGATTTGGGTTGTGGCTGCCATGACATCATCAGTGATGTGGCGGTTCCGGATAGGCCGCTGGTGATGTCACTGATGACATGCACTCTGCTATTGGCTCATGGAGGTGCCATTGTTGTCCACCATGGGTTTGGGGGGTGGACCCAGGTTATAAAAGGGGCTGAAGACAACATGGAGGTGTGCAGTCTTCTCATATGCTAGTTGTGAGCACACCTCCATGTATAGAGCCCATTGCGGCTGCAACCTGTTATATGGGAAGCAGTAAGGTAGGGATAGGCGTCCGGTGGCAGCCACATCAAGACACCCGTGGCTGGGCATGATAGGGTAAGGTGCCGTGCTTCTCTCCTACTGTCCAGTCCTGCTAGTACAGCCCATTGGAGTTAACTGGGCTGTGGCTGCTTTACCACCTGTCATCTTCAAAACGGCTTCCCAGTCAATGCTACCGGTGTGACCACCTGGTCTGTTGTGTCCTGTACACACGTGGCCAGTTGAGAGCCTCGGTGTCCAGAAACACTAATTGGGAGACCGCTCGGCCTGTCGTGTCCCACACACGTGGCCGACAGGGCACTTTACGGCGGTCTTCCGGTCAATGCTACCTGGGCACCACCTGGCCTCACGTGTTCCCTGCACATGTGGTCAATGCAGCACCACAGGCATACCAAAATGCTAACTGGGTTGTTGTCTGGTCTGACACGTCCTTACACACGTGACCGGTTCCCAGGTCTCCTGTGCAGTGAACAGGGCTACCTCACGGTTAGGGGTGTAGCATACACCCCTGTACCTCGTGGTTCTGTATTCTCCGCCTAATCTTTGGGTTGCCAGCAGCTTTTTTTCCATCTGGTAGCATGGTGGACCCCGACTGGCGATTGGGAATACACCACTTTATCCTGATCTGCCAGTCCCCCCGTAACATGTTGTTCACTGCATTATTTAGAGCGGGCATTAAAAAGTGCCAAGACCTTATTAGTTATTAGCAAGTTCACTAGCAAATTTAGAGCAGGCACTACTAAGTAACAATACCTAGAAATGTGGTTCAGTGGGTAATTTAAAGCAGGCAGTAATAAGTAGGAATACCTAGAAATATGGTTCACTGCCAATTTGGAGGAGGCACTGAAAAGTTCCAAGACCTATTTAGCTAGTGCACTAGCAAATTTAGAGCAGGCACTAATAAGTAATAATACCTAGAAATGGGGTTCACTTGGTGATTTGGAGCAGGCAGTAATAACTAGCAATAACTGTTTAGTTCGTTCACTGGCAACTACTTAGCAGGCACTCACAAATAACAATCCTTCTGTATATAATGAAATGCCTATTTGTGGGACACACCTTTCCCTATACTGCACATCTTTATTCAACACTATCGCTCTCTCTACTTCAACTACATATGATTAAACCCCTAGCTAAGCCAACTGTCTAGCAGCAGCACCTTCCCTAATCTTTAACATTCACAAAATGGCGCTGATGCCACATTTCCTCATTTTATATGCAGAGGGACATGTCCCTTAGGCAGCCAATGAAACAAGCCATTGTGTCTGAACCTTGGTAATTTTTTTTGCGCCGGGATTTGCTACCTGAACATCCTGAGTCCACACCCCCTCCACTGATGAAAACACATCTCCCGTTCATCATACCACAATCTTATACAAAAGCATAGCATGTTATTGGAAAAGCACTTTTGTAAAGCACATTCAGTTATGAAACAAAACCGAACATTGTCAACTTTTGGGGAAAGTACTCATGTTACCAAACCCGAGCCGAGCAGGCTACGGCTCGTACCAAATTTGAAATTTATAGAACAAGTTCCCTCATCTCTACTTGGGACTTGAGTGGCCCATGGTGGCGGTAGACTTATAGAATGGGCAGGCATATATTATTCACAATGAACACAGGTGCATTTTATTGACATCATTTTTAATGCACAAAGATACAGAAATGAGATCCTGAGACATTTTTCTGTCATTCATCCACGACTATAGGCTGCTTTACACACTGCGATCTTGCTAGTGAGATCGCTAGTGTGCGTACCCACCCCAATTGTTTGTGCTCACGGGCAAATCGCGCGGACTCGTCACACTACTTACCTGCATAGCGACGTCGCTGTGACCGGCGAACTGCCTCCTTTCTAAGGGGGCGAATCTTTTGGCGTCACAGCAACATCACTAAGCGGCCACCCAATCGAAGCGGAGTGGCGGAGATGAGCGGGACGAACATCTCGCCCACCTCCTTCCTTCCTCATTGCCAGCGGCCGCAGGAAAGGTGAGGTTCCTCGTTCCTGCGGTGTCACACATAGCAATGTGTGCTGCCGCAGGAACGACGAACTACATCGTAGCTGCAGCAGCAACGATAATTGGGAATAGGGGAGCATGTCAACGATTAGCGATTTTGCACGTGTTTGCGACGATTTTCGATCGCACGTAGGTGTCACACGCAAAGACATCGCTAACGCGGCCGGATGTGCGTCACGAATTCCGTGACCCCAACGACATCGCTTTAGCATGTAAAGCGGCCTTATCACCTCATGTTGCACCATGATAATGCGCAGTACCATATTGTAAGGATCTGTACTCAATTCCTGGGACATGAAAACATCCCAGTTCTTGCATGGCCAGCATACTCACCGGACATGTCACCCATTGAGCATGTTTGTGATGCTCTGGATTGGCGTATACAACAGTGTTTTCAAGTGCTTTCCAATATCCAGCAACTTTGCACAGTCTGAAGAGAAGTTTACCAACATTTTATAGGCCACAATCAACAACCTGATGAACTCTATGTCAAGGAGATGTGTTCTCCTGTTTGAGGCAAATAGTTAAAAGAAAAAAGTTTTGGTACCATGTTAGCCAGTTGAAAAATGATTGATTGCTCTCAGATTGTTTCTCTCACTAAGGCGGGCTTTGCACACTGCGACATCGCAGGTGCGATGTCGGTGGGGTCAAATTGAAAGTGACGCACATCCGGCATCGCATGCGACATCGCAGTGTGTAAAGCCTGGATGATACGATTAACGAGCGCAAAAGCGTCGTAATCGTATCATCGGTACAGCGTCGGCGTAATTCATAATTACGCCGACGCGATGGTCCGATGTTGTTCCTCGCTCCTGCGGCAGCACACATCGCTGTGTGTGAAGCCGCAGGAGCGAGGAACATCTCCTACCGGCGTCACTGCGGCTTCCGTAGGATATGCGGAAGGAAGGAGGTGGGCAGGATGTTTACATCCTGCTCATCTCCGCCTCTCCGCTCCGATTGGTCGCCTGCCATGTGACGTCGCAGTGACGCCGCACGACCCGCCCCCTTAACAAGGAGGCGGGTCGCCGGCCACAGGGACGTCGCACGGCAGGTGAGTGTGTGTGTGAAACTGCCGTAGCGATAATTTTCGCTACGCCAGCTATCACCACATATCGCTGCTGCGACGGGAGCGGGCACTATCGCACTCGGCATCGCAGCATCGGCCTGCGATGTCGCAGTGTGCAAAGTGCCCCTAAGGCCCCCTTCACATGTTAGTGATTCTGGTACGTTTGTTTTTTGTTTTTTTCTACGTACCAGAATCACTGACATACGCAGATCCATTATAATCAATGGATCTGCTCACACATCAGTGATTTTTCACTGAACGTGTCTCCGTGCGGCGTACCCGTGTGTCCGTGATAGCCGCAAGGAGACATGTCCATTTTTTTTTTGGCATAACTGATGTCCCATGGACAATGCAGTGGTGTGATCCGTGAAACACGTGCCAAAAAAAACCGTGCATATAAAATAAAAATAATTTTTACTCACCCGGCTTCAGTGGCGCTCTCTGCAGCCTACTCTGCCTGCTGCTTCTGAGCCGGCTCATTACTGTCGCGCATATTCATGAATGCACGACACAGCCGACCCGAAAGCAGCTGCTGCGGGGGTCAGCGCCGGCCGGATGCTGCACCGCGGGAGCGTTCAGCACCATGGAGAGCGGGAGCGGGCACAGGTCAGTTAATCTCTATGTGCAATCACGGACCACGGAGACAGAGCCAGGATTGCACTTAGACAACCCACGTGTGCCATGAATCATGGCACTCGGAGGGACATGTGAGTCTTTTACACGTCAGTGAAGAACGTCTGTGTTTTTCACTGACATGTGAAACGGGCCTTAGGCAAATAGTTGTGGCACCAGATACTTAATGATTTCTTTTCCTCCCCAGACCCACTTATATTGGAAAACGACACATTTTAGAGTGGCCTTTTATAGTGCTATAGGCACACCTGTGAAATAATCATACTGTCTAATCAGCAGCTTTATATGCCAAACTTGTGAAATAGATGTATTAATTCAGCAAAAGAGAAGTGCTCACTAGCACAGATTTAGGCATATTAGTAAATAGGCCTTTTGTGTGAATATAAAAAGTGTTACATTTTTTAATTCAGCTCAAGAAAACTGGGTGCAAAAAAAAAATGTGTTTTTTTTTTTGTTCACTGTATTTCTGAAGGGCAAAATCTGAGAAATTCTTTGCTTTTAGAATCCTTACATACTTGTTTTCAAGAGGAATGAATTGTATTCGGAAGGAGAGTTTGGCCTCCACAGCAATCTTGATACATTCAAAACACTTTTCAGTCTATTGATTCCATGATATCCTACTTTGGAGTTCAATCCTAGATGAAATCATGCTGGGTTTTGACCACTACTTCTTGTATTGTTACATTGATTCTTTGTGTTGAGTCAAATGAAATAATGTCTCATCCTTTATACAAATAATGCTGTCTTTGATCCTTGGTACAGGGGGACTTTGTTGCAGCATTTTCATTGTTTCCAGCAGTAGTTTCAAGTAACAAAGTTTTCAGATACTTGTTAGCTTAGGGATTTCTCAAGCTCAGTAGAAATTTCTGCAGTCACACTTTACGACTGCAGATTGCTGAATCATGACAGTGTGCAAATTGAATTTTTGCCAGGGAATGTGTCTTCTAAATTTCTGACAACATACTAATAGACTGTTGTTTTTTCTTTAGTTTTTTTTTTGGGGGGGGGTACCAAATGTGGTATTATTTTTTTCTGCCCTGAGCCACATTTTTTTCTGTCAGTTCTTATGCTGCTATTATCTGTGGGCAAAAAAAAGTGGCTTTATTGTTTTGAAAGGGAACTATGTAACTGCCACTAATATTTTCAGAAACAAAATGTGTGTGGCAATACTGTTTTGGGGAGCACATAGTTTGGTATAATTGTTTGACAAAGCAAGCACAGATATGACTGCTTAAACTCTCTCTACCTATTCTATGCTGTCAATCTTTAACTGGTGGGCTTCTTCCTTCAACGTGCTTTCAAAGGGTGGGCACCATGGATATGGACAAACCTTTGTACGCATGCACTCCTCTCCAAATCATGGAACCTTTCAATGGCTGGCCAGATTTTTTATCATTGTATTCCCTTAATTGCCCACAAAGGGTGGAGCTCTTTTTTCATGCTGCACCACTGTTTGCCATTCCACTGTCATTGTGTTTTGCCTCCTCAGATCGCAGAACAGTCACCTTCTTCACTGCAGCTCGAGTCTTCCCTGCTTCATGCTGTTTCTTCTCAGCAAGGCATGATACTGCCAACTATGCCAGTTGTTAGGGTTGCCTGGAGCACTAGCCGTGGTCGAGGCATGGTCCTTTGACTCTCCATTCATTCCAAGAGAGAGTAATATATTGAGTTTAATGGTGTGGTGGACCTGGTTGAGTATGAGGGTTTGAGTGATGCAGGTCATACCTATGGTGCAGCTGCATATCGCCGATGTCTCATGCGAACCAGTTCCCATCCACAGAGAAGACGACAAAGAGGAAAACAGTTATTTTTAATAAGTCTTTTACTTCAACACATTCAACTTCAAGCGTGAGACAGAGGGCACATATCTTGTACGTTTTTTTAGCATAGGACAGCATTAGATACACTTACTTTTCTTTCTCATCTGCAGATGTTTCCTCTGTTGTACCCAGCCTAGCATCACAGTATTGTGCATAAAAGTCAGTATAGGCATCATCAACTCCTCATCCCCATACCCACAGGGAGTCACCAAGTGCAAAATAACAGAACCACTGGACATGACTACCTTCCACTTTTCATGTCCATTCTCATATAGGTCTGCTCACCCAAGCCTGTGCTAAGCATTCTCCATCACATACCAACTAGGATTACTATGGGTGAGTGTACTGAATTTTTTCTTTATTATATTGCTTTATATCAGTTGGATTGATTTCACTATTCTAGGCTAATTACCATCTATGTAAACAATTCTCCCCCTATGAATCTTCGTATTTGTCTCAGGCACCTTAGCTATTTTGTAGTCATGCACTATGCACTTTTATTATATTTGTATTGACTTGGTTTGTCTGCATTCATGTTTTTCAAAGTGTAAATATATTTTATCCTACCGTTTTATTCCTACCGTTTTGGTGATTATATGGCTTCATATTTTTATAGGTCTAATAATCCCATAACTTTACTTGGCTCTTCCCGATTGCCTTGATGTAATGGCAATCGGGGTAATAAGGGGTTAATAACAGCTCACAGCACTAAGCCCTAGATTAGTCATGGAGATAGCCTAAGAGAGCCCCTCATTTCTAATCTGTAAGTGAAAATAAATAAACACAAACACCAAAAAAAAATTTTAATTGAAAAAAAATACAAAAAACCCTCTTCACCATTTTATTAGCCAACAAAACACCCCTGCAGGTCTGACGTAATACACATGAGGTCCCATGACGATTTCAGCTCTTCTACATCTGAATCACAGTGCGCAATCATGGACCATGACTACCTGCTGTGAGTTTCAGGCAGAGAATCAATGAGTATTTAGGTTAGTTGTGGTCACAGCTGAGGGTTTCCACAGTCCTAAACCTGTGACCGCAGGTAACCTGACCTCAGAGGACTTCAGGTAATCTCATTAAATTCATTGAACTCAAGTGCATCTCCTGCCAGAAAACCATGTCTTTTTGCCATGAGATGCAGATTTGGTGCTAAAATTTTTACATCATATTCATGCACCAAATCTACACCTCCTGACAACACATTTCTAGGTTTTGCTATGTATTAGTGGTTGCTCCCAATTAGCCAGTGAAACACATTTGTAGGTATTGCTATGAATTATGGCCTTCTCACTATTAGCCAGTGAAACACATTTGTAGGTATTTCTATGTAGCCTGCCTGCTCATAATTATGCAGTCAATCACATTTATAGTTATTGTTACTTAGTACTGCCTGCTGTCAATTTGCTTCTGAACTAGATAAAAAGATCTTGGCAGTTTTCATTGCCTGGACAAAATTTTGCCTGCTCATAATTATGCAGTCAATCATATTTCTAGGTAATGTTAGCTAATAGTGCCTGCTGTAAATTTGCTAGTGAACTAAGTAAAAAGGTCTGGCACTTGTAAGTGTCTGCATAAAATTATGCAGTTAACCACTTTTGCGTTATTGGTACTTTTCAGTGCTTTCACAAAATTGCCATCAGGCAGGAAATAAATAAATTATCTTTTGTGTCAGGTATCTGACATCTGTTTTGATGGAAGAGTGAATAGGGGGTGTGTTTTAGGCATATATGTGGAAGTTCTTAGTCAAATCTCTAGTGACCAAACACTGGCTCATCTGATTTCAAGAGAAATGAGAACAACTTCCGTTACCGGATATCCTACTCCACTAGATTTATTTGGCAGCCACATATTGGTTCAACTTCGAAAGGAGGCTGATAAACAGTATGTGCTCGAGTGGATGGCAAGTGCAGCATCAAATGGCCTTTACTCCTCTTCCTGCACCTCAGCATCAGATACAGTTCATTCCTCAGAGATACCATCCCAGTTACACTTGTTTCCATCCACGTCACAAATCCCCAACCAGAAAACTAACTGTAGTGAACCACACATGGATGTGTCTGCAAAGCTGTTCACACTTTCTATTCCATGGGTATCAGAAGTCTGCTCGAAAGATTCGTAGACTCAAGAGGAGGAAAGCATCTGCACTGATGCCCAAAATCTTTGCGAGTTGGATCCTGGCCCAGAGGAAGTAGGGTTGAGCAGGATCCCGACCCTCATCAACTGACGTTAAACCCTGGGGATGGAGGTGATGATGATGATGAGAGAAGAATAGCAAGATACCTTGAAATATAAACCACGTATGACTAAAGGAATATGAGCAATTACGCTTCATTCTGATAGGGTGTGCACTTTCCCATCTTAGTAACGAATTTGATGAAGTCTCCTTCCTAAATGTTCTCGCCACCAATCTAACCACAGGTCCCTTTTATATCAAAACATCCAAAAAGGCCAATTTGACATTGCTCATCTTGTATGTGAAGTGAAGACCAATGTTATTATCATTTAGTACACCTACAAAATCATGAAAACCATCTTCCTGGCCTTTCCAAATCACAAAGATATCATCAATATATCTGACCCACGTTACTACATCCTCAGTGTCGAAATGTCCCCCAAAAACGATGGTTTCCTCCCACCATCCCAGGAATAGGTTAGCAGACGATGGGGCACAACAACTCCCCATCGCAGTACCCCTGAGCTGGTGGAAGTACTTACCATCGAAAGTGAAGACATTTTTTGTTAAACAGAACTGTAGTGCTTTAGTAACGAATTCATTATGCCTGGCGAGATGGCTTCACCTGGAGTGAAGATAGCATTTCACAGCCTCAATACCTGCATCATGTGGGATTGAGGAGTATAGAGCCTCAACATCGATGCTACAAAGCATCATTCCTTCTTCCAGGAACACATCATTAATCTTGCACAGAAATTCCGTAGTTTCCCTTAAATACGAATTGAGAGACAACATGAAGAACCTCAAAATATCAACATATATACTCAGCTTTTCTGAAAGGCTCCCTACACCTGACACAATCGGGTGACCTTTGACTGGATATTACGATTTTAATCAGTGATCCTTCATCACTTCTTAATGAACACCTATTAAAGGTTAAGTTTTAGTGTTGTGTTTGTTTTTTTCATAAAATAGAAAATGCTATTTTTGATGATGATGAGGCTCAGATACCTGAAGCACATGCATACTGTCCTGTGATGTCAGGTCAGGAAGAGAAGTGGGACAGTATGGAGCATGGCAATAAAGTTTTAAATCCCACTTGGTGTGAACCCAGATGTACACAGCTGAGTAGCTCTGCATATAAGGAGGAGGAGGTGGAGAAAGACAAGGATGCTACATTGGCGATTCCCGCACAAACACATAGTGATGCAACCATGAGAAACACTGCATCCTCAGCCACAACTCTGGCTGTGGCCAGCAGCAGTAGCGGGGCTGCAGTTTGCCTGAAGGTTTGCCTAGCCTGGGCCTTTTTTGAGACCGCAAAACAACTTTTGTTATCTGCCATCTATGTAAACAACGACTCAATATAGGCAAAAATTAAAATATATTTGTGGAGACACGGGGCTCAGTGGGTGCTCTCGTCCACTAAAACCCGCCGCCTTTAGAAAGACAGCGTGGCTCAGGGCTCATCCCAACTGAACGCCAGCCTCCTTAACCATGGGCGTAACAATACTCAGACAACACAGGGTGAGGGAAACACAATAATTAGACTTTATTGGATCCCCAAACAATTAACGGCACATAACACATAACCAGCAAAACACACAAATGTAACAGGCAACAGAGTCTCACCCTTCCGCTGGCTCACCAGGGATTTAGAATGTCCATGCCTCACAGGTTCCAGGGCTACTCACTCCAGTCCAGCAGCACCCCGCTTTTGGCGGGCACCCACCGTGACTAGAATAACGCCAGATTTAGGAAGCTGTGTGAGGTCTGCAAAGTCTGTAACAGGTGACTGAACTGTCCCAACCTGAGTGTCCTCCTTAGGTAGTCCTGGTTTGATGTTAAAATCCTGGCAACCGGAGTCGAAATCCCTAGGCTGTGGATATGGTCTCCAACCGGAACCGGAGCCCCTAGATTGAAGCCATAAGATATCCTGATCCTCTAGTCAGCTCCTGAGAGCTTATGCTGCATCCATCAGCATTCATCAACCTTCATCAACACTGGTGGCTTAAAGAAGTCCCCTTTATAGCCATAACCTTCCCTTAGGATACACTGCGTCCTCATCGATTGGTTGGACAAGATTGCTTCTCCCATTGGATGAATTTCAAGCTGCATGGATAATGTTCATTTAAATGATGTGCATAGAAAGACTCAGTATATCTACATGGATTCGGCAAGTCACCGACTAGACAATGGCTACTAAGGTAATTACATTATCAATACACAACTACAATACAATGGTTACTGGAAATGTCTGGAGAACAAAACGTCTGGCTTTCAGTGGCCAACACAATTACATTGAGTCAACAAGAGTCTTGTAAAAACAATGAGGGACTTCTCCCCCATCTATAGACAATCTATCATGCTGTCTGGCTGGATTTTAAGAAACTTTAACCCATGAGATTCCATGTCGTCACAATATTGACTACTACATACGTGCACCAGCACATGTGCAACTAACATGCATTACTGTGGGAATCTTACTGCGCTAAAATTCGGACTACCAGGGCTACCCAACAACTGGATCTAAAATCAATTGCATCTGATGCTTCTTCCTCCTCTTGCTTCACTATAAAAACTATTCTCACACAGGTCTCTGACCATATAACTTCCACTTGTTTACCCGCTACAGTCGGGGTGAGTGAGGGTCCTTCAGGTGTTATAGAAGTGACCATGACTGGTTTGTTTGACTCATGTGAGACACCGAGTACACCATATGTTTCTCAATGCAGCATTCCATTTCCCACTACACCTCTCTTCCAGTCCACCACTCGGTTGTGTATAATTTACTCCACCCTCTCTCAGTACAACAGCCAGCCCTCGGTTCCGCTGTTTTGGTCACGTAAAAGATCATTTCCTCTGAGACATGTCAAAGTGAAGAGCTTCAAGACAAAACAATCACTGATCTCGGGAAGACCAGCCAGAGAAAACACTGCTGGCAGCCAACAAAGGCGCTCAACACACTGAAATCCTAGGTGCATTGCCCCCTGTGAAGTATGCAAATCAAAAAGGTCTGTGGAGCCTCTGTTAGGAGTCTCAACATGAAAAATAGCAAGATATCCCTCTGGGAAGGACCCAGCCAATGAGTGTCTCTTTATAGGAAACCACCACAACCACCATATTAAGTGGCCCTTTTAGTCAATATCCAACTCTTGATGAGTTTAAAGATATGACAAGGGAAATACCAAGGGCAGGTATCCATCCACAGACAGCTGTTTTGGGGTATTGCCCCTCATCAGTGTGGAGTAGGATTCTGGCCATGTGGGAGCAATGCCTAGTAGATCAACAAGACAAAACATTCACTAATCTTGGGGAGACCAGCCAGAGAAAACACTGCCCGCAGCCAACAAAGGCACTCAACACAGGGAAATCCTAGGTGCATTGACCCCTGGGAAGTATGTGAGTCGACCATCAGGGTTTTCGATAGGGGGGTACTCTGGCGCCGGGACTATGGATACTTTACTCTCGATGGGGTTATCACAGGTGGTCGGTCCCGGCTTCATGCCCTGGGCACTCACTCTGCGGCTGTGGAATGGGATACAGGGATGATTTTGGGGATATATGTGACGCCACCTGTGGTGCCTGGTAAGCGTGATATACCAGCGCTGCATGCGGCCGACCTCTGAGGCGATGGTGACGGCAGCTTAAGATCTCTCAGCTCCCCACAGGTGGAGCTATTTTACCTCAGGGCGGAGGGTCGCTGACCAGGAGGGAAGCGACCGAGCGGTGATGGCTGCCTTCTTCTCTGATGTAGCAGGGTCCTGTCGAACGGCGGAGAGACGACACACCGAATTCACATCAGTTCAAACAAGTCCTTTTTACTAGCAGCTGGTTTGTTTTGCACAGTTCACAGCAGAAACAGTTCGGTTACCAGAATGCCAATGGTCACAAGTTTCGGAGGAAATTTAATGACAGAGTCTCTCTCTGAGGTAACCTCCTTGTCTCTTTCTCGGTCCCTGCTCTGAGGGCTCTGTGACTCCCTCTTTAACCCACTCATTAGGCTAGTCACTGGTTTTCCCAGGAGTCTGATGCTGCATGGTTTCTTTATCTATCCCGCAAAAGCATCGTGAACTCAGCTTGGGGTTAGTAGTTAGACTCCTGATGGGTACCGGGACTCCTCTTATTTAAGATTCCAGGTTAATGGTCAATGGTTTGGGGATAAACCTGACAAACCTCCTCGGTTCCGTTATACCTGTGTCAACCTGAACTCTTCAGCCGGCTCTCGCCATACCTAAAGCATCCCCTTTCCGTCTGGGTTACCTCTTTTCCTGTGTCTTTCTTTTCTTTTGGGGTACCCTCATGCAGGACGTCGGGCCTATGTTATTTCTAGCCTTTCTTTCAGTCATCAATTTACTTTTGTCACTTCCTGTCACTCCTTTCTGACTGACTGTTAACTGACTAACTCACTCAGTTGTCCTGTCAATCACGTCGCGTCTCACGCTCAGCTTGGCTCCACCCCCCTATGGACCTACTATATAAACAGTCCCAGGCATATGAAGGTAGGGGCTGCTGAGTCAATGTTACTCAATCTAATATAAGACTCTGTATTTCCTCTCTCTTTCACCTGTGACCAAAGGGCACTGCACCTTGATGTTAAGGTGCTGTATTCCCCTGTAGCGCCTAACCACAGGGGAACCACATATGCAAATCGAAAAGGTCTGTGGAGCCTCTGTTAGGAGTCTCGACATTGAAAATATCAAGATATCCCTCCGGGAAGGATATTGCCAAGGAGTGGCTATTTATAGGAGACCACCACAACTACCATATTATGTGGCCCTTTTAGTCAATATCCAACTCTTGAAAAGTTCAAAAATATGAGAAGGGAAATACCAAGGCAAGGTATCCAACCACAGACAGCTGTTTCGGGGTATTGCCCCTCATCAGTATGGAGTAGGATTCTGGCCATGTGGGAGCAATGCTTAGTAGACCAAAAAGACAAAACAATCACTGATCTTGGGGAGACCAGCCAGAGAAAACACTGCCGGCAGCCAACAAAGGCGCTCAACACAGTTAAATCCTTGGTGCATTGCCCCCTGGGAAGTATGCAAATAAAAAAGGTCCGTAGAGCCTCTGTTAGGAGTCTCTACACGGAAAATAGCAAGATATTCCTTCGGGAAGGACATAGCCAATGAGTGGCTCTTTATAGGAGACCACCACAACCACCATATTAAGTGGCCTTTTTAGTCAATATCCAACTCTTGACGAGTTGAAAGATATGACAAGGGAAACACCAAGGCCAGGTATCCATCCACAGACAGCTGTTTCGGGATCATCAGCAATACTATTCCGCAGAGGAGGATGAGAAAGGCATACCATTTCCTGGAAGGTCTGGACAGTCGTGCATATTGTTAGAATTAGAAGTACTGCTGAATACTGGGTTGTCACTCTCTTTAATCCATGGTACGAGAGTAAATTTAGCAAGATGCTTCCCCACCTGGAAAGGGACACACAGATGTTGGAGTATTGAAACAAGCTTGTAGACCATCTTAACAGTAGTTTTCCACAAGACAGCAGGGAGGCACACATTGTGAATGGCAGTTCTAAAATGCCAACCACGGGAACATCACATTGGTAAAAAAGAAACATTAGGAGCAGCATTTCAAGTGGCAGAAGCAATTTCTGTGAGGTTTGGCACACATTTTTTAAACCATTGCATGAACAAGCAGAACAGAGTAGAAGTATGACACATAGAGAACGACTGGAGAGGATGGTGCAGGAGTATTTATAGCTCAATATCGATGCCATAAGGGGGAATTGTATCTTTTACATTTTGGTCTTCAAAAATGGAAGAGTGGTCTGAACTCACCAGTCACGCCTTGGAAGTTTTGGCCTGCTCGGCAGTCAGAATGTGTCTTCAGCGCTGCTGGCCTTGTATTGACAGCATTCTGCTGTCCCTGAAAGCATAGACCACCTAAATTTTAAAATGAAAAAGTTGTAGGTGTCCAATGACTTTGTCACCCCAGTCTCAGACTATGCAGACTGTGCCAGGGTTTTGGGAGCAAGAAGCCTACGCTTATCTGTCATCTTGCTGTCTCTGGTGAAAGTAAAAACATGGGTTCATGCCTTGTCACAGGGTGGTCCTAAGTATCCAGGTTGCTTTGTTGTAATATTTTTAGTATGTCAGAAGTGTTGCCACTTTTCCGTCATGCCTGACCTTAATTTTTGGAAATGTGAAGACTCCAAGTAGGGTCTCCAAATTGTCTATTGTCTGTAGTGCCAGGTGTCTGGAATCAAGAACCCTATGCCTGTCACTCATGCATCTTGATTTGTAAAATGAAAATGATAGCCCACATTCTATGTGTTGTATGGACCATACCTCCCTTCTGTGCAAACACACTATGGGAACATGAAGGGGGGATGTTCAATTGATGCCACTGTCCTGCTGTCTGCCTGAAAGGTTTTTAAATCTCAAGACTACAAAATGGGTCTCCAAGTTGTGTCTTGTCTGTACTGGCAGGGGTATGGGAGCACCAGCCACGATATTTCTTATGTCAATAGTCTAGAAAGCTAATGGCTATGCCAAAACAGTGACACTGCACTGTTAAATGTGTTTTTGCTGTTTTAGAAGTTTTTCAACCTCCCTAAGGATGATTTCTCTGCCTTACATTTGGCCTCCCATTGAATCCAATGGGATTCGAAAGGTTCGATAAGGTTTGTAGTTTGGTTCAGTGAACGTTGTGTTTGTTCGACTGATCTTAGTAAAACTGAGCCTTGAAAGGTTCACTCATCTCTAGCGAAGACCCAAACTGCCCGATTAGTGACTTCCATTGTGGTTCAGGTGAACTCTGCACACCAAACTGAACTTTTTCAAAAGTCCGGCTGCACCCGCAGAACCAAACCTCCATGGGTTCGCTCTTTACCCATCTGCATGTAGTTTACCCTAGTCCCTGTTTCTGGAGCATAAGTATAAAGTTGTTATATGGTACAGTATCACATACCTTTGCAGAGTTCAGATAATAATAACTGCTGTATTAACATCCAAATTTACACTTAGCTCCTCATAGAAACCCAGCATGCTGTTTAGAAATTACTTAGCTTTTATAAATCAGGATTGTAAATTTCATAAATTTACAATCCTGATTGTAAATAATTATTTTATTCTCTACAATATATTTTTAAAGATCATCTCTTATAATGCCCTCAAAAACGTAACACACTACTGATGTCAGACTTTCCGAATGGTAGTCATCTGAAGCCGCCTTCTTACCTTTTTTATCCTCTTCCTGACAGCTAATGGCAAATAAATGTTGTCACTTGCTAGTCTATGTGCAGCGCTGTTGTTTGTTTAAGGTCGGCAGTCTTGCAATTATCAGGACCTCAAAAAGCTGGAATTCTGGGCTAGAGCGCTAGGTTTGACCGGCGACATCACTGATTGTTCCAACCCTGTGTTATCTTCCAGATGCCATGATCAATAGCGATCGCAACATTTAGAGGTTTGTCAGATGGATTACACTCCTTCTTTCAACATTCTGGCACACTAGCAACATGATCAGGAGTAGCCTAGCATTGTCATGGCAGCTGGAGTCAATTAATGACCTCTGAGTCTGTCAGGTATTGAGGCCTGTTATACCTAGCAAGAAGCAGAAATTAACAGGCGATTTTCCAGTGTGACACAGAGGTTAAAGCCATTACCATGCTTGTGTTTTAGAATAAATTACACTAGTGATCAAAGTATTACAAGTAAAAATCCCATATAAGGACTAAGTAAAAAGTTAAAAAATTAAATTGTAAAAATATTGTAAAAAATCAGAAAATAAAGAACAAATAAATGAAAACAATATACAACTACTGTACATAGATATGTTTGGGTAAAAACAAAACGAAACAAAAAAGTGCACATATTTGTTCTCGCCAAATACAGAATGACATGATCTAGAAAACATTCCCACTATTCAATCATTTCAGTGAATGGAATAAAAAATGGCAAAATTATGCTTTTTCACCATACTGCCAGAAAAGTGGCATAAAATCTAATAAAAAAAATAAAAAAAATAAAAATAGTAGTGTGAAAATTTCATGTTTTCCCACCAAAAACAAGGCACCATTTAAGTCTGTTAGCAGAAAAATAAAAAAGCTATAGTTTTGAAAATAAAGTAATGCAAAAACATTTATTTTGTCAATAATTTTTTTTATTTGTGCAAAAAACTACGAAACATGTAAAAACAACTAAATGTGCTATCACTGTAATTGTATTGACCTGAAGAATAAAGCCATCTTAATACTTTTACCACATGGTGAATGGCACAAAAAAATACATCCTGACGTGCTTGGTTTTTTTTATTTTGCCTCCCAAGAATTGCTATAGAAAGGAATAAACAAATTACATTATTTGTGCCAGAAAAAGGTCCAAATGAAAACTTCAACTCATTCCACGAAAGAAAGCTCCAAATGACTCTGTTGACAGAAAAATTAAAAAATGTAAACCTCTCAAAATATGGTGATGCAAACATTTTTAAAAACTTGTTTTCTTTGTGATGGTAGTCAAACATAAAAACACAATTTAAATTTGGTATCACTTTAATTGCACCAGCCCGATGAATAAAGCTGTGTAATCACTTATACTGCATGGTGAAAGGCATAAAAAATAAATAGAAGCAGTTATTGACCTGCTGTTCATTTATTAATTTTGACAGTTTTGTGCAAAAGAAGTAAACCACCAAGAAAAGGCCAGACAGAGCTTAAAGTATCTCTGCTGCCTCATTATAGTGTATGGATATGTCATTCTGAGATTTTTAAGTAGGCACCCAGTGTAGGTGCTCATTGTAGAGCACAGGAAAAGTGTGGTTCAAAATATCATGTAAAATGTCACCAATAAAAGCTTCAACTAATTCCACATAAAACTACTATCCCCTTCATCATCTGTTAACAGAAATACAGGGGGATTGGTAGCACAAAGGCTTTGGAAGAGCACTATGTATCCTCTTTCTCCAACCTCCAAAAAAATCCATCCAAATCTACACTCCCAAAACCAAAGTTTACCCCTCTTTTCTCAGCCCTACATTGTACCTAAAACACAGTTATCATCAATGCATTTCTAAGCACAGTAGCAAGGAGAGACCACTTAGTTATTTGGTGTATGTGTCACGCTCCCCGGGTCCCCTGCGCTGCCCTCCGGCTCACCTGTCACGCTCCCCGGCTCCCCCGCCTCGCTTCCCGGTTCCTTGGTCCGGTCACCGCCGCTCCCCGCTCTCCAGCACCCTTTGCCGGCGCGTCCCCAGCGTCCTGGTCCCCACTCCCGGCGCCCGTCGGCTTCACAGCCCCAGCCCGGCCCTGCTGCTTCCTCCTCGCAGCTTCCTGCTCTGGCTTCTGGCACTCGGGCCGCGCGCATGCGCATTAGGGCGCGCGCGCGGTCATTGACCCTTTCTTAAAGGGCCAGCGTCCATTAACAGGAAATGATGCAAAACAGGTACAGGGTATAAAGGGGTGTAATGTCCAAGGGGGCGGGGCCTGATCTTCGTGTTTCTTAAGCTAGGAGTCAGGTCTCCTGGTGTCGCTGTGATATACTCACCTATCTCTCTTGTAGAGCCGTGCCTGCCTCGCCATCCGGTCCTGCCGAATCCCGAACCCCGAACGCTGTCCATCTGCCATCCTGACAGTCCGTACCATCTCGGATCCCTGCGGTGACCCGTCATCTCGCTCCAAAGGTTCCGGACTCCGCCTGACATCTTCTCGGCTTCCGAACCTGAGCTCCGTCACCCGGACTACCACCAGTGACTCCGTGGTCCCAGGGACTTCTCCGTTATACTCGTGTGCACGGACTGTTCTGCTGCCTATAGTGCGCCAGCTACCGGACCCCTTACCACCATCTAGGAGTTCGGCCCAGTGGATCCACCTCCTGGGTCTGCCCGTCCACCTGGCCCTGACAGTAAGATCAGGCCATGGATCCCGCTGCAGCACTAGCAGCCGTACAGGAGGAATTCCAACGCCAGCGTGAGACTCAGACCCGCATGCTGCAATTCATGTCTTCTGTGGACGCCCGCCTGAACACTCTACAAGCGGCAGTTACGTCTTCAACATCCCGGGCTTCCACTAGTCAATCCACGGCTCCAGCTCCCGTGGCGACATCATCAGATACTTCCAGACTTCGTTTGGCCTCACCACCCCGATACGCCGGAGACCCCAAGACCTGCAGGGGATTCTTAAACCAATGCTCCCTCCATTTCACGCAGCTGCCGCATTTGTTTGCCTCCGACCAAGCCAAGGTCGCCTTCATCATGTCCCATCTAGAGGGTGAGGCACTGGCGTGGATGAACCCCTTGTGGGAGAAGGGGGATCCTGTGACCACGAACATCCAGGAGTTCCTGCAGGCATTCCGTGGCACCTTTGATGAGCCCGGACGCGCCTCCGCGTCTGCTTCGTCTCTTCTCCGCTTACGTCAGGGGACTCTGACGGTGGGCCAATACGCAATCCGGTTTCGCACCTTGGCTTCGGAACTCGGGTGGAACAAACAATGAGGCCCTAACCGCCGCCTTCTGGGAAGGACTCTAGGGGCGAATTAAAGATGAGCTGGCGGGTCGTGACGTACCAACCACCCTGGATGCCCTGATCGCCCTAGCGACTCGAGTGGACATTCGCTTTCAGGAGCGATCCAAGGAAGTGTCCCGTGAGAGACGTCCGGTACGGCATTCCTCTCCTCCGCAGAAGCCCGCCGTAATTCAGTCATCGACAGCTGGGGCCCCCGTCCACGAGCCCATGCAGATCGACAGAGTGCGGCAGTCTGAACAACGTCGAGCTGAGCGGCTCGCCAAGGGCCTCTGCTTTTACTGCGGAGAGGGCACACACCTGCTACGCTCCTGTCCAGAGAGGCCGGGAAACTCCAAAGCCTAGGGTTGGTAGGAGAGGCCACCCTAGGTGCTGGGACTCTCTCAGACCCGGTTACGTGGACTGTGCAAGTGACAACGGGAGAGACGCGGTTCACGGCTGAGGCATACCTCGATTCCGGGGCAGCAGGCAATTTCATCCAGCAGGCCACGGTGGACAAGTACCAGGTGCCTGTTACTCCACTCAACAAGCCCCTCGTGATTGCCTCTGTGGATGGGAGACCCCTCTCTGACACCATCTCCTGGATCACCAAGCCGGTGGAACTGCGTATCGGTGCCCTGCACACCGAGAACATCGCTTTCTACGTCCTCCCACACATGTCCCATCAAATCCTGCTGGGACTTCCCTGGTTGCGGACACACGAACCATCAGTCAGCTGGGGCACTGGCGAAATCACCCGATGGGGCTCTTCGTGCCATGAGAAGTGCCTGAAGACCATACAACCCATCCGACGACCTCCGGTTCCAGAGAACCTACCGGGGCTGCCCTCGGCCTATTGGTCCTTTGCAGACGTCTTTGATAAAAAGGAATCCGAGGTACTTCCGCCACATCGTCCTTACGATTGTGCCATCGACCTGCTCCCAGGAACAACACCACCTCGAGGACGGATATATCCATTGTCTCCAGCCGAAACAAGGGCCATGTCTACTTACATCACAGAGAGCCTGGCAAGGGGATTCATTCGGAGATCCTCCTCTCCTGCTGGAGCAGGTTTCTTCTTCGTCAAGAAGAAAGAGGGCGACTTACGCCCATGCATAGACTACCGGGGTTTGAATCAAATCACCGTAAAAAACAAGTATCCTCTGCCGCTCATCCCCGAATTGTTTGACCGGCTTAGAGGAGCTCGTGTGTTCACCAAGCTGGATCTTCGGGGTGCTTACAATCTGGTACGCATCCGCTCTGGGGACGAATGGAAGACCGCGTTCAATACGCGCGATGGGCACTATGAATACTGCGTGATGCCCTTCGGCCTGTGTAACGCCCCAGCCGTCTTTCAAGAACTGGTGAACGACGTTTTCCGGGACCTTCTCTACGTCTGTGTGGTAGTGTATCTGGATGACATCCTTGTCTTCTCTCCGGACCTCCAGACCCACAGAGAGAACGTACAGCTGGTTCTACAAAGACTGAGAGAGAATCGTCTGTACGCCAAGTATGAGAAGTGTGTCTTTGATCAGTCTTCTCTCCCCTTCCTGGGGTACATCATCTCTGATACCGGACTGCAGATGGATCCAAAGAAGGTCTCCTCCATTCTCAACTGGCCTCCTCCTTCTGGACTGAAGGCAATCCAACGCTTCCTGGGATTCGCCAACTACTACCGCCAATTCATCCCTCACTTCTCTGCTCTGACTGCTCCTCTCTCCGCTTTGACCAAGAAGGAGGCTAATCCAAAGGACTGGTCACCTGCGGCCGACGCCGCGTTTGGCTCTCTGAAGCGGGCATTTGCCTCCTCTCCTGTACTCCACCGTCCGGAGTTAAACCGCCAGTTCACCTTGGAGGTGGATGCCTCCTCCTCAGGAGCCGGAGCAGTGCTCATGCAGAAGTCCTCCTCCGGGAAGATGGTGACTTGCGGATTCTTCTCCAAGAGCTTCTCAGCGCCTGAACGCAACTACACCATCGGTGACCGAGAGCTCTTGGCAGTCAAACTGGCTCTGGAGGAATGGCGCTACCTTCTGGAAGGAGCAGTGTACCCCGTGATTATTTACACGGACCACAAGAACCTGGAATACCTACGGTCCGCTCAGCGACTGAACCCACGGCAAGCCAGGTGGTCCTTATTCTTTGCCAGGTTTGATTTCCAGCTCCATTTCCGACCCGCGGACAAGAATGTACGCGCTGATGCCTTGTCCAGGTCTTTCATGCCCATGGAGCAGGAGGAGGAGACTACCCAACCCATCATCTGTCCTAGCAAAATCATTCCGGTGGCCCCTGTCACCCTGGCGCAGATACCGCCCGAGAAGACCTATGTCTCTGAGACAGACAGGCAAAAAGTGTTACACTGGGGTCATGCCTCGAAAACAGCCGGTCATGCTGGTCAGAAGAGAACATGGGGTGCGATTGTACGTCATTACTGGTGGCCATCCCTTCGCACGGACGTCGCTGCTTTTGTCTCTGCCTGCTCCTCTTGTGCCAGGAACAAGACGCCCAAACACCTGCCATATGGCCGTCTTCTGCCTCTGCCTATACCCTCAGTTCCGTGGCAACACATAGCGATGGACTTTATTACGGACTTGCCATTGTCCTCCGGACACACAGTCATATGGGTCGTGGTGGATCGGTTCTCTAAAATGGCTCATTTCGTCCCTATGGCTGGACTGCCCTCTGCTCAGGAACTCGCGGACGCCTATATACATCACATCTTCCGCTTGCATGGCTTTCCATCACACATCGTATCCGACAGAGGAACTCAGTTCACCTCCCGCTTCTGGAGGGCTCTCTGCAAACATCTGGGAGTGACTCTGGACTTTTCATCTGCCTACCATCCTCAGTCTAATGGCCAAGTGGAGAGGGTCAATCAAATCTTGACCTCTTTCTTACGTCACTATGTCAACGCCCATCACGACGACTGGTCCATTTTTCTTCCTTGGGCTGAATTCTCCCATAACCACCACATCAGTGAGTCGTCCTCCAGCTCTCCCTTCCATGTCGTTTACGGACTTCAGCCCTCCGTCCCATTGCCTGTATCCCCTTCTTCAGATGTCCCTGCTGCTGATACTGTAGCCCGTGACTTTGCAACCATTTGGGACTCTGTCAAGGCGTCCCTTGGGCGTGCTTCCCTGCGGATGAAAAGACACGCAGACAAGAGACGTCTGGACCCTCCGTGTTTCTCTCCTGGAGATCGAGTCTGGCTTGCATCCAAGTACGTCCGATTGAAGATACCATCCTACAAGCTGGGTCCTCGCTACATCGGGCCGTTTAAAGTCCTCAACAAGATCAATGAGGTCTCCTACAAGCTACAGCTCCCGGCCACGATGAGGATACCCAACTCATTCCACGTCTCCCTGCTCAAGCCGGTTGTCCTGGGTCCCTTCTCCGCTGCTGCCAGTTCGGCTCCTCCACCTATTGCCGATGACGACATCTATGCAGTAAGGGATATTGTGGCCATGAAGACCGTACGGGGTCGACAGTTCTTCCTGGTGGACTGGGCAGGGTATGGTCCTGAGGATAGGTCCTGGGAGCCCCGGGAGAATGTGGGTACTCCGCTGATCCGTGCCTTCCTGTCCCGGTTGCATGGAGGGGGGCGTGGGGGGGGGGTACTGTCACGCTCCCCGGGTCCCCTGCGCTGCCCTCCGGCTCACCTGTCACGCTCCCCGGCTCCCCCGCCTCGCTTCCCGGTTCCTTGGTCCGGTCACCGCCGCTCCCCGCTCTCCAGCACCCTTTGCCGGCGCGTCCCCAGCGTCCTGGTCCCCGCTCCCGGCGCCCGTCGGCTTCACAGCCCCAGCCCGGCCCTGCTGCTTCCTCCTCGCAGCTTCCTGCTCTGGCTTCTGGCACTCGGGCCGCGCACATGCGCATTAGGGCGCGCGCGCGGTCATTGACCCTTTCTTAAAGGGCCAGCGTCCATTAACAGGAAATGATGCAAAACAGGTACAGGGTATAAAGGGGTGTAATGTCCAAGGGGGCGGGGCCTGATCTTTGTGTTTCTTAAGCTAGGAGTCAGGTCTCCTGGTGTCGCTGTGATATACTCACCTATCTCTCTTGTAGAGCCGTGCCTGCCTCGCCATCCGGTCCTGCCGAATCCCGAACCCCGAACGCTGTCCATCTGCCATCCTGACAGTCCGTACCATCTCGGATCCCTGCGGTGACCCGTCATCTCGCTCCAAAGGTTCCGGACCCCGCCTGACATCTTCTCGGCTTCCGAACCTGAGCTCCGTCACCCGGACTACCACCAGTGACTCCGTGGTCCCAGGGACTTCTCCGTTATACTCGTGTGCACGGACTGTTCTGCTGCCTAAAGTGCTCCAGCTACCGGACCCCTTACCACCATCTAGGAGTTCGGCCCAGTGGATCCACCTCCTGGGTCTGCCCGTCCACCTGGCCCTGACAGTATGTCTCCAGAAGCACAAGCTGGACACAATATACGGGCACTACAATATGCAGACATTAGTATACAAAAAATCACAGATTTAAAACAGGGGAAGATATTTAACAAAATCATGTCTATTTATCAATTATTCCCTCTCTATATAGTGGATAAGATAATATAGAATACACTCCTTTAGTACAAGTATTTAAGAAATGTGTGCAAAACAATTACACACACAAGGAGTGCTATATTCAAAACATGTAAATAGCTTATTGAGTACAAAAAATTCACAAACAAATCGCGTTTAAAACATCATCATGTTATAGAATAATTATTGGGGGACTCCTAAATAGGGGGAGAATAACCATGAGTCCAGTAGCAAATGTAAAGCTGGTTAATAAAATGAGCCATCTTCTATGTGCCGATATAGTACTTCAATGTAAATGTTTACATATGACTATGTCTAGCCAAAGCTGGAGAGCATGGAGTAGTGTTATATGAGCAGCTCATTGGAAAATGTGCAATCAATAGTATGGGGTTAAATACCCTGTATACAAAGCTCACCCATAGAGAAAGACAGCCAAAATCCTTGCGACTGGGCACAGTGGTAATGTTCCAACTTCTCATGCATGCGCATATCACGTAGGTGGCTTCTTCAGCAGAGTGGGGTAAGCATCTTACAAATCTCTAAGGTCCGTTTAAATCTATATTAAGACATGTGTTGCTGATGTGATTAGTAACAGTAGAGAATAAATTGTGCTCACTGCTATAATCCTGGTGCTCGGGAAAAAAAATAAGTCAATCGAGAGGGGTAATCCCGGCACACAGTATATGAAAAAAATGGTAAGTCCAGGTATAATATGCTTGAACAAAATTTCTTTATTTTTCACCAATTATTGTACTGCCCGCCCAACGTTTCGGCTCACGCAGGAGCCTTCATCAGGGGTCAAGAGCACTAAGAAAAG
This sequence comes from Anomaloglossus baeobatrachus, assembly GCF_048569485.1. Lineage (NCBI taxonomy): Eukaryota > Metazoa > Chordata > Amphibia > Anura > Aromobatidae > Anomaloglossus > Anomaloglossus baeobatrachus. The sequence continues at coordinate 238,395,085 of NC_134353.1, forward strand.
GAATATGGTATACAAGGAAAAACAAACAGAAACAGTATTTACAAAATGCATCATGACATTACATCAAAGAAATTATAAGGAAAAAAAACCTATTGAGGACTATGGGAAAGATATGAAACTATTGTCGTGGTGTGAGGGTTGACCTAAAAGGATCTAACCGCTAAGAGAGAAGAAAAGAAAATCCTGTGAATATGAAGGGTGAAAAAAAGGGGGGGGAGAGAACACGGAAAAGAAGAAGAGAATAAAAAGGTAAAAGAAGGGACCTAAAGAGATATAGAGAGAGGGAGAAGGAAACAGGGAAAGGAGAGAAACTGAAAAGTATGGAGTAGTCAGGAAGCAAGAGAATTACTGGAGAACATACCCGAGAAATTGGTAATGGTGAGAAATCATGTAGGTACAGCAGGACCTGTGAGCGAGAGGGAATTGTAGGAAAAGAAGGGAAAAGAGGAGATGCATAAGATATCACATAGTGTAATTAAAGGGGTGAAAAGTAGTAGGACCATGTTTGACTTACTTAGTGTAGTCAGCTAATGGGTTAATCCAACAGGAGGAAATGGTTGCTACCGAAAAGGTAGACAAGGGAAACCCTAATGTGAGAATATATAATTAATACAGGTGAAAACAAGAGTTAAAGGGACAACAAGAAAAGGGGGGGCAAAAAGGGGGGTTGTATATAGCGGTACATACCGAAAAGGGGGTGGGTTGCAGATGATGTGAAGGGGCTCACACGGTAGTTTGGGATATAAGGTGAAAGCTGCCGAATGAGAACAGTGTCAGTAAGGTAGTATAATATAAATTAAAACAGAATATAAGGATGAGGATACATACCAATGGGACAATGTCATGTATACTACGATTATCAATCATATGTAGTATGACAAGTAGGTTGTCAAAATGACGTCAGTGTTGCTAGGGAAAAAAAGGGGGGGATCATGACTATAATGGTATGTAAAGGGCAAAGAGAGAGAGGCAAAGAAAGGGTAGGAACATACCTAGGAGCACTTTGGATAGAGGTGAGAGCACCAGGAACAAGCCTGTAATGTATCAAGAAGTGAAGTGAAGTAAAGTTAGTCACATGAAAAAAGTGAACAGAGTGGAGCAAAGTAAAGCATCATAGCAGAAATGTCTTACCTAGAGTGGCATGGTAGTATGGTAACTACGTGGAGGGAGCCCAGGGACTGTGTAGAAAATGAGCCTCTATATACAGGCACATGAGTAACCATAGGTGGAGTGTGAATCGCCATCAGGTGTGGGGGGGTGTGGTGGTCACTGGGTGTGTGCATGACGCGCAGCCGACGCCCACCAATGGGCGGGGTATGGGCGGTCGGCGCGTGCCAAGTTCCCCCACACAGGAGTGGCAGTGTAAGTGTGGAGCGTGTGCGTGACGCGCGGATCCCGCCACGCCCACCGTGGGCGGGACATCGGCGGGCGGCGCACGCCAGGCACACACAGAGGGATATGCGTAAGAGGAGATGACAGTTGGGCGTACGCATGACGCGCGGCGACCGCCACGCCCCCGTGGGCGGGGTATAGGCGGGGGACGCGCGCCAGGCAAACGCCCATACTGTGTGATTATTCAAGGGTGATGACGCGATGATGACGTGCATGCGCATGCGCGTTGCACAGTACCCATTCCACGCTCCAGTGTTATGGAGCGTAGATGGGCGGTATGAAACGGGCGCATGCGCCGTGCAAAGTGATAGGTGATGGAAAGCGTAATCCGAAGAAACTCTTTGTGGTTGAGAGGTCCTAGGTGAGACAGATAGGCAGCTGTGGAGCATGCTGGAGCGAAGACGGCCAGAGTGCATACTATAAGGCTTGTGGTGGGTGTTCTAGGATATCTAAAAGAGAGGGATAGAACATGTCATTAAAAACATAAGTGAAAACATGAGTAAAGTCACATACATGGGATTACATGAATGATAGGATAAATAAGTACTAACATCTTTATCTCAAATAACATTATGAGCTGGTGAGATATAGACTAGTAAGATATAAAGGACATGATAATAATACCAAAACATGATATAATATGTCATAAAAGAGACAATCAATACGAATTACAGGATACTGTGATCATATAAAAGGGTAAATGAATACCGTAACATCAAGGATAGGTATCATGGGTACGTAAAGGACTCCTATAGAACCTCTTAAAACATGTAAAAGAGCATAATGAAAATTGGTAATATCAGCAGACAATTTCATAATCCCTGTTGAGCCCCATGGGCTCCAGGGTTTTGAGTGTGTGGATCCAGAAGGCTTCTCGCAGTTTAAGTCTCTGGATCCGACTGCCACCTCTGCGAATGGGGGGGACATGTTCGATCACCTGGTACCGTAACTGGGCTATGGAATGGTTATGTGAGATGAAATGGGAAGGGATTGGTAATAAGGTTTGTTTGCAGCGGATTGTGGATTTATGCTTGCTTATTCGGTCTCGGATATGTTGGGTCGTCTCCCCAACATACCCGAGACCGCAGGGGCACTTGATAAGATAAACGACATACGAAGAGTCGCATGTAAAAAAACCTTTAATGGGAAATTGCTGACCGGTATGAGGATGGGTAAAAGTCTGCCCCTTAGTCACATTAGAGCATTGTGTACAGCCTAGACAGGGAAAAGTTCCATTCTTCTGTGTGGTCAAAGTGGGCTGAAGGTGAAGAGGTTTAGAGGAGCCGATGTCGGCTCTTACCAGATGGTCTCTTAGATTTTTAGATTTCTTATGACAGAAGAGTGGAGGATGGCTGAATTCAGAAATGGATGGGTATGACCGGGAGAGTAAAGGCCAATGTTGGCGAATAATATTGCGAATGGGTGTCTTAAAAGGATGATATGTTGACACAAAAGGAATCCTCGTGGGCATAGGAGTTCTAGAAATGTTAGCAGTAGGTGACACCTTATGGTGGGATATATGTGGTGGATAACCACGTTCCTGAAATTTCAAGCTCATGTCAACATGGCGAGTGTTTCTGGTCTCCGGGTCAGATACAATGCGAGCGATCCTATGGTGTTGAGAAAGGGGTAGAGAATTCTTCATGTGCTTGGGATGGCTGCTAGTGTAGTGTAAAAGGCTATTGCGGTCAGTGGGCTTGGTATATAAGTCAGTGATTATGTGACCATCTCTGTTCAGTGTTACAGTGGTGTCCAGGAAATTGATAGATCTAGGATCATGATGTAATGTAAAGGTGAGGGTAGGGATACATCCATTCAGAGAATCAAAAAATGAGAGAAGTTCAGGGAGCTCACCGTGCCAGATGACAAATATGTCATCTATGTAACGTTTCCAAGTCAGTACGTGAGACTGAAAAAGTGGAGAGTTGTAAACATGACGATCCTCGAACCAGGCCATAAAAATGTTGGCATAAGGGGGTGCCACATTCGACCCCATCGCAGTACCTTTCCGCTGGATGTAGTATTGGTCACCAAATAGGAAAAAGTTGTGTTCCAATACAATGCGTAAGAGGTCTTGGCAAAAAGTATGTTGCTGCTCAGAAAAAGGGCTGTATCGTTCGAGGAACCAGTTAACTGCCTCTATACCTAGGTGGTGGTCAATACTGGTATAGAGGCTGTTAACATCCATAGTCACTAGTAGGCAGTCGGTGGGTAATATCCCGAAAGTATGCACATGGGATAGAAATTCTGTGGTGTCCCTAAGATATGAGATAATGGAAGGAACCAGCGGTGACAGAATTTTATCAAGGGTGATGGCCAGAGGGGAAAGGATAGAATCGGTGGATGCAACAATGGGTCGTCCAGGGGGGCGGGTCAAATTTTTGTGGATCTTGGGTAAGATATAAAAGACTGGTGTGATGGGGTTGGTCTTATGGAGATACTCAGCTAGCTTTGTGTCTATAGTGCCGATCTGTAAATGATAATCAACTATGTTAGTGATGATACTACATATGTTAGAGGTAGGATCTCGTGAAATCGGGGCATAAGTACTGGTGTCACTAAGCTGGCGAGTAATCTCAGAGAGATAGTAAGCTTTATCCAAGACCACTATGGCCCCGCCCTTATCCTCAGGTTTGACAATAATATGTGGGTTGTTCTTGAGACTAGAGATTGCACGTGTCTCATCAGGTGTGCAGTTGTGTTTAAGGCGAAATGTGCCTCTGTGTATACTATCCACGAGATGATTGATATCATTAGAAACCAAGGAGATATATGTCTCCACTGGGTGATGATTCTTAGGTGGAGAAAAAGTACTGGGAATACGTAGACCCAAACCCTTCAGGTGAAACGTGTCTGAGGCCACGGGACCGCTAGTGTCCAAGGGACTAGGTTGTAGATTGTCGAAGTGCACCTTGAGACGGAGGTTCCTAAAGAATCTCCTTGTCTCTTGGTCTAAGGTGAAGGAATCGAGGGGTGGAGTGGGACAGAACGATAAGCCCTTCTGAAGGACTGATGACTCGGTGGGGGACAGGGTGTATGAGGAAATGTTGAAGACCAGATTGGTCTTACCTGTGAGCGTGTCGTCACTGTTCTTGGGACGAATTCCCTTGCTCCGCCGCGTTTTCCTTTTTGCGGTCGTCGCTGACCTAAAAAAAGAGAAGAGTGAGCTTGATTTTGCTCGCTGTCCGAGCTGTTGGACGAGGTGTAATGTCCAGGGTAGGGTGAGCGTCTTGGATAGGTGTAACTGGATGAACGCCATGTGTACACTTGGTTCTTAACGTAGTCTTGTTGGTCTCGATGGAATTTCTCTCGTTTGCGTGTTTGTAAGTTTTTACGAAATTCGAGAATCGTGGATTCGGTTTTAGTTTTGATGGACAAAAACTCTGTGGATGAAAGGGTATTCTGTAATTGTTGCTCAATGGTGGTAATGTTGACACCAATATCCGTAATCTCCTTCTCCAAGAATTCTATAGTTAGTAATATAAGGTCCATAGAGCATTTATTTAGAATGCTCTCGTATTTATCGCAGTAGGAGGTATTGTCCGAAAAGAGGGTCGGTCGTAAGGGGATGCGAAGTCCACGAGGAATCCTCTTCGCCCTATGATACTCTGCCAGAGTGATATAATGTAGTTCCAAGGCGGTGTGTTGGCGTAACTCCTTCTCGTAATCCTTGTTTCGAATCTCCTCAGTAGGAGTCATAAGAAATTGATTGGATACATGCACTTTAGATAATATAGCGGAAGTATCGTCGTCATTATATGAAAATGTAGAAAACGACATATCCAAAAGAGTGATAGAAAGGCAGGAGCTACAATCAAAAAATCAATAGTAACAGTAGAGAATAAATTGTGCTCACTGCTATAATCCTGGTGCTCGGGAAAAAAAATAAGTCAATCGAGAGGGGTAATCCCGGCACACAGTATATGAAAAAAATGGTAAGTCCAGGTATAATATGCTTGAACAAAATTTCTTTATTTTTCACCAATTATTGTACTGCCCGCCCAACGTTTCGGCTCATGCAGGAGCCTTCATCAGGGGTCAAGAGCACTAAGAAAAGGAATATGGTATACAAGGAAAAACAAACAGAAACAGTATTTACAAAATGCATCATGACATTACATCATGACATTACGCATATCCCTCTGTGTGTGCCTGGCGTGCGCCGCCCGCCGATGTCCCGCCCACGGTGGGCGTGGCGGGATCCGCGCGTCACGCACACGCTCCACACTTACACTGCCACTCCTGTGTGGGGGCACTTGACACGCGCCGACCGCCCATACCCCGCCCATTGGTGGGCGTCGGCTGCGCGTCATGCACACACCCAGTGACCACCACACCCCCCCACACCTGATGGCGATTCACACTCCACCTATGGTTACTCATGTGCCTGTATATAGAGGCTCATTTTCTACACAGTCCCTGGGCTCCCTCCACGTAGTTACCATACTACCATGCCACTCTAGGTAAGACATTTCTGCTATGATGCTTTACTTTGCTCCACTCTGTTCACTTTTTTCATGTGACTAACTTTACTTCACTTCACTTCTTGATACATTACAGGCTTGTTCCTGGTGCTCTCACCTCTATCCAAAGTGCTCCTAGGTATGTTCCTACCCTTTCTTTGCCTCTCTCTCTTTGCCCTTTACATACCATTATAGTCATGATCCCCCCCTTTTTTTCCCTAGCAACACTGACGTCATTTTGACAACCTACTTGTCATACTACATATGATTGATAATCGTAGTATACATGACATTGTCCCATTGGTATGTATCCTCATCCTTATATTCTGTTTTAATTTATATTATACTACCTTACTGACACTGTTCTCATTCGGCAGCTTTCACCTTATATCCCAAACTACCGTGTGAGCCCCTTCACATCATCTGCAACCCACCCCCTTTTCGGTATGTACCGCTATATACAACCCCCCTTTTTGCCCCCCCTTTTCTTGTTGTCCCTTTAACTCTTGTTTTCACCTGTATTAATTATATATTCTCACATTAGGGTTTCCCTTGTCTACCTTTTCGGTAGCAACCATTTCCTCCTGTTGGATTAACCCATTAGCTGACTACACTAAGTAAGTCAAACATGGTCCTACTACTTTTCACCCCTTTAATTACACTATGTGATATCTTATGCATCTCCTCTTTTCCCTTCTTTTCCTACAATTCCCTCTCGCTCACAGGTCCTGCTGTACCTACATGATTTCTCACCATTACCAATTTCTCGGGTATGTTCTCCAGTAATTCTCTTGCTTCCTGACTACTCCATACTTTTCAGTTTCTCTCCTTTCCCTGTTTCCTTCTCCCTCTCTCTATATCTCTTTAGGTCCCTTCTTTTACCTTTTTATTCTCTTCTTCTTTTCCTTGTTCTCTCCCCCCCCTTTTTTTCACCCTTCATATTCACAGGATTTTCTTTTCTTCTCTCTTAGCGGTTAGATCCTTTTAGGTCAACCCTCACACCACGACAATAGTTTCATATCTTTCCCATAGTCCTCAATAGGTTTTTTTTCCTTATAATTTCTTTGATGTAATGTCATGATGCATTTTGTAAATACTGTTTCTGTTTGTTTTTCCTTGTATACCATATTCCTTTTCTTAGTGCTCTTGACCCCTGATGAAAGCTCCTGCGTGAGCCGAAACGTTGGGCGGGCAGTACAATAATTGGTGAAAAATAAAGAAATTTTGTTCAAGCATATTATACCTGGACTTACCATTTTTTTCATATACTGTGTGCCGGGATTACCCCTCTCGGCTGATGTGATTAGGGCATTCTCAGGTGGATCTCATCCATCTGGTGTGGTGCACGCGCCGCAGCAGGCACCCAGGGAGATGCACACACGATCTGGCGCAACTCTGGCTGATGCGCGCCTGCTCGGGGAGAACTCTCCCATTGACGTCATTAGAGCATGCGCATCAGTGTATTAGAGGCGTAAGGGGGTATTTACCCGGAAATTCCCGCTACAGCGCGTGCGCACGACAAAAGAGTAATTCACTTAGCTGTCCATCCATCTAATCGACTATCATGTGATAAGCAGGGTATTTCACAGAAGTGGCCAATTATTACGTGAGTTAATAAACCACCACAAGGGGATAAATGGATATTGAAACAAACATATCATATCCCTATAAGGATATTTGTAATAGCCATTCACGCAAGTAAAGCGTCAGATGGTAGTCTAGATTGATCTCACATTCATTGTCTCAATATAGAATAGCAATTAAAGGTGCACTCCTTATTATGAGGGAGTTCCCACATCTTATGCAGATGGGGAACAGCCAAATAAATTAGAAACCCTAAAAGGTTGACTTTATCCCTCTGTAAGCTAGGCTACCGAAATGCTGTCTTTTCGCCTGGTAAACACACAGGATTTTCGAGACCTTATGTCCGTAACTGTGCCCCAGTACCAGATGCCCAGTCGCCACTACTTCTCTAAGAAAAGTGTGCCTGCGCTACATCAGCATGTCGCACACAACATCACCGCTTCCTTGAGAAACTCTGTGTGTGAATGGGTGCATTTCACCACCGATACTTGGACCAGTAAGCATGGATAGGGGCGTTACATGTCGCTGACTGGGCACTGGTTAACTATGGTGATAGATGGAGAAGGGTCTGCTAAACAAGTCTTGCCGTCCCCACTACTTGTGCGTCAATCCTCTGTATGTATAAGTTCCTCTAACGCTTCTGCCTCCTCAACCTCGGCTGGGTCCTCCACCTCTGCCCCAAGTCTGCCTGGTCAGGCCACCAGTGTTGTAACTGTGCACAAGGAATCACGCACACCTCCTTACTATGCTGGCAGCAGAGCGCAATGGCATCAGGTGGTCTTTAGCTTGAAATCTCTTGGAAATAAGAGTAAAACAGTGGCTGAGTTGTGGGCAGCTCTGCGGTCTGAGTTTCATGAATGGTTGTCTCCACTCAACCTGCAGCCAGGTAAGGCCGTGTGCGACAATGCTGCAAACCTGGGTGCGGCACTTCGCCTGGGCAAGGTGACACACGTGCCTTGTATGGCTCACGTGTTGAACCTTGTTGTCCAGCAATTTTTAACACACTATCCCTGCCTAGATTGCCTTCTGCAGAGGGCACGAAAACTGCTCACTTCCGCCGTTCAACCGCTGCAGCTGAGCGACTTGCATCGCTCCAGAAGTCTTTTGGCCTGCCGGTTCATCGCCTGAAATGTGATATGCCGACATGCTGGAATTCGACTCTCCACATGTTACAGCGACTGTGGCAGCACCGCCGAGCACTGGTGCAATACGTCATGACCTATAGCCTGGGCCAACGAGACGCAGAGGTGGGGTCAGATCACCCTTATGGAGTGATCTCAGATCAAGGACCTATGCACCCTTCTGCACAGTTTCGACATGGCGATGAATATGTTTAGCGCTGACAATGCCATTATCAGCATGACAATTCTAGTCCTTTTTATGCTGGAGCACACGCTAAACACGATTCGGAGTCAGGGGGTGGTTCAACAGGAAGGGGAGGAAGTACAGGAGGATTCATATGCGCAAGAGATAACTACATCACCAAGGTCCAGATGTTCATCATCACCAAGGTGGCAGTCATGGGACGATGGGTGAGAGGGATTAACAAGGGCGCATGATAGCAGGCAAAATGTTGAGCAAGGTGCAGGAGAACATGAAGAAATGGAGGACGAACTGTCCATGGACATGGAAGACTCAGCAAATGAGGGAGACCTTGGTCAAATTTCAGTTGAAAGAGGTTGGGGGGAGATGTCAGAGGAAGAAAGAATGGTTAGCACCTCTATGCCACAAACACAGCAAGGACTTGGTGTGCATGGCTGCGCAAGTCACATGAGCGCCTTCTTGCTGCACTACCTACAACATGACCCTCGGATTGTCAAAATTAGAAGTGATGATGATGTGGTTGCCACACTATTAGATCCCCGGTACAAGTCCAAATTTTGTGAAATAATTCCAGCCATAGAAAGGGACGCACGTATGCAGGAGTATCAGCAGAATCTATTACTAAATCTTAGCTAGGCTTTTCCACCAAATACCAGTGGTGCACGGAGTGAATCTCCCAGTTGTAACTTGACAAACATGGGATGGTCTCGACATCAATAGTCTAACCGTACCAGCAGCACCGTATCTGTTGCTGGTAACAGCAATTTTATTGAATCGTTTCATAATTTTTTTAGACCATCCTTTGCAAGGCCAACAGAGACAAGAAGTCTGACACATAGTCAATGGCTGCAGAGGATGATACAGGAGTATCTCCAAATGAACATCGATGCCATGACTTTGCAACTGGAGCCTTGCTCATTTTGGGCTTCAAATCTTGAAAAAACGGCCTGAGCTCTCCACTTACGCCTTAGAGATCTTGTCGTGTCCAGCTGCCAGCGTTAACTCAGAACGTGTCTTCCATGATGCTGGGTGTGTGCTGACAAGATACGGCAGATAAGCACACGCATCTGTCCAGTGACAAAATGTGTACAGACTAACATTCATCAAGATGAACAAGTCATGGATCCACAAGGACTTTACTACCCCTGTGTCATCCTGGGGAGAGTAAAGGCTTGTGGATTTGGAATGTGCTTGATGCAAATGTACCTGTCAAGTTTGCAACTGGGGCCCAACTGTGTGGCCCAATTTTTGGAATAAAAAGGGAGACTCTGCTTGGAGTCCCCCTGCTGTGTTTTTAAAATTGAGCCAAGATTAACAAGTCATGGTTCAGCAAAGACTTTGCTACCTATTTCTGTGTCATCCTGGGGACAGCTAAGGCTGGCGTATTTTTGAATGTGCTTGATGCAAATCTACCTGTGAAGTGTAGAACAGGGGCACAAGTGCTGCCACTGAAGGGGTGTTTGTGTGGCCCAGTTTTTGGAAAAAAGGGAGACTCTGCTTGGAGTAACCCTTGCTGTGTTTTTAAAAATGATCCAAGATGAACAGATCTGGGATCAGCAAAGACTTTGCTAGACCTTCCCCGGTGTCATCCTGGGGACAGTTAAGGCTGGCGTATTTTTGAATATGCTTCATGCAAATCAACACATCCAGTTTGCAACTGGGGCACAAGTGATGCCACTGAAGGGGTGTCTGTGTGGCCCAATTTTTGAAATAAAAAGGGAGACTCTACTTGGAGTCCCCCTGCTGTGTTTTTAAAAACGAGCCAAGATGAACAAGTCATGGTTCAGCAAAGACTTTGCTACCTATCCCTGTGTCATCTTGGGACAGCTAAGGCTGGCTTTTTTTTTAATGTGCTTGATGCAAATCTACCTGTGAAGCGTACAACAGGGGCACAAGTGTTGCCAATGAAGTAGTGACTGTGGGGCCCAGTTTTTGGAATAAAAAGGGAGACTCTGCTTGGAGTAACCCTTGCTGTGTTCTTAAGAATGATCCAAGATGAACAGATCTGGGATCAGCAAAGACTTTGCTAGACCTTCCCTGGTGTCATCCTGGGGACAGTTAAGGCTGGCGTATTTTTTAATGTCCTTGATGCAAATCAACACATCTAGTTTGCAACTGGGGCACAAGTGATGCCACTGAACTGGTGTGTGTGGCCCAATTTTTGGAAAAAAAGGGAGACTCTGCTTGGAGTCTCCTTGCTGTGTTTTACATTACTTTAGAAGGGCATGCCATGCCTATATCTGTGTCTCCTCCTCTTTTTCCTTGTCCAGCTTTAGTTTTCGCATGGGTATTTGTCCTTGTCGCTTTCCCATGTGTTTGTGTTGTCTTGGGAGTTATTTGTCACCTTTTGGACACCTTTGAGGGTGTTTTCCAGCTCTTTTTAGGTGTTTGTGATTGCCTCCCATTGTTTTCAATGGGATTTGAGAAGTTCGTCGAACGGTTCGTCAAACGGTTCATTGAACGGGGCACCGTTCGACGAACCGAACTCGAAATCTAGGGGGGTAGCTCATCTCTACTCCTGGGCTACATTCTAGCAAGGTTCCTATAGTTATTCTTCCCCCTTTTAGATAAAAATAAATAGTTTATAAAGTGGTACCTTTCAGTTTGAAAATCTTGCTAATTCTACCACGGGGACGGGCTCTCTGTTGTCCGTTACTGTCCCTCCTGCCGCTTTAGGCTGTCCCCCAACGCTCATTTACATACCTCAGGATGCCGCCCAGTGCATCCTTGGTCTCGCGCATGCGCCGTGCCACTGTAGCGGGACTGTGCACAGTGGGACCGCTGGTGACGTTGCGCATGCATGAGGTTATGGTCGGCGCTGTGATTTTCATCAGCAAGCTCCCGCCCATAATCTCGTGCCCGCGCTTTCCCCTCTGCCTACACCGTTCTGCGCATGCCCTGGCCAGATGACCCAACATCACCTCTTTCCCATCTAGCCCTGGAGCAGGAAATAGATGGGAGGAGCGGAGCAGGACACCACCAATCATCTAGTCATCTGGCCAGTGCAAGCACAGAACGGTGGAGGCAGATGGGAAAGCACGGGCACGAGATTATGTGCGGCAGCTTGCTGATGAAAATCACAGCGCCGACCATTATCTCGTGCCTGCGCAACGTCATCAGCGGTCCCACTGTGCACAGTCCCGCTACAGTGGCACAGTGCATGCGCAAGACCTCGGACGCACTGGGCGGCATCCTGAGGTATGTAAATGAGCATTGGGGATGGCCTAAAGCGGCAGGAGGGACAGTAATGGACAACACACAGCCCACCCCCGTGGTAGAATTAACAAGATTTTCAAACTGAAAGGTACCACTTCATAAACTATTTATTTTGATTTAAAAGGGGTCAGAATATCTATAGGAACCTTGCTAGAATGCAGCCCAGGAGCTGCAGAAGGAGAAACTTTTAAGTTTAGGGCAAAATTTCTGCTGACAGTTTCCCTTTAAGTCTCTCCCTGTAGTTGTATATACACACACATAAACTCTGACTTCTCAGTCTGAAGAAGTGGGTGGAGAGAATTTGCTTTAGTATATTCATTAGAGACATATAGTACCTGAACATCTTTATGACGCTTTTTTTGCTGCATGATTTTAAACTAAAACTTAAACAGCTACAAAAATGCTGTCTATGGTTCATGCAGCATGCCAGGTTTGCTTCTAACACTGCCTACCAAAGAATGACATAAACTGAATCATAGCTTTCTTGCAGCCACTTGGCTCTGTCTAGCAAATGAATGTGTAAAGCCTTTCAACCCACTCAATTTTGGGATATTTATTTGGGAGTTAAAAAGATACAGTTAGGTCCAGAAATATTTGGACAGTGACACAAGTTTTGTTATTTTAGCTGTTTACAAAAACATGTTCAGAAATACAATTATATATATAATATGGGCTGAAAGTGCACACTCCCAGCTGCAATATGAGAGTTTTCACATCCAAATCGGAGAAAGGGTTTAGGAATCATAGCTCTGTAATGCATAGCCTCTCCTTTTTCAAGGGACCAAAAGTAATTGGACAAGGGACTCTAAGGGCTGCAATTAACTCTGAAGGCGTCTCCCTCGTTAACCTGTAATCAATGAAGTAGTTAAAAGGTCTGGGGTTGATTACAGGTGTGTGGTTTTGCATTTGGAAGCTGTTGCTGTGACCAGACAACATGCGGTCTAAGGAACTCTCATTTGAGGTGAAGCAGAACATCCTGAGGCTGAAAAAAAAGAAAAAATCCATCAGAGAGATAGCAGACATGCTTGCAGTAGCAAAATCAACAGTCGGGTACATTCTGAGAAAAAAGGAATTGACTGTTGAGCTTGGGAACTCAAAAAGGCCTGGGCGTCCACGGATGACAACAGTGGTGGATGATCGCCGCATACTTTCTTTGGTGAAGAAGAACCCGTTCACAACATCAACTGAAGTCCAGAACACTCTCAGGTAAGTAGGTGTATCTGTCTCTAAGTCAACAGTAAAGAGAAGACTCCATGAAAGTAAATACAAAGGGTTCACATCTAGATGCAAACCATTCATCAATTCCAAAAATAGACAGACCAGAGTTAAATTTGCTGAAAAACACCTCATTAAGCCAGCTCAGTTCTGGAAAAGTATTCTATGGACAGATGAGACAAAGATCAACCTGTACCAGAATGATGGGAAGAAAAAAGTTTGGAGAAGAAAGGGAACGGCACATGATCCAAGGCACACCACATCCTCTGTAAAACATGGTGGAGGCAACGTGATGGCATGGGCATGCATGGCTTTCAATGACACTGGGTCACTTGTGTTTATTGATGACATAACAGCAGACAAGAGTAGCCGGATGAATTCTGAAGTGTACCGGGATATACTTTCAGCCCAGATTCAGCCAAATGCCGCAAAGTTGATCGGACGGCGCTTCATAGTACAGATGGACAATGATCCCAAGCATACAGTCAAAGCTACCCAGGAGTTCATGAGTGCAAAAAAAGTGGAACATTCTGCAATGGCCAAGTCAATCACCAGATCTTAACCCAATTGAGCATGCATTTCACTTGCTCAAATCCAGACTTAAGACGGAAAGTCCCACAAACAAGCAAGACCTGAAGGCTGCAGCTGTAAAGGCCTGGCAAAGCATTAAGAAGGAGGAAACCCAGCGTTTGGTGATGTCCATGGGTTCCAGACTTAAGACAGTGATTGCCTCCAAAGGATTCGCAACAAAATATTGAAAAAAAAATATTTTGTTGGGTTTGGTTTATTTGTCCAATTACTTTTGACCTCCTAAAATGTGGAGTGTTTGTAAAGAAATGTGTACAATTCCTACAATTTCTATCAGATATTTTTGTTCAAACCTTCAGATTAAACGTTACAATCTGCACTTGAATTCTGTTGTAGAGGTTTCATTTCAAATCCAATGTGGTGGCATGCAGAGCCCAACTCGCGAAAATTGTGTCACTGTCCAAATATTTCTGGACCTAACTGTAAGTACCAGCACGCAGATAATAGCTATTGTATTTTATGGCCAATTTTAAGCATTTGGTATCATGTTGATAGCAGCACCTAGTGGTAGAAATATTTTGCACATTAATATAAGGGTCTGCTTTACAGATGAAATGGTACATATTTATTAAGTTATATAACTCACCATTTTATGACAAGTTTAAAAAGGCCACATCTTTTCTTCTTTTCTATCATCAAATATGATCTTGAAATTAATTTTGTTTTAATACAAAATACTCAAGAAAAATTCAACTACCTTTTCTTATACAGTAAGAAAATAAATAGTGATGAGCGAGCATGCTTGTCACTACTCGGTACTCGCACGAGTATCGCTGTACTCGGGCTGCTCGGCGGGGACCGAGTAATCTCGCGATACTCGTGCTGTACTCGTGGTCTTCATTTCTGCATGTTGGCGCTCTTTTGAGAGCCAGCCCTCATGCAGGGATTGGCTGGCAGACCACTGCAATGCCACAGCCCTGTTAGTTGTGGAATTGCAGTGATTGGCCGGCCTGCACAGCGTGACCGAGCCTTTATATCGGCCGGCGCGCTGTGCTCTGCTCACAACTATCCAGACAGTCAGTGCAGGGAGAGTGTCGCTGATTCAGGGAAAGCTTTGCGGCCCTTTATAGTTAGTTCCGGAGCAGGGCTGCAAACAGTGTGACCAGAAGTCCTTCTCAGGACTATTCTAGTTGTATACAGGCAGGCAGGGTATAGCCAGGTCGGAGTACAGTAGCAGAGTCCTTCTCAGGACTATTGTTGCTATATACAGGCAGGGTATAGCCAGGTCGGAATACAGGCTAGTGACCAGAAGAGTCCTTGTCAGGACTATTGTAGCAGTATACAGGCAGGCAGGCAGGCAGGGTAGTGGTGACTGTATACCAGCCTTCATCATATCTGGGGCTGGTGTACACAGTGTAAAACAGTCCAGATAGTGTCAGACTTCTCAGTAATTGTCGCTCCTAAAAACCAGTTAGGTTCTTATTGCGTCCGTGCTTGCATTTAAAAACAGCACGTGTGTGGCAGTCAGTGGCAGCGTACAGGTGCGCGTTTTGCACAAACTATTATATAACGCACAAGTCTAGTGTATAATACACGTCAGTCAGCAGTGTCTGATAGTGTCAGACTTCTCAGTAATTGTCGCTCCTAAAAACCAGTTAGGTTCTTATTGCGTCCGTGGTTGCATTTAAAAACAGCACGTGTGTGGCAGTCGGTGGCAGGGTACAGGTGCGCGTTTTGCACAAACTATTATATAACGCACAAGTCTAGTGTATAATACACGTCAGTCAGCAGTGTCTGATAGTGTCAGACTTCTCAGTAATTGTCGCTCCTAAAAACCAGTTAGGTTCTTATTGCGTCCGTGGTTGCATTTAAAAACAGCACGTGTGTGGCAGTCAGTGGCAGCGTACAGGTGCGCGTTTTGCACAAACTATTATATAACGCACAAGTCTAGTGTATAATACACGTCAGTCAGCAGTGTCTGATAGTGTCAGACTTCTCAGTAATTGTCGCTCCTAAAAACCAGTTAGGTTCTTATTGCGTCCGTGCTTGCATTTAAAAACAGCACGTGTGTGGCAGTCAGTGGCAGCGTACAGGTGCGCGTTTTGCACAAACTATTATATAACGCACAAGTCTAGTGTATAATACACGTCAGTCAGCAGTGTCTGATAGTGTCAGACTTCTCAGTAATTGTCGCTCCTAAAAACCAGTTAGGTTCTTATTGCGTCCGTGGCTGCATTTAAAAACAGCACGTGTGTGGCAGTCGGTGGCAGGGTACAGGTGCGCGTTTTGCACAAACTATTATATAACGCACAAGTCTAGTGTATAATACACGTCAGTCAGCAGTGTCTGATAGTGTCAGACTTCTCAGTAATTGTCGCTCCTAAAAACCAGTTAGGTTCTTATTGCGTCCGTGCTTGCATTTAAAAACAGCACGTGTGTGGCAGTCAGTGGCAGCGTACAGGTGCGCGTTTTGCACAAACTATTATATAACGCACAAGTCTAGTGTATAATACACGTCAGTCAGCAGTGTCTGATAGTGTCAGACTTCTCAGTAATTGTCGCTCCTAAAAACCAGTTAGGTTCTTATTGCGTCCGTGCTTGCATTTAAAAACAGCACGTGTGTGGCAGTCAGTGGCAGCGTACAGGTGCGCGTTTTGCACAAACTATTATATAACGCACAAGTCTAGTGTATAATACACGTCAGTCAGCAGTGTCTGATAGTGTCAGACTTCTCAGTAATTGTCGCTCCTAAAAACCAGTTAGGTTCTTATTGCGTCCGTGGTTGCATTTAAAAACAGCACGTGTGTGGCAGTCGGTGGCAGGGTACAGGTGCGCGTTTTGCACAAACTATTATATAACGCACAAGTCTAGTGTATAATACACGTCAGTCAGCAGTGTCTGATAGTGTCAGACTTCTCAGTAATTGTCGCTCCTAAAAACCAGTTAGGTTCTTATTGCGTCCGTGCTTGCATTTAAAAACAGCACGTGTGTGGCAGTCAGTGGCAGCGTACAGGTGCGCGTTTTGCACAAACTATTATATAACGCACAAGTCTAGTGTATAATACACGTCAGTCAGCAGTGTCTGATAGTGTCAGACTTCTCAGTAATTGTCGCTCCTAAAAACCAGTTAGGTTCTTATTGCGTCCGTTGTTGCATTTAAAAACAGCACGTGTGTGGCAGTCGGTGGCAGGGTACAGGTGCGCGTTTTGCACAAACTATTATATAACGCACAAGTCTAGTGTATAATAATACACGTCAGTCAGCAGTGTCTGATAGTGTCAGACTTCTCAGTAATTGTCGCTCCTAAAAACCAGTTAGGTTCTTATTGCGTCCGTGCTTGCATTTAAAAACAGCACGTGTGTGGCAGTCGGTGGCAGGGGACAGGTGCGCGTTTTGCACAAACTATTATATAACGCACAAGTCTAGTGTATAATAATACACGTCAGTCAGCAGTGTCTGATAGTGTCAGACTTCTCAGTAATTGTCGCTCCTAAAAACCAGTTAGGTTCTTATTGCGTCCGTGCTTGCATTTAAAAACAGCATGTGTGTGGCAGTCGGTGGCAGCGTCAGGCTCCATATTGTCCCTGGATAGAGACGTGCATGATGGCCTGTAAACATGAAGTGCCCATTGTAAGGAAGTGGGTCTATTGTAGTATAGCCCTTAGGCAGGGCAGCCAAAAATTGGGAGGCTCCACGTTGTCCCTGGATAGAGACGTGCATGAGGGCCTGTAAACCTGAAGTGCCCATTGGAAGGAAGTGGGTCTATTGTAGTATAGCCCTTAGGCAGGGCAGCCAAAAATTGGGAGGCTCCACGTTGTCCCTGGGTAGAGACGTGCATGAGGGCCTGTAAACCTGAAGTGCCCATTGGAAGGAAGTGGGTCTATTGTAGTATAGCCCTTAGGCAGGGCAGCCAAAAATTGGGAGGCTCCACGTTGTCCCTGGGTAGAGACGTGCATGAGGGCCTCAAAACATTGTTCCCATTGCAAAGGAGCGGGTCTCCTGTCGTTGTAATGTCCATTCTGCAAAGAATGGGCGAAAAAATTTACCACTGGGGGTATACCTGAAACAAAGGCCTAAGTATTGCAATTTGTAACGGTCATCATCATGGTGGCGCATGAGGAGAAGGAGGAGCAGTCCAGCGATTATCCAAAGTCCAGAAGTGTGTACCCATGGGTGAGTGGAGGTACATGGCAAACTTTAAATTCCGCTCTCATTTGCTGGTGGTGTGGTGAAGTCTGGCCCAATCCAACCCTTGTTCATCTTGATCAGAGTCAGCCTGTCAGCATTTTCAGTTGACAGGCGGGTGCGTTTATCTGTAATGATTCCACCTGCGGCACTAAAAACACGCTCTGACAAAACGCTAGCAGCAGGGCAGGCCAGGACTTCCAAGGCGTAGAGAGCCAATTCATGTCACGTGTCCAGCTTGGATACCCAATAATTGTAAGGCACAGAGGAATGTCGGAGTACAGTTGTTCGATCTGCAAGGTACTCCTTCAGCATCTGGGCAAACTTAGGATTTCTTGTGGCACTACCCCGCACCTCAGGGGCTGTGGTACGTGAGGGGCTGAGAAAACTGTCCCACATCTTAAAGACTGTTCCCCTACCTCTGGCAGATTGGACTTGTGCCTCTCTCGGCTGTACGCCTCGGTTGTCCACTGATTCATGACCTATGCCACTAGCGTTTTGTGAGGGGAATGCTTTCCTTTCCTGGCTTTAGGTTCAGAGTTGTGAGCCAGTGATCTGCCTGCTGTTTCAGAGCTGTCCACACCTCTTCTGCATTGTGGGGTTTGTCACCTATGCAGATAAGCTTCAGCACTGCCTGTTGCCGCTTCGCCGAGGCAGTGCTGCAGTGCTTCTGTGTCGCCCTGGACAAGCCAGGGGCCACAGAGCACAACACTTAAACACCCCACACTCCCTGCAGGCATATCATAGTCAAAACACAAAATCCTTGTTGCCTTCCCCAGGGGCTGTTGTCCACACCAGGGTGTGGAGCCAGGCAGTTGGTCTCCACCCACCGAGGAGGAGGGAAAACACAGGCAGTGATAGTTAAGCTAAGGAAGTGGAAGGAGGAAAGTAGTAGAGAGGAGAAAAGTGACAGCAAAGAGCCTGAAGTTGGTCCGGGTGTGTGGCCCGGACAGGACAGCAAGGTTGGCAGGATGTGGTGACCGTCTGCAGTGGAGGCCGATTGGAGTCTGCCGTAAGGACCGTGGACGGGTGGTGACCCGGCCGTACCGGACCGGTATACAAAGAGAAGCCAGCACCATTGGCAGAGGACTTTCGGATCCCGGCAAGGCTTGGTGTCGCCGTGAATTTGCCAAATCGGTTAGTGAAGGGAACCTCAGGGTTTCCAAACAGCCAAGTCCAGATAGAAGGCAACCGTACAACCGTGAAGGGGAGACACAGCCACCGCCAAGGGCAACCGTCTCCCAGGGCCAGCGCCTGTGGGCAAAAGGGGCTCCTCCGGCCCATATCCAGGTCGGGGAGCGGGTTACCGTTGGGAAACCATCACTACCAACACTTAACTTAGGTGCAGGGAGAGACAGTCATCACTAACCTGCAGGGAGGAACAACCGCAGCCGTCCGAGTGACCCGTCCATCCAGCCACTTGTTTAACCGTGAACTGTGTCATCATCATTGGGCTGAGTGAGTACCTCCGTGCCGTGCGGCACAGCGCTGCCCCTGCGACCCTGCACCTCATCAGGCCCCGCAACCCGCCTGTCATCCATGTCTACCCCATCACCAGGCCCCGGGAAAACCAACCCCCCTACCCACGGAGGGGAGAAATAACAACAAAGCTGCTCCCTGTCACAGGCTCCCGGGATCCCCGTCCAGAGCAGCGGTGGTGTCCACACAATCACCACAACCATGGGTGGCGTCACGGACAATATCCCCAAAACCCAAACCACCCCTTTTCAGTCACGGGCGAGTAGCGCCGCTCGAGTCTCCGGGATCCGGCCATCGCTCGAGCCAACGAGCAGCAGCAGCCGTAGAGCAGCGTCAGCCGGACCCGAGCAGTGGGAGAGCGCACCGTCCCCTCCTCCGCCCGCGACACTTCCAGCTTGGGACTGGTGTGGAGGGTAAAGTGGATCAGTATGCGCAGGAGGAGGAGGCTGGGGAGCATGACATTCCGGAGCTGTAGAGTGTGTGTGAAACCCTGACTGAGGTAGGGCCTGCAAAACTTGGTGTGTGAAGGACGTGTTCCGTCCCTCGCTCAGACTGGGTCCCAGCTTGCACAATATTAACCCAGTGTGACGTCAACGAGATGTAGCGGCCTTGCCCACATGCATTTGTCCACGTGTCTGTGGTTAGGTGGACTTTGGCTGAAACAGCGTTGTTCAGGGCACGTGTGATGTTTTGTGACACGTGGTTATGCAATGCGGGGACGGCACACCGGGAGAAATAGTGGCGGCTGTGGAACGAGTAACGTGGGACAGCTGCCACCATCAGGTCGCGGAATGCTTCTGTCTCAACCAGCCTAAAAGGCAACATTTCCAGCGCAAGCAGTCGCGAAATGTTAGCATTTAGAACTGTGGCATGTGGGGTGTTGGCAGTGTATTTGCGCCTGCGTTCAAAGGTTTGCTGAATGGATAACTGAACGTTGCGCTGGGACAAGGACGTGCTTGATGATGGTGTTCTTTCTGCGTAGGCAACTGCAGGTGCAGGAGTGGAGGAGGCTTGTTCGCAGGCAGCATGGACAGGGGATTGACTCGCATGCACAACCAGCGAAGACGTAGCAGTGACATCAGCAAGCACTGCTCCTCGACTCTGTTGTACTTCCCACAAAGTCGGGTGCTTGGCTGACATGTGCCTGATCATGCTGGTCGTGGTCAGGCTGCTAGTTTTGGTACCCCTGCTGATGCTGGCATGGCAGGTGTTGCAAATGGCCTTTTTAGAATCATCTGGAGGCAACTTAAAAAACTGCCAGTGTCAGAGTTCCGGGTTTTCCAGTTTTCTTTTGAAAGAGCTTGCCCTTTGTTAACATGGAGTTTTCTGTTCTGTTGCCCTACTTCCTGTCCATCTGTTTAAAAGCCGCCCCTAAAGCTTAGTCCAGTGCCTGAGTATACTGCTTCCTGTGTGCTCCTGCCCTGCTGCTTTTGGTTCCTGATTGTTATTCGGATCCTCTTGGAAAACAACCGACACCGACTCTGGACTTCATCTGGTATCATCTAGCTGTGCCCGGACTCCGTTTGCCGTCTTTGGTCGGCACTTCTGCCCGGTTCCTTCCGTTTATTACCACTCTGGACTCACATCACGTACAGACATTTTTGGACTTACCTATTGCCCTTTTGTGTCCCGGCTGCTGCGCATTTAGGGCTTCTGGGGTGATTGCCAGACAGTCCCTGTATAGGGGTTCGCTCTTGGTGGTCTCCCTGGGGGAGTCCGGTGCGCGGTCCCGGGAATTCCCTTTCGCTCCGTCCCTGAAAGGTATTTCCTGTATTTATGTTCTACTGTGTTTTTGTTCCGTTTATGTACATATTTGCTGGTTGCATATTAATCTAATTAATCTCGCGATACTCGTGCTGTACTCGTGGTCTTCATTTCTGCATGTTGGCGCTCTTTTGAGAGCCAGCCCTCATGCAGGGATTGGCTGGCAGACCACTGCAATGCCACAGCCCTGTTAGTTGTGGAATTGCAGTGATTGGCCGGCCTGCACAGCGTGACCGAGCCTTTATATCGGCCGGCGCGCTGTGCTCTGCTCACAACTATCCAGACAGTCAGTGCAGGGAGAGTGTCGCTGATTCAGGGAAAGCTTTGCGGCCCTTTATAGTTAGTTCCGGAGCAGGGCTGCAAACAGTGTGACCAGAAGTCCTTCTCAGGACTATTCTAGTTGTATACAGGCAGGCAGGGTATAGTCAGGTCGGAGTACAGTAGCAGAGTCCTTCTCAGGACTATTGTTGCTATATACAGGCAGGGTATAGCCAGGTCGGAATACAGGCTAGTGACCAGAAGAGTCCTTGTCAGGACTATTGTAGCAGTATACAGGCAGGCAGGCAGGCAGGGTAGTGGTGACCGTATACCAGCCTTCATCATATCTGGGGCTGGTGTACACAGTGTAAAATAGTCCAGATAGTGTCAGACTTCTCAGTAATTGTCGCTCCTAAAAACCAGTTAGGTTCTTATTGCGTCCGTGCTTGCATTTAAAAACAGCACGTGTGTGGCAGTCAGTGGCAGCGTACAGGTGCGCGTTTTGCACAAACTATTATATAACGCACAAGTCTAGTGTATAATACACGTCAGTCAGCAGTGTCTGATAGTGTCAGACTTCTCAGTAATTGTCGCTCCTAAAAACCAGTTAGGTTCTTATTGCGTCCGTGCTTGCATTTAAAAACAGCACGTGTGTGGCAGTCAGTGGCAGCGTACAGGTGCGCGTTTTGCACAAACTATTATATAACGCACAAGTCTAGTGTATAATACACGTCAGTCAGCAGTGTCTGATAGTGTCAGACTTCTCAGTAATTGTCGCTCCTAAAAACCAGTTAGGTTCTTATTGCGTCCGTGGCTGCATTTAAAAACAGCACGTGTGTGGCAGTCGGTGGCAGGGTACAGGTGCGCGTTTTGCACAAACTATTATATAACGCACAAGTCTAGTGTATAATACACGTCAGTCAGCAGTGTCTGATAGTGTCAGACTTCTCAGTAATTGTCGCTCCTAAAAACCAGTTAGGTTCTTATTGCGTCCGTGCTTGCATTTAAAAACAGCACGTGTGTGGCAGTCAGTGGCAGCGTACAGGTGCGCGTTTTGCACAAACTATTATATAACGCACAAGTCTAGTGTATAATACACGTCAGTCAGCAGTGTCTGATAGTGTCAGACTTCTCAGTAATTGTCGCTCCTAAAAACCAGTTAGGTTCTTATTGCGTCCGTGCTTGCATTTAAAAACAGCACGTGTGTGGCAGTCAGTGGCAGCGTACAGGTGCGCGTTTTGCACAAACTATTATATAACGCACAAGTCTAGTGTATAATACACGTCAGTCAGCAGTGTCTGATAGTGTCAGACTTCTCAGTAATTGTCGCTCCTAAAAACCAGTTAGGTTCTTATTGCGTCCGTGGTTGCATTTAAAAACAGCACGTGTGTGGCAGTCGGTGGCAGGGTACAGGTGCGCGTTTTGCACAAACTATTATATAACGCACAAGTCTAGTGTATAATACACGTCAGTCAGCAGTGTCTGATAGTGTCAGACTTCTCAGTAATTGTCGCTCCTAAAAACCAGTTAGGTTCTTATTGCGTCCGTGCTTGCATTTAAAAACAGCACGTGTGTGGCAGTCAGTGGCAGCGTACAGGTGCGCGTTTTGCACAAACTATTATATAACGCACAAGTCTAGTGTATAATACACGTCAGTCAGCAGTGTCTGATAGTGTCAGACTTCTCAGTAATTGTCGCTCCTAAAAACCAGTTAGGTTCTTATTGCGTCCGTGCTTGCATTTAAAAACAGCACGTGTGTGGCAGTCAGTGGCAGCGTACAGGTGCGCGTTTTGCACAAACTATTATATAACGCACAAGTCTAGTGTATAATACACGTCAGTCAGCAGTGTCTGATAGTGTCAGACTTCTCAGTAATTGTCGCTCCTAAAAACCAGTTAGGTTCTTATTGCGTCCGTGGTTGCATTTAAAAACAGCACGTGTGTGGCAGTCGGTGGCAGGGTACAGGTGCGCGTTTTGCACAAACTATTATATAACGCACAAGTCTAGTGTATAATACACGTCAGTCAGCAGTGTCTGATAGTGTCAGACTTCTCAGTAATTGTCGCTCCTAAAAACCAGTTAGGTTCTTATTGCGTCCGTGCTTGCATTTAAAAACAGCACGTGTGTGGCAGTCAGTGGCAGCGTACAGGTGCGCGTTTTGCACAAACTATTATATAACGCACAAGTCTAGTGTATAATAATACACGTCAGTCAGCAGTGTCTGATAGTGTCAGACTTCTCAGTAATTGTCGCTCCTAAAAACCAGTTAGGTTCTTATTGCGTCCGTGCTTGCATTTAAAAACAGCACGTGTGTGGCAGTCGGTGGCAGGGGACAGGTGCGCGTTTTGCACAAACTATTATATAACGCACAAGTCTAGTGTATAATAATACACGTCAGTCAGCAGTGTCTGATAGTGTCAGACTTCTCAGTAATTGTCGCTCCTAAAAACCAGTTAGGTTCTTATTGCGTCCGTGCTTGCATTTAAAAACAGCATGTGTGTGGCAGTCGGTGGCAGCGTCAGGCTCCATATTGTCCCTGGATAGAGACGTGCATGATGGCCTGTAAACATGAAGTGCCCATTGTAAGGAAGTGGGTCTATTGTAGTATAGCCCTTAGGCAGGGCAGCCAAAAATTGGGAGGCTCCACGTTGTCCCTGGATAGAGACGTGCATGAGGGCCTGTAAACCTGAAGTGCCCATTGGAAGGAAGTGGGTCTATTGTAGTATAGCCCTTAGGCAGGGCAGCCAAAAATTGGGAGGCTCCACGTTGTCCCTGGGTAGAGACGTGCATGAGGGCCTGTAAACCTGAAGTGCCCATTGGAAGGAAGTGGGTCTATTGTAGTATAGCCCTTAGGCAGGGCAGCCAAAAATTGGGAGGCTCCACGTTGTCCCTGGGTAGAGACGTGCATGAGGGCCTCAAAACATTGTTCCCATTGCAAAGGAGCGGGTCTCCTGTCGTTGTAATGTCCATTCTGCAAAGAATGGGCGAAAAAATTTACCACTGGGGGTATACCTGAAACAAAGGCCTAAGTATTGCAATTTGTAACGGTCATCATCATGGTGGCGCATGAGGAGAAGGAGGAGCAGTCCAGCGATTATCCAAAGTCCAGAAGTGTGTACCCATGGGTGAGTGGAGGTACATGGCAAACTTTAAATTCCGCTCTCATTTGCTGGTGGTGTGGTGAAGTCTGGCCCAATCCAACCCTTGTTCATCTTGATCAGAGTCAGCCTGTCAGCATTTTCAGTTGACAGGCGGGTGCGTTTATCTGTAATGATTCCACCTGCGGCACTAAAAACACGCTCTGACAAAACGCTAGCAGCAGGGCAGGCCAGGACTTCCAAGGCGTAGAGAGCCAATTCATGTCACGTGTCCAGCTTGGATACCCAATAATTGTAAGGCACAGAGGAATGTCGGAGTACAGTTGTTCGATCTGCAAGGTACTCCTTCAGCATCTGGGCAAACTTAGGATTTCTTGTGGCACTACCCCGCACCTCAGGGGCTGTGGTACGTGAGGGGCTGAGAAAACTGTCCCACATCTTAAAGACTGTTCCCCTACCTCTGGCAGATTGGACTTGTGCCTCTCTCGGCTGTACGCCTCGGTTGTCCACTGATTCATGACCTATGCCACTAGCGTTTTGTGAGGGGAATGCTTTGCCTACTTCCGTGACTATGGCCTTCTGGAACTGCTGCATTTTGCCTGACCTCTCCACCTCGGGAATAAGAGACATAAAGTTCTCCTTTTAGCGTGGGTCTAACAGTGTTACCAACCAGTAATGATTGTCGGCCAAGATGTTCTTAACGCGAGGGTCACGAGACAGGCAGCTTACCATAAAGTCAGCCATGTGTGCCAGACTCTTAACAGCCATCACTTCAGTATCCTGACCAACACGATGACTGAACATGCTGTCCTCCTCCTCCTCCTCCTCATCATCTACCCTGTCCTCTGGCCAGCCACGCTGACCCGAGGATATGACTGCATGTCATATCCTCAATTTGGCCAGAGAGTTGCTCCATGTCTTCATCCTCCTCCTCGTCATAGTCCTCCACTGCACGTTGTGATGAGACGAGGCTGGGCTGTGTGTTATCATCACCCACACCCACTACTGTTTCTTGCTCAAACTCATCGCGCTCCGCCTGCAATGCATCATGGTTGTTTTTTGAGCAGAGACCATTTTAGAAGGCAGAGAAGCGGTATGGTGACGCTAATAATGTCGTCATCGCCGCTCACCATCTTGGTGGAGTCCTCAAAGTTTTGGCGGATGGTGCATAGGTCGAACATCTATCTCCACTCCTCAGGTGTTATGTGTGTAGTTTGACCCATTTCCCGACGGCTTAGGTGATGCAGGTACTCAACAACTGCCCTCTTCTGCTCACATGTCCTGACCAACTTGTGCAGAGTTGAATTCCAACGCGTGGGGACATCACACACCAGTCTGTGTGCCGGAAGATGCAAACGGCGTCTTAAGCCGGCAAGGCCGGCTGAAGCAGTAGGTGACTTTCGAAAATGTGCAGACAGGCGGTGAACTTTTACCAGCAGATCAGACAGCTCTGAGTATGACTTTAGAAACCGCTGAACCACGAGGTTGAGCACATGGGCCACGCATGGAACATGTGTCAGCTGGCCTCGCCTCAAAGCCGCCACCAGGTTCCGGCCATTGTCACACACGACCTTTCCTGGCTTTAGGTTCAGAGTTGTGAGCCAGTGATCTGCCTGCTGTTTCAGAGCTGTCCACACCTCTTCTGCATTGTGGGGTTTGTCACCTATGCAGATTAGCTTCAGCACTGCCTGTTGCCGCTTCGCCGAGGCAGTGCTGCAGTGCTTCTGTGTCGCCCTGGACAAGCCAGGGGCCACAGAGCACAACACTTAAACACCCCACACTCCCTGCAGGCATATCATAGTCAAAACACAAAATCCTTGTTGCCTTCCCCAGGGGCTGTTGTCCACACCAGGGTGTGGAGCCAGGCAGTTGGTCTCCACCCACCGAGGAGGAGGGAAAACACAGGCAGTGAGAGTTAAGCTAAGGAAGTGGAAGGAGGAAAGTAGTAGAGAGGAGAAAAGTGACAGCAAAGAGCCTGAAGTTGGTCCGGGTGTGTGGCCCGGACAGGACAGCAAGGTTGGCAGGATGTGGTGACCGTCTGCAGTGGAGGCCGATTGGAGTCTGCCGTAAGGACCGTGGACGGGTGGTGACCCGGCCGTACCGGACCGGTATACAAAGAGAAGCCAGCACCATTGGCAGAGGACTTTCGGATCCCGGCAAGGCTTGGTGTCGCCGTGAATTTGCCAAATCGGTTAGTGAAGGGAACCTCAGGGTTTCCAAACAGCCAAGTCCAGATAGAAGGCAACCGTACAACCGTGAAGGGGAGACACAGCCACCGCCAAGGGCAACCGTCTCCCAGGGCCAGCGCCTGTGGGCAAAAGGGGCTCCTCCGGCCCATATCCAGGTCGGGGAGCGGGTTACCGTTGGGAAACCATCACTACCAACACTTAACTTAGGTGCAGGGAGAGACAGTCATCACTAACCTGCAGGGAGGAACAACCGCAGCCGTCCGAGTGACCCGTCCATCCAGCCACTTGTTTAACCGTGAACTGTGTCATCATCATTGGGCTGAGTGAGTACCTCCGTGCCGTGCGGCACAGCGCTGCCCCTGCGACCCTGCACCTCATCAGGCCCCGCAACCCGCCTGTCATCCATGTCTACCCCATCACCAGGCCCCGGGACAACCAACCCCCCTACCCACGGAGGGGAGAAATAACAACAAAGCTGCTCCCTGTCACAGGCTCCCGGGATCCCCGTCCAGAGCAGCGGTGGTGTCCACACAATCACCACAACCATGGGTGGCGTCACGCACAATATCCCCAAAACCCAAACCCCCCCTTTTCAGTCACGGGCGAGTAGCGCCGCTCGAGTCTCCGGGATCCGGCCATCGCTCGAGCCAACGAGCAGCAGCAGCCGTAGAGCAGCGTCAGCCGGACCCGAGCAGTGGGAGAGCGCACCGTCCCCTCCTCCGCCCGCGACACTTCCAGCTTGGGACTGGTGTGGAGGGTAAAGTGGATCAGGATGTGCAGGAGGAGGAGGCTGAGGAGCATGACATTCCGGAGCTGTAGAGTGTGTGTGAAACCCTGACTGAGGTAGGGCCTGCAAAACTTGGTGTGTGAAGGACGTGTTCCGTCCCTCGCTCAGACTGGGTCCCAGCTTGCACAATATTAACCCAGTGTGACGTCAACGAGATGTAGCGGCCTTGCCCACATGCATTTGTCCACGTGTCTGTGGTTAGGTGGACTTTGGCTGAAACAGCGTTGTTCAGGGCACGTGTGATGTTTTGTGACACGTGGTTATGCAATGCGGGGACGGCACACCGGGAGAAATAGTGGCGGCTGTGGAACGAGTAACGTGGGACAGCTGCCACCATCAGGTCGCGGAATGCTTCTGTCTCAACCAGCCTAAAAGGCAACATTTCCAGCGCAAGCAGTCGCGAAATGTTAGCATTTAGAACTGTGGCATGTGGGGTGTTGGCAGTGTATTTGCGCCTGCGTTCAAAGGTTTGCTGAATGGATAACTGAACGTTGCGCTGGGACAAGGACGTGCTTGATGATGGTGTTCTTTCTGCGTAGGCAACTGCAGGTGCAGGAGTGGAGGAGGCTTGTTCGCAGGCAGCATGGACAGGGGATTGACTCGCATGCACAACCAGCGAAGACGTAGCAGTGACATCAGCAAGCACTGCTCCTCGACTCTGTTGTACTTCCCACAAAGTCGGGTGCTTGGCTGACATGTGCCTGATCATGCTGGTGGTGGTCAGGCTGCTAGTTTTGGTACCCCTGCTGATGCTGGCATGGCAGGTGTTGCAAATGGCCTTTTTAGAATCATCTGGAGCCAACTTAAAAAACTGCCAGTGTCAGAGTTCCGGGTTTTCCAGTTTTCTTTTGAAAGAGCTTGCCCTTTGTTAACATGGAGTTTTCTGTTCTGTTGCCCTACTTCCTGTCCATCTGTTTAAAAGCCGCCCCTAAAGCTTAGTCCAGTGCCTGAGTATACTGCTTCCTGTGTGCTCCTGCCCTGCTGCTTTTGGTTCCTGATTGTTATTCGGATCCTCTTGGAAAACAACCGACACCGACTCTGGACTTCATCTGGTATCATCTAGCTGTGCCCGGACTCCGTTTGCCGTCTTTGGTCGGCACTTCTGCCCGGTTCCTTCCGTTTAATACCACTCTGGACTCACATCACGTACAGACATTTTTGGACTTACCTATTGCCCTTTTGTGTCCCGGCTGCTGCGCATTTAGGGCTTCTGGGGTGATTGCCAGACAGTCCCTGTATAGGGGTTCGCTCTTGGTGGTCTCCCTGGGGGAGTCCGGTGCGCGGTCCCGGGAATTCCCTTTCGCTCCGTCCCTGAAAGGTATTTCCTGTATTTATGTTCTACTGTGTTTTTGTTCCGTTTATGTACATATTTGCTGGTTGCATATTATAAACGTCTTGCACCAAGAACTCGTCTCTGGTTGTCATTGCCCTAACGCAATCGAAATCCTCAATACATACAATAGTATTACAGCCAGACTCGGGAAGACCTAACATTTGTACAGGCACCTTGTGTCGTGTTGTTCCGGGGAACAGTTGCCTGACGTCTGCCTGGGGCCACCACTCTGCTTCTTACTGCCTGTTGTGATGCTACGCCTCCCTCCCCCTGTGCACTGCTGTCCTCGCTCTGCATATCCTCCTGCCAGGTTGGGTCAGTTACTGGATCATCCACCACATCGTCTTCCTCTTCCGCACCCTGCTCCTCCTCCTGACTTCCTGACAATTGTGTCCCATCATCGTCCACCCCTTGTTGAGACACGTTGCCAACTTCGTGAGAACGTGGCTGCTCAAATATTTGGGCATCTGTACATAAAATCTCGTCATGGCCCACTTCAACAGGAGCTGGCGAGAGGCCAGAATTTGTGAATGGAAACGTGAACGAACAGCTCTTCCGAGTGTCCAAGTGTGGGATCAGTAATGTCCGTGGACGTGTACTCGGCCTGGTGGTAGGAAGGAGGATCAGGTTCTGAAATGTGCGGTGCAGTATCACGGCTACTGACACTTGACCGTGTGGAAGACAGAGTGTTTGTGGTGGTGCCAATCTGACTGGAAGCATTATCCGCTATCCAACTAACAACCTGTTGACACTGGTCTTGGTTCAAGAGCGGTGTACTGCTGCGGTCCCCAAGAATTTGGGACAGGACGTGCGAGCGACTAGATGTGGCCCTTTGTTGTGGCGAAATTAGAGCTTGCACACAACCTCGGTCTCTGCCTGCACCACCATCACGTCCACTTCCTTGTTCGTTGACAACGCCCTTGCGCATTTTGCAATGCTGTGCTGACGTGTATTCACTAGACTTGTGCGTTATATCCAAGTTTTTGCAAAACTCACACAAATGCAGCGGAAAGCTGCCACCAACAGGCACACACGTGCGGTTTTTAAATGCAAGCACGGAGGCACTAAGAACCTAACAGGTCTCTATCCAGGGACAACGTGGAGTCTCCCAATTTTTGGCTGCCCTGCCTAAGGGCTATACTACAATAGACCCACTTCCTTACAA
This sequence comes from Anomaloglossus baeobatrachus, assembly GCF_048569485.1. Classification (NCBI taxonomy): domain Eukaryota; kingdom Metazoa; phylum Chordata; class Amphibia; order Anura; family Aromobatidae; genus Anomaloglossus; species Anomaloglossus baeobatrachus. The sequence continues at coordinate 238,425,064 of NC_134353.1, forward strand.
TGGGCACTTCAGGTTTACAGGCCATCATGCACGTCTCTATCCAGGGACAACGTGGAGCCTCCCAATTTTTGGCTGCCCTGCCTAAGGGCTATACTACAATAGACCCACTTCCTTACAATGGGCACTTCAGGTTTACAGGCCCTCATGCACGTCTCTATCCAGGGACAACGTGGAGCCTCCCAATTTTTGGCTGCCCTGCCTAAGGGCTATACTACAATAGACCCACTTCCTTACAATGGGCACTTCAGGTTTACAGGCCCTCATGCACGTCTCTATCCAGGGACAACGTGGAGCCTCCCAATTTTTGGCTGCCCTGCCTAAGGGCTATACTACAATAGACCCACTTCCTTACAATGGGCACTTCAGGTTTACAGGCCATCATGCACGTCTCTATCCAGGGACAATGTGGAGCCTCCCAATTTTTGGCTGCCCTGCCTAAGGGCTATACTATAATACACCCACTTCCTTACAATGGGCATTTCAGGTTTACAGGCTATCATGCACGTCTCTATCCAGGGACAATGTGGAGCCTCCCAATTTTTGGCTGCCCTGCCTAAGGGCTATACTACAATAGACCCACTTCCTTACAATGGGCACTTCAGGTTTACAGGCCCTCATGCACGTCTCTATCCAGGGACAACGTGGAGCCTCCCAATTTTTGGCTGCCCTGCCTAAGGGCTATACTATAATACACCCACTTCCTTACAATGGGCACTTCAGGTTTACAGGCCCTCATGCACGTCTCTATCCAGGGACAATGTGGAGCCTCCCAATTTTTGGCTGCCCTGCCTAAGGGCTATACTACAATAGACCCACTTCCTTACAATGGGCACTTCAGGTTTACAGGCCATCATGCACGTCTCTATCCAGGGACAATGTGGAGCCTCCCAATTTTTGGCTGCCCTGCGTAAGGGCTATACTATAATACACCCACTTCCTTACAATGGGCACTTCAGGTTTACAGGCCCTCATGCACGTCTCTATCCAGGGACAATGTGGAGCCTCCCAATTTTTGGCTGCCCTGCCTAAGGGCTATACTACAATAGACCCACTTCCTTACAATGGGCACTTCAGGTTTACAGGCCCTCATGCACGTCTCTATCCAGGGACAACGTGGAGCCTCCCAATTTTTGGCTGCCCTGCCTAAGGGCTATACTATAATACACCCACTTCCTTACAATGGGCACTTCAGGTTTACAGGCCCTCATGCACGTCTCTATCCAGGGACAACGTGGAGCCTCCCAATTTTTGGCTGCCCTGCCTAAGGGCTATACTACAGTAGACCCACTTCCTTACAATGGGCACTTCAGGTTTACAGGCCATCATGCATGTCTCTATCCAGGGACAACGTGGAGCCTCCCAATTTTTGGCTGCCCTGCCTAAGGGCTATACTATAATACACCCACTTCCTTACAATGGGCACTTCAGGTTTACAGGCCCTCATGCACGTCTCTATCCAGGGACAACGTGGAGCCTCCCAATTTTTGGCTGCCCTGCCTAAGGGCTATACTACAATAGACCCACTTCCTTACAATGGGCACTTCAGGTTTACAGGCCATCATGCACGTCTCTATCCAGGGACAATGTGGAGCCTCCCAATTTTTGGCTGCCCTGCCTAAGGGCTATACTATAATACACCCACTTCTTGACAATGGACACTTAATGTTTTGAGGCCCTCATGCACGTCTGTATGCAGGGCCATTGGTGAACCTCACAATTTTGGACTGCCCTGGCAAAGGAAAATACTACAAAGACTCAGTTCCTCAAAATGGGCACATTAGACTCAAGAGGCCTTCATGTACGTCTCTTCTCAGGGACATCGGAGTGCCACACAATGTTTTCACGTAAAATCTTTCATGTATTAATCTCAAAAAGTAACATACACCAGCTCTATCTCACTATTGGGTATGTGCCCTTAACATTTCCGCCATGAAAAATCATTTTGGGGTCATTTTGGAAGGTTTTCTGGTGAGTCCGTAAAAATGGCGTAAAACGCGGACAAAATTGTTCACAGCTGTGACTTTTCAGTGATAAATGCTTCAAGGGGTCTTCCCCATGCTGTTGCCATGTCATTTGAGCACTCTTCTGAGACTTTTGTGCCATTTTTAGGGTTTCTCCATGCTGCCGGGGGGTCATTTCACAAAAATACTCGGGTCTCCCATAGGATAACATTGGGCTCGTTGCTCGGCCTGAGTACACGAGTATCTTGGGAGGCTCGGCCCGAGCTTCGAGCACCCGAGCTTTTTAGTACTCGCTCATCACTAAAAATAAACTAAAATAGTGAAAGAGCTCTTTTTTATTGTAGTGAGTTGTATTTAGTTTTGTTTTGCCTGAAGTCAAATTTATAGTAATAGCACAAGTCTGTGCAGCCCTCATCAAAATTACTGTTATTGTAAACAGTTAAGTAGGTTGAAGATGAAATGATCTCTAAAAGGCATACAGTTAGAGATGAAACATTTACTTTGAATTGTAGGCAAAAGAAAATATGTTTATTTTTTTACATTTGAAAAACTAGAAAATGAAAGATAAGCAGATACAAATGTTTTGGCACCTTTGGAGATTTGTGTGTTTAGATAACTTTGACCAAAATTTAAGACCTTAATTAGCCTATTAAGCTTATGGGTTTTTCAATGTTAGGAAAGACCAAGTGATGCAAATTTCACAGATTTAAAAAAAAACAACTCAACCTCAACCTCCTGTAAGCTTGTGCCAAAAATCTGCAGACTTGGGTTCTTCTAAACAGCTGCCTAGCGCTCTGAAAAAGAAAATGGTGGAGACTCACAAAGTAGGAGAAGGCTTTGAGAAGGTAACAAAGTGTTTTCTTGTTGATCAAAGGAATGTGTGGAGAAAAAAAGGCACAGAATTTAAGGAAAAGAACATAACAACAACCATTAAGCATGGAGGGAGATCAATTATGCTTCGGGGTTGTGCTGCAGCCAATGTCACGAAGAACATTTCACGGGTACAGGGAAGCATGGATTCAATGAAATTTTAACAAATTATTGATGCAAGCATAACATCATATGTAATAAAGCTAAAGTGGAAAAGATGATAGCTTCTACAAATGTATAATGATCCTAAACACACATCATAGTCCACAATAGACTACTTCAAAAGGCACAAGCTGAAGATTTTAGAGTTACCCTCACAGCCCCCTGATCTGAACGTCATTGAAAATCTGTGGCTAGACATCAAAACAGCAGTGCATGTAAGATGACCCAGGAATCTCACAAACTGAACTGAGATGCAAATGAAACACAAGGACTATGGTATATTCAAAACCTTTGTTACTCAAGTTCTATTCCCAATTCAAAACTACCTCCTGCTTGACTTACAGCTCCTTTGCCTGACCTCCTTCTGCTTGGCTGACAGCCTCTATGCTATGTGACAAGTTGGCACTGGGCAAGAAATAGAGCTGGAGTGACAGAGACTTTAGATCTACTGCCTCATTTGCATATCAATTCAAATTAGTAACAGGGGAGCAGACTTGTCATGTGAAGGCATTGCTGGACTTGTCTTTGAAATAGCTACATGTGCATATATATAGTTTGTGGGGGTGAAATTCTACTGACCGATTCCCATTAACTAAGCATGAAGCCAGCATGATCTCAGGAAAATACAGCAAAAGCTGTACAACAGATTTGTGGAAGTGGTCTTTAAAGATCAACATGTTTACATACAGTATGTTGCCTTCACAGTAGCAAAGGAAAAAAATACATTATGTCTGGATGTTTTCATGAGGAATAAACAAGTAGATTGTTGTTCTTGATAGGTTTTATGCATTAGAAATGTGTACAGGTTTTTTGGTGCGTGAAACATTTTGTAATTGAAAAATGAAATTACACTTTTAGACTTTAATTAATTTGGACTCCCTTTTATATGGATTTAAAACAAGAAAGCTCAGTACAAGAAAGCTAAAATTCCTGATAAAAGTACTTAAGATTAATTTAACACGCTCAGGATTTCCCAATTAAAACTTTCACATTAGTGCTGAATTTTAACCAGTTAATCTTCTAATGAGACATCCCAAGCAATGAGAAGTGGATTTCTGAATTGAATATGGCCCAAAGGCTTACAGCTGGAAATTATTAAGTTGCAAGAACTGGAATTATTGGATGCATTCCAAGGAAAGGGTTACACTGCCACCTACTGACAGCTTCTATCTCAAGAAGTCATTTCTGGAGTAAAAACAGCTTTGAAAACCTCAAATCTCAATCACAAAACCTCAATCTCAAAATAGGATATAATAAATGTTGAAAAAAAATAATTCTAACTATTAAATGTAAAATTAAATCTTAAAATTCTGTTATCATATTCTTAGCATCTTAATAATTGTGTATTGAAGGATGTATATACAAGAAAAAGTCATTCCTGACACTGTAGGGTGAGTTTAATCCGGACAAGTAAAGAGTAGTGATGAGTGAGCACTATCATGCTTGGGTGCTTGGTACTCGTTTCGAGCAGATGGATAAGCAGATGGAGGCGCAGATGGATGCTACTCGAGTATCCGAGTATAATAGAAGTCAATGGGGAAACGAGCAATTTCTGCAAATTCTTCAGGATGACTGCTTGATTGACTTCAATTATACTTCGGTAATCGAGTCGTGCCCATCGAAGCTCATTTCAAGTACTGAGCACTCGAGCGTCTGAGTGCTCTCTCATCCCTAGCAAGGAGTCAGGACATATTTTAAGATTATTTCAAAAGGCTTTTACAAGGCTCTATTCCCTCTAATGTTAAAGTTTTCAAATATACATAGGCTGCAACATTAGGTAGCCTATGACTTTTAAATAACCTCTTTATAAGCTGAAATCTGCTCCTTTCATATTAAAATTAATCAAAAGAAAAAAAAGATTCAGAAATTTAAATTAGACCTAAAAGGTTGAGAAACATAGTCAGTGCTGGCTGTTTATTTAAACAGGGCCTTAGAATGAGTAAGTACAGAAGATATCAATGGAATCTGTCACATCTGGAAACGCTATTGACCTGCAGATTTAGGTTTAATATGCAAATAAATAGCATTTAAAACCTGTTTAACCTGTTCACTGGAAAAGCAGCTACAGGGAGAAAATGAAGTTTTATTTTTTGTAGCCCTTTGCTTCTAGTCATAGTGGCGATGGAGCTGTGAGTGTACTGTTATCACTCCCTGGCACATGGATTGAAATGTATGCATGCAGAGCAGGCTGTCAATCAAATTGCAAGGCTCTCATTACAGCACATGCACTGTATGGTGGCTGAAATGGGTACCTAAACCATCCCAATGTCTGGAGCATGCAGCTGCTGGGAGAAGAAAACTTAATTTCCTCTCTAGTGAGCTGGTTAAACAATATTTAAATGCTATTTACCTGCAGATCATCATTATATGTACAGACAAATAACATTTCTGGATGTGACTATTTCACTTTTAAATCATGTATCTTTATTTTCTTATTCACCTGTTTGCTAGTACTCTTTTGATTTCACATATTGAGAGAGGATCAAAAAATGATCAGATTAATATGAACCTTTGATAAAGTAGAAAAAGTTAGGCATTTGCTGAGAAAGCATTGGAGAACGTTTAACAGAACAAGCAACTGTATTCACATTTCCAGGTTTGAGCTTTAGGAAGAGACAGTCATTAGAAAACAGACTCGATCACAATAACTTTAATGCATCTCCTGTCAGGTCTAGAAGTTCTGCACCTGAGCGGGTCCATCATGATCCTAGGTGTGCAATGGCTCCCCGATTGGTCACCTGACGCCCTTCACCGGTCACGATGGGTGGAGTGTTACTGTCGGGGTTGGAGCTTGCATGAGTGGTCACTGTGACTAAGCACGTCATACCCTGGAGGTCACTGGGAAGCGGAATACCGCTGTTTCATGCAATGGTGTCACTCAGGGGCCTCGTGGTGTGAGCTGTTGCCAGTGGATATGGGACGCTGTATCCTCTGACGCAGTCAAATGATAAGAAGATCCCTCCATTCAACTCTCCTCCTCTCCTTCCATTGTTCTGTGGATAGAGGGTGGGGAAATAGGCATTGTTTCAGCGAGTCACATGAGTTCAAGGAGGTTGATTTAAACCTGCAGTCTGCTTTCTTTAGTTGCTGATTAATTCAGTTGTGTGGGGTGGTTTGGCTGGTTTTGCTTATGCTGGTTCTCTGAGGTTTTCTTCTTGCATCTCCTACTGTAGGTTTCAGCTTTATCTTTGTTTACAGCTGGGTTCAGCTGCCTCTTTAATCCCTTCAGGATGTGACATATTTCTTTTAAATCACGTACCCTTATTCTCTCATCCACAGCTAAACTCTTTGTGGGTCTCTCATAGATTACACAAACATCAGATTCAGCCAATAGCAGAGACTTTATGACCGTCTGGTATGCCCAAACAAACAAAAGTGTTGTCTGAGTGATACCATTATTAGCTAACCACAAAAATTGTATTTGCAAACTTTCAGAGCACAGAATCTCCTTCTTTAGACAGTTTTTCAAATGAATTACTTAGGCAAGAACACAACATTTAAGACTTGTTACAACAGGTGTCTTGTACATGGGCTTGATGAGATGATGCCTCCTAAAAATAAACCAAGGTAATCAAATTTAAGGTTTTTGTTACAAAAAAAGTAGCAAAAAAGTGTGAGTGATGGCTCAGGATTTTAGTGATCTGGAGTCAGTCTCGTGGAGGAGTGTTATGTGTCCAAATAGTGAGTCAGAAATCTGAAAATTACATTGAGTATTATTGAAAAAGAATTAAACATCTTTATTAGCTTGACTATTAACCTCTAAGAGTGTGGAGTCTTTTCACTTGAATATTCCTCATGAGTACAGGATTTATGCATTAAAATATTTCTTTAAAAAAAAACTATCTGGCTACAGAATCAGCCCAGCAATTTATCAGGTTTGTGTTCCATCCCAACTATTATTTCTTTAAGAAGGATTTATACCAACAGTGCATTATGGGCAGCTAAATGGAAAAAAACAAGTCACCACGATATGATAACCTATTTTTGTCCAAAGAAGAGGAGGAGTTTTCATCATCTTGTACTATTAAACCTGTAGCCTATTTCTGCTCCATTGATGAGCTGCTTATAATCCTGAAAGGCACAATAGATTATCTACTTTCCTTCCACAATAACTTCAAGAAGTTCCATTCAACCATCATTTTCTCAAACTCTCAAATACATTTTCTGGACACGACCATATGCATGAAAGACAACACCATACAATCATCAATTTAGCATAAACCCATGGGACATCTGACATATCTTACATGGAGCAGCTTTCACCCAAGACTGAAAAAATTACATTATCTACAGTTAAGCTCAGATGTACATTTGGATCTGTACAGAAAGTGAAGACAGGAAATGACATCTACCATAACTGAATAGATTTGTTCAACAAGATACTATCCACTTGTAATAGGTGAACATATCCATAGAGTAGCAAGGATCCGAAGAAGCAGCCTCCTGGATTACAAACATATGGAGGAAAACAACAGTGTGCCTCTTTTGGTCACATACATCCACCACATGAGCATCTTAAGGAAGGCTGGTGATGATCTTCAACCCATATTCCACAGAAAACACAGACTGAAATATTCCCAGATTTATAATTTTTCTCCTACAAACAACCACAAAACTTAAAGAATCTCCTTGTCAGAAATGTCCTTTCATCACCATCAGAGCCTTGTATGTTCCCCTGTACCAGTAAAAAAAATGCTAAATCTGTTCCCACATATCAAAACAAGTACATATATGTTAAAAAATGTAGAAAAATAACTTTTATTTTTCAATGATGGTAGCCCAAAACCGAACAAGACCAACGTTTCGGCTACACCCAGCCTTTATAAAGGTCAGCCTAAGGTTGGGTCACATAATTGGTATATGGATATACCACGTGAAAACAAACATTATAGACAGGAGTTGTTAATGTCCCTCTTGGAGAATACTCAGTAAAAAGCTTTCAGGCCTATAAATTTGAGAACACAATCCTTCTATGAATAGAAGCTATCAACCTAAGAGACAAATGGGTAGCATGTGGAACAGGATAAGGGTACTGGTGCATCAATGTCATGGGGATGGAGAGATGATGAGTTGCTATGACAGCTAACGGTCTGCTGAAGACCCCTGTACTTCTAATTACAATTTTTCTGTGAAAGTCAGCATTATGCTAGCATTCATAGGAGATCGGGATTTTCACTATACATAGTAGTGTTGATGTACTGCTACGTATAGCACAAGCGATCAGGAATCAAAACTTCATGGAACTAAAGGAATAATTAAATACAATAAAAAATGAAAAAAAGTTTTATAAAAAAAAAATTAAAGACACAAAAGTTCAAATCATCCTCCTTTTGCTTGCTTAAAAAAAAATACACAAATTGGGTATTGTTGCTTTCGTAAAAGTTTGATGTATCCAAATATAAAATAGATGAATCTTATCAGTAAATGAAAAAAATAAAAACACCAGAACTATTTTTCTGGCCTCCATAACATTCCAATGAAATGCAAAAACAGGGGATCAACAAATCTTATCTACGACAAAATTATCAATAAGAACGTCTGCTTAGGGCACAAAATATAAGCCTTCACACATCTGTAAATTTTTCCCATTTTCCAGTGCATCACATGTTAAAATAAATAGTGTCATTCAAAACTGCAACTTGTCTTGCAAAAAACAAGCCCTGATATGGCTATGTTGAGAGGACAATAACAAAGCTACGACTTTTAGAAGGAGTGGAAGAAAAAACTAAAAATCAATAAAAACACTGAGCAAAAATGCTCATTAAGGAGTTCAGGAGGACAGTGAGAGAAAAATCTATCAATTCAGCTGAGAAGGAGATAGGACTCTATTTAACACCTGGATTATTACTAGTGATGAGCAAACCCGTGAATATTCTGGTTCGCCAAATCAACAAAACAAAAAAACAAAACAAAATGGGTTTTGCAGCTAAACTTGACCAAGAACTTGACACCAGACAATGAACCCTATACAAATCAATTGGGATGAGAAGTTTTGGGCTGTAAAATGTCCGTAGTAAGTGCTAGGGAGCTACAAATGGAAGTTAAATGGTTGTAAGAGCAGGATAGTTATACTGTACATACCTTGTTTCCCGGAGGTAAACACTGCAAAAGACTCTTTTCTGGGCCCACATATTAAGGTTTATTAATATTCACTGCTTCCCCCACCCACCCTCTGTACCAGTGTCTTTGATTAGTTTCAGACTGTTTTACATGCCACCCACCCTGTGTTTAGGTATATGATTGGTAGCAGTCAGTTTCTGGTATGATAGTGTAAAAAGAAATAAATAATTTTAAAAATGACAAATATTCATGGCCAGCGTTGGTCACACAACAGCTGCAGGTTGCAGCCCTCACCTGTGAGCTTTACTGTGGCTGGTTGTTAAAATAGACACGATCCTATGGCATTTTTTTATTATTAAAATAATAATTTAAAAAAAGGAGTATGATGCTTCCCATTTTGATAAGCAGCCATGGTACAGCAGACAGATGGGGGCTGTTATTATCAGGATGGGAGGAGCCATGGATATTCGCCCCTCCAGCCCAAAAATACCAGCCAACAGCTGCCCAGAATTGGCATATCACATTAGATTTGCCAATCTTTACCCGTCTCATCCCGATTGTCCTGGTGCGGTGGACGTCGGGGTAAAATAAAGGGCTAATGACATCTGTGATTTGACAAAAAATAACATAATGGCCTGAAGGACCTTTCAAACTCTAATATTCTATAATTCTATGATGAGGTCACATTGAGGTCACATTGACATTGACATTACTAAGGCTGTATTAGCGTTGAAAAGCTATTAAAGAGTTCAATACTTTGCTAGGAGACCTCAAAATATTGTATAGCTCTTTTCAAGCTAATTGGAGTCATTACTTGACTTTTGTAGCAAGTAATTTAAAAGAAAAGAAAAAAAAAGAAACTCTTCTATAGTGTCCACCTCTGAAATTAAACCTGTTTACATTAGGAACACAGAAACACTATTTACCTGTTGATATATGATTATTGTTGAGGTAAAAGCATTGAAGTCATGGCAGTCTTTCTTATTGGCAGCATGGCTACAGTTAAAATACAAACATATATTCTCCCTGTAGTCACTCGCTTTCAATCATTGGGGTGTGTACGTAAAAGTTATAGCCATGGATCACTATACTGTGAGCAGCGGCTGTCATACTCCTTGACACTTTTATTGACAGCCCGCTCTGCACACACACTGTACATTTGCTGCAAAGCAGGCTGTCAAATTAAGTGCTGTGTTCTGATTACAGCCATGGCTCACAGTATAATGCTTCCCGTATGCCTCTATGACTAAAATAAAGTGGCTATTGGGAGGGAATAAGTTATTTTTTTCTCCCTGTACATGGTGACACGCATGTTCCAAAGTACAGCAGGACATCTGACAAGGCTGCATTATTTCACCATTTATCTTCAATTTATAGCAGGAAACTATTTTCAGGAAAGCTGGACTTGCAGAAAAAGAAGACGGAATCAAAATTGCTGGTGGAATCATCAACAATTTTAAATATACAGACAACACAACATTGATAGCAACAAGTGTAAAGTGGAGGAAAGATTTAATACAGAGTGTTGGAATGTAAACATAGGACTGCTACTCAACACAAATAAGACTGCTATCTGGTATGACAGGAAAACATTTGAGATCAATGGTGACGAACTGGAAGTTGTAAAATACTTCAACCTGCTTGAATCAATGATCACTCAAGATGCAGAGATGACACCAGAGGTCAATGGGAGAATAGTTATGTGCAAATCAACAATGAAGTCACTTTGAAAAGTCTTCAAATCGAGGAACATTTCATTGGCAATGAAGACATGGCTTGTACATAGTTTGGTGTTCTCTGTGGTGACTTGTAAGTGTAGAGTGGAGGAAAGATTTAATGCAGAGTGTCGAAATGTAAACATAGGACTGCTACTCAACACAAATAAGACTGCTATCTGGTATGACAGGATCACATTTGAGATGAATGGTGACGAACTGGAAGTTGTAAAATACTTCTACCTGCTTGAATCAATGATCACTCAAGATGCAGAGATGACACCAGAGGTCAATGGGAGAATAGTTATGGGCAAATCAACAATAAAGTCACTTTGAAAGTCTTCAAATCGAGGAACATTTCATTGGCAATGAAGACACGGCTTGTACATAGTTTGGTGTTCTCTGTGGTGACTTGTGGATGCAAAACCTTGACGAAAAAGAAACAAGACAGAAGTATTGATGCCTTTTAAATGTGGTGCTGGAGAAGGAGGTTATCAGTACAATGGATGGCAAGCATAACAACATGTTAATTTTGGAAAAAATCAAGCCAGGCATGTCAATAGAAGTAACAATCACCAAGTTACAACTTGCCTACTTTGGACATACCACACAAAGGGAGTAATCACTGAAGAAGGACACCATGGTCAAAAGAAATGAAAGTACAAAGTGGAGAGGAAGACCAGCAACTAAATAGCTTGATACAATCAAAGTTACAATGGAGAAGACCCTGGGGGACCTATCAAAACTTACACAAGATCAATTTTCTTAAAAATTGCTCCTCCATCAAGTCACCATGGCTCGAGATCGAGCTGAAGGCCTTAAAAAAAAAAGAAGCTGTTCCTCTACTAAGGAAGTTATGTATGTTTTGATGTAATTTATTTGCAGATTAACCCTCTATCTGCAGTTGAATAGTATTTCAGCACATGACAAGTTCCATTTAAACCACTTGTCACATTCAGGATTGCCTTAACCTCTTAATGTATTATGATGTACTAAGTATGCTTCTTTCCCTGCACATGTCAACTGATTTAATCAGCCAACATGTGTCTCTTAAGGCCACTTTACACACAGAGATAAATCTGCGGCAGATCTGTGGTTGCAGTGAAATTGTGGACAATCAGTTCCAGGTTTGTGGCTGTGTACAAATGGAACAACAATATGTCCATGATTTCACTGCAACCACAGATCTGCCAAAGATTTCTCTCTGTGTGTAAAGTGGCCTTAACAGCCGTAAGTGGATCAATGATCTGCCCTTGACTTTTAACCTGTTAAATGAGGCTATCAATCTCTGACAGTGGCATTTAACATGCACTGGGAGGGGGCATGCTGTTCTGACCACTCATCGGTGCTTCCGACAGCTGTCATCACAGTCCTCCAATGAAAACAAGCCTGTGGCCATCATTCAAAGGAGATTGTGATTTCTTCTATATACAGCAATTCTATAGCATTACACTATATAGAATAAGTGATCAGTCTATTGCCATTTCAAGTCCCTTAAGGGGACTATTAAATACAGTATAAAGTAGAAAAAAATTATTTAAAATATAAAAAAATAAAAGAATAAATAAACGTTCAAATCACCCCCTTTTACCACATTAAAAAATAAGAAATAAAAAAATACACATATTTGGTATCACTGTATTTGTAGAAGTCCAATCCATCAGAATATGAAATAAATTCATCCGATTGATTAATAGCATAACGAGAAAAAAATCAAAACAACAGAACTGCAGTTTTTTGTCCATCGCAACAAAAGAACAAAATGCAATAACAGGCAATCAAACATTGTTTATACCCGAAGATAATATCAATAAAAAAAATCAGCACAGGGTACAAAAAAACAAATCTCCATACAGCTCTATATTCCAAAAATTTAAACCGTGACTGTTCTCGGAAAGTCTTGACACGAGCAAGATTTTTTTTTTTCAAAATATCTAATTTTTTTACTATTTAAATAAAAAAAGAAGTATAGCTATTTGGTATCTACATAATTGCACTTGCCTGGAGAATCATACTGCAAGATCAGTTTTATGACAAAATAAACGTTGTGAATAATAATAAAATAAAATGTTAATTTCCCTTTTTCTCCACACTTGGAATTGTATTACCTCTTACAATTACATCATATGGAAAAAATGGATAGTGTTATTGAAAAATACAACTCATCCCACAAAAATTAAGCCATCAAATGACTATTTTGACAGGAAATTAAAAAGGTTTTGGTTCTTAGAATAAGGGGAGTAAAAAATTAGAGGATAAAAATGAAAATTATCCCAGTCCATATGGGGTTAAGGCCAAAAATGGAAATCTAAACCTGCTATGACCAGGCAAAAATTTGTGTCAATAGTGTGTCTTTTATTTCCTCTAAATGTACTAAATTTCTCTTACACAGACACCATGCCCACATTTTGCACTGTTGGTGAATACAGTGTAATTTTTTTGTACTGTTAAGGCACAAATTATGATTTGTGACAATTTTGGGCACATTTCTGTCAGCTCTGTGTATGAAATAAACAAGGCTTGCACATGAAGTCTGTGAAGAAAGTGAGTATGAAATCTCCCTGCCTCAGTTGTGATATGATGACCATTTTCAGTCTTGATCACCATGTGAAACCCCCACTACTATTTGCACCTTCTTCCACTGCTTTCATGCTGTTGCTCATGGATTCATCTGTTCTGTGCTTTCCTTCAGTTAATTCAGTATATGAGGGAATTGGAATGAGAGTAAGGGCTCTTGTCTAGAGATGAGCGAACCGGTCGCGGTTCGGCTCGAGGTAGGTTCGCCGAACGGACCTCCCGTTCGAGTTCGGTTCGTCGAACGTTCGACGAACCGAACTCGAACTGCATAGGAAACAATGGCAGGCAATCACAAACACAGAAAAACACCTAGAAAACACCCTCAAAGGTGTCCAAAAGGTCACAAACAACTCACAACACATGGGAAAGTGACAAGGACATATACTCATGCGAAAACAAAAGAGCTGGACAAGGAAAAAGAGTAGGACACACAGATATATGAGTATATGCAAGGAAACATCGATTCCATTATTGTGCAACTTGAGCCCTGCTCATTTTAGGCTTCCAATGTTGATAAATTGCCTGAGCTCGCCACGTACGTCTTGGGGATCTTGTCGTGTCCTGCAGCCAGCGTTCTCTCGGAACCTGTCTTCAGTGCTGCTGTGGGTCTGCTGGCAGATAAGCACACGTGTCTGTCCACTGACAATGTGGACATGGCTCTCAGAGGACTTTTCTTCCCCTGGGTCAGCCAGGGGACGGGAAAGGCACGCGTATTTTTGAGAGTGCTTCATGCAAAGCATCTTTTTCTTTTTCAAAAGGGGGCTCAACCGATGCCAGTCAAGTGGGGTGTGTGTGGCCCAGTTAGTGGCAACGAGGGAGACTGTGGTTGGAGTCCCCTCGCTGTGTTTCTAAAAGAACCAAGATGAACAAGTCATGGCTCTCAGAGGACTTTTCTTCCCCTGGGTCAGCCAGGGGACGGGAAAGGCACGCGTATTTTTGAGAGTGCTTCATGCAAAGCATCTTTTTCTTTTTCAAAAGGGGGCTCAACCGATGCCAGTCAAGTGGGGTGTGTGTGGCCCAGTTAGTGGCAACGAGGGAGACTGTGGTTGGAGTCCCCTCGCTGTGTTTCTAAAAGAACCAAGATGAACAAGTCATGGCTCTCAGAGGACTTTTCTTCCCCTGGGTCAGCCAGGGGATGGGAAAGGCACGCGTATTTTTGAGAGTGCTTCATGCAAAGCATCTTTTTCTTTTTCAAAAGGGGGCTCAACCGATGCCAGTCAAGTGGGGTGTGTGTGGCCCAGTTAGTGGCAACGAGGGAGACTGTGGTTGGAGTCCCCTCGCTGTGTTTCTAAAAGAACCAAGATGAACAAGTCATGGCTCTCAGAGGACTTTTCTTCCCCTGGGTCAGCCAGGGGACGGGAAAGGCACGCATATTTTTGAGAGTGCTTCATGCAAAGCATCTTTTTCTTTTTCAAAAGGGGGCTCAACCGATGCCAGTCAAGTGGGGTGTGTGTGGCCCAGTTAGTGGCAACGAGGGAGACTGTGGTTGGAGTCCCCTCGCTGTGTTTCTAAAAGAACCAAGATGAACAAGTCATGGCTCTCAGAGGACTTTTCTTCCCCTGGGTCAGCCAGGGGACGGGAAAGGCACGCGTATTTTTGAGAGTGCTTCATGCAAAGCATCTTTTTCTTTTTCAAAAGGGGGCTCAACCGATGCCAGTCAAGTGGGGTGTGTGTGGCCCAGTTAGTGGCAACGAGGGAGACTGTGGTTGGAGTCCCCTCGCTGTGTTTCTAAAAGAACCAAGATGAACAAGTCATGGCTCTCAGAGGACTTTTCTTCCCCTGGGTCAGCCAGGGGACGGGAAAGGCACGCGTATTTTTGAGAGTGCTTCATGCAAAGCATCTTTTTCTTTTTCAAAAGAGGGCTCAACCGATGCCAGTCAAGTGGGGTGTGTGTGGCCCAGTTAGTGGCAACGAGGGAGACTGTGGTTGGAGTCCCCTCGCTGTGTTTCTAAAAGAACCAAGATGAACAAGTCATGGCTCTCAGAGGACTTTTCTTCCCCTGGGTCAGCCAGGGGACGGGAAAGGCACGCGTATTTTTGAGAGTGCTTCATGCAAAGCATCTTTTTCTTTTTCAAAAGGGGGCTCAACCGATGCCAGTCAAGTGGGGTGTGTGTGGCCCAGTTAGTGGCAACGAGGGAGACTGTGGTTGGAGTCCCCTCGCTGTGTTTCTAAAAGAACCAAGATGAACAAGTCATGGCTCTCAGAGGACTTTTCTTCCCCTGGGTCAGCCAGGGGACGGGAAAGGCACGCGTATTTTTGAGAGTGCTTCATGCAAAGCATCTTTTTCTTTTTCAAAAGGGGGCTCAACCGATGCCAGTCAAGTGGGGTGTGTGTGGCCCAGTTAGTGGCAACGAGGGAGACTGTGGTTGGAGTCCCCTCGCTGTGTTTCTAAAAGAACCAAGATGAACAAGTCATGGCTCTCAGAGGACTTTTCTTCCCCTGGGTCAGCCAGGGGACGGGAAAGGCACGCGTATTTTTGAGAGTGCTTCATGCAAAGCATCTTTTTCTTTTTCAAAAGGGGGCTCAACCGATGCCAGTCAAGTGGGGTGTGTGTGGCCCAGTTAGTGGCAACGAGGGAGACTGTGGTTGGAGTCCCCTCGCTGTGTTTCTAAAAGAACCAAGATGAACAAGTCATGGCTCTCAGAGGACTTTTCTTCCCCTGGGTCAGCCAGGGGACGGGAAAGGCACGCGTATTTTTGAGAGTGCTTCATGCAAAGCATCTTTTTCTTTTTCAAAAGGGGGCTCAACCGATGCCAGTCAAGTGGGGTGTGTGTGGCCCAGTTAGTGGCAACGAGGGAGACTGTGGTTGGAGTCCCCTCGCTGTGTTTCTAAAAGAACCAAGATGAACAAGTCATGGCTCTCAGAGGACTTTTCTTCCCCTGGGTTAGCCAGGGGACGGGAAAGGCACGCGTATTTTTGAGAGTGCTTCATGCAAAGCATCTTTTTCTTTTTCAAAAGGGGGCTCAACCGATGCCAGTCAAGTGGGGTGTGTGTGGCCCAGTTAGTGGCAACGAGGGAGACTGTGGTTGGAGTCCCCTCGCTGTGTTTCTAAAAGAACCAAGATGAACAAGTCATGGCTCTCAGAGGACTTTTCTTCCCCTGGGTCAGCCAGGGGACGGGAAAGGCACGCGTATTTTTGAGAGTGCTTCATGCAAAGCATCTTTTTCTTTTTCAAAAGGGGGCTCAACCGATGCCAGTCAAGTGGGGTGTGTGTGGCCCAGTTAGTGGCAACGAGGGAGACTGTGGTTGGAGTCCCCTCGCTGTGTTTTACATGCTTTTAGAAGGGCATGACATGGCTTGGAGGTTGACTTTCATCATATGCAAACTGTTGGCTACCAAAATGCTGCCTTTCCAACAACTGTGGTTATAGGCAATGAGGAACATACTGATGAAGATGAGACGCAGATACCCGATTGGGATGACAACTTAAATATTCGGTCAGGGCAAGAAGAAACTCGGTCTGAGGGGGAGGGGAGTGCAAACACAACAATTGATGATGAAGTTCTAGATCCCACCTACTGTCAACCCACAGTCAGACACTCGAGGAGGTCAATAGAGGCGGTGGAGGAGGATGCAACCGACGTCGAAGTAACCTGGCGCCTTCCTGGACACAGTCGGAGCACTGGTAGCACATCTACAACTGCATCCTCAGCCACCACTCTGCCTCTGAGCATTATTCGGGGTGGATCAACAGGTCACATGGCCTCTAAGCCTTGCCTAGCCTGGTCCTTTTTTGACATAAAAAAAGATCGGCCAAATTATGTGATCTGTAACATTTGGCATGGTTATCTTAGTTGAGGTCAAAACCTCAGCAGTTTGACAACTTCTTCCATGAATCGTCACATGAATAAATATCATATGGCCTGGTGGGAAGCTCACCGTGCTGCAATGCGGCCTAGTGGAGCCAACCATCCACCGCCTGCCCCTTCCAGGGCATCCGCGCGCTCGTCATCTTCTAGGACTGTGGGGACAGCTGTCACACCTGTTTTTCCACCCACAACTTCCACCACTGTAACCGCAACAGGCAGTTTGCTTGGTAGGTCGTCAGTTGGTTTGGAAGGGGAAACAAGTGAGTGTGTACAGCTCTCTCAGACATCGATAGCACCAACTTTGGATGAAGGCAACATCATGTCTCCGCCTGCACTTTCCTCACAAAGCTGCATTTTTCCAGGGACACCCTACTCAACACCGTCTACACACAGCAGCCAGATCTCTGTCCCTCAGATGTGGTCAAATAAAAGGCCACTTCCTGCGACCCATGACAAAGCGAAGAGGTTGACTCTATCCCTCTGTAAGCTGTTGGCTACAGAAATGCTGCCTTTCCGCCTAGTGGACACACAGGATTTTAGAGACCTTATATCTGTCGCTGTGCCCCAGTACCAGATGCCTAGTCGCCACTACTTCTCTAAGAAAGGTGTGCCCGCGCTACACCAGCATGTCGCACACAACATCACCGCTTCCTTGAGAAACTCTGTGTGTGAACGGGTGCATTTCACCACCGATACTTGGACCAGTAAGCATGGACAGGGACGTTACATGTCGCTGACTGGGCACTGGGTAACTATGGTGATAGATGGTGAAGGGGCTGCTGCACAAGTCTTGCCGTCCCCACGACTTGTGTGTCAATTCTATGTCTGTCCAAGTTCCGCCACAGCTTCTGCATCCTCCACCTCATCTGTGTCCTCCACCTCCGCCCCAAGCCTGCCTGGTCAGGCCACCAGCGTTCTCACTGCGCAGAAGGAATCACGCACCCCTCATTACTATGCTGGCAGCAGAGCGCAACGGCATCAGGCGGTCTTTAGCTTGACATGTCTTGGGAATAAGAGTCACACAGCTGAGGAGTTGTGGTCAGCTCTGCGGTCCGAGTTTAATAAATGGTTGTCTCCACTCAATCTGCAGCCTGGTAAGGCCGTGTGCGACAATGCTGCAAACCTGGGTGCGGCCCTTCGCCTGGGCAAGGTGACACACGTACCTTGTATGGCTCACGTGTTGAACCTTGTCGTCCAGCAATTTTTAACACACTATCCCGGCCTAGATGGCCTTCTGAACAGGGCACGAAAACTGTCAGCTCACTTCCGCCGTTCAAGCGCCGCAGCAGAGCGACTTGCATCGCTCCAGAAGTCTTTCGGCCTGCCGGTTCATCGCCTGAAATGCGATGTGGCGACACGCTGGAATTCAACTCTCCACATGTTACAGCGACTGTGGCAGCACCGGCGAGCCCTGGTGCAATACGTCATGATGTATAGCCTGGGCCAACGAGATGCAGAAGTGGGGCAGATCACCCTGATGGAGTGATCTCAGATCAAGGACCTATGCACCCTTCTGCACAGTTTCGACATGGCGACGAATATGTTTAGCGCTGACAATGCCATTATCAGCATGACGATTACAGTCATTTACATGCTGGAGCACACGCTAAACACTATTCGTAGTCAGGGGGTGGGACAACAGGAAGGGGAGGAACTACAGGAGGATTCATATGCGCAAGACACAACAACATCACCAAGGTCCAGACGTTCATCATCACCAACGCGGCAGGCATGGGACCATGGGGGACAGGGATCAACAAGGGCGCATGGTAGCAGGCGACATGTTGAGGAAGGTGCAGGAGGACATGAAGATATGGAGGACGAACTGTCCATGGACATGGAAGACTCAGCAGATGAGGGGGACCTTGGTCAAATTTCAGTTGAAAGAGGTTGGGGGGAGATGACAGAGGAAGAAAGAACGGTTAGCACCTCTATGCCACAAACACAGCGTGGACTTGGTCCGCATGGCTGCGCAAGACACATGAGTGCCTTCTTGTTGCACTACCTCCAACATGACCCTCGTATTGTCAAAATTAGAAGTGATGATGACTACTGGCTTGCCACACTATTAGATCCCCGGGACAAGTCCAAATTTTGTGACATAATTCCACCCATAGAAAGGGACGCACGTATGCAGGAGTATCAGCATAAGCTGTTACTCGATCTTAGCTCGGCTTTTCCACCAAACAACCGTGCAGGTGAAGGGAGTGATTCTCCCAGTTGTAACTTGACAAACATGGGACGGCCTCGTCATCTTCAACAGTCTACCCGTACCAGTAGGACCGTATCTGGTGCTGGTAACAGCAATTTTATGGAATCTTTTCATAATTTTTTTAGACCCTCCTTTGCAAGGCCACCAGAGACAACAAGTCTGACACATAGTCAACGGATGGAGAGGATGATACAGCAGTATCTCCAAATGAACATCGATGCAATGACTTTGCAAATGGAGCCTTGCTCCTTTTGGGCTTCAAATCTAGAAAAATTGACAGAGCTCTCCAGTTAAGCCTTGGAGATTTTGTCGTGTCCAGCTGCCAGCGTTGTCTCTGAACGTGTCTTCAGTGCTGCTGGGTGTGTGCTGACAGATAAGCGCACGCGTCTGTCCAGTGACAATGTGGACAGACTGACGTTCATCAAAATGAACAAGTCATGGATCCAGAAGGAATTTACTACCCCTGTGTCATCCTGGGGAGAGTAAATGCTTGTGGATTTGGAATGTGCTTGATGCAAATCAAAACATCCTGTTTGCAACTAGGGCACAAGTGCTGCCACTGATGGGGTGTCTGTGTGCCCAATTTTGGGAAAAAAGGTAGACTCCGCTTGGAGTAACCCTTGCTTGCTGTGTTTTTTAAAAATGATACAAGATGAACAGATCTGAAGGCAAGATGAAGGCAACATCATGTCTCCGCCTGCACTTTTCTCACAAACCTGCATTTTTCCAGGGACACCCTACTCAACACCGTCTACAGACAGCAGCCAGATCTCTGTCCCTCAGATGTGGTCAAATAAAAGGCCACTTACTGCGACCCATGACAAAGCTAAGTGGTTGACTCTATCCCTCTGTAAGCTGTTGGCTACCGAAATGCTGCCTTTATGCGTAGTGGACACACAGGATTTTACAGACCTTATGTCTGTCGCTGTGCCCCAGTACCAGATGCCCAATCACCACTGCTTCTCCAAGAAAAGCATGCCCGCGCTACACCAGCATGTCGCACACAACATCATCACCACTTCCTTGAGAAAATCTGTGTGCGACAGGGTGCATTTCAACACAGATACTTGGACCAGTAAGCATAGACAGGGTCATTACATGTCACTGACTGGGCACTGGCAAACTATGGTGAGAGATGGAGAAGGGTCTGCTGTACAAGTCTTGCCGTCCCCACGAGTTGTTT
Organism: Anomaloglossus baeobatrachus; assembly: GCF_048569485.1. Lineage (NCBI taxonomy): Eukaryota > Metazoa > Chordata > Amphibia > Anura > Aromobatidae > Anomaloglossus > Anomaloglossus baeobatrachus. The sequence continues at coordinate 238,445,613 of NC_134353.1, forward strand.
CAATCCTTGTTCTGTATGTAGAAGTTAATACACTGCTTCTGCCTCTTCAACCTCGTGTGGGTCCTCTACCTTGGCGCAAACCCTGTGTGGTCAGGCCACCCTTCCTTGCAACTGCGCACAAGGACTACCACACACCTCCTTACTATGCTGGCAGCAGAGCTCAATGCCATCAGGCAGTCAAAGTTTTACTTTGAAATGTATGGGAAATGTGAGTCACACCGCTATTCCAGAGAATAGTAGTCAGGCAGGGTCAAAACATTAATTGAGGAACAGGAACAGAATGGGACGGCCAGGACTTAATCAGAAAACAAGCAGAGGTGAAATGCGTATCGGCCAACAAGGTACATAAACAGCAAGCAGGAAAAGTAGTCAGGTAACAAGCACACAAAATCATAAAACTGAACTGGGGGTAAAATTAACCAGAGGTTCATAGCTATGTCTGGCAGTGGTCTGCAGACAGGATGGGCATAAAAAAGGGTGTGGTGTCTTCCCATTGGTTGTAGCTGAATGATGGTATTTCATCTGTGAGATACCCACCAGCTACATTCAGCCAGAGATTCTGCATCTGTCAAGGTAATGCAGCCCAGTGGGTGAGCATAACCTGCGTCCACCTGCGCCGCTGGCATCGACTACTCTCCCTTCATCAGCACTATTCATGAAAGGAACACGTTGTCACCTGGCAACCGGAGTACAAATTGACGGAGCGGACTACGTTGGTGACTTAACAGCCGTGTGCGGCAATGATGCAAACCTGGCTGTGGGCCATCGTCAGGGCAATGTGACACACGTGCCTTGTATGGCTCACGTGTTGAACCGAATTCTCCAGCAATTTTTAAAACACCATCACGGCCTACATGGACTTGTGCAGCGGGCACGCTCACTATGTGCTCACTTCCATCGTGCGCACACAGCAGCTCAACAACTTTCATCACTCCGGAAGTCTTAGGGTCTGGCAGTTAAACGCCGGAAATGTGATGTTCCGACACGCAGGAATTGGAATCTGCACATGTTGCAGCGTGTGTGGCAGCACCGCAGAGCCCTGCTGAAATACGGTAAGACATATAGCCTGGGATAACTTGATCCAGAGGTGGTGCAGATCACGCTGCTGGAGTGGTGTCAGATCAAGGACCTATGCACCCTGCTACACAGTTTTGAAATGTCGACGAAGATGTTTAGCACTGGCAATGTCATTCTCAGGGTGACAATTCTGGTCATCTACATGATGGAGCACACTGTAATTATTATTCAGAGTCAGGTGTTGGGACAAGAGGAAGGGGAGGAAGTACAGGAGGAGTCATATGCGGAAGGGATAACAAGATCTACGAGGTCCAGATGGTCAGCGGCACCTATGCGGCAGTCATGGTGAGGGAGAGGGATTAACAAGGGCGCATAGTATCAGCAAAAAGTGTTGATGAAAGTGCAGGAGCCCATGAAGAAATGGAGGACGAACTGGCGATCGGCATGGAAGACTCAGCAGATGAGTGAGAGCTTGCTCACATTTCGGTTGTGCGAGGTTCTGGGTAGAGGACAGAGGAAGTATGCACGATTCTCACCTCTCTGCCACCAACACACCAAGGACTTGGTCCTCCTGGATGCACAAGACACATGAGCGGATTCTTGCTGCACTACCTACAACATGACCCTCGGATTGTATGAATTCAAAGTAATCCAGAATACTGGGTTGCCACACTGTTAGATCCCCGGTACAAGACAAAATTTGCCGAACTAATTCCTGCCATAGAAATAGACGCACGTATACAGGAGTATCTGCAGAATGTGGTACGCAATCTTAGATCTACTTTTCCACTAAACACCAGTGCTGCACAGAGTGAATCTCAACGCTTTGTCATGGATAGGAGGAAATGGTCTTTTACTTGTCCACATCGGAGGGACCGAGGGATGGCTGCTGTGCTGAGATGGCGTTGAGTACGGTGTCCCTGCACAGTTGCACTTTTGGTCATATCCCAAAATGAGTTGGAAAAGGACAGATGCTGTTGGAAAGGGGAACAGGTGTGTTGGAAAGGGGAAAAAAATTTTGGTCCGTGGATTTGGTGGTTAAGCAACTGTAACATTTGCTGAAGAAACAACATCTGTTACAGTGGGACTGGCAGATTTGGATAAAGTGGTATATAATCTGTGACCGCTATATAACGAAAATTAATAAGAAAAGAAAGAGAAAGGTATATATCCCCATCAGCAGTCAGTGTCCACCGTGCTCCCAGTTGGAAAAGGAGAGGTTGGCAACTGGAAGGTTTGGTGGAGGATACAGAGCTGTGTGGCTATGAAACTAATAGTAGCCTGAACCGAGTTAGACGCCATTCGGATCTGGAGACTGTGAGCCCTGTTAGCGTCACAGGGTCCACATGCCCACCCAGCCCAGGAACTCCCTGTTAACAACACAGGGGCCATTGAGTACGCTGACCGTGTGCGTAGGGGCCACACCTGTGGACAGCAGGCGCATCAGCAGCAGCAGGCCTGTTAATGCCACTGGGCTGCACAAGCAGGACTGTTAGGACAGGAGCTGGTCTTAACCGTTCTGCGTTACCAACTGTGGTGGTGGCCTGCATCCACCACCCTATCCCTGCCTACCTCTGGCCTAAAGCCGCAATGGGTTCAACACATGGAGGTGTGCTCTTTCGGAGCATAATAGAAGACTGTGCACCTCCTTGTTGGCTCCAGCCCCTTTGATAACCTGGGTCCGCCCCAAACCATGGTGAACCACAATGCACCTCCTATAGACAAAAGTAGAGTGACACGTCATGAGTGGCATAACTAGCGTCCTATTTGGAAACGCAACTTCAATGATGACCTCATGGCTGCCATGACCCAAACACCTCACCAGTCATCGTCTGACCATCAATAATGCGATGACAAGTCATAGGTGTGGGCCTCTGCAAGCCATTTGGGAGGACACCTGATGCCCTGTGGTCTATATGGGACCCCCACATCAGGGCCAGGGCCAAAGAGTTCATTACCGGACCTAGTCTCTGATGCAGGAAGTGCCTGAGCATGCTCAGTAGCATGAAATACAGTCTCTGAAAAAAGACTATCAGCTTTAGCATGGTGTCTAGGCACAAAACAGGACTTAGACCCGGCACGGAATGCAAGCACCTGTGCAAAGAGGCTTTTCACACTTAGTGTGGGAGCATGCGCTGTATCCCGAAATGAAGACTTAGCGTCAGGAATGGCACAGTCAGGCTGAGCATACTCACTAGGCGAAACACTGTAATTATGCTGCAGCTGGGGTACATCGGCACACGCATGCGCACTTGCTGCCTCTCCACACTTAGACGTGGAGGGGAAATTTGTCTTGGAGATGCTGTCTATGAACAGAAGGAAAAGCTAAAGGAAGCCTGACTTTCTATCCCTCCGAATTATGAAATGCAGCAATGAATTCCATGAGTTTGCTATAACATTAGCGTAGCAAAATGTGCATGAGGGTGTGATGTAGAGGTGCTAGAAATAGCTTGTCACCAGTGGGGCACTAATGGAATACAACAGCCAGTTCTATGATGCCACAAAATGGCAGTATTTTGTGCTATCATTATAGCTTATTAAAAACAGAGCACGAGGTTGTCATGCAGAGGTGCTGCACATAGATTTGCAGTAGTGTGAATAGACAAAAGTACAATAGCCACGTTTAGGATACAACTAGGTACAGTGAGTGTTTGCTAGTATAATGGCTGAGTTTAAAAAAGTTAGAGTGTGCAATGCAGGCAGACGTGCTGCAAATAACGTTCCAATACTGTGAATAGACAAAAGTACAAAAGCCATGTTTAGGATACAACTAGGTACACTGTGTGTTTGCTAGTATAATGGCTGAGTTTAAAAAAGTTAGAGTGTGCAATGCAGGCAGACGTGCTGCAAATAACGTTCCAATACTGTGAATAGACAAAAGTACAAAAGCCACGTTTACGATACAACTAGGTACACTGTGTGTTTGCTAGTATAATGGCTGAGTTTAAAAAAGTTAGAGTGTGCAATGCAGGCAGACGTGCTGCAAATAACGTTCCAATACTGTGAATTGACAAAAGTACAATAGCCACGTTTAGGATACAACTAGGTACAGTGAGTGTTTGCTAGTATAATGGCTGAGTTTAAAAAAGTTAGAGTGTGCAATGCAGGCAGACGTGCTGCAAATAACGTTCCAATACTGTGAATTGACAAAAGTCCAATAGCCACGTTTAGGATACAACTAGGTACAGTGAGTGTTTGCTAGTATAATGGCTGAGTTTAAAAAAGTTTGAGTGTGCAATGCAGGCAGACGTGCTGCAAATAATGTTCCAATACTGTGAATTGACAAAAGTACAATAGCCACGTTTAGGATACAACTTGGTACAGTGAGTGTTTGCTAGTATAATGGCTGAGTTTAAAAAAGTTAGAGTGTGCAATGCAGGCAGACGTGCTGCAAATAACATTCCAATACTGTGAATAGACAAAAGTACAAAAGCCACGTTTACGATACAACTAGGTACACTGTGTGTTTGCTAGTATAATGGCTGAGTTTAAAAAAGTTAGAGTGTGCAATGCAGGCAGACGTGCTGCAAATAACGTTCCAATACTGTGAATTGACAAAAGTACAATAGCCACGTTTAGGATACAACTAGGTACAGTGAGTGTTTGCTAGTATAATGGCTGAGTTTAAAAAAGTTAGAGTGTGCAATGCAGGCAGACGTGCTGCAAATAACGTTCCAATACTGTGAATTGACAAAAGTACAATAGCCACGTTTAGGATACAACTAGGTACAGTGAGTGTTTGCTAGTATAATGGCTGAGTTTAAAAAAGTTAGAGTGTGCAATGCAGGCAGACGTGCTGCAAATAACGTTCCAATACTGTGAATTGACAAAAGTACAATAGCCACGTTTAGGATACAACTAGGTACAGTGAGTGTTTGCTAGTATAATGGCTGAGTTTAAAAAAGTTAGAGTGTGCAATGCAGGCAGACGTGCTGCAAATAACGTTCCAATACTGTGAATTGACAAAAGTCCAATAGCCACGTTTAGGATACAACTAGGTACAGTGAGTGTTTGCTAGTATAATGGCTGAGTTTAAAAAAGTTAGAGTGTGCAATGCAGGCAGACGTGCTGCAAATAACGTTCCAATACTGTGATTTGACAAAAGTACAAAAGCCACGTTTAGGATACAACTAGGTACACTGTGTGTTTGCTAGTATAATGGCTGAGTTTAAAAAAGTTAGAGTGTGCAATGCAGGCAGACGTGCTGCAAATAACGTTCCAATACTGTGAATTGACAAAAGTACAATAGCCACGTATAGGATGCCACTAGGTACACTGAGTGTTTGCTAGTATAATGGCTTAGTAACAATGAGTTGTAGTGTGCAATGCAGGCAGACGTGCTCTGCAAATGTCTTTGCACTAGTGGGACTATAGCAAAGTCCAATAGCCACGTTTAGGATGCCACTAGGTACACTGAGTGTTTGCTAGTATAATGGCTTAGTAACAATGAGTTGTAGTGTGCAATGCAGGCAGACGTGCTCTGCAAATGTCTTTGCACTAGTGGGACTATAGCAAAGTCCAATAGCCACGTATAGGATGCCACTAGGTACACTGAGTGTTTGCTAGTAAAATTGCTTAGTTTAAAAAAGTTGGAGTGTGCAATGCAGGCAGATGTGCTCTGCTAATGTCTTTGCACTAGTGGGACTATAGCAAAGTCCAATAGCCACTTTTAGGATGCCACTAGGTACACTGAGTGTTTGCTAGTAAAATTGCTTAGTTTAAAAAAGTTGGAGTGTGCAATGCAGGCAGATGTGCTCTGCAAATGTCTTTGCACTAGTGGGACTATAGCAAAGTCCAATAGCCACGTATAGGATGCCACTAGGTACACTGAGTGTTTGCTAGTATAATGGCTTAGTAACAATGAGTTGTAGTGTGCAATGCAGGCAGACGTGCTCTACAAATGTCTTTGCACTAGTGGGACTATAGCAAAGTCCAATAGCCACGTATAGGATGCCACTAGGTACACTGAGTGTTTGCTAGTAAAATTGCTTAGTTTAAAAAAGTTGTAGTGTGCAATGCAGGCAGACGTGCTCTGCAAATGTCTTTGCACTAGTGGGACTATAGCAAAGTCCAATAGCCACAGATAGGATGCCACTAGGTACACTGAGTGTTTGCTAGTATAATGGCTTAGTAAGAATGAGTTGGAGTGTGCAGAGGACAAGAGGGTACAGTGGCAGGATTGTGGTGCTCTGGGTAGAGGAATGGAAGCCTGCCTTTCTATTCCCTCCTAATGGTGAAATGCAGGGAGGAAATCCCTGACCTGGGCTACACAGACGCTGTTGCTGTTTGCAGGACCTGTCACCTATGGCTCTCTGACCCTGCCGCTTTGAGCCCTTAAAAGGACTGCAAGAAAGTGCTCTCCCTAAGCTTTCTAACGCTGTGTATGCAGCGCATACAGCTGTATCGGCTATAGGACTCAGGAGGACGGAGCTGCGACACTGATGTCTGACACCAAAGACGCAGAAGGCAGATAATGGCGTTCGTGAAGAAAATGTCCGGTTTTATAATGCAGGGACATGTGACATGCAGATCCTATCACACATGCCGTTGCTTCTCTGGCTCAAAGTCCACTTAGCTGTGTGTGTGTCTGTGATTGGCTGACATGCTGGCCCGCCCCACAAGACGCGCGCGCTTAGGGAAGGAAGACAAGAAAAAAAAAAAAAAAAATGGCGATCGCCATTATAGAAACAGCAGTGATCTGAAGGCGCTGTTCACGCACACTATACACTGAAATGTGATAATAGTTTGATTCACAGAGTGACTTACACTATTACAGCAGAAACCAAGCTATGATTTAGCTGTTTTTTGGCTGCTAGAACCGTTCTCGAACGTTTCTAGAACTATCGAGCTTTTGCAAAAAGCTCGAGTTCTAGTTCGATCTAGAACATGCCCCAAAATCACTCGAGCCTAGAACTGGAGAACCACGAACCACGAACCGCGCTCAACTCTACTCTTGTCCACTTGCGATTAAAAAATCTTTGCGATGCTCGCCCAGAAAAGGGAGTCGAGTATCCTGTGTCTGGTCTGCGTATGGTGTGCGTTTTTTTTCTCACATAGCATCCATATGACATGCGAGTGTCATGCGAGTGCTATGTGAATGCTATGCAAGTCTGTAGATTTTTAACACCAAGGATCCGTGGGACAAGCGTATGCCATCTGTATAACATGTGTATGCCATCCGTATTGCGATTTTTTTTTCTCGCTCCCATAGGCTTGCATGGGGGGGCGAGAGCTGAGACTCACTACAAGGGCTCTTGTCCACTTACGATTTTAACGTGCGAGTGCGATCCGATGAAAAATCGGAATGCACTCGCACCAGTGTTAATCAATGATGCTGTTTTATTTGTCCTGTTTTTTTCTCCGCACGAATCGTTCTCTCGGTACATTCGCAGCATGCTGCGTTTTGTACCGAGTCTCAGCTCTCGCACCCGCATGCAAGACTATGGGAGCAAGAAAAAAATCGCAGTATGGATGGCATACGCATGTCACATGGATCCTTGGTGTTAAAAATCTACAGACTTGCAGAGCACTCACATAGCACTCGAATGACACTCGCATGTCATACAGATGCTAAGTGAGAAAAAAAACGCACACCATACGCAGACCAGACGCAGGATACTCTACTCACTTTTCTGGGCGAGTATCATAGAGATTTTTTAATCGCAAGTGGACAAGAGCCCCAAAACGCAGCATGCTGTGATTGTACCGAGAGAATGATTCGTGTGGAGAAAAAAAAGGACAAATAAAACAGCATAATTGATTAAAACTGGTGCGAGTGCAATCCGATTTTTAATCGGATCGCACTCGCACATTAAAATCACAAGTGGACAAGAGCCCTAATGGGATTAGAAGTGAGCCACTTTAGGCCACATTATTACATGTGTGAGTACCAAATAATTACACACAGATATGCTAGGGCGCTTAACATTATTTTTGCTAAAAGCTATAGGAAATAGAGGAAAAAAAAATTTAAGCCGATTCATTAACGGTTTTGACCATATTTGGAGACAATATTTTTTCTTACCCAAAGGCATGAGCTAAAAATAATTTTGCAATTGGGTTTCAATGAAAATTTTGCACGGTTTTCTTCCTATAGCTGATGTACTGCACTGTCTATTGTTGGCAGCAGAATGAGTAAAAGGTAATATGGCCACTCTGTTAAGTTAACAGAAACATTAGGAACATGATTTTGTTTATTATATGGATATAACAGGTTTTTCTCCCACTCCTATTATCACAACTTTCCTAAAAGACTTCAAAGATATCCTTCCACCAAATGGCTGCTGGTTGGGGAGTATGTGACCAGACCTGTCCATCTGTCTGTTGTAGTCACCACCCAGCAACTATGAGTAGCTGCACTTTACTGCTATTCACAGTCAATGAAGCTGCATTCATGAATTGTGGACTACAAGGAACCCTTGTGGGAATATTTTTGATCATAAAATGGTGGATGAGGCATCTTCCACATTCTGTTTCCCTCCTTTTAAAGGGAACCTGTCACCAGAATATTCGCTATTAAACTAAAAGAATCCCCTTCTTCAGCTGCGTTCTATCAAGATTCATCTTGCTACTGGCCCCCCTTTCAGACCTAAATAACAACTTTATAAAATATTACCTTTTGCTATGATAATGAGGTTTGCTGGCCCCGTGGGCGAGCTGTATTTCGTCTGATATCCCCCCTCCTGCCGCTGTTCACTGTCCCTCAGTGTTCATTTACATAGATGAGGCCGCCACCCTCATCTTCCACAGTGCTCTGGGAGTCTCGCGCATGCGCTGTGGCACTATCGCGGGACTGAGCACTGTTTTCAAATCGCGAGCGCCGGTGATGTTATTGCGCAGGCGCAAGATTATGGGCAGCGCTGTGAATGTTATCACCAGCATCATCCAAGTACCCGCCCATAATCTCGAGCCTGCGCAATAACATCACCGGCGCTCACATTTTGAAAACAGTGCTCAGTCCCGCGATAGTGCCACTGCGCATGCGCGAGACTCCCCGGAGCACTGCAGAGATGAGGGCAGCAGCCTCATCTATGTAAATGAACACTGGGGGATGGTGAACAGTGGCAGGAGGGGGGATAACAGACGAAATACAGCCCACCCACGGGGCCAGCAAACCTCATTACCATAGCAAAATGTAATATTTTATAAAGTTGTTATTTAGGTCTGAAAGGGGAGCCAGTAGCAAGGTGAACTTTTATAGAATGCAGCCCTTGAGCTGCAGAAGGGGATTCTTTTAGTTTAATAGCAAAAATTCTGGTGACAGGTTCCTTTTAAGCAATTCTTCAGCCCTCCAGTGTCACAAGTGTGTCAAGTCCTGATGTGTTCTCAAGGAATCTGTGTTCAGAAGATCAGTGTTTTGTTGACCGCATATCCACTTTAGTGTCCTCTCGTCGTTCACGAGTTAAGGCATATTTAATTCCATCCAGTATTGAAGGGGTTAAGGTTCATTTCTATTTTGCAGTGATCTAACAGGTACAGTAGTTGAAACCTCAGCTGCAGACACTCTCTTCTGCTATAACTATCCTATCCTCGCTCCTCCCTATGCTGTTATATCTCATACCAATGCAGTCCATGTTGAAGGAGTTTGTCTATGCATAGCTGTGGTGTCGTTTCTGTTGCAGCTGTGAAGTTACTGCTGAAGAAACCAAGAAGTACTAGTGCAGAGAGTCTAGTGACTTGCTGGCCTTTACTAGTCAGGGTGAGTTCAGGGCCAGCCAGGGCCTAGGAAGAAGTACAGTCATATGAAAAAATTTGGGCACCCCTATTAATGTTAACCTTTTTTCTTTATAACAATTTGGGTTTTTTCAACAGCTATTTCTGTTTCATACATCTAATAACTGATGGACTCAGTAATATTTCTGGATTGAAATGAGGTTTATTGTGCTAACAGAAAATGTGCAATCTGCATTTAGAACAAAATTTGACAGTGCAAAGGTTTGGGCACCCTTATCATTTTCTTGATTTGAACACTCCTAACTACTTTTTACTGACTTACTGAAGCACTAAATTGGTTTTCTAACCTCATTGAGCTTTGAACTTCATAGCCAGGTGTATCCAATCATGAGAAAAGGTATTTTAGGTGGCCACTTGCAAGTTGTTCTCCTATTTGAATCTCCTATGAAGAGTGGCATCATGGGCCAAGAAGTGGCAGGCCAAGAAAAATATCCGAAAGGCAGAGAAGAATGGTGAGAACAGTCAAGGACAATCCACAGACCACCTCCAAAGACCTGCAGCATCATCTTGCTGCAGATGGTGTCAATGTGCATCGGTCAACAATACAGCGCACTTTGCACAAGGAGAAGCTGTATGGGAGAGTGATGTGAAAGAAGCCAATTCTGCAAGCACGCCTAAAACAGAGTCGCCTGAGGTATTCAAAAGCACATTTGGACAAGCCAGTTACATTTTGGAAGAAGGTCCTGTGGACTGATGAAACAAAGATTGAGTTGTTTGGTCATACAAAAAGGCGTTATGCATGGAGGCAAAAAAACACGACATTCCAAGAAAAGCAATTGCTACCCACAGTAAAATTTGGTGGAGGTTCCATCATGCTTTGGGGCTGTGTGACCAATGCCGGCACCGGGAATCTTGTTAAAGTTGAGGGTCGCATGGATTCAACTCAGTATCAGCAGATTCTTGACAATAATGTGCAAGAATCAGTGACGAAGTTGAAGTTACGCAGGGGATGGATATTTCAGCAAGACAATAATCCAAAACACTGCTCCAAATCTACTTAGGCATTCATGCAGAGGAACAATTACAATGTTCTGGAATGGCCATCCCAGTCCCCAGACCTGAATATCATTGAAAATCTATGGGATGATTTGAAGCGTGCTGTCCATGCTCGGTGACCATCAAACTTAACTGAACTGGAATTGTTTTGTAAACAGGAATGGTCAAATATACCTTCATCCAGGATCCAGGAACTCATTAAAAGCTACAGGAAGTGACTAGAGGCTGTTATTTTTGCAAAAGGAAGATCTACAAAATATTAATGTCACTTTTATGTTGAGGTGCCCATACTTTTGCACCTGTCAAATTTTGTTTAAATGTGGATTGCACATTTTCTGTTAGTACAATAAACCTCATTTCAATACAGAAATATTACTCAGTCCATCAGTTATTAGATATATGAAACTGAAATAGCTGTTGCAAAAACCCAAATTGTTATAAAGAAAAAAGGTTAACATTAATAGGGGTGCCCAAGCTTTTTCATATGACTGTATACATCTATGGATGTTAGGGAGTGTAGTAATGAATCACAGTTGAGTGTTACTTAGAAGGTGACCTCATTCCCTCCTCCCCATCGCCAGGGCCTTCCATTGTATTGCTACCTTAGTTTTCCTTCTGTGTTGCGCCTCTCACCAGGAGTCCTCTCATACCTGGAGTGACATTTGCAGTCATATTATGACATTATAGACTATTCAAATTTTTTTCAGGATTTTAATAGGAATACAGTCATGGCTCTTGCACAACAGATGCAGGTTTTATCTCTGGAAGTGACGAAATTGCGGTCACAGGTTGTGCAGCAGATTGCGGGTCTGCTCTTCTCAACTCACAGCCAGACTTAACCAGAATAAAAGATAGCCCCCGTGGACAGCTTCTCTGAAGGAGAGATACATTTCTGGTTTTCAGGGAAGCTTGTAAACTGTTTTTCAAGTTTCACCCTTGTTCTTCATGGAGTAAAGAACAGCAGGTGGAGATTGTTGTCTCTTTTCTGTAATGTGGTCCCCTGTCCTGGTCCTTCTCCTTTCTGACAGATTCTCAGTCCTTCGGTCAGGAGACAAGCTTTTTGTGGCCATATTTAATATATATAATGACCTGGACTGAGACCTAGCTATGTAGGCTTTGGCAGGGAAGTCTGCCAGCAGAGGAATTTTTTTCAGAGTCCCGCAGATTGGCTACAGATACTAGGTGTAATGACCCCACCTTTAGAAGCCATTTTTGTCAGGGTCTATCTGACAGGCTAAAAAAGGCCTTATTTATGTATAAAGTGTTAAAGTTGTTAGAGGCCATCCAGATTGATAAATGCCTAAGGGATAGACCTGTGTTGATCATTTTTTTCTATAGATCTTCCTGGGAGTGAAAGCACTCCTGTGATTCCAGACGAGCACATGCAGTTAGGATGGGGCTTCTTTTTCTTCCTGTCTACTGTATTCATGAGGCATCGCAGCAGATGTAATGCTGTTTTGATTGACAACTAAAGGCCACGTCTCACTAAGCGGCACCGCTAGCGACATCGCTGCTGAGTCATGGTTTTGTGACGCAACAGCGATCTTGCTAGCGATCTCATTATGTGTGACATCCAGCAACGACCTGGCCCCTTCTGTAAGGTCGACGGTTGTTGCTGAATGTCCTGGATCATTTTCTTCAAAGGCAATGTCCTGCTAAGCAGGATGCATTGCTATGTTTGACACTGTGTGATAGGGTCCTAATGACAGCAGAGATCGTTATACAGGTCGCTACTGCGACCTATATCGTTACTGAGTCGTTGGTAAGGTCTGACTGTGTGACATCTCCCCAGCGACCTCCGAGCGACTTACCAGCGATTCTTATCAGGTCGTATCATTTTCGGGATCGCTGGTAAGTCACTAAATGTGATGGGGGCTTAATCCTGTGCAGTTAAGGTACCGTCACACTAAGCGACGCTCCAGCGATCCCACCAGCAACGTGACTGGGCAGGGATCGCTGGAGCGTCGCTACACTGGTTGCTGGTGAGCTGTCACACAGGCAGATCTCACCAGCAACCAGTGACCAGCCCCCAGCCAGCAGTGACGCATGGAAGCGATGCTGCCCTTGCTAACTAAGTTAAATATCGGGTAACCAACCTGATATTTACCTTGGTTACCAGCGCACACCGCTTAGCGCTGGCTCCCTGCACTCCTAGCCAGAGTACACATCGGGTTAATTAACCAATGTGTAGTCTGGCTATGTGTGCAGGGAGCCGGCACTGACAGCATGAGAGCTGTGGACGCTGGTAACGAAGGTAAATATCGGGTAACCAAGGAAAGGGCTTCTTGGTTACCCGATGTTTACATTAGTTACCAGCGTCCCCAGAAGCTGGCTCCCTGCTCACTGCACATTCAGTTGTTGCTCTCTCGCTGTCACACACAGTGATGTGTGCTTCACAGCGGGAGAGCAACAACTAAAAAATGGTCCAGGACATTCAGCAACAACCAGCGACCTCACAGCAGGGGCCAGGTTGTTGCTGGATGTCACACACAGCAACATCGCTAGCAAGTCGTGCCTCAACAGCGATGTTGCTAGCGATGTTGCTTAGTGTGACGGTACCTTTACTCATTGGGGAAGTAGCTTTCAATTAGCATGACCTTAGCAGATACACCACATCAACTGAGCAGAGTAAAAGAGAAGATAATGTGAGATTAATGGAATCAGGATAAGTGCCAGCAAAAGTGGTCTATGTTCATTCTGAGCCAACAGAGATCAGCATTTGGCAGAACAGGCAAGTACGGTAGTTATCAAATACCTTCCTGTTCATTTTTAGCCCTAAACACAAAAACAATAAAAGTTCCAGGTAACCTCTTTAATCAACTTTTTATGTCTCTGGTGCTTTCTCCGACTATTCCAGTAGGTCAAATGGTGAAATACTTTTTAAGTATTTTTAGCTAGTAGGTAAGCATGTATGTCTTATTACTTTGTTACCCATAATGCTAGTATTATTACTTATTTTGAGATTACCACTGATTTCATGGTGCCATACATGTTAAAGGAGCCAATTTACAAAATACGAATCAAGATTACAGTAAACAGACTTAACAACAACAGACTGGTACAGATAAGAAAGGGCCCTGCCCTTGCAGACTTAGGCGGGCTTTGCACGCTGCGACATCAGTAACAATGTGTTACCGATGCTGCAGCGATAGTCTCGCCCCCGTCGCACGTTCGATATACAGTGAAAGCTGCCGTAGCGATTATTATCACTACGGCAGCTTTACACACAGATACCTGCCGTGCGACGTCCCTCTGGCCGGCAACCCGCCTCCTTCCTTAGGGGGCGGGTCGTGCGGCGTCACAGTGACGTCACACGGCAGGCGGCCAATTGAAGTGGAGGAGCGGAGATGAGCAGGATGTAAACATCCCGCCCACCTCCGTCCTTCTCATTGCAGCCGGGCGGCAGGTAAGGTGAAGTTCCTCGCTCCTGCGGCTTCACACACAGCGATGTGTGCTGCCGCAGGAGCGAGGAACAACATCGTACCTGTCGCTCCACCGGCATTATGGAAATGTCGGAGGCTGCAGCGATGATACGATAATGACGCTTTTGCGCTCGTTCATCGTATCAAAAAGGATTTGCACGTTGCGATATCGACTGCGACGCCGGATGTGCGTCACTTTCGATTTGACCCCACCGACATCGCACGTGCAATATCGCAACGTGCAAAGCCACCCTTACAGTCTACAGGATAACAGGGAAGGAGACAGTAGGTCGAAGGAATGTAAAAGCTCAGGTTATGGTAAAGTGGCAACAGGGTCAATGCAGGCTGTAGATTGCCATGAAGGTATTCAAGTTATGTCTGAAAGTTCTGAATGTGGAGGAAAATCAGACATGTTGGGGTACATAATTCCAGAGAATAGGGGACACCAGAAAGAAGCCTTGATGGTGATATGGTGAACCTTGTATGAGTGAGTTGAAGGGAATGAGGTCTTGGGAGGACAGCAGTTATGTGTGGGAAGGTATCAGTACATTAATTCAGAGACATATGCATTGAAAGTCAATTTTATTAGCTTGATCAGGATACATTATGAAATTGGGAGCCAGTGAAGGGAAGAGAAGGAGTACCAAAGGGGGATATGGATTAGGAAAGCATGATTGTAATTTATTGTGATAGTTAGATCATGTAGGGGAAATAAGTGACATGGAGGAAACTTGATGACTTTGGATTTGTCCATATTGAAGCTTTCAGAAGTGAGAGGAGAAGAAGGATGACATGGCTGATTCCCACTGCAGAATTCTGGAAAGCAGAGGGATGATGTCTGGGCCTGAGAGGTAGATTTGAGTGTCAGGAGCACATAGATGGTACTGGAAGCAAAGGAACTTTTTGAGTTGTCCAAGGCTAAAGGTTCACTTGGAAGGACAGTGTTACGAATCAGCGCCGCCATAGCCGCAAGCAGCCTGCTGCGGATCCTGTCATGCCCAAGCGCCGGCTGCCAGCTTTGGCCGTGCCTCGGGTGGTCCAGCTGGCTGTTTCCTCCTCCACGTCTAAGTGTGGAGAGGCGGCTAGAGCTCATGCGCGCGCCAATTTACCACAGCCAGAGTCTAAGTCCAGTATTTCGCCTAGTGAGCATGCTCAGCCTGGTAATGCCATTTCTGAAGCCAAGTCCTCGGTTAAGGCTACTGAGCATGCTCCTACACTTAGTGTGAAAAGCCTCTTTGCACAGATACTTGGACATCGTGCCGTGTCTAAGTCCTGTGTTTTGCCTACTGAGCATGCTCAGGCACTTAGTGCATCAAAAGCTAGGTCCGGTAAGGACCTCACTGGGCATGTCCGTGAGGTAGCAGGCTCTGATAGGTTGACACACATCAGGTGTCTTGATGATGTGGCCGTGGCCACTCCCAACTGGCTCACGGATGCCCGCCCCTATGACACGGCACCTCACCATTGGTTGTCAGACGATGACTGGGGAGGGGTTTGGGGCGTGGCAGCCATGAGGTCATCAGTGACGTGGAGGTTCTGGATAGGCCGCTGGTGATGTTGCTGATGACATGGCACTCTGCTATTGGACCTTGGAGGTGCCATTGTGGTCCACCCTGGGTTTGGGGCTGATCCAGGTTATAAAAGGGGCTGGAGACAACATGGAGGTGCGTAGTCTTCTCATATGCTTGTTGTGAGCACACCTCCATGTATAGAGCCCATTGCGGCTTAAGCCTTTGATTGGAAGTGATAGGTAGGGTTAGGCATCCGGTGCTTGTCACGTCAAGACACCCATGGCACAGCACGTTAGGGTCAGGCGCCGGGCTTCAACCTCCTACCATCCAGTCCTGCTTGTCCAGCCCACTGGAGTTAACTGGGCTGCGGCTGCTACGCCTACTGTCTGGTTGTGCCCAGTACGCACACGGACAGCGTAACCCAGGACCCCTGTGGCATTAATAAGATGTTCCTGGGCTGGGTGTGTGTACCCTGTTCTCCTCGTATCGGCTTCCCAGTCAATGCTACTGGTGTGACCACCTGGCCTGACGAGTCCTTCTCACATGTGGCCAGTCGAAGGGTGACCAGAAACGCTAATCGGAAGACCGCTCGGGCTGATGTGTCCTACACATATAGCCGACAGGGTGCTTTCACAGCGGTCTTCCAGTCATTGCTAACTGGTCACCACCCGGCCTGACTAGTTCCCTGCACACGTGGTTGGTGTAGCGCCAGGTGCACCAAAACGCTAACTGGGTTGTCATCCGGTCTGACATGTCCCTACACACATGACTGGTTCCCAGGTTTCCTAGGTTATCTCAGAGCCATCCAGCTCTGTGTTCTCCGCCTAACCTTCGGGTTGCTAGCAGCTCCTTTGTCATCTGGAGCACGGTGGGCCCCGACTGGCGATTGGGACATTTACCACCTTATCCTGATCTGTCAGTCCCCTCGTAACAGACAGAGCCTCGAGTGACACCAACAGAGAATGGAATGAGGAAGTAATGTGAAATAGAAGGTGCTAAATGTGCAATTTGAAATGTATGTGGACATCCAGGAAAGGGCATGGTCTTTGACATTGATAGAAGAAAAGATCTGTAGTAGGAGGAAGTGACTGTGTTGAAGGATGAGGACAAGCTCAGAAGGAAGAGATAGTTAGTATCTGTTAGCATTAGCGGTAAGTCGTTTTTGGTTAGGACAGTATCAGTTTTGCGGTGGGTAGAGATGAGCAAACCTGATCAGTAATGGTTCACCAATTTCAAATTCGGTAACACCCTTAGCTTGTTTGTTCGGGCTCGGTAACCTCGAGCACTTTCCCCAATAGTTAGTATTGTTCATTTTTGTTCATTTTCTTCCCCTGAAGACTGCCCAAATTAACAAAAATGCTTTTGTAGGAGCATTTTATGCTTTTGTATAGGATTGTGGTGCTGTTTGATGTGAGGATATGTAAAATCAGTTGAGGAGATGGACCAGGAGAAGCCTTTTGGCGCAATGCACCTTTTTTTGTCTTAGTCTTATTTGTGGATGTTGCTGCAGCCAATCACGGTGCAGCAAACATCCACAAGGTTCAGCCACAAGGGCTTCTGTGATTGGCTGCCTAAGTCACATGTCTGTGTGCAAATAAATTGCAGACATGTTGTGGCGGCACCATTTTGTGAATTTGAAATGTTAAGGAAGGTGCTGCTGCTGGTTCTCCTTCCGCTGCTGCTAGACAGTTAGTTTAGCTACGGGTTTAATGATAGGTAGTTGAGATAGATAGGAGAACGATAGTATAGAATAGGGACGCGTAGTGTAGGGAAAGGTGTGTGTATGCCACAAATCAGCACATTTCATTAAAGAAATAGGGATTGGTACTTGTAGTGCCTGCTAAAGTGTTGCCAGTGAAGCATGTAAATAGTGTATGGCTACGTATTACTGCCTGCTCAAAAGTATGCAAACATATTTATTGGTATTGCTAGTTAGCAGTGCCTGGCCTAAAAGGTGGCTAGGTAAGTATGTAAAAACTGTTTCTTGCCAATTTTAATTGCATGCTCAAAATTACGCCAGCACATTTATAGGTATTGCTAGTTAGCAGAGTGTGGATAAAAATATGCTAGGGAAGTATGTAAATAGTGGTTCTTGCCAATTTTAACTCCCTGCTCAAACTTACGCTCACACACTTATAGGTATTGCTAGTTAGAGGTACCTGGCCTAAAAAGCTGCTAGGGAAGTATGTAGAGAAAATTTCTTGCCAATTTTAATTGCCTGTTAAAATTATGCAAACACATTTATAGGTATTGCTCGTTAGCAGTGTGTGGCCTAAAAAGCTGCTACTGAAGTATGTAAAAAATGTTCCTGCCAACTTTAATTGCCTGCTCAAAATTACACAAACACATTTATAGGTAATGCTTTTTAACAATGTGTGGCCTATAAGGTTGCTAGGGAAGTATGTAAAAAGCTGTTCTTGCCAATTTTACTTGCCTGCTCAAAATTACACAAACACATTTATAGGTAATACTTTTTAGCAGTGCGTGGCCTAAAAGGTTGCTAGGGAAGTATGTAAAAAGCTGTTCTTGCCAATTTTATTTGCCTGCTCAAAATTACACTAACACATTTATAGGTATTGTTACTTATCAGTGTGTGGCTTAAAAATATGCTAGGGAAGTATGTAAAAAGTGGTTCTTGCCA
Organism: Anomaloglossus baeobatrachus; assembly: GCF_048569485.1. Classification (NCBI taxonomy): domain Eukaryota; kingdom Metazoa; phylum Chordata; class Amphibia; order Anura; family Aromobatidae; genus Anomaloglossus; species Anomaloglossus baeobatrachus. Next base: position 238,463,933 of record NC_134353.1, read on the forward strand.
ATTTTAATTGCCTGCTCAAATTACGCCAGCACATTTATAGGTATTGCTAGTTAGCAGAGTGTGGATAAAAATATGCTAGAGAAGTATGTAAATAGTGGTTCTTGCCAATTTTAACTCCCTGCTCGAACTTACGCTCACACACTTATAGGTATTGCTAGTTAGAGGTACCTGGCCTAAAAAGCTGCTAGGGAAGTATGTAGAGAAAATTTCTTGCCAATTTTAATTGCCTGTTAAAATTATGCAAACACATTTATAGGTATTGCTCATTAGCAGTGTGTGGCCTAAAAAGCTGCTACTGAAGTATGTAAAAAATGTTCTTGCCAATTTTAATTGCCTGCTCAAAATTACACAAACACATTTATAGGTAATGCTTTTTAACAATGTGTGGCCTAAAAGGTTGCTAGGGAAGTATGTAAAAAGCTGTTCTTGCCAATTTTATTTGCCTGCTCAAAATTACACTAACACATTTATAGGTATTGTTACTTATCAGTGTGTGGCATAAAAATATGCTAGGGAAGTATGTAAAAAGTGGTTCTTGCCAATTTTAATTGCCTGCTCAAATTACGCAAACATATTAATAGGTATTGCTAGCTAGCAGTACGTGGCCTAAAAAGCTGCTAGGGAAGTATGTAGAGAAAATTTCTTGCTAATTGTAATTGCCTGCTAAAATTAAGCAAACACATTTATAGGTATTGCTACTTAGTAGTTCTTGGCCTTAAAAGCTGGTAGGGAAGTATGTAAAAAAATGTTCTTGCCAATTTTAATTGCCTGTTAGAGACGAGCGAGCAGTAAAATTATCAGATGCTTGATGCTCAGGTCAAGCATTTCGAAATGCTCGGGTGCTCGACCCGAGCACCGAGCCCAATGCTAGCCTATAGGAAACTCGAGCATTTTTCTGGCGGCACCACCAGCTGTCTGCAGAAAGCCTAAAAATGCCACAAATGTATAAGAACAGTGCTCAAATGACATGGGAACAGCATGGGGAAGACCCCTGTAAGCATTTCTAACTTCCAGGTCACTGCTATGAGCAATGTTATGTTTGTATTAGGGGGAGGAGGAATCCTGTGTTACTCCTCCCGTGTGACATGTGTGACATGCACTTTCGCTTAGTAGCATATGTGCGGCAGCTTCTCTCTGCCTGTATATTCGCTGCTAAGCAAAATTAAAAGTGAACAGTAGAAGAAGAAAAAAAATAATATTATACTCACCTCTCTGCAGACTATCAGGGTACGTCCGATTGCTCCAGGACCTGCCAATAATCATCTGATGCTCTCACCTGACGGCATCAGCTGACAGTTTAAATCCAGCGGTGAGGGCGGCTTTTTACCGCCCAGCATCATTTAAATGATCAGCTGATGCGGTCAGGTGACCGCATCAGCTGATTATCGGCAGATCTTGGAGCCATCAGACTGGAGTCTGCACAGAGGTGAGTATAGTTTTTTTTCTACTGATGCACCAGATGATTTTTTAAAAGCCGTTTATACAATCAACTGATGTGTCATATGATTCAGGTCCTTGAAACTGATACATCTGATCACTTTACCTTCCGGTAAACCGATCAGATAATCTATGATCTGGATTGGACATCATGGGACCCTCGACCCAGGAGTATGGCGGAGGGGGTGATTTTTTTTAGTTCAATAAAGATGAAGTCACTAATTGTGTTGTGTTTTATTTCTAATATTTTTCTCTGTTTTGTGTTTTTTTTATCTTTACTAGAAAGTCATGGTGGCCATGTCTAATATTGGCATGACTTCATGAATTTCGGGCTTAGGGCCAGCTGATAATACACAGCTAGCCCTAACCCCATTATTACTAAGCGAGCCACCCAGCACAAGGGACACTGGAAAAGTTGGATGCACCATTTTCTGGGGTGGCTGCGGACTGCAATTCAACTGTGAATTGCAGCTCGCAGCCGCCCCAGAAAATAGTGCTTTCATAGAAGCGCCATCTTTTGGCACGGTATCTAACTCTTGAAGCGGCGTTGGTGCCGGGTGGCATGCTGGGTAATGAGGAATTAATACCAGCTTTGTCTTACCAGCTGGGATTAAGCCTGAGATTCTTAATGTCCAGCCAAGTTTAACCCGGCCATTAAAAATCTCCAATAAAGGGTTAAAAAAAAGACACCACACAGAGAAAAAATACTTTATTATAAATAAATACACAGACACTCTATATTACTCCCTCTCACCCTTCTATGATCCTGGTCTTCTGTTTTCTTCAACCCATGCAGCACTGCTATATCACACAGCACAGGGAGGAAGAACGCTTCTCCTCCCCATGCTGTGTAATCAAGCAGAGGCTGCGGCGAGTTGGTAGGCAGTGACGTCACCGCTGCCACCGCTACCATAGTAATCTACTGAGCAAGTTACTACAGCAACGGTGATCTCCGATCAGCTGATTCCTGGTGCCGCTATTCAGCGGGTCGTGCATGAGCCGCTGAATAGTGGTGCCGGTAAACAGGGAGTTAGCTCCTGTGGCTGCTGCAGGAACCGGTGCATAACACCCCGGCAATCAAGTGATCGGAGATCACCATTGCTATAGTAACCCGCTTGGTAGGTTACTATGGAAATGGTGGCAGCAGTGATGTCATGTCTCCTAGTACCTACACTACTTAAGACACACAGTAAATCTGTTCCTAGCTCAGCAGCACCTCCCTCTACAATAGCTGACTGTGGATCAGAGTGCCGAGCATAGCGCCATCAGTTGTCATATAGAGCTGATGATGCTGTGCAGCTAGCCAATCACTGTAATCCACAACCAACATGGCTGTGGCATTACAGTGTATGACAGCCAATTTCTGCATGTGGGCTGACTCTGTAAACAGCTCCAACATGCAGGGAGGTTGAGCCGAGCATCTGCCCAAGCATCTCGCCGGTACTCGAAGCTCGCTGAGTATACCAAGCACTGAAATGCTCGGGCGAGCACCGAATAGCGGCGAGCATGCTTGCTCATCCCTATTGCCTGTTAAAATTACGCTAACACATTTATAGGTATTCCTCGTTAGCAGTGTGTAGCCTAAAAAGTTCCTAGGGAAGTATGTAAAAAGCTGTTCTTGCCAATATTAGTTGCTTGCTCAAAATAACGAAAACAGATATATAGGTATTGCTAATTAGCAGTGCCTGGCATGCTGTAAATTTTCTAGCTAAAAAAAATATTTTTGGCAATTTTAATTACCTGCTCAAAATTCCGCAGTGAAACACATTTGTAAGTATTGTTATTAGTGGCTGCTGAAAATTTGTTATTGAACAAGCTAAAAAGTTCTTCTTGGCACTGTTCTGTGTCTTTCCCAAGTTACGCAGTGAAACATATTTTTAGATAGTGGTACTTTTTAGTGCTTCACAATATTGCCAACTCAGGTAGGAAAACAATAATTTATCTTTTGTGTTAGGTGTCTGACAGGTGTTCGCGTAGGTTTGCAAAACATTTGTTTGAAAGGGGAAGGATACATCAACAATGAGTGGCAAATCATGATTAGGTGGAGTGTTGCAGGTGTACGTGTGGGAAGTTCTGTTAGGTCTAGTGATCAAATGCCAGCTCATCCTATCCCAAAAGAAATGAAAACAACTTTTATTACTGGACAGCCTATTCCACTAGAATTCTTTGGCAGCCACACATCGCTTCTACTTTTCAATGAGGCTGATAAACAGCAAGTGCTGGAGTGGATAGCAAGTGTTACATCAAGTGACCTCTCCTCCTCTTCCTGTACCTCAACATCACAAACAGTTCATTCTTCAGAGGGGCAACCCCACATACACTTGTTTCCCCATGACACAAATTTCCAACCAGCAAACTGACTGTGGGGAACGACACATGAACGAGTCTGTAGTGCTGTTCACACATTCTATACCATGAGCATCGCAGGTCCGCTCCAAAGATTACCAAGACTAAGGAGGTGGAAAGCATTTACACCGACACTCAAAATCTTTGTGAGTTGGATCCTGGCCTGGTCAATTAGGGTCCTAGCATGATCCCGACCTTCATCAACTAACGTAAATCACGCTGGGTTGGAGGTGATGATGATGAGAGTCAGATACCTGAGGCGCACGCATATTGTCCTGAGATGTCAGGTTAGGAAGAGGAGGCATGGGAAAACATAGAGTCTGATGATGAAGTTGTAGATCCCACTTGGTGTAAATCCAGAGGCATGCAGCTGTGTAGCTCAGAAGAAAAGGAGGAGAAAGCCAAGGAAGTTACATTGGCAATTCCCAAATGGAATCTCCATTCATACGTGTATGCAAGGGCAGCAATGCTGCTAAACTAGGGTGAAAATGAGTCATTCCAAGTCTGTTGATGTTGTTACAGTCTACATGAAAAAATTGCCTTTCTTTCCACCTCACATGCAAAAAGATTTTTGTTTGTAGTGCCAGTCTTCTGGGATCAAGAGGCCTACGCCTGTCATGAATCTCTTGATTGTTAAAATTTAAATGCCAAACCACATCTTGTGTGTTGCATGGACTATATCTCTCTGCTTTGCAAAGACACTATGGTGAAACGGTGTTGGGTGGGGAAATTATGTCCCTGTTCTGCTGTCTGCCTGAAATGTTTTTAAACATTTCTGTTGAGTTTTAAAATTTAAATTCCAGTAAACATTATGTGAGTAAAGGTCGCTTTACACGCTGCGATATCGTTACCGATATCGCTAGCATGCATACCCGCCCCCATCGGTTGTGCGAGACGGGCAAATCGCTGCCCGTGGCGCACAACATTGCGCTGACTCGTCACACTACTTACCTGCCTAGCGACGTCGCTGTGACCGGCGAATCGCCTCCTTTCTAAGGGGGTGGCTCGTTTAGCGTCACAGCAACGTCACAGCAGCGTCACCGAACCACTGCCCAATAGAAGCGGAGGGGCGGAGATGAGCGAGACGTAACATCCTGCCCACCTCCTTCCTTCCTCATTGCGGGCGGCCGCCGGTAAGGTGAGGTTCCTCGTTCCTGCGGTGTCACACATAGCGATTTGTGCTGCCGCAGGAGCGATGAACTACTTTGTACACCGAACAGCAGCGATATTCGAGAATAGGGGGGATGTCTCCGATGAGCGATTTTGACCGTTTTTGCGACGATTCAAAATCGCTCATAGGTGTCACATGCAAAGACATCGCTAAAGCGACCGGATGTGCGTCACAAAATCCGTGACCCCAACGAGATCGCTTGAGCAATGTTGCAGCGTGTAAAGCCCACTTTAGTCAACGTAATTAGGCAGTGCTTAAATTAATATGCAGCAGAAAACGCAGTGACACAGTTGAAGAGTTGTGGAACACTATCCAGGTCTCCACTGAACCTTGAGCCAGGAAGGTCATGTGCGATTATGGTGCAAATCTAGTGGTGGTACTATTCCTTGGCGACTACTAATATGTACCGCATTGATCAACCTGGATGTACAAAAATTTCTAGGGCACTATTATTTCCTGGAGTGCTGCGCTGCTACAGGAGGCACGGTCGCTGAGTACTCTCTTTTTAAATTGAAATGCAACAGCCTATATGTTGCATGGACCATACCACCCTGCTTTTATAAGATCCTATGGTGCGGTGGGCTATTGATGCTACTGTAGTGCTTTATGCCTAAAGGGTTTTTAAAGGTTGAGACTCCCAGATGGGTGTTAAAGTTGTGTGTCATGGGTAGTACCAGTCTTCTGTGAGCAAGAAGCCTACACCTGCCACACAGGCATGTCTTCATTTTTTTAAATTAAAATGCCAGGCCACAGACTGTGTGTTGCATAGACTGTACTTCCCATCTCTTTAAGGGCCCTATAGCGAGGGAGGCAATTGATGCTACTGTACTACTATCTGCCTGAAAGGTTTTTAAATGTTGAATCTCCAAGATGGGGTCTCAAAATTGTACCTCATGGGTAATGACAGTCTTCTAGGAGCAAGAGGCCTACCATGGTCACTCAAGCATGTCTTTATTTTCAAAATTAAAATGCCGGGCCACAGCCTGTGTTTTGCATGGACCATACCTTCCTGCTCTTTTAAGGCCCTATGAGAAGGGGGCAATTGATGCTACTGTACAGCTATCTACCTGAAAGTTTTTTAAATGTTATGACTGCAAGATAGGTCTCAAAGTTGTCTCTTGTCTGTCCTTGCAGGGGTATGGGAGCACCAGCCCTACATCTGTTTCTCATTCACCTCTATATTGATTTTGTCAATAGTCTAGGAAGCTAATGGCAATGCCAAAACTGTGGTACTGCACTGTAAAATGTATTTTTGCTGTTTTGGAAGCTTTTCGACCCCCTCTTAAAGATGTTTTCTCTGCCTCATGTTTGGCCTCCCATTGAATGGGGTTAAAAGAAGTTCGATAAAGGTTCAAAGTTCAGTTCAATAAAGGTTGAGGAACATACCACTTATTTGGTTTGGCTCGGCAAACCAAAACTTGAGAGGTTTGCTCATCTCTAGTGGTGGGGATGGAAACCAGATTGTAGAATTTATTCCATAAGTCTTAAAGCAACATGTGACATTTCGGCCCGGTGGCCTTCATCAAACAACTTGTTATTAAGACTGTCAGGGTAGTGGAAAAGGCAGTGGTATCCACCACTACCACTGCCTTTTCCACTACCCTGACAGTCTTAATAACAAGTTGTTTGATGAAGGCAACCTGGCCGAAACGTCACATGTTGATTTAAGACTTATGGAATAAATTCTACGTTTTGTATCACCATTTGAGAGTGCCTTGTTTCGAATTCTCTGGACATATGGTGTGGAAACCTACAAGTGCACTTCAACATCTCCTACACTGTGGCTGTGCCTTATCTTGCTATTGGAAACTAGATTGTAGGCTGTGGAAGACTGCTTTAGATGAGAAGTGGGAAGAAAGTTTAGTATGGACGTGTTGTTCGAGTAGTTTCGAGGTGCAAAGGGACAGCAACATGGATGATGGCAAAATGCCAAGGTTGTGTCAAGGGATGACTTTTTCATTATAGGTGTGATTGTGGAATTTTTGAAAGTAGAAATGAACATATTAGAAGTTAATGATATGTTAAATAGATGGGTTAGTGCAAGGATAAACATGATGCTGAGGTTGGAGAGTAGGTGGAGTGGGATCAGGTATAGTGCACAAGTGTTGACATTTGATTTGGAGAGAAGTTCTCCTTTAGTGATGGTTGGGAGGCAGGTTATGGGATAAGGGCATTGGTCTGTTATATGGAGGGGTGGAAGTGGTTGATTAGTAAAGACTTACCTGATATTGTTTGATCTTGTTTTTGAAATGTGCTGCAAAGTTTTTTGCAGAGATGAAGGGGGTTTGAGAGGACAGTAGATTTCGGAGGAAGGAGTTAAAAATGTTGAGTAACTTTTTGAGGTTGAGGGATAAATAGGATTTGAGGGTTGTGATGTAGTTTTGTGTAGGAAAAAGTAAGTGCCATCTTGAATATGAGGGCTGCTGATCTGAAAGTAGTAAAGTGTTCTTGTGAGTGTGCTTTCTTCCAGGGCCAGTCAGCAATCCTGGACAGTTGCCGAAGCTTTTTAGGGAAGTTCATGTACCAGTCTATTGACTTGTAAATTTTGCCATGCACAAGAGGGGCGGCTGAGTCAATGATTCAAAAGGGGAGTTGGACAAAACAGTGGTACTTTCTGTGTTTTTGAGTGATGATATGGAGGATCGGTAGAGTACAGTCAGAGAGTGTGTGAGCTTCTAGGTTTGCAACAAATCTTTGAGTTTTTGCTAGATGTTGGACATGAGTGGGGTGTGTGAAGTGGATAAAGATTGAAAAGTAAGTAGATGATGGTATTATAGGGTAAGAGGTAAGGTTGGTAGGTTTGACAGGTAGTTGAGGGGGGGTGAAAGTAAGGTCTAATGTAGGTCCATCAGTGTGGGTAGCTGTGGAGTACCACTGAGTAAAATGAAAAGATGAAGCCAGTGAGAGGAGTTTAGAGGCTGCCAACTGGTGGATGTCAATGGGTATGTTGAAGTCACCCATTTTAATAGTGGGATTGTCAACAGAGAGAAAATATAGAAGCCAGATGAAGTAATAAAAAAAAGTAGTGACCAGATACGGTGGTTGGCATATGATGGCCATTTGGAGGTTAGTGGGTGAGTGGACACAGACAAAATGAACTTCAAAAGAAGGGAGGATAAGGGAGGATAGAGATGTGATTGGATTGAAGGTCTAGTTGCTAGATGGAAGACCGACATCTCCACTATGTCTGTTGACAGAGGAAAGACTGTAGGTGAAGTTAAGGCCACTGTAACATAGGGCAGCAGGGGAGATAGTGTTGGAGGGTGTCAGACATTTTTCATGAGCCTAGGAAGGATAGGCAGTGGGACAAAAAGACATTGTGAATGACAAAGAGATTTTTGAAGACAGAACAGACAAACAAGTAGGAGAAGGGAAGTGTGTGGCTTGTTTTGTGTACTAGTAGGATAAATCTGAGGTTTAGGAGCAGGCCAGCCGATGAGGTCTATTGGGGGTAGAGGGAAGGTGAGATAATTATTTGCTTGGAAAGTGATGAGATTTGGGGATATCATAGGAGATCAAGGATTAGTGGAGCTATGACTATGAAGGCATATGCAAGCATGCTGGTAGAGTGGTTGTATGAAAAATAAACAGTAGGTGCACTTTGTTGTCACTTATGGCACATTTCTGGTATATTTCTAATTTGCACTGAAAGAGCTGCACTTGATAGAGTTGCACATAAATAGTTGTCACCAATATATAGACTTGCATAATTTGATGACACGTCTTTTATAAAGATTACCCTTGCTATCAAAACTCCAGTTTCTGAAAACCTAATACAAGATGCATTATTGCAATTTCTACTATAACCAACAAAATAAGTCTAAAAAAACCCAAAACATTATTTGACGGTATTACCCACAATTTATTTATATATGTGTTTATATAGGAATAAGGATTATTTAGCCATTTAAACATACAATGTTTCAAGTCTTTCAATTAATCATTGCTGAAGATTTTTTTTTCTTTTCATATTTGTGTTATGTCCTATGTGTGTACTTAAAATGCTGCACAATGCTTTCTTACTTGTTCATCCTCTCTGATTTCAGTTCAGCTTCTTAATCTCTTTGAAGATTAGAAAGAGATCTTTTCAGAATGGTAAGAAGGTAATCAGAGTAGAAACACTTCAAGATTTCAAAATATCTCTCCTGCTTAATAATAGAGAAATGGACGAACACAAATCATCAAAAATGGAAGAAAAATTATACAGGCCATTTAACACATTGCCAAGTGAAAGGACATTTACAGAAGGAATGTATAATATCTTTTATCAATAATGTATTCATCAAAAGCTTATCTGGATATATAAAAAAATAACTGATCTTAGAGAAACTTATAGACTTTAAATAAGAAATATTGACTTAAAATATAACAGCTAACAATATAGCACTGCATTTTTTTAACTGTCTAGTGAATAATGTAAAAAAATCATCTATGCAAATATATATTTTAATGCTATACCATTTTGTTAAATTTATAAGTGCCAAATATTTGGTTTCTGTAAGGGCAGTGTGTAAGTGAGTTTAAGTAATGTTTAGATTAGGATTAGAGATGAGCGAGTACTGTAATATTCATATTCGTTATACTCATAGCATGAATACACTCATAATCAATACTTTCTGATATTTGTGTATTCATTCCAAATAGCGAGTACAATGCAAGTCAATGGGAAATTAGAGTAATTTTCTGCTGAATTCAACAGAGAAGTCCAGGGGCCTGAGGAAAAGGCTGAAATGGATGGGTAATGCAACTGAATGGGGAGACCCTGAAGAATATGCCTGCATGCATTTGTGACTCACATATGGTTCTGGGAATGAGGATGTCACAGTATTGCGCCACTTATTCTCTCTCTCTGTCTCTCTCTCTGTGTTTCTCATACCCAGCAATCAAGGCACGACGCGGCTGTCACATTGCTCCCGTGGCCACTCATTCTTCGCTATCTGCTCATTAAGCTCATACATATTCACTGCACCTGCTCATTAGTCTCATTACATATTCACTGCTTCTAATTGATGCTGCCGTTCTGGGAGGCTGTTGGCTGATATTTTTAGGCAGGGGGCTCCCAATAATGTGGGTCTCCACAGCCTGTGAATACCAACCCTCAGCAGTGAGGCTTTATCTTGACTGGGTATCAAAATTGGGGGGGACCGCAAACCATTTTTTAAAAATATTTATTTATTTATTTTACTGTACGATATAGACCTGCCCACCGGCAGCTGTGATTGATTGCAGTCAGACAGTTGTCCCTCAGCGTGGGGGCAGGTCTGACTGCAACCTATCATGACCACTGATGTACGAGGGAAGCAGTGAATATGTAATGATGCTAATGAGCGGGTGCAGTAAATATGAATGAGCCTAATGAATGGGTAGGGAAGAAGAATGAGAGACAGTAGGAGCAGTGTCACTGCCGTGCTTTTGATCAGTGAGTATGAAGCGTTTGGAGAGAGACGCTGGCAATCTAATGTGCACAAAATGGCAGCGGCCAGCCAATCATAGTAATGCTACAGTTAAGATGGCTGCAGCATTACTGTGATTGGATAAGAAGCCCAGCATGTTTAGTGGCTGCAAATCAGGCACCAAACATGCTGTGCAAGACATATGAATATAGCAAGGCAAACACACCATAACTTGCTATATAAGGAATAGCCCATATACTGTAGTATTCTGTGAATAGCGAATAGTGACTAATACCTTCGCTCATCACTAATTAGTATAGGTGTAGGATGAAAGATAGGTTGGAATTGTTTGAAATACAATCTTTATGCTGTCGATTGTTCTATACAATGGGCACAGGGAATGACGTTTATGTATGGGATGTCTGTTTATTAAGAAAAAGTAAAAATCTGCCTTACTCTAGATATTGTAAATATACCATTTTCATGTTTTTCACTTTTTTCAGATAGTCCATTGTATTTTTCAGTCTAGTATTCCCATAGCAGTTCTGCTTTCATTATTCATTGTGACTGGTTTGCAACTCTATATCCCACTGTTTAGCTGTATATTTTTGAGTCTTGCACCTTGTTCACACCATGGTGTTCCAGACGTATATTCTTTAATTAGTATGCATTTTCTGTCTGAGAACCCTGGCCCACCCATAGCAATGTGTCTTATTTCACATATATAGCTTGGTCCTTTGCTTCCCATACAGAGCAAGTTTTTTAACTGCAGGTGAGGTTACACATAGGTTAGGGACCAAAAATAGAGATTACCTTGGCCTTTGGTTTTGGGGCTCCTTTGCATTTATTAATACAATGGCTAAATATTAGTGAAGAGCGAGTATGCTTGTTACTACTCGGTACTCGCACGAGTATCACTGTACTCAGACTACTCGGCGGGGACCGAGTAATCTCGCGATACTCGTGCTGTACTCGTGGTCTTCATCCCTGCATGTTGGCGCTCTTTTGAGAGCCAGCCCTCATGCAGGGATTGGCTGGCAGACCACTGCAATGCCACAGCCCTGTTAGTTGTGGAATTGCAGTGATTGGCCGGCCTGCACAGCGTGACCGAGCCTTTATACCGGCGGGCGCGCTGTGCTCTGCACACAGCCAGCAAGACAGTCAGTGCAGGGAGAGTGTTGCTGCTTCAGGGAAAGGTTTGCAGCCCTTTATAGTTATTTCCGCAGCAGGGCTGCAAACAGTGTGACCAGAAGTCCTTCTCAGGACTATTGTAGTTGTATACAGGCAGGCAGGGTATAGCCAGGTCGGAGTACAGGAGCAGAGTCCTTCTCAGGACTATTGTTGCTGTATACAGGCAGGGCAGGCAGGGTATAGCCAGGTCGGAATACAGGCTAGTGACCAGAAGAGTCTTTCTCAGGACTATTGTAGCTGCATACAGGCAGGCAGGCAGGGTATATAGCCATTCCTAGTGGTGACCGTATACCAGCCTTCATCATATCTGGGGCTGGTGTACACAGTCTAAAACAGTCCTAATAGTGTCAGACTTCTCAGTAATTGTTGCTCCTAAAAACCTGTTAGGTTCTTAGTGCGTCCGTGCTTGCATTTAAGAACCGCACGTGTGTGCCTGTCGGTGGCAGCGTACAGGTGCACGTTTTGCACAAACTAGTATATAACGCACAAGTCTAGTGAATAATACACGTCAGTCAGCAGTGTCTGATAGTGTCAAACTTATCAGTAATTGTCGCTCCTATAAACCTGTTCGGTTCTTAGTGCGTCCGTGCTTGCATTTAAAAACCGCACGTGTGTGCCTGTCGGGGGCAGCGTACAGGTGCACGTTTTGCACAAACTAGTATATAATGCACAAGTCTAGTGAATAATACACGTCAGCAGTGTCTGATAGTGTCAAACTTCTCAGTAATTGTCGCTCCTAAAAACCTGTTAGGTTCTTAGTGCGTCCGTGCTTGCATTTAAAAACCGCACGTGTTTGCCTGTCGGTGGCAGCGTACAGGTACACGTTTTGCACAAACTAGTATATAACGCACAAATCTAGTGAATAATACACGTCAGTCAGCAGTGTCTGATAGTGTCAAACTTCTCAGTAATTGTCGCTCCTAAAAACTTGTTAGGTTCTTAAGGCCCTGTCACACACAGAGATAAATCTTTGGTAGATCTGTGGTTGCAGTGAAATCATGGACATATTGTTCCATTTGTACAAAGCCACAAACCTGGCACTGATTGTCCACAATTTCACTGCAACCACAGATCTGCCGCATATTTATCTCTGTGTGTGACAGGGCCTTTAGTGCGTCCGTGCTTGCATTTAAAAACCGCACGTGTGTGCCTGTCGGTGGCAGCGTACAGGTGCAGTTGTGTGCGTTTTGCACAAACTTGGATATAACGCACAAGTCTAGTGAATACACGTCAGCACAGCATTGCAAAATGCGCAAGGGCATTGGCAACGAACAAGGAAGTGGACGTGATGGTGGTGTAGGCAGAGGCCGAGGTCGTGGGCAAGCTCTAATTTCGCCACAACAAAGGGCCACATCTACTCGCTCGCACGTCCTGTCCCAAATTCTTGGGGACCGCAGCAGTACACCACTCTTCAACCAAGACCAGTGTCAACAGGTTGTTAGTTGGATAGCGGATAATGCTTCCAGTCAGATTGGCACCACCACAAACAGTCTGTCTTCCACACGGTCAAGTGTCAGTAGCCGTGATACTGCACCGCACATTTCAGAACCTGATCCTCCATCCTACCACAAGGCTGAGTACACGTCCACGGACATTACTGATCCCACACTTGGACACTCGGAAGAGCTGTTCACGTTTCCATTCGCACATTCTGGCCTCTCGCCAGCTCCTGTTGAAGTGGGTCATGAGGAGATCGTATGTACAGATGCCCAAATATTTGAGCAGCCACGTTCTCACGAAGTTGGCAATGTGTCTCAACAAGGGGTGGACGATGATGAGACACAATTGTCAGGAAGTCAGGAGGAGGAGCAGGGTGCGGAAGAGGAAGACGACGTGGTGGATGATCCAGTAACTGACCCAACCTGGCAGGAGGATATGCAGAGCGAGGACAGCACTGCACAGGGGGAGGGAGGCGTAGCATCCCAACAGGCAGTAAGAAGCAGGGTGGTGGCCCCAGGCAGAAGTCAGGCAACCGTTCCCCGGAACAACAACACGACACAAGGTGCCTGTACAAATGGTAGGTCTTCCCGAGTCTGGCAGTTTTTTAAGTTGGCTCCAGATAATTCTAAAAAGGCCATTTGCAACACCTGCCGTGCCAGCATCAGCAGGGGTACCAAAACTAGCAGCCTGACCACCACCAGCATGATCAGGCACATGTCAGCCAAGCACCCGACTTTGTGGGAGGTACAACAGAGTCGAGGAGCAGTGCTTGCTGATGTCACTGCTACGTCTTCACTTGTTGTGCATGCGAGCCAATCCCCTGTCCATGCTGCCTGCAAACAAGCCTCCTCCGGCCCTGCACCTGCAGTTGCCTACGCAGAAATAACACCATCATCAAGCACGTCCTTGTCCCAGCGCAGCGTTCAGTTATCCATTCAGCAAACCTTTGAACGCAGGCGCAAATACACTGCCAACGTCCCACATGCCACAGTTCTAAATGCTAACATTTCACGACTGCTTGCGCTGGAAATGTTGCCTTTTAGGCTGGTGGAGACAGAAGCATTCCGCGACCTGATAGCGGCAGCTGTCCCACGTTACTCGGTCCACAGCCGCCACTATTTCTCCCGGTGTGCCGTCCCCGCATTGCATAACCACGTGTCACAAAACATCACACGTGCCCTGAACAACGCTGTTTCACCCAAAGTCCACCTAACCACAGACACGTGGACAAGTGCTTGTGGGCAAGGCCGCTACATCTCGTTGACGGCATACTGGGTTAATATTGTGGAAGCTGGGACCCAGTCTGAGCGAGGGACGGAACACGTCCTTCCCACACCAAGGTTTGCAGGCCCTACCTCAGTCAGGGTTTCACCCACACTCTACAGCTCCGGAATGTCATGCTCCTCAGCCTCATCCTCCTCCTGCGCATCCTCATAAACTTTACCCTCCACACCAGTCCCAAGCTGGAAGCACTGCAGCACTGCCTCGGCGAAGCTGGGTTAATATTGTGGAAGCTGGGACCCAGTCTGAGCGAGGGACGGAACACGTCCTTCCCACACCAAGGTTTGCAGGCCCTACCTCAGTCAGGGTTTCACCCACACTCTACAGCTCCGGAATGTCATGCTCCTCAGCCTCATCCTCCTCCTGCGCATCCTCATAAACTTTACCCTCCACACCAGTCCCAAGCTGGAAGCACTGCAGCACTGCCTCGGCGAAGCGGCAACAGGCTGTGCTGAAGCTAATCTGCATAGGTGACAAACCCCACAATGCAGAAGAGGTGTGGACAGCTCTGAAACAGCAGGCAGATCACTGGCTCACACCTCTGAACCTAAAGCCAGGAAAGGTCGTGTGTGACAATGGCCGGAACCTGGTGGCGGCTTTGAGGCGAGGCCAGCTGACACATGTTCCATGCGTGCCCCATGTGCTCAACCTCGTGGTTCAGCGGTTTCTAAAGTCATACCCAGAGCTGTCTGATCTGCTGGTAAAAGTTCGCCGCCTGTCTGCACATTTTCGAAAGTCACCTACTACTTCAGCCGGCCTTGCCGGCTTTCAGCGCCGTTTGCATCTTCCGGCTCACAGACTGGTGTGTGATGTCCCCACGCGTTGGAATTCAACTCTGCACATGTTGGTCAGGATATGTGAGCAGAAGAGGGCAGTTGTTGAGTACCTGCATCACCTAAGCCGTCGGGAAATGGGTCAAACTCCACACATAACACCTGAGGAGTGGAGATGGATGTCCGACCTATGTACCATCCTCCAAAACTTTGTGGACTCCACCAAGATGGTGAGTGGGGATGACGCCATTATTAGCGTCACCATACCGCTTCTCTGCCTTCTAAAATGGTCTCTGCTCAAAAGCAAACATGATGCATTGCAGGCGGAGCGCGATGAGTTGGAGCAAGAAACAGTAGTGGGTGTGGGTGATAACACACAGCCGAGCCTCGTCTCATCACAACATGCAGTGGAGGACTATGACGAAGAGGAGGATGAAGACATGGAGCAACTCTCCGGCCAAATTGAGGATATGACATGCACACCAGTCATATCCTTGGTTCAACGTGGCTGGCCAGAGGACAGGGTAGATGAGGAGGAGGAGGAGGAGGAGGACAGCATGTTCAGTCATCGTGTTGGTCAGGATACTGAAGTACTGGCTGTTAAGAGTCTGGCGCACATGGCTGACTTTATGGTAAGCTGCCTGTCTCATGACCCTCGCGTTAAGAACATCTTGGCCGACAATCATTACTGGTTGGTAACACTGTTAGACCCACGCTACAAGGAGAACTTTATGTCTCTTATTCCCGAGGCTAAGAGGTCAGCCAAAATGCAGCAGTTCCGGAAGGCCATAGTCACGGAAGTAGGCAAAGCATTCCCCTCACAAAACGCTAGCGGCATAGGTCAGGAATCAGTGGACAACCAAGGCGTACAGCCGAGAGGGGCACAAGTCCAATCCGCCAGAGGTAGGGGAACAGTCTTTAAGATGTGGGACAGTTTTCTCAGCCCCTCACGTATCACAGCCCCTGAGGTGCGGGGTAGTGCCACAAGAAATTCTAAGTTTGTCCAGATGCTCAAAGAGTACCTTGCAGATCGAACAACTCTACTCCGATATTCCTCTGTGCCTTACAATTATTGGGTATCCAAGGTGGACACGTGGCACGAATTGGCTCTCTACACCTTGGAAGTCCTGGCCTGCCCTGCCGCTAGCGTTTTGTCAGAGCGTGTTTTTAGTGCCGCAGGTGGAATCATTACAGATAAACGCACCCGCCTGTCAACTGAAAATGCTGACAGGCTGACTCTGATCAAAATGAACAAGGGTTGGATTGGGCCAGACTTCACCACACCACCAGCAAATGAGAGCGGAATTTAAAGTTTGTAACGGGAATTTGCCATGTACCTCCACTCACCCATGGGTACACACTTCTGGACTTTGGATAATCGCTGGACTGCTCCTCCTTCTCCTCATGCGCCACCATGATGACCGTTACAATAGTTAGGCCTTTGTTTCAGGTATACCCCCAGTGGTAAATTTTTTCACCCATTCTTTCAGAATGGACATTACAACAACAGGAGACCCGCTCCTTTGCAATGGGAACAATGTTTTGAGGCCCTCATGCACGTCTCTATCCAGGGACAATGTGGAGCCTCCCAATTTTTGGCTGCCCTGCCTAAGGGCTATACTACAATAGACCCACTTCCTGACAATGGACACTTCAGGTTTACAGGCCCTCATGCACGTCTCTATCTAGGGACAATGTGGAGCATCCCAATTTTTGGCTGCCCTGCCTAAGGGCTATACTACAATAAACCCACTTCCTGACAATGTTCACTTCAGGTTTACAGGCCCTCATGCACGTCTCTATCCAGGGACAATGTGGAGCCTCTCAATTTTTGGCTGTATTGCCAAAGGGCTATACTACAATAGACCCACTTCCTTACAATGGGCACTTCAGGTTTACAGGCCCTCATGCACGTCTCTATCCAGGGACAATGTGGAGCCTCCCAATTTTTGGCTGTCCTGCCAAAGGGCTATACTACAATATACCCACTTCCTTACAATGGGCACTTCAGGTTTACAGGCCCTCATGCACGTCTCTATCCAGGGACAATGTGGAGCCTCCCAATTTTTGGCTGTCCTGCCAAAGGGCTATACTACAATAGACCCACTTCCTTACAATGGGCACTTCAGGTTTACAGGCCCTCATGCACGTCTGTATGCAGGGGCATTGGTGAACCTCACAATTTTGGACTGCCCTGGCAAAGGAAAATACTACAAAGACTCACTTCCTCAAAATGGGCACATTAGACTCAAGAGGCCTTCATGTACGTCTCTTCTCAGGGACATCGGAGTGCCACACAATGTTTTCACGTAAAATCTTTCATGTAATCTCAAAAAATAACATACACCAGCTCTATCTCACTATTGGGTATGTGCCCTTAACATTTCCGCCATGAAAATAAATTTTGGTGTCATTTTTGAAGGTTTTCTGGTGAGTCCGTAAAAATGGCGTAAAACGCAGACAAAATTGTTCACAGCTGTGACTTTTGAGTGATAAATGCTTCAAGGGGTCTTCCCCATGCTGTTGCCTTGTCATTTGAGCACTCTTCTGAGACTTTTGTGACATTTTTAGGGTTTCTACATGCTGCCGGGGGTCATTTCAGAAAAATACTCGGGTCTCCCATACGATAACATTGGGCTTGGTGCTCGGGCCGAGTACACGAGTATCTTGGGATGCTCGGCCCGAGCCTCGAGCACCCGAGCTTTTTAGTACTCGCTCATCACTACTAAATATCTCTCATTCCTATTATTCATAGCAGTCATGCACATACCATGTTCATGTTTTTTACTTTTTCAGATATTCCCATAGCAATTCTGCTTTTCATTATTCCCCTATACATTGTGACTGGTGTGCAACTCTTTATCCTATTGTTTGACAGTAGCTGGTATGTCAGCTGTGAATAGTGGCAGCTGCTGTTTGCTGCTTCCACTATCTGCTGCCTGTGGTTGTGGAGGTGTCTGCAGCTCTCTAGTTGCCGATTTCCCTTCCAGAATTGGACAGTGTCCAGTTCTCCAGTCTTCAATGAAGGTGAATAGCAAATTTAGGTAATGCACCTCCTGACTAGCATCAATAATTTTAATTAATTCCAGTCTCAGCCTGCCCTGTTAATTCTTTGTCAGCATGTACTTGTGGGCCAAGGAAGTGGGTAAATCTGTCAATTTCTGTCACAGGAGATAGTTGCCTGTATTTTGAATATTCTGAAAGGCCTATCTCCTGAGCCAGTACAGTCATATCCTATTGTTTTAATGTCTGCCTGGCTTTTGCATAGTACCAAGACGGCAGGCAAACCTGCTACTGGGATGGAGCGTTGGGTGGTTTTGGTGGTGGTGGTGGTGCTGCTGCAGCAGGAGGTGCCAGCAAAATCATCACCTCCAGCAATAGTTCTGTGGAATCGGACTGTGACTGCTGCATCTGGGCATAGGTTTGTTGACTTGGCTAGAACACTACTGCCACTTCAGTGGGTCTATTTCAGAGGTGCCCGGTGTGGCTAAATTCTCAGAGCCCACCAAGTTATCTGTTCTATAATGTAAATCAAAAAGAAAATTACACATTTTTGCCAAACAACTTGAAGCCTTTGACACTGTCCAGCAAAGCATGCACATGTAACTAAAAAAAATAACACTAGAAACACTTTCAAAGCTGTGTTCTAAGGATTCCTTTTCAACTGGTTTTTAGTGGAGCAAGCATAAAAGTCCTATTAAAAGAGAAAATCTCATTAACCCCAATCAACCGGTCTGTATTTATGTGTACTATTTTTGTAAAATCTGTACAAACACAATTTCTGCCCATCCTCAGTTCCACCCTGGTAAAATTATTTACAACATTATTTATGGAGATGACAGGAGTACTGTTTGTCCTATAGGCCAAAGAGATTTTAAAATGGTGTGGTATAAAAATCCTGTTGTAGTTTCCTCAAACAAATATTCTAAGAGTAATGTACCTGGGCAAAATATATACACACCCAAAGACATTACCATTATTTTATTAATGAAATAAAAAAAAAAGGGCTTCCCTATATTTTTGGTTCCTAGCCAGGTACAAATAGGCAGCTGGGGGTTGGGGGCAGCCCGTACCTGCCTGCTGTACCTGGCTAGCATACAAAAATATGGCAAAGCCACGTAATTTTTTTGTTTGGGGGGGGGCAAAGAAATCCTGCATACAGTCCTGGAAGGAGGATGCTGAGTCTTATAGTTCGACTGCTGCTGTCTGCTCTCCTGCATACACTATTGGATGGAGGATGCTGAGCCTTGTAGTTCGACAGCTGCTGTCTGCTCTCCTGCATACACTATTGGATGGAGGATGCTGAGCCTTGTAGTTCTGCAGCTGCTGTCTGCTCTCCTGCATCCACTAGTGGATGGAGTATGCTGAGCCTTGTAGGTCTGCTCCCCCTGACTCTCACTCCAGCATACAGTCCTGGATGGAGCATGCTGAGCCTTTTAGTTCTGCAGCTGTCTGCTCTCCTGAATACACTAGTGGAGAATGAAGAACATATGGAAGAAGGAAATGACATCAAACCTTTTTTTTTTTTTTTCAACAATTTTTAATGGCAATGTTCACTGATAAAAAACCGCAGAAAAACGCAGTGAGCAAAAACGCAGCAAAACGCAGCCAAAACGCACCAAAACGCTGTAAAAATGCATGCATTTTTTCATGCGTTTTTTAAAGATGCTGCGTTTCTTTGCGGTTTTAGCGCTAAAAACCCCAAAAAAAGCAGCGTCAAAAAAACGCAGTGTGTGCACATAGCCTAACTGACACTTTGGTAAACTGCTGTTAAGCTTTTTTATGTCTCTGTGTCAGTAGAGGCATCCTTTTGGATTTCCTGCCATAGAATTTAATTTAATTCAAATGTTGACGCATGCTTCATGCTTACACTGATGCACCTTGAGCTTGCAAGACAGCTTGAGAATCTTTGGAGCCTGATTGGGGCTGCTTATCAACTATCCTGTATTGCATACTTTCATCAATTTTTCTCTACCACCCACATCCAGGAAGATTAGTTAGCAAATGCTAAAGAAAACCTAAGAACTTAGTAAATTGAAAGATACAAGAAAATAATTATAAACAAAACTATATAAGTAATAAAAGGTAATAAATAATTGTTGCTGCACAATACACGATCAAGCATAGGGGTGCTTGGGTTTTCTTGATGCTCAGTCGAGTATCTTGGGTGCTTAGATGTGTCGATCATGAAACCAATGAACACAAAGCACACCCTTGATTCACTACATGATGTGGTAGGCACTCCCAGGAGAGCAATTTGAAGTCTGTGAATAGCTCTCACTGAGGGTTAAAACAATGTTTTCAGATGTAATGTGTCAAAAACAAAACAAAATGCACTTCCTGCCCCATGCTTGCTCTGTTTATGGCTGGCTGTATGTTGGTGGAGAACCAAACTGCCCAATCCTTGACTTCCATCATTCCCGCTACTTGAGTCATGCCTGTCCGAGTATCTGACCAGCTCGACTTGAGGGATGAGCACTAAAGTATTTTAGTGCTCTCACATCACTAGTAAATGGTAGTACTGATACTTGTGTGCACCATTCTCAAAGTAGTATTTATTTTTAACTTAATGGATAATCTAACCTGCAAGTTGCATAAACAGCCTTTCACTCAAGGTAGTCCAAGCTTATGTTCCCACACATTTTCAGATTGTTCTAATAAAGTAATAATACAAATACCTGAAATAATTGAACATGGCTACAATGGTTTACCTACAATTGCACTACTTAATGTTGGTAGCTAAATCAATGACACCACCTACATAATTTGCTTTTATTGGAGTCACCAGACAGGGAAAAGGCATCATTAAAAAATCTCTCATTTCTGAGACTCAGCACATATGCCTACAACTATATGGCATATTTAGCAATGTTGTCTAATTTTTAAAACATAAAAAATTTACAGCAGAATGAAAAAGCATTAAATTTATTAAAGTGCTTCTTATTTGAGAAATCTGATTTTTTTTTTTAGGACTTTTTTTAGTGTGAGTTTACACCAGCTATTAGCTGGTTTACATTGTGGCAGAAATTTATATACACATTTTGGCACATGGTATTACAAATGAAGCCAAACCCTTTTTTACACAGGGTGATACACGATTATATGCGAGGAGATGTAGAGAGGTGTAGAACTGTGTAACTGTTTAGAGTTTTGTGCATGAGAGTGATAAGTTTATGTTGTACTCTGTAGCAGATGGACAACCAGTGCAATGACTGGCACAGAGCAGAGGCATCAGTGTACTGGTTACAGAGAAATATAATCCTGCCTGCTGCCTTCAGGATGGATTGGAGACAGGAGAGTTTAATAAAAAGAGAACAATTAGTAGAGAGTTACAATATTCCAGGCACGAATGAATTAGAGCAATGGTAAAAGATTTTCCAGAGTCAAAGATGAGAAAAGGTCAACTTCTAGAGATGTTTTTGAGGTATAGGTGACATGAGTGAGTGACTTGATATAGGTGGTGAAGGATAAATCAAAGTCAATTATTACCCCAAGACAACGAGCGTGCCGCTGGGAGGTAATGGTGGGACCACACTCTGAAATCGTAATTTGGGGTTTAGAACAGTTAGGAAATATGAGAAGTTCAGTTTTTGACAGATTCAGTTTTAGATAGAGGGAGGATATGATATTGGAGACAGCAGACCTACATAGTTGCCTTATGCCTTTTGGGATATAGCCTTATACATTGTACAAAAAAATTGCACCATGATTAAGACTATAATGCTGAAACCCAAGATTTCTTTTGCGAATGTGAGCTCATTATACTGGAGGAAGTGTATTTAATTACGTATAGTAAATGGAAAGTTTTATCAGCATGGAGTTTTTCTTCTCTGAAGTCTACTTTTCATTTACCTGTATGGAAATAAAAAGTGGAAAGTAATGTATGGTTTTTGAAACCTCTTACGCCAGTGAAACATGAGATGTAGTGACTATGTCCTCCTTCACACTGTTGGTACTGCTCTCCTGGAAGCCTTTGACAACGGCCTATGATGTAGTGTAGTGGTGCGGACAAGCAAGGAAGTAAGAGAGGTCAATAAAGTTAACAAATAAAGTATTTTACTGATGTAAAAGTAGACAGTACATAATGTAAAACTATCATCATACTAGATGTTTTTCAGATTTTGATTCCTCATATAGCTGATTATAGATTGCAATACTAGAAATTTCATCTTCAAAAATATTTCACAGTCATATGAATCCAATTTAGCAAAATTCATCTTAACAACTTTACATAGGCTGCAGACATTCCAATGAGGCAAGGCATAGAATTTTTTCTCTAAATATTCCACACTAGGTTAGAAAATTGTAATCCCCTCCTGTTACAGAGAGACCTTGTCCAGTTCACAGCAGTCTCCGGACTACCAGTAACTGTACTCCATCATTGCTCTCAACTAATTGAGCCTTTCCCAAAATTCCACTAAGCTGTACTCCCAGGATAAAGCTTCTGACACTCATTCGAAATTCCTATTCTGATATAACTTACTTTTTGTCTGGCTGATGCTCCCTGCGCTGTATCTTCAGGCATTCTGTGGTACCCCCCTCAGTTCATAGTGGGGTACCACAGGGGTCAGTATTGGGCCCGCTTCTTTTCAATATATTTATAAATGACCTTGTTGGGGGCATGCGGAGTAGAATTTCAATATTTGCAGATGATACTAAACTCTGCAGGGTAATCAATATAGAGGAGGATAATTTTATATTACAGGGAGATTTATGTAAATTGGAGGATTGGGCTGAGAAGTGGCAATTGAAGTTTAATGTAGATAAATGTAGGGTCATGCACTTGGGTAGAGGAAATAACATTTATGATTATGTACTTAATTGTAGAACACTGGGTAAAACAGACACAGAAAAAGACTTGGGTGTATGGGTGGATGGTAAACTTCCCTTTAGTGGACAGTGTCAGGCAACTGCTGCCAGGGCTAATAAAATAATGGGATGTATTAAAAGAGGTATAAGTGTTCATGAAAAAAATATAGTTCTACCTCTGTACAAGTCACTAGTGCGACCGCACTTAGAATACTGTGTACAATTCTGGTCACCGATATATAAGAAGGACATAGCTGAACTGGAGAGAGTGCAGAGAAGAGCCACCAAGATTATTAGAGGAATGGGTGGGCTGCAATACCAAGACAGGTTATTAAACTTGGGGTTATTTAGTTTGGAAAAACGAAGGCTTAGGGGGGATCTAATCACAATGTATAAATATATGAGGGGACAGTACAGAGACCTTTCCAAAGATCTTTTTACACCTAGGCCTGCGACTGGAACACGGGGGCATCCGCTACGTCTTGAGGAAAGAAGGTTTAATCATAATCACAGACGAGGATTCTTTACTGTACGAGCAGTGAGACTATGGAACTCTCTGCCGCATGATGTTGTAATGAGTGATTCACTACTAACATTTAAGCAGAGCCTGGATGCCTTTCTTGAAAAATTTAATATTACCAGTTATGTATATTAGATTTTATGACAGGGAGGGTATTGATCCAGGGAACTAGTCTGATTGCCGGATGTGGAGTCAGGAAGGAAATTTTTTCCCCATTGGAACTTGTTTGCCACATTGGGGTTTTTTTGCCTTCCTCTGGATCAACATGTTAGGCTACGGGTTGAACTAGATGGACTTAGAGTCTCCCTTCAACCTTAAAAACTATGATACTATGATACTATGATTCTGGTGCCCTATTCCTCAACAGCCCCTTATTTATTACCCCCATGAGTCTCCCACCAATTGTAAATCCTGTGTTACCCAAAACACCTGCATCAAGCAATAGTCCTCACAGCTCACCTTATAAATCAATGCAGCAACTGAGAAATGCATCAACATAACACATTAAAATCACTATAGGATCTTCAGGGGGTGCCGATTCTTCTATAACTCTCATACAGGAACATGCAATTCTTCAGGATGCAATTATCTACAGTGATTAAAGAATTAAGTCAATAAAGTCGCAAGGAGCTAAATTAGCTAAGGTCTGCAAAGCTACGGTCTAGGAATAGTCAACACTTATCAGAGGTCTTCTTTAGGTTTACTACCGTTTTCATTAAAAATCGTATATAGTCAGGTCATGTACTGACACACAAGGAATGGAGTTTGATCCCAAACGACCCTTGATAGTTACTACTGTCATTACAGCTTTAGATAACTATTTATAAAGTTATTTAAGTATTTACATGTCATAACCTTTTTTTGGAAATGCACAATTATATTAATAGCTTCAGTAATTTTATGTAAGTTTAATAAAACATATATAGCTATGATTTACAAAAGGAAAGTAACTCATGCAAAGTTATTGGTTTCTGAGACCTTTTCATGTAAAAGATTAACCATATTGGTAATTGTAATAGACAGCCATCTAGGGGGAACAGAAATTAAACATGTATGGGTTATTGAAATTCAGAATACTTTATAAGAAGATGATGTTTGAAGTAGTTCTCTACACAAACACCCTTCATCTGTACTGTATTTCAATGACAGTAGAATGACATTTCTAAGTGAAAAACCAGACCAATTATGTATAAAATAATACCACTCTAATTAATATTGTTTCATTTTGCTTTTAAAGAAAATAATAAAAAAACACAAAATTAGTAAGTTTTAGTTCTGACTTTCTAGCAAGTTTGATCTGACAGGCAGAATTAAAGCAGGCAAAGTAGCTATGATTTCAGCAAAGGAAAAAATTATCTGTTACCAGTCATTAATATAGTTCTCCTTCATCAACATCAACTTTAAGATCAAAGGTAATTAGCGAACAAAATACAAGTCAATGTGATTATTAAGAAGTAAAAACTTAATTATGAGACTTGCATTGTTTTAATACTAACTTTATTCACAAAGTTTGAATAGAAAAAAATGTCGACTTTAAAAAAAGTTTTCATGTTAACAAAAGAAGGGCTATTAAAATTCCTCCAGTGTTGTCTCATAGTCTTAAATCCCTTATTATTGGGCCCATGGAAATAAGAAATATGTAAAAGAAAGTAGTTACACACTTCCCTTACAAGAGCACTTGTCTGAAGTCAATGCTGCCTCCGGCTATGGTCAAATGGAATCTCCATCTGGCTAGGGCATAGTATGAGAGCTGCAGTATACCAGCAGTCACTGATCATCTGTAGCATTCACATTGTGTACCAGCTGAGCCAGAAGAAACACTGTTTTTCCCCATATCTGCAAAATATTTTAAAAAGGTCAAAAATAAATATATATTAAAGAGGATAAGGTTAAACATAATTCATGTGGTGTGACATTAGTTATGAATAGTAATGACTAGAGATGAGCAAATCCGAACTGAAAAATTTGGGGAGTGTACCGAACAGGACTTTAAAAAAAATCAGTGTCCGAGTTCAGAGTTTGGGTACTGAACTTATGCTAACCACTTGAACGAGGCTCCATAGGTTATAAAACAGAAGCAGTTGACATTGTGGAAATGCCATGGACTACGTTGGAGCTGAGGTAATTATGTTTAATAATAAATAAATGAACAAGGGAAAGTATAATTTAATTAATAATAATAATAATACTTCTTGCCTTTCTTTATTTTTTATGTCTTTCAGGTTTCCATTTGTGGACTACATTGGATTCGGTGGACTACTATAGAATCTACTCCAAGATGGGTCTTCAAGTTGTATCTTGTCTGTAGTGGCCGGGTTTGCAGAGCAACAAGCCCACTCCTGTCATTCATTCAGTATGTCTTCTGTTAGAGTAGGAAGTTAATAGCCGTGCCACAACAATGTGGCTCCACTATAAAATTGTTTGATTGTTTTGGTGACTTAGGGGCCCCTCTAAAGGTATTTTTTATGCTTTTTCTTATGCTTACCATTGAATTCAATGGGTTCAGCTAGGTTTGTCAAACCGTTCAGCAAACCGTTCGGCGAGCTCAGCGAATCTGAACAGAACCAAGCTTCTGCCGGATTGCTCATCTCTAGTCTTATAATATTAGTTGCTGTTTTTGAGCAAAATTCTTTAAAATGGTGCACGCAAATCATAAATCTGGCACAATGTAAACAAATTGTCTTTTTTCTTACGTTATTTTTTTTGCTACTTTCTGGTGCCAAAATTTTTACATTGTACAAAATGGTGCAAAAAAAATTATGCAAAATTATAGAGCAATAAAAAAATTCCCTGAGACTGGTGTGAAGTTGTGTCAAATTTTGCAACATATTGAAAACTGTTAATAGAGTATTCAGGCATAGTGGTGAGTGAGCACACTAGCAGATATCCGAGTTCGCTGAACCAGCACGGGAAAAAAAACAATCAGGTTTGGCAACCATACTTGATGCTGAACTTAACCCTGAACTACGAACTTCATACAAGTCAATATGGACGAGATGTTCGGGGCTGAAGTTAAATGGTCGTAAGAGCAGGATAGGTATACATACCATGTTTCCTGTTTGTTTCCAGGAGGGTCATGCTGCAGTCAAACTCTCTTCTAGATCTGCTATTTAAGGTTCTTCAATATTAACTGCTTCCTCCACCCTCTGTGCCAATGTCTGTGATTGTTCGCCGACTGCTATAAATGCCCCCACCCTGTGTCCACATCTGTGATTGGTTGCAGTCAGTTTGCTATATAGTAGTATAAAAATGAATAAATAAATTAAAAAAAAGGCATAGGCTCCTGCCATATTTTGATAGAAAGCATGGGTAAAACAACTGCTGCAGGCTGCAGCCCCCACATGTAAGCTTTAACATGGCTGGATATCAAAATAGGGGGGGGAAGACATAGAGTCCTCCCATTGTTAATATTCCTCCACAGTAAAGCAGACAGGTGGTGGCTGGTATTATCAGGATCCATTAGATGAGATAAGAATTGTTGCATCAATTAGATGTGATAATGCTGGCATTTTACCCAACTCATCCCTATTGCCCTGGTGTGGTGGCTATTAGGGTAATATAAGGGGTTAATTACAGCTGTGATGGACCTCCCCAGCAACCTAGCTGTTTATCTTGGCTGGGTTTTAAAATTGGGGGAGACCACAGGTCGTTTTTCAATTATTTATTTAAATAATTAACTAAAGTCGCATGAGGACATTCATATTTTGATACACTGCCAAGATAATGCACACAGTGGGCGACTGCAACCTGTAGCCATCTGTTTTTTCTTCATTGAGTGTTAATATACGGGGGACCCTATGTCATTTTTTTTCTCCAATTAATTATTTATTTTATCATTCCACAACCAATTACAGATGCCAGCATGCCAGGAGTCTGATTGCAACCAATCAAAACACAGTCATTGAGGGTGAGCAGGGGAAGCAGTGAATATGCATGAGTTATTTATTAGACCCGGATGCAGTGTGACAGCTACCTCAGAGAGTCAGTATGTATAAGTGTCCTGCTCTAATCCCCATATTTCTTTCTTTTGCAGCCCCCTTGCACTTACTAACACCATTTTACAGCACACAAGTCCGGGTTCCTATACACTTATATAGGATACTCCCTCCAGACTCAAGTTTACATTTCAGACCCGTCAGACTCGAACATCACCCATCTTTAGTTATAATTTAACATATGGGTGGGCAAAGTTGAAGTAAAACTGATAAATTGGCTAACATATGTTATTTATTTATGCCTTTACAGTATGTGTAATTATTATGCATTGCCATTGTATATTTAATTTCACCCAGCATTGTAATATAATATTTATACACCTATTAATATCATGTTGTATATAATGGTTAGTATATTTAGACAATTCCATAGCTAAAGGAGGAAAGGAACAAAATATTGAAAGCATAATTTTCTCACTCTATTAAATAAAATAAAGATCCCATTGTGTGTTGTAAATGATAGCTATGTTAAACAATACACATTCTTCAGATTATTTTATTAGGTTAGGGAGAAGGAGTGAAAATTTACTGTAAACTGTTAACATCAGATAGTTTGCTGTATTTCTGGCTTTTTAGCTATTGCTGTTTCCTTAGATGCTTCATTTCATATATCAGCGTTTGCTGTATTAGAAAGATTCATTCTCTCTATTGTTATTTTATATCTATTTCTATTTCGGAAAATATTATTGTTGGGTTCAGATAATGCTGATGACAAATGTTATGTTACAAATCAAAGCATTCACTATAAAAAAAACATTTCAAGCTATAAGACTTGCTTTATCTTTAATTAAAGACAAAATAAACACATATATTTTAGTTATAAATACGTTAGCAAATAAATGTAGCATTTTCATAGAAGCCATAGAGCTATTTTACATTGTAATCTAGCTTATACAAATAAAATGAAGGGTTCTCACTATCCCATCTTTACCAGAATAAAAAGTAATAGGGGCCATTTTATCTACCTCTAAAAAAGTCGTATGAGTTCCTCTCTCAACTCTTATTGAGGCAAGGCCTTTAATTTGAGGGAGTAGGTAAGATTCAACTTTACTGTGCTCTAATTATAAAGTCAGCTTTCGAAGTGCTGAGTTGCTCTTACATGTACCGGTCAGAGTATGCACAGTGACTGTAGCCATCATATAAATGACCTCATGACTAAAAGCCAGCATCTCCTGGGAGGAAATAAGTTAATTTTCTCTTAGTATCTGCTTTTACAGAAAGATGGCCAGGCAGCATTTTAATGAAATTCAGCTTTATATTAACCCTTTAGCTGCAAGTAAATATCATTTTCTGAGGTGAAAGTTCTTTTTAAAAGCTATTGTCGATCTCTTTAACCCCTTCACAACCGGACGATTTTTTACTTCCTGGGATTTTTTTACACCATTCTTCTTCCGAGAGATGTAACTTTTTTATTTTTCTGTCAATATGGTCATGTGAGGGCTCATTTTTTGTGGAACGAGCTGTACTCTTAAATGAAACCATACGTTTTACCATATAGTGTACTGAAAATGGCAAAAAAATTCCAAATTCAGAAACATTGCAAAAAAAGTACGATAGCACTATAGTTTTTTAGATATTTTATTCATTGTGTTCACTATATGGTAAAACAGATGTGTGGGTCTGATGCATCAGGTCAGTGTGAGTTCGTAGACTCCAAACATGTATAGGTTTACTTTTATATAAGGGATTAAAAAAAATCAGTGCACGTTTTACGCCATATTCCATGACCCGTAGCGTTCTCATTTTTCTCGATCTATGGCTCAGTGATAGCTTATTTTTTGCGCCTCGAGCTGATGTTTTTAATGGTACAATTATGCGCAGATGCTACATTTTGATCGCTTATTTTTGCATTTTGCGCAAAAGATGTGGCGACAAAAAAATGTAATTTTGGCATTTGGAATTTTTTTGCTGCTACACTGTTTACTGATCAGATCAATTGATTTTACATTTTGATAGATCGGGCGTTTCTGAACACGGCGATACCAAATATGTGTATCTTATTTATTTTTTTAACCCTTTAATTTTCAATGGTGTGAAAGGGGGGTGATTTGAACTTTTAGGTTTTTTTTTTTTTTTTTATTTTTTAAAACTTTTTTTTTTACTTTTTTAAATTTTACTAGTCCCCCTAGGGGTCTTTATGGATGAACAATCCGATCGCTCTGCCCTATCTGCTGATCACAGCTATACAGCTGTACACAGCAGATATGCTCACTTTCTGCTTCACTCGTTTCCGGGCCAAGTGAAACCGAAAGTAATTCATGTGTGGTACAGGAGTCATCACATGACCCTGTGCTACCATGACAACCACCGGAAATCACGTGATGACGTCACATGACTTCAGGTATCGGGCGGTAAGTAAATGTTTACCGCCGATGCCGTTATAATGGTGCTGTCACATATTGACAGCGCCATTTAAAGGGTTAAACGGCATGAGCAGATAATAATTCTGCTCGTGCCTGGCAGGCACACATCTCAGCTGTGAAAATCAGCTGAGATGGGAGCCGATCGCGACATGCTGCCAGCAGCAGACCGCGGGCAGTAATACTATGACCGCTAGGACGTAATATTACTGCCTGCGGTCATTAAGTGGTTAAATGGCATTTAAGGTGTATGGCCTTGGTGGCTTACCATTCTCTGCAAACAATTTAGCATTTTTGCAATGTAATCACGGGGTTCTAATAGGGCCTTCTTAATGTCCTCATGGGTGCCATGTCTTTCTTCTTCCAAGTTCCTGAGTGCCTTAAAAAACCATCCTATTAGTTATGTTTTGCAATGTATAGAACAAGTGATTTAGGTGACCAACTTAAAGGTGTATTCTCATCTCCAAGATACTATCCCAACATGTAGCATGTGTAATAATAATAATATTAGCAACATATCTGCAATTAGATATGTAGCATAATTTTCTTGATTAGCCATGTTACTTACTTCATGTGCACATCATTACAGTAGCTTAAGTATCCATGGTTCTGATCACTAGCAACTAACTTTAAATATACACTAATCACAAAAAGTTAGGGATATTTGGCTTTCAGGTGAAATTTATGTAAACATAAAAAGTTCACACTACAGTGATAATTTATCATGAAAATAGATTCTATTAAAAGTAAAAAGCACACATAGGGTCTTATCATAAATTCCACAGTGGGTAAAGAATCGTCAGATACTTGCCCCTGTTGTTGTCTGAAACACAACCAACAGATAAGGATAAGACTAGCAGCTGCGGCCACTGGCAATGATCCAGTCCAAAGAAAAAACAGAGTGGTATTAGGAGATCCGCACTCGCCAGTAAGAAGGTCCAGACTCCAGTAAAGGAATAATATCTTTATTCTTCCAGTCACCACACTATGCGTTTCAGGGATATGGGCTAACCCTTCATCTGGTGTTTAAATGACGGTCATTTAATACCTGATGAAGGGGTAAGTGCATATCCCCGAAACGCGTAGTGTGGTGACTGGAAGAATAAAGATATTATTCCTTTACTGGAGTCTGGACATTCTTACTGGCGAGTGCGGATCTCCTAATACCACTCTGTTTTTTCTTTGGACTGGATCATGAAAGTAGAGCACTTAAGTAGAAGCATGAAATGGTGATTTTCTCATCTCAATAAACATATTGAAATGAAAGCCAACAACAGTGGTGGGTATAACCCCCCAAAATGTAAATTTCTAAATAACTATCATGTGGCTGTAACGACTGAATGCCGGTCGTTATGACTATTAAGATACGATAGCGCTATGGAAAACCCAGGGACACAAAGATGGTGAATAACAGTTTTCTTTACTGTATAAGTCTCAAGGAAAAAAAATTGACAAAAAACAGTTCTATTACAACTTATGGGCCACAACAGCCTGGAATAAACAATAACAGTTTATGCAACTTGGAGGACTTCAAGCGTCGGTCTGTGGGGCTAAACTAGACTTTATTTCCCCCCACTATACTGCTCTCTCCCTTTTCTATTGATGGGGCTTACCCGGGTACTCTACTACAGATAATTGCACGTGATCTCTCCAAGGATATAATCTTACAACCACCTCACCTTATGCTTACAATTCAATCAGGGTACTCGGCCACCTTCCCATATACAGTCAAAGACAAGTAAATATATGTACATGGTATATTCAATATTTGATACCTCACTGCCCCCAGACAGTGTGATGAAGCAAAGGTAAAATTGTCAAGTAGTTTTAATATGTTATTATCAGCACAACACAGCTTAACTTTTAATAAATTCCAGTTCAGGGCAAACGCCTCAGGATAAATGAGCAAACACAGCTCTTTCTCAGTGAATAATCCTTCGAAAAATAATCTTCGTTCAATGCGTCTTTATCCTATCTATCTATCTGTCCCTGACTGACTATTAGTACACCGATCGGTCTCAGGTCGATTGTTACTCACAGAAGTCTTTCACCCAAGATGGCGTCCGTCTCCCTCAGACTGCTTCTGATTCACTCTTAGATGATTTTATCCAAGCATTTTCTGGAGAAAAATTCACTCAGATTAATTCCCCTCGTCAGGGGCAGTTGGAGCTCCAAAGAAAAAAACGTATAAGAAGTCCACAAAGAAAAAAAAAAAACAGGCAATCCTATTAGTCCAAACACAGGGAAAGCACAACCTTGTTCCTCTTGCGCAGTCCCTCAGATCTTGACTAAACTTTTTAACCATCCCTCTCTGTCTACGTCACCAGGGAAACCTAATGAACTCCTTACTTTCTAGCGGTGTGCCTGCCCTCTAGTGACACCTAGTGGCCATTTAAGTTATAGTATATATATATATATATATATACATTAACAAACATACAGGTTTCTCTTATGTACATTTGTGCTTTGTTACATGGCCTTGAGTATCAATTACATCTTGACAATAATGTCTCATGCTGTTCACAAGTGGAGATATTGTCTGCTGAGGCATGGCATCCCACTCTTCTTAAAGGGTGGCTCTCAGGTCATTGAGGTTCTTGGGTAATGAGATACGAGCCTCTGTACAGTGTCTCAGCTGATTCCATATGTTTTCTATGGGAATAAGGTCTGGAGAAATTTAGGTACCCCAGTTAACAGTAGCCATTCCCTAATGATGTGTCCTTATGAGTAGAGATGAGCGAACCGGTCCCGGTTCGGCTCGAGGTCGGCTCGCCGAACGGGGGTCCCGTTCGAGTTCGGTTCGTCGAACGTTCGACGAACAAAACTCGAACGTATAGGCTAGAATGGGAGGCAATCACAAACACATAAAAATGCATGATAAATGTACACAAACAGTTAATAAACATTGCCATAACACTTACCGGTCCTCGCGATCCCTTCTGCACTCTGTCTCCTGCCGCTATTCCATCCGATGATCGCTGAATCCTCCCGGTGACCGGCACTGCCAGCAGAGATGCAGGACCTATCGTGACGTCAAAATAGCCATGTGACCAGTCACGTGGCTATTATCTCATTGGCTACAGACTAGTCACATGACTATGACACATCATGTAGGACCTGCGAGTGCATCTCTCCGGTACACGGTGCACATATGTGTATCGCCGTGTATCGGCGACATGCTCTAGCACACGGTCGACTCCCCGTTCCGTTAGGGACCGGCTGACACAGCCGGTCATTAACGGAGATCACCGTTGCCATAGCAACGCAGTTAGCGGTGATGTCACCGCTAACCGCGGCTCTGAGAGCACCGTTGCTATGGTAACGCGTCTGTCAGCGTTACCGCTGACAGCCAGCAGCACTGATCACTCACGGAGTGAAGGTTGCACGCTGCTTCCCGATTGTAGTGAGGATTGTAGTGAGGATGGAGGTTCCCCAGCCCCAAGTGATGAGCTGGTGAATCTCATCCTCACTACAATCGTCACTACTACTACACTAGTGAGGATTGTAGTGAGGATGGAGGTTCCCCAGCCCCAAGTGATGAGCTGGTGAATCTCATCCTTCCTCACTACAATCGTCACTACTACTACTACACTAGTGAGGATTGTAGTGAGGATGGAGGTTCCCCAGCCCCAAGTGGTGAACCTCATCCTCACTACAATCGTCACTACTACTACACTAGAAAGAAAGAAGACAGAAGAGCAGGATCGTGGAGGGCTGACAGGGGGTAATAAAGATGGAGTCTCTAATGTGTCTGTGTATTTATTTCTATTAAAGTATTTTTTCTCTGTGTGGTGTTTTTTTTAACCCTTTATTGGAGATTCTTAATGGCCGGGTCAAACGTGCCTGACATTAAGAATCTCTGGCTTAATACTGGCTAGTAAAACAAAGCCAGTATTAACTCATGATTACCCAACAAGCCACCCGGCTCCAGGGCTGTTGGAAGAGTTGGATACAGCGCCAGATGATGGCGCTTCTATGAGAGCGCCATTTTCTGGGACGGCTGCGGACTGAAATCCGCAGTAGAGGCGCCCAGAAACCTCGGGCTAACCTGTGCTGCGGATTCCAATCCCCAGCTGCCTAGTTGTACCCGGCTGGACACAAAAATGGGGCGAAGCCCACGTCATTTGTTTTTTAATTATTTCATGAAATAAGTGAAATAATTAAAAAAAAACGGGCTTCCCTATATTTTTGGTTCCCAGCCGGGTACAAATAGGCAACTGGGGGTTGGAGGCAGCCCGTGGCTGCCTGCTGTACCTGGCTAGCATACAAAAATATGGCGAAGCTCACGTCCTTTTTTTTGTAGTTTTTTAGCAAAAAAAATAAAAAATGCTTCCCTGGATTTTCCATTGCCAGTGAAGGTAACACCAAGCAGTGGGGGTTAGCAGCCAGTAGCTGCTTGGATTACCCTTAGTTAGCAATACAAAAAATGCAGCGGGAGCCCATATATATTTTTTTTAATTATTTTTTAAATAACTAAAAATAAAATGGGCTTCCCTGTATTTTGATTGCTGGACATCACAGTGCTGTAAAAATAAATCTTTAAAAAAATGACGTAGCGCTCCGCGGTATTTTTGATTCTCAGCGCAGATACCGGGTTTTGGCCATTACAGCCGGAAGGAAGACTTCTGAAAGCCAGGAAAGGAGTCTTGCGAGGATAATTTGCATATTCCCAGTGCCTTCTGGGATAAGTGAAGAGTCACCGCGAGCTCAAGGAGAACCGGGTTTTGGCCGTTACAGCCGGAAGGAAGACTTCTGAAAGCCAGGGAAGGAGTCTTGTGAGGATAATTTGCATATTCCCAGTGCCTTCTGGGATAAGTGAAGAGTCACCGCGAGCTCAAGGAGAACCGGGTTTTGGCCGTTACAGCCGGAAGGAAGACTTCTGAAAGCCAGGGAAGGAGTCTTGTGAGGATAATTTGCATATTCCCAGTGCCTTCTGGGATAAGTGAAGAGTCACCGCGAGCTCAAGGAGAACCGGGTTTTGGCCGTTACAGCCGGAAGGAAGACTTCTGAAAACCGCGCGCCTAGCGGCGCGCCAATTTTAGCCTGTCTTCTTCATTGTGAGAGTGAGTGAGCAAAGTGTGAGCAAAAGTAAGTGTGAGTAGAATTGTTTGTATTTAGTTGTTTAATTACTTAACATTTGTTTAGTGCTATCCCCATTAGAAAATGTGCTCCACTATTGCTAATGCGATCCAGTGTACATCTTGTCTCATGTATGCAGTCCTTGAAAAGCCATTCGAGGGTGCATACTGTTGTTTGAGATGTGAGCAAGTTGCACATTTGGAAGCCCAGATACTGGATCTAAATGAGCAGCTGGCAACTCTGAGATGCATTAGCAATATGGAAAGGAGTCTGCTGCTCACTGAGCAGCAGCTTGCTGGGTCAGATGTGGGGGAGGATCGTAGTAGGGAGTGGCAGGATGGTGAGGTAGGTAGCTGGGTGACAGTTAGAAAGGGGGGTAAAGGGAAAAGTGCTAGGAAGGCTAGTCCTGAACTGACACACCCCAATAGGTTTGCAAACTTGGCAGATGAGGGGGATGTCATTACAGGGGTAGCATTGCTGCAGCAAGGCATGACCTCTGAACGCCAGAGGAGTGTCTGCTCCAGTAAGGGGGGGAATAGGAGTGCAGGGCAGGCAAGACAGGTACTGGTAGTGGGGGACTCAATTATTAGGGGGACAGATAGGGAAATCTGTCACAAAGACAGGGATCGCCGAACAGTGTGTTGTCTTCCTGGCGCTCGAGTTCGGCACATCGCTGATTGGGTTGACAGATTACTGGGAGGGGCTGGGGAGGACCCAGCGGTCATTGTACACATTGGCACAAATGACAAAGTTAGAGGTAGGTGGAAGGTCCTTAAAGATGATTTCAGGGAATTAGGTTGTAAGCTTAAAGCATGGACCTCAAAGGTGGTATTTTCGGAAATACTACCTGTGCCACGAGCCACACCAGAGAGGCAAAGAGAGATCAGGGAGGTTAACAGGTGGCTCAGGAATTGGTGTAGGAAAGAGGGTTTTGGGTTCCTGGAGAATTGGGCCGACTTTTCAGTTGGCTACAGATTCTATGCTAGGGATGGGCTGCATCTTAATGGGGAAGGTGCAGCTCTGCTGGGGCAGAAAATGGCTAGAAGGTTGGAGGAGTGTTTAAACTAGGAATGGGGGGCGAGGGTATTCACTTTATAGAAGGGGAATGTAGTGCAGATAGTGACCAGGGCACAAGTAATGAAATTGGGGGTGGTACGGGGGGAAGGGTTAGGACAGTTAATACAGTAAGCAGGAATACAGGTACAGAGTCATACGTAACGTGCATGTACACTAATGCCCGAAGCCTCACAAATAAGGTGGAGGAATTAGAATTAATATTGTTGGAAGAAAATTATGATATAGTGGGGATATCAGAGACATGGCTGGATGAGAGCTATGACTGGGCTGTTAATTTACAGGGTTATAGCCTATTCAGGAATGACCGTACAAATAAGCGAGGGGGAGGTGTGTGTCTATATGTAAAATCATCCTTAAAACCCATCCTGCGTGACAACATATGTGAGGGTACTGAGAATGTAGAGTCCCTATGGGTGGAGATAAGGGGGGGGAGAATGAATAATAAAATACTGATAGGGGTGTGTTATAAGACGCCGAATATTATGGAAGAGGTAGAGAATCTCCTCATATAGCAAATTGATAAAGCAGCGAGTCTCGGAGAGGTAATTATTATGGGGGACTTTAACTATCCTGATATAAATTGGGGAACAGAAACTTGCAGTTCCAGCAAAGGAAATAGATTTTTGATAACAATGAAAGATAATTACCTTTCACAAATGGTACAGGACCCCACAAGAGGGGGAGCACTACTAGACCTTGTACTAACCAATAGGCCAGACCGCATATCAAATATACAAGTTGGGGGTTACTTGGGGAATAGTGATCACAAAATAATAAGTTTTCATGTATTCTTTAGTAAGATGTCTAGTAGAGGGGCTACAAGGACACTAAACTTCAGGAAAGCAAATTTTAAACGGTTGAGAGATGATCTTAGTGCAATAAACTGGGATGATGTACTAAGTAATAAAAGTACACAAAGCAAATGGGAGACTTTTATGAGCATCCTGAATAGGGCTTGTGCAGAAAATATACCCTATGGGAACAAACATGCTAGAAATAGGAGGAAACCCCTATGGCTAAATAGAGCTGTAAGGGAAGCAATAAAAGAAAAACAGAAAGCCTTAAAAGAATTAAAGAGGGTAGGTAGTGATGAGGCATTATATAATTATAGAAAATTAAATAAAATATGTAAAAAGCAAATTAAGTTAGCTAAGTTTGAGACAGAGAGACTCATTGCGAGAGAAAGTAAAAATAATCCTAAAATATTCTTTAACTACATAAACAGTAAAAAACTGAAAAGCGATAGTGTTGGCCCCCTTAAAAATAGTCTTGGTGAAATGGTGGAAGGGGATGAGGGTAAAGCCAACCTGCTGAATGACTTTTTTTCTACGGTTTTTATACAAGAAAATGCCATGGCAGATGACATGACCAGTGATACCATAAATTCACCCTTGAATATTACCTGCTTAACCCAGCAGGAAGTACGCCGCCGCCTCGAAATCACTAAGGTTGACAAATCTCCGGGCCCGGATGGCATACACCCCAGAGTACTACAGGAATTGAGTTCTGTGATAGATAGACCATTATTTTTAATCTTCTCAGATTCCTTAATAACAGGGTCGGTACCGCAGGACTGGCGCATAGCAAATGTGGTGCCAATATTCAAAAAGGGGACAAAAACTGAGCCGGGAAATTATAGGCCGGTAAGTTTAACCTCTACGGTTGGTAAAATCCTTGAGGGTTTCTTGAGAGATGCTATACTGGAGTATCTCAAGAAAAATAACCTTATGACAGAGTATCAACATGGGTTTATGAGGGATCGATCCTGTCAAACTAATTTGATCAGCTTCTATGAAGAGGTAAGTTCAAGTTTGGACCAGGGAAATGCAGTGGATGTTGTGTATATGGACTTTTCAAAAGCTTTTGATACGGTGCCACACAAAAGGTTGGTACATAAAATGAGAATAATGGGGATAGGGGAAAATATGTGTAACTGGGTTAAAAACTGGCTCAGTGATAGGAAACAAAGGGTGGTTATTAATGGTACGTACTCGGACTGGGTCTCAGTTCATAGTGGGGTACCACAGGGGTCAGTATTGGGCCCGCTTCTTTTCAACATATTTATAAATGACCTTGTTGGGGGCATGCGGAGTAGAATTTCAATATTTGCAGATGATACTAAACTCTGCAGGGTAATCAATACAGAGGAGGTAAATTTTATATTACAGGGAGATTTATGTAAATTGGAGGATTGGGCTGAGAAGTGGCAATTGAAGTTTAATGTAGATAAATGTAAGGTCATGCACTTGGGTAGAGGAAATAACATTTATGATTATGTACTTAATTGTAGAACACTGGGTAAAACAGACACAGAAAAAGACTTGGGTGTATGGGTGGATGGTAAACTTCACTTTAGTGGACAGTGTCAGGCAGCTGCTGCCAGGGCTAATAAAATAATGGGATGTATTAAAAGAGGTATAAGTGTTCATGAAAAAAATATAGTTCTACCTCTGTACAAGTCACTAGTGCGACCGCACTTAGAATACTGTGTACAATTCTGGTCACCGATATATAAGAAGGACATATCTGAACTGGAGAGGGTGCAGAGAAGAGCCACCAAGATTATTAGAGGAATGGGTGGGCTGCAATACCAAGACAGGTTATTAAACTTGGGGTTATTTAGTATGGAAAAACGAAGGCTTAGGGGGGATCTAATCACAATGTATAAATATATAAGGGGACAGTACAGAGACCTTTCCAAAGATCTTTTTACACCTAGGCCTGCGACTGGAACACGCGGGCATCCGCTACGTCTTGAGGAAAGAAGGTTTAATCATAATCACAGACGAGGATTCTTTACTGTACGAGCAGTGAGACTATGGAACTCTCTGCCGCATGATGTTGTAATGAGTGATTCACTACTAACATTTAAGCAGAGCCTGGATGCCTTTCTTGAAAAATTTAATATTACCAGTTATGTATATTAGATTTTATGACAGGGTATTGATCCAGGGAACTAGTCTGATTGCCGGATGTGGAGTCAGGAAGGAAATTTTTTCCCCATTGGAACTTGTTTGTCACATTGGGGTTTTTTTTGCCTTCCTCTGGATCAACATGTTAGGCTACGGGTTGAACTAGATGGACTTAGAGTCTCCCTTCAACCTTAAAAACTATGATACTATGATACTATGATAAAGCAGACAGCTATGGGTTGCCACCCCCATCTGCCTGCCGTTACCTTGGTTGGCAATCAAAATACAGGGAAGCCCATTAATTTTTTCTATTTAAAAAATGGTTAAAAAAAAAAAATGACGTTGGGTCCCCCCATTTTTGATAGCCAGCTAGGGTAAAGCAGACGGCTGTAGCCTGAAAACCACAGCAGGCAGCTTTACCGTGGTTGGGGATCCAATGTGGAGGTCCCCTCAGGCTCTTTTTTATAATTGTTTTATAAATATTAATAATTACACAATAAAAGTAGGGTACCCCCCAAATTGGATCACCAGCCAAGGTAAAGCGGATAGCTGTGGTCTGGTATTCTCAGGGTGGGAAGGTCCATAGTTATTGGGCCTTCACAGCCTAAAAATAGCAGGCCGCAGGCACCCCAGACGTGGCGCATCCACTAGATGCACCAATCCTGGCGCTTCACCCCAGCTCATCCCGTGCCCTGGTGCAGTGGCAAACGGGGTAATAAATCGGGTTGATACTAGCTGTAAAGTCACCTGAGATCAAGCCCAGCAGTTTGTGATGTCATGGCGTCTATTAGATACCCAACATCATAAACTGTCAGTACTAACAAAAACAAAAAATCGACAAAAGAAATTTATTTGAAAAAACAGTCCCCAAAACATTTCCTCTTTCACCAATTTATTGTAAGAAAAAAAATAAAGGGGTCCCACGACGACTCTCGACCGTCTAGAATATGGGGGGGAGACACTCAGGGAACGTATCCCCCATTTTCTAGGAGTGCGGACCCTTCATGTGAGGAGTGTGGGTGCAATGAATCTGCACTCACTCTCCCCGGGTCCACAGCAGCAGAGTCCATGTCGTAATGGTTGCTACCAAAGCTGCAATGCCCTGCTCATGAGGTAAGGGCATGCCTAATCAGGAGAACTACTGTAGAGGAAGCTCTGCTCACTGGTATATAGGTGCTCAGAGGTAATAATAGATAAAATTAGTGAGTAACCTCGGCACTCTAAATCTCCCAGACTAAGTCAGTAAGTCACAACGGATAGTAATGCAAAATCACTCTTTATTGGTCCGTATTAAGAAAATTTTTTTTTTCATAAGCATATATGTTTTTGTCCAAAACAAGTTACAAATGACGTTTCGGCCTGAGCCTTCGTCAGATTGGACTTAT
Source organism: Anomaloglossus baeobatrachus (assembly GCF_048569485.1). Lineage (NCBI taxonomy): Eukaryota > Metazoa > Chordata > Amphibia > Anura > Aromobatidae > Anomaloglossus > Anomaloglossus baeobatrachus. The sequence continues at coordinate 238,504,102 of NC_134353.1, forward strand.
CTGCATGTAATCATGAAAAATGACAATAATCAGTATCACATAAGAGTGAGAGAACAATAACATAAACTCGAACAATGTAGAGGTACAATTGGGATGCAGCAAAAAAATTGCAACACAGCAAGAAATGAAACACATGATACAAATGTCATAATACAGTACAAGGACAATATAGTAATGACAAATATGGGGTCAGAGCAGACTTAGACAGCTCTGGTACGAAAGAGATGTCAATCATAAAGTAACATGTGCAGTAGGTGTAGAGCTACAGTATGCATGGCAGAGCTAATGGGTAGACCGACCATAGAAAAAGAACGGAGAAAAAGTGGGGAAAAAGTGGAGAAAAAGTGGAGAAAAAAGTTGAGAAAAAGTGGAGAAAAAGTGGAGAATAAGTGGAGAAAAAAGTGGAGAAAAACTGGAGAATAAGTGGAGAAAAAGTGGAGAAAAAAGTGGAGAAAAACTGGAGAAAAAGTGGAGAAAAAGTGGAGAATAAGTGGAGAAAAAGTGGAGAAAAAAGTGGAGAAAAAGTGGAGAAAAAGTGGAGAAAAAGTGGAGAATAAGTGGAGAAAAAGTGGAGAATAAGTGGAGAAAAAGTGGAGAAAAAGTGGAGAATAAGTGGAGAAAAAGTGGAGAAAAAGTGGAGAAAAAGTGGAAAATAAGTGTAGAAAAAGTGGAGAAAAAAATGGAGAAAAAGTGGGGAAAAAGTGGAGAAAAAGTGGTGAAAAAGTGGAGAAAAAGTGGAGAAAAAAGTGGAGAATAAGTGGAGAAAAAGTGGAGAAAAAGTGGAGAATAAGTGGAGAAAATGTGGAGAAAAAGTGGAGAAAAAGTGGAGAAAAAAATGGAGAAAAAGTGGAGAAAAAGTGGAGAAAAAGTGGAGAAAAAAGTGGAGAAAAAGTGGAGAAAAAGTGGAGAAAAAGTGGAAAATAAGTGGAGAATAAGTGGAGAAAAAGTGGAGAAAAAGTGGAAAATAAGTGGAGAATAAGTGGAGAAAAAGTGGAGAAAAAGTGGAGAATAAGTGGAGAAAAAGTGGAGAAAAAGTGGAGAAAAAGTGGAGAAAAAGTGGAAAATAAGTGGAGAAAAAGTGGAGAAGAAGTGGAGAAAATGTGGAGAAAAAGTGGAGAAAAAGTGGAGAAAAAGTGGAGAAAAAGTGGAGAAAAAGTGGAGAAAAAGTGGAAAATAAGTGGAGAAAAAGTGGAGAAAAAGTGGAGAAAAAGTGGAAAATAAGTGGAGAATAAGTGGAGAAAAAGTGGAGAAAAAGTGGAGAATAAGTGGAGAAAAAGTGGAGAAAAAGTGGAGAAAAAGTGGAGAAAAAGTGGAAAATAAGTGGAGAAAAAGTGGAGAAGAAGTGGAGAAAATGTGGAGAAAAAGTGGAGAAAAAGTGGAGAAAAAGTGGAGAAAAAGTGGAGAAAAAGTGGAAAATAAGTGGAGAAAAAGTGGAGAAAAAGTGGAGAAAAAGTGGAGAAAAAGTGGAAAATAAGTGGAGAAAAAGTGGAGAAAAAAATGGAGAAAAAGTGGGGAAAAAGTGGAGAAAAAGTGGAAAATAAGTGGAGAATAAGTGGAGAAAAAGTGGAGAAAAAGTGGAGAATAAGTGGAGAAAAAGTGGAGAAAAAGTGGAGAATAAGTGGAGAAAAAGTGGAAAATAAGTGGAGAAAAAGTGGAGAAGAAGTGGAGAAAATGTGGAGAAAAAGTGGAGAAAAAGTGGAGAAAAAGTGGAGAAAAAGTGGAAAATAAGTGGAGAAAAAGTGGAGAAAAAGTGGAGAAAAAGTGGAGAAAAAGTGGAGAAAAAGTGGAAAATAAGTGGAGAAAAAGTGGAGAAAAAAATGGAGAAAAAGTGGGGAAAAAGTGGAGAAAAAGTGGAGAAAAAGTGGAGAAAAAGTGGAAAATAAGTGGAGAAAAAGTGGAGAATAAGTGTAGAAAAAGTGGAGAAAAAGTGGAGAAAAAGTGGAAAATAAGTGGAGGAAAAGTGGAGAATAAGTGGAGAAAAAGTGGAGAAAAAGTGGAGAAAAAGTGTAGAAAAAGTGGAGAAAAAGTGGAAAATAAGTGGAGAATAAGTGGAGAAAAAGTGGAGAAAAAGTGGAGAATAATTGGAGAAAAAGTGGAGAAAAAGTGGAGAAAAAGTGGAGAAAAAGTGGAAAATAAGTGGAGAAAAAGTGGAGAAAAAAATGGAGAAAAAGTGGAGAAAAAGTGGAGAATAAGTGGAGAAAAAGTGGAGAAAAAGTGGAAAATAAGTGGAGAAAAAGTGGAGAAAAAGTGGAGAAAAAGTGGAGAAAAAGTGGAGAAAAAGTGGAAAATAAGTGGAGAAAAAGTGGAGAAAAAAATGGAGAAAAAGTGGGGAAAAAGTGGAGAAAAAGTGGAGAAAAAGTGGAGAAAAAGTGGAAAATAAGTGGAGAAAAAGTGGAGAATAAGTGGAGAAAAAGTGGAGAAAAAGTGGAGAAAAAGTGGAAAATAAGTGGAGGAAAAGTGGAGAATAAGTCGAGAAAAAGTGGAGAAAAAGTGTAGAAAAAGTGTAGAAAAAGTGGAGAAAAAGTGGAAAATAAGTGGAGAATAAGTGGAGAAAAAGTGGAGAAAAAGTGGAGAATAATTGGAGAAAAAGTGGAGAAAAAGTGGAGAAAAAGTGGAGAAAAAGTGGAAAATTAGTGGAGAAAAAGTGGAGAAAAAAATGGAGAAAAAGTGGAGAAAAAGTGGAGAATAAGTGGAGAAAAAGTGGAGAAAAAGTGGAGAAAAAGTGGAGAAAAAGTGGAGAAAAAGTGGAAAATAAGTGGAGAATAAGTGGAGAAAAAGTGGAGAAAAAGTGGAGAATAATTGGAGAAAAAGTGGAGAAAAAGTGGAGAAAAAGTGGAGAAAAAGTGGAAAATAAGTGGAGAAAAAGAGGAGAAAAAAATGGAGAAAAAGTGGAGAAAAAGTGGAGAATAAGTGGAGAAAAAGTGGAGAAAAAAATGGAGAAAAAGTGGAGAAAAAGTGGAGAAAAAAATGGAGAAAAAGTGGAGCACCCTTTGGTACCTTTCATGTGGCACTAAGGGGTGCTTAGCTTTGTATTTAGCCAAAAAAATGAAAAAAAATGACGTAGGGTTCCCCCTTGTTTTGTAGCCAGCTAGGGTAAAGCAGACGGCTGCAGCCTGCAGACCACAGCTGGCAACCTCACCTTGGCTGGTAATCCAAAATTGAGGGCACCCCATGCTGTTATTTTAAATTAAATAAATAACTAAAAAAAAACACGTAGGGGTCCCCCAAAATTGGATCACCAGCCAAGGTAAAGCAGACAGCTGGGGCCTGATATTCTCAGACTAAGGAGGTCCATGGTTATTGGACTCTCCCCAGCCTAAAAATAGCAGGCCGCAGCCGCCCCAGAAGTGGCGCATCCATTAGATGCGCCAATCCTGGTGCTTCGCCCCAGCTCATCCCGCGCCCTTGTGCGGTGGCAAACGGGGTAATATATGGGGTTAATACCAGATGTGTAATGTCACCTGGCATCAAGCCCTGGGGTTGGTGAGGTCAGGCGTCTATCAAATACCCGACATAACCAACCCAGTCAGTAAAAAAAAAAATAGACGACAACCACATTTTTATTTGAAAAAACACTCCCCAAAACATTCCCTCTTTAACCAATTTATTAGAATGAAAAACAAATCCAGGTCTGGTGTAATCCAAGGGGTTGCCATGACGATCCACACTGTCCCAGTCAATGAAGAGCAGGATGTTCCCCATTGGCTGGGAGAGCAATGCAGTGACCTGAGCTAACATCAATGGGTCAGCCCAGGTCACTGCAGGGGATGACAAGTGCTGCTGTCAGCGAGGTACATTACCTGCGCTGATCTCCTGCACTGCCAACAGCCCCTGTCACTGAGGTCAATGACCGGCGCCTTCACATCAAGTATCGCGAGAGGTCCGTGACGTCACCGCTAGTCAGTCTCGGGTCGGAAGCGAGAGGTGATGTGACAAGCGGCGGCCATGGAGGACAGTGACAGCGCTGAGGTCGGGATGGCGGGACTTCATCACCGCAGGTAAGCCGAGCGGGACCATGTGTGTGTGTGTGTGTGTGTGTGTGTGTGTGTGTGTATATGTATGTGTATGTGTACATGCCGCGGGCAGGAGGGGGCGGAGCGAGCTGAGCGGGAAAGTGTGGGCTTCCTGCACGTAACTAAGATAAACATCGGGTTACTAACCAAAGCGTTTTGCTTGGATACCCGATGTTTATCTTGGTTACCAGCTTCTGGCAAGCTACCAGCGATGGCTCCTGCACACTCTAGCTGTAAAAAGCCCTGCTTTTTGCTGCTAGAACCGTTCTCGAACGTATCTAGAACTATCGAGCTTTTGCAAAAAGCTCGAGTTCTAGTTCGATCTCGAACAGCCCCCAAAATCACTCGAGCTTAGAACTGGAGAACCTCGAACCGCGCTCAACTCTACTTATGAGCTTGAGTATGTCATCCATGAAGATGAAATTAGGGCTATGTGGTTAATGCAGAGGCAGAATAACTGGATCATTTATGCTATTCAAGAAGTAATGACTTGTCACTGTACCATTGACATGGTGTAAGGCATTTCTATATTGACTGAACACACCTGACCACACTATAACACCACCACCAAAGGCTCATCAGGTGATGACAGTGGTTGATGCATAGTGCACTCTTATTGACATTTCCAACATTGTTGGTGGCCATCATTTTTGCTCAACATGAATCAACTTTCATCAGTGAAAAGAACTGTGGCTCACTGGTCTTTTTTCAACCAAGACAATCACACCTGTGCTGGTAATTTTGTCAGGTACCCTTACAGGTCATCTAGCATATAGACTACGCTGATGGAAGCAGTTTTGAATGGTCTGATGTAACACTTTGGTTCCTCACACTTCTTTAACCCCTTCTCCCCCAGGTTATTTTCCATTTTTCGGAGGGTTTTTTACTCTCATTCTTCTGAGAGCCATAGTTTTTTTATTTTTCCATCAATCTTGCTTGTTTTTGAGGAATGATGTGTATTTTTAAATGAAAGCATGACTTTTATCACATAGTGTACTGGAAAATGGCAAAAAAAATCCTAATGCGGAAAAATTGCAGTAAAAGTGTGATTCCACAATTGTTTTTGTTCACTATATGGTAAAACTGATCTGTTGGTGTGATGTCTCAGGTTTGTACGAGTTTGTAGACATCAAACATGTATAGGTTTACTTTTATCTAAGTTAAAAAAAATCACAAGGTTGTCCAAAAAAAGTGCACTTTTTGCTCCATATTCTGAAACCCATAGCGTTTTCATTTTTCGGGATCTGGGGCTCAATGATGGCTTATATTTTGCATCTCAACCTGACATTTTTTATGTTATCTTTTTTGCTATGTTTCTATGACTTGTTATTGCATTTTGCGCAAAATTTGTGGCGACCCAAAAATGTAATTTTGGCGCTTTCAATTTTCCTACTGTGCTGTTTACCGATCAGTTTAAATGATTTTATATTTTGATAGATCGGGTATTTCTGAACGCGTCTATACCAAATGTGTGTAATTTTTTTTTTAATCCTTTAATTTTAAATGAGGTGAATGAGGGGTAATTCAAACTTTTAGGTTTTTTAATTTTATTTTACATTTTTCAAAACTTTGTTTGAGTTTTTTTATTTTACTAGTCCCCAAGGGGGCTATAAGGATCAGCAGTCTGATCACTTGTGTAGTTCTGTAGATCAGAGCTGCAGAGCTCTGATCTGCTGAAATGCTGCTCTCCTATTACAGTTGGTGCTCTGCCGGCAGTAAGAGGAAGTGAGTCATGATAGGTACAGGAGTCATCACATGACACTGCGCTACCATGGCATCCATTGGCTCTATGTGATCACATCACGTGACTTCCAATGGTGGCGAGTAAATGCGTGCTTACTGCAGCGGGCATTTACATAGCACTGTCACATTTTGATGGCATAATCTAAGGAATTAAAAGTTGCAAGTGGATCACGAATCCAGCTGCTCCTAAAAGCTGCACATGTCAGCTGTTCAAATTAGCTGACATATGCAGGACTCACCACCGGCTCAGTGCAGCAGCCGGCGGTGATTACCCTGAAATGAACTATGATGTACCTAGTGCGTCATGTGTCGTGAAGAGGTTAAATGTGCCTGGAGTTGTGTGGCATTCGTCATTCAATTCCGAAGTTCACAATGAAGTGGTCATAAGTGTGGGATGTGGTCAAAGGACATACTCTACACTTCTATGCCTTTCTGTGACTCGTCGAGTCTCCCAGTATATCTAATGCAACCTGTTGATGACACTCTGTGACACGCTAAGCTGAGTGGCCATTTCCATCTGGGAACATTCTACTTGAAGCCTCACGATGATGAGGTACTGTTGATCAATTTTTTAGGTGTCATCTTGTTCTCATGATGTCAAAATGTGAACAGCATGATGATGAGAACTGTTTAAATACCAATTCTAATTGAACCCCAGAATGTATTGAGTAATTCATGGATCAAACACGTGTTGTGAATTTTGCCATTAAGTTTCTTGCTAAAGAATTGAAAATTGTACATAAAAAAGTTTAGAGAAAGTCACGTTAAGATCACCTGAAAGGGTTAAAGTGCATTTTAGGTTATTTCTGAAATTTCACCCGATATACCTAACTTTTTTTGAGTTGTGTATTAGTGGTCATTAGCATACGTACCTAATGCCCTGCAGATGAGTTATGTAACATAGCTAATCAGGAGAACTATACTGCATTTATAATTAAAGATATTTGCTAACAATATTAATATACCTACTACACATTGGGATAAGATCTTGGAGATAAGAATACTCGTTTAACTCTCCAAAAGAAATGTAAGTATTTAAAAAAATAACAATTTGAATAATGCCTCTTCCTCCACATTTAAATTTGTAAGTATGGGAGAAGCTTGTAATTTATTTAATTAATGATTCATCAGTGAAAAACACAAACGACATTTAATGTAAAAATGGGTACACAGATGTCACACTGATGAGATTGTTACCATTTTTCATGTATATCACTAAACAAGTGTGTAGATGATCTAGCATGGTGTGCAAACCATAGGAAATATCCAGGTTCTATTCCTCTCCATCCATGTTGAGAGATAGCGTCAACTAATGATACTGCTGAATGAAGAACCACTATTGGAAAATTGTGTTGTTGGAGCTGTAGAACTTGTAATAGGTACTGCATAACCAAATAAATCAGTCATTGTTAATGTATGTTAAATTGTACAGATCTTAAAACCCTTGAACATGCAATGTATTCTTAGGATAATGCCTTAATATCACAATCTATTTAAGATGTTGCTAGCTGCTGTCATAACTTCTTTCAGTTAATGTACCTAATAACATATTCTTGTTTGACTTATTTTATCAGGGTAGTCAAATAGTACATCAAAACAAATTATCAATCTAAAACAGTATACATATGTTACTTTTTGCATACCTGTTTTAATATTACAATTTGTTACCCCATACCTCACCTGTATGCTCTGGGTTGTTATGTTATTTATGTTCGAAATCCACTTATTTGTTTAAATAATTATCCCATCTCATTACCATCTGTGTTAATTTTATGCCATAAAAACTTTAACGAAGACATGATTTATTGTGGAGTTCTACATAATTACAGGATAGTAAATGTCCAATAAAATATCTTAATATTGTTAAAATGCACTCTAATCCTTATTTTTCAAGCTCATTTACAGTTTCCCACATATAGCTTATTACAAAGAAAACAAATAACATAGATTACCACTTTAGAGTGGTATATATTATACTGATTGATTTTAAATGTCTTACCATTATTGGGTGACATTCCACAAATTCACACCAAACAGTTATCAACATTTAAAGCTTTTTTTTTCTTTTTTGAGCTTGTTATGGGTATACAAATAGTAAGATAGGAAAGAATCCCATCAGTAATATTCTAGATAGTGATAATTCAAGATATTTATAATCAATCAGTACAGTATATTACATGTTATTTTAGAGGGTTGATCTACTGTATGAGATTGTTGTCCATGTTATAAGCTATATTTTTATGCACTTAATGATTTCTAAAAAAAAGGTTTGAAAGCATTGTAAAAATATTAAAAAACGTTTTATGAGACATTCATCTTATGGTTATCATACCTTTTACAGTGATGGTCAGTACCTGGCCATCAAATATTTGCGGCTCCAAGTGGAGCACAGTTTATACTGCCATCTTCTTTACTATTTGCAGAGTCACTAATTGTCTCTCTTCTGATGTGTGTAAGCTCTTACAGTTAGCATGGTCCTCTGTCTCTTCTGTATAGTGTAAGCTCTCTTCATCAGCTGTGTATTCTCTCTGTCTCGATCTCTCTTTCCTGGAGAGTGTCAACTTTTATGGTCAGTGGGGTCCTCTCACACTCTCTTTTGTAGAATGTAAGCTTCTATATGCAGTGTTGTTCTTTCTCTCCTGTAGAGTGTAAGCTTCTATTATCAGCAGGGTTCTCTCTCTCCTGTGTGTAACTGTTTATGGTCAATGGGGTCGTCTTTCTCATTGTCTTACCTGAAAAGTGTTAGCTGTTAGCAAGGTCCTCTTTCTCACACTTTTAAAGTGTAAGCTCTTGATATCAGCAGGGTTCTTTCTCTCACTCTCCTCTCCCTTGTAGTAGACAGAGGGAGGGTTGTATACCACGCTATCACCAATGACAAGAATTGATTATTCCATTTCTTTATTTTTTTCACAGGTCAGGTCAACGCATTTCAGGGACTGACTATCCCCATCATCAGGACATTAGAAACAGTTTGATGTTCTTAATGTCCTGATGAAGGGGATAGTCAGTTACTGAAATGCAAAAACCTTAGCTGTAAAAGAAATAAAGAAATGGAATAATCAATTCTTGTCATTGGTGATAGCACGACATACAACCCTCTCGCTCTCTAATACACGTGGCAATATTGGAGCTGATGCTTTTACCATCTTTGAAGTTTTCACTAGGAGTTGTGACTGTCACAACCCTAGTAGGTGAGTTGAATACCTTTATTGATAACACTGTTATATGAGATATGACCCTATTGTGCTCTCTCCCTCCACAGTTTTTCGCCCCTCCCTTGCACATATTCACCCAAATATATTTACCACAAATCTAATTTTATAGGAAACTCTGGTGAAATTGGCAAATTTGATTTTCAAAATATTCCCTCATCTTTAACAGAAAGCTGTCAAGGAAAATTGAAGATTACTACAAATACACAAAACTCTCTTAAAAATGTGCACTTATCAAGAATACAGAAAGCCTATTATACCTTTATGTCTGCAAGTGAAATCTGTATAGAACTGGAATAGTTCCCATTTCTGCTTTTTTCCAGAAGCTTTTAGATTTGTCTTTAGTCAAGATCAGAAATGAATGTAGTGTTTTTCAGATGGAGCAATTGCCCTGGGTAAAAGATATTTATAGATTCAGGCTGTATTCTTTCAGACTTAACATTTGGTTGAATGCTTCATTTCCCAGTGACGGCTAAAAGTTTACACTGTGTTAGTTTGTAAAGAATATGACACAGCTACTGCACATACAAGTTGCTAATAAGAGTTTGGATCACAGCTTTTACACAGAGAATTATTTTATTGTGCCAGTTCAAATAAAACAAGACTTATTTCAATTTTCACTGAAACTTTAAAACGATTTAGATACTTTGACACAATATTTCTGGATGCAATATTCATTTATTATAAAATTTAGATTTCATGTAAATATTATAACTACTGAATATTAACATTATGAGAAATTTCATATAGCTACCTTGTGTGGGAAATTAGCCAAATCTTTACTTCAGATGTATCAAGAATAATGAGTCCAACATTACTATGGTACATAAAATATACAACGTGACCTCCAAACTCAAAGATGATGATGTGATAAATACTGTATTTAAAATTTAAAATTAACTATATAATATTGTTTTTATGCATCTTCTGAATTTGAAAACCTTTTATTTTCTTTTGAGCTAGCAGGGGAAATGTGTTTTTTTGTTTAAGATCCACACCTACTAACTAAAACAGAGCTCTTCTTCAAATAGTACATTTCAATCTGAAGAAACCAACATTTTTGTGTATTACATGGAGAGCCCATGGAACAATAAGAACTATATAGCATACAGTCATGGTCAAAAGTGTGGCACCCTTGAAATTGTTCCAGAAAATGAAGTATTTCTCCCAGAAAATTATTGCAAATACACATGTTTTGTTACACATATGTTTCTTTCCTTTGTGTGTATGAGCTTGACAAAAATGGGCTTGACAAAGTTCTTGGCTCCTTTTCAAAATTGTAGGTAAAGAACTTTGTTTCTAGCATTTAATTCTCATTCAAACTCACCTGTGGTAAGTAACAGGTGTAGTCAATATAAAAAAAAATCACATCTGAAACCAAATAAAAAGGGGAGATTGACATGCTCTTTGCATTATGTGTCTATGTGTGCCACACTAAGCATGGAGAACAGATGAAAAGAGAACTGTCTCAGGATTTGAGAACCGAAATTATAAAAAAATCAACAATCTAAAGGTTACAAGAGCTTGAAATTCCTTTGTCCACAGTGTGCAACATAAGTAGTTTACAATCTGTGACGTTATCGCTAATCTCCATTGATGTGGGCAGCAGAGAAAAACTAATGAAAGGTTGCAATGCAGGACAGTACGGATGGTGGAAAAGCAGTCCCAATTAAGTTCCAATGAAATTCAAGTCATCTTGCAGGTTCAGGGTGCATCAGTGTTAGCAGAAACTGTCCATCGACATTTGAAAGAAAAAAAAACACAACTAAAGGAGACCCAGGAGGTCCCCAATGCAGACACAGATATAAAAAAAGCTAGACAGCAGTTTGACAAAATATACATGAGTAAACTAAAATATTTATGGGAAAGTATCTTGTGAACTAATGAGACCAAGATAGAAATTTTGGTAAATCACTGTTTGCGGAAAATGGAATGTGGCCTGCAAATAAAGAATATGGTGCCTACAGTCAAATATGGTAGATATGGTGGAGATTCAAAGATGTTTTCGTGCCTTTACTGTATGCAGGGCATCATGAAATCTAAATAGTACCAAATGATTTTGGGTGGCAATGTAGTGCCCAGTGTCAGAAAGCTGGGTTTACGTCCTTGGTCATGAGTCTTCCAGCAGGAACATATTCTCAAACATACTTCAGGGAGCATCCAGAAATGCATGCAAACAAAACACTGGAGAGTTCTGAAGTAGCCAGCAATGAGTCCTGATCTAAAACCCATTGAATACCTGTGGAAAGTTCTTAGAATTGCTGTTGGGAGAAGGCACCCTTCAAATATGAGAGACCTGGGGCAGTTTGCAAAAGAAGAGTGGTCCAAAATCCCAGTTGAGAGATGTAAGAAGTTTTTTTGATGGTAATAGGAAGTGATTGGTTGCAGTTACCTATAAGACAACCACTCACAGTCTACCATGTTGTGGTGGGGGTGGTTGCTGGTATTAGGTTACCTGCAGTTTTTTTTTACTTCCATTCTTGTGTGCATTTTTCTAATCTAGATGCTGTGGGGTTTTTTTTGTATCTTTTTGGATGTAATGTTTTAAACAAATCTACATTGTTTTTGATAATTCCTGGTATTTGGCTTCGACAAAATGTTATTGATATATTCATGTGAGGATTTCCGCAGCAGAAATTCCCTAAAACGGCATGTGCATTTTATCCTCCATTTTTCTTTACATCTATTGCAAGTCTAATAGAAAAATCTGTTCATAACATTTAGCATTTCCACAAGAGAAATTGAAATGTTGCAGATTTCAAACATGCACCCCAGGTCAGATTACCCTGAGTACAAAAAGCAAAGTGGGCATAAGATTTTTATAAATCCCATCCACTTTCCTGGATCTGTAAGTTTTCAATCAGTGAAAATAATCAGAGACAAAAACTCCCCAAAACCTCATCTTTGTCACACAGCCTAATACCTCTGGGAATGCTTGATCACTGTTTAAGATTCAATTAATATATTCAATAAATCTTTTAGTAAATTATAGTGAACCTCTTAAAACATATATATGTAACAATTATTATGTTCATATCTTTATAGATATTTTTCATAACAAAAGTCATTGCTGCTCCTCAAGTTTAGAAAAATATTTTTCTGAACAAACTAAGAATAATTATTCTTTTCCTATAGGATTATGATTCTGCTGGCAGCGGCATCCTTTAGTTTTTGAAGTTAATGAGTTTACAGTGACACATGGCTCTGATCTTTTTAGATAAAATATGACTTGAGTACTAACATTATTATTAATCAGAAATGCAGAGATGGAATAATATTCATAACTGCACACTAATATAATAAATATATATAAATACTATACTTATAATATAGGTAACTCCAACACAAAGGAATATACTGGGCTAAGAGGTGGTCTTTTGTAGAGATTAACCCCTTCACTAGCGAGCGATTTTCTATTTTTCCGCTTTTTTTGCTCCCTGTCTTCTGAGAACCATAACTTTTTTATTTTTCAGTCAATCTTGCCATGTAAGGGCTTATTTTTGGTGGGACGAGTTGTGTTTTTTAAAAAAAAAAAAAAAAAACACGAGTTTTACCATATAGTGTACTGGAAATGGTAAAAAAATTCAAAGTGTGGAGAAATTGCAAAAAAAATTGTGATTGCATAATTATTTTTTGGATATTTTATTCACAGTGTTCACTATATGATAAAAATGATGTGTCCGTGTGATTCCTCAGGTCAGTATGAGTTTGTAGACACCAAATAAGTATAGTTTTACTTTAATATGAGGGGTTAAAAAAATTCACAATTTTGCCAAAAAAGTGGTACACTTTTTGCGTCATTTTTGAAAGCCATAGCGTTCTAATTTTTTGAGATCTGGCATTTTTATGGTACCTTTTTTGCACAAATGCTATGTTTTGAGTGTCTGTTTTTGCATTTTGCGCAAAATTTGCTGCGACCAAAAATACATTTTAGCTTTTGGAATTTTTTAGCCATTATGCTGTTTACCAATCAGATTAACTTATTTTATAGTTTGATAGATTGGGCATTTCAGAATGCGGGGATACAAAATATGTGCGTATATTTTATTTTTTTAACCCTTTAATTTTCAATGAGACGAATGGTGGGGTGAATTGAACTTTTAGGATGTTTAATCTTTTAAAACATTTTTAACTTTTATTTTATTTTACTAGTACCCCTAGGGGTCTATAAGGATCAGCAGTCTGATTGCTTATTCATTTCTGTAGATCACAGCAGCACAGCTCTGATCTGCTGAAATACTTTTCTTCTCTCACACATGTCGCTCCGCTGGCAGTAAGAGGAAGTGACTCATGATATCTACAGGAGTCATCACATGACTCTGTGCTTCCATGGCAACCATTGCCTCCACTTGATCATGTCACATGACTTTCGATAGTGGTGGGTGAGTGGGCGCTTACCTTACGTTTTGACAGTGCGATCTTAAGCTGGTTTCACATTAGCGGTATTCTGCCGCACTGCTGGATACGGCATAAGTGCAGTACAGTTCAATACAGTTCACTGGCAGGCTCCGGTCACACACGGTCATGTGACCGGAGCATGTGACAGCATGTGACCAGAGCTTGCCGCGATGCCAGTGAACTGTATTGAACTGTACTGCACTTATGCCATATCCGGCAGTGCGGCAGAAAACTGCTAATGTGAAACCAGCCTAAGGGGTTAAGAGGCGCTGGTGGATCGCGGATCCACTCAAGACTTTGAGGCACAAATGTCAGCTGTTCAAATCAGCTGACCTGTGCAGGGATTTTTGCCGGCTGCCCGCAGCAGCCTGTGATGATTACCCTGACATGATCCATGATGTACTAAGTACGTCATATGTCATGAAGAGGTTAAGAGTTAAGCTAAAACACTAATAATAATATTTAAAGAAATACAATAAAAGTATTGCCCTTAGCATTTTTTTCCATGACAAAATGCATAGTCTACTTTTATACTTTAGATTCATGTCCATAATTAACATATTTAAAAACAGTATTTTAATTAAAAGAACATTATTCTAAAGCCCACCAAATTTCCATCAACTATACATACAGAATTTGTTTTTTTTGCTTGGAAATGCAGGACAAAACAACCTTTCTGAGACATTAAGGGAACAAGAATGGAATAAACTAAGAGACGCTAAAGACAGAAGCAGTTTGTTATCTTTATGGTACAGAGTGAAAGACAAATTAGAAGAAGAATGCAATGCAAGCGTTTCATTGCCTCTGCGATAATAGGGAGATAGGTCCTATTTGTTTTGACTGGATAATGTAAATGCATTCCACCTGCCACAATTTATTGATATTGTTAAAATCAGCATGTGCCTAATTTCACAATTGCAGGTGTTTTGTTCTGATAGTTTCTATTTGTAATTTAAATTATCTCAAGGTCTTCAGATATTCTAGAGTGTGAATTTGGAAAAAAAACCCACAAATGTACAAATCAGATTTAGCCATCTTCAAATACACATTTTCTGATAAATATTGTTTTCGGATTTTTTTGCAAAAAAAAAACCCTCTCAAAACACGGTATGTTTTAATTCGATCAACATGCATTTAGTCAATGTCACTTTTAATAGGTTGAAAATATACAAGTATTAGAATGCATCTAAAGGAAGTTGACCACTAGTTTTTTTTGCTGATGGCCAAGCAACTATTACATGACATGTTGTGGTGCTGAAAATCAGGAACTGATACAGAAAGCATAAGATGACGGCTGGCCAAGGAGCACCATTGTAGGATTCTGTAGTGTAAGAAAAAGAGGCAAGATTGTACAGCTCATTCTAAATACGTATAGAAAAAGGCCTCATCTTGTTGTGGTGTACTACTGTAGTGCTGAGCCCATTAAAATGGAAATAAATCGTAGTCTCAGTCTGGAAATATATTAATACAACTATTAAAGTGATAAATGGATGAACTGTACCTGTATAGACACTTCATGTGACTGCAATAGCATTTTTTATTATTCTTCTCACACTGCAAAAAAGGAGTGCAGTTTAATGACCCTGTATCCTAGCTTTGCTACAAAACCAAAATACTGAAACTAATCCTTGTGTGTCCCAGAAGGTGTGCTTCCAGAATTGTAAGATGGGCAAGTCATACATATTTCTTAAAGGCAAAAGAAAAAAAACATGGCAGTTTAACAGTGCAGTAAACAAGTAAGCAATGCAAGATATCCTAACAAACATGCTTATAGGTCTATTGTACTGCAGTACATATTTCCCATATATGTTTTCTTCAACTCTGTCCTCGCTGTTGCTTTCACAACTACCACTCTTTTACACATTCTGTGCACTCCCTCCTCATTAGCACCTCTCTTCTCCCCTCCCATGTAAAGCCCTTATGCGGGCTTCACACGGTAAGATCTATCGTGCGATTGCACAAGCGATCGTACCCGCCCCCGTCGTTTGTGCATCACGGGCAAACCGCTGCCCGTGTCGCACAAAGTCGTTAAACCGCCATCACACGTACTTACCTGCTGAGCGACGTCGCTGTGGGCGGCGAACATCCTGTTCCTGAAGGGGGAGGGACGTTCGGCGTCATAGCGACGTCACACAGCCGCCGGAAAATAGAAGCGGAGGGGCGGAGATGAGCGGGACATAAACATCCCGCCAACCTACATCCTTCCGCATAGTCGGCGGGTGCCGCGGGACGCAGATAAGCTGTGTTCATCGTTCCCGGGGTGTCACACAGAGCAACGTGTGCTGCCCCGGGAACGATGAACAACCTGCGCAAATAAGATTAAACAATTTTTTAAAAATGAGCGACGAGTACACGATCCACGATTTATAACTGATTTGGAGTCGCACATAGGTGTCCCACGAGACGATATCGTGAACGATGCTAGATGTGCGTCACGAAAACCGTGACCCCGACGACACATCGCACGATAGATCGTCTCGTGTGATGCCCGCAATTTGCTCTACTCACTGTTCTGGAAAACGTAAACCATCCACTACCACCATACAGTGCACAAAATATTCTCACAAATAACAGAACCACCTACTCTTTCTCTTTATTCTTCTGCTCCTAGTCACTGGTTACCTCTTCCCTAAACCTGGCCCTCCTTCGTCTAGTAAATATAACTCTATTCCTGCTGCCCATAGAAACCTTGTTAGTTATAGAAACATTAAGTGCTCACCTGCTGGTGTCTGTTTTAATTGTCCTCTCTACAACTCACAGTCAGTGTGAAAACATTTCCTCTACATGCACAACTTCTTCCTTTATATTTCCATTAACCTTCTGGCACTTACTGAAACTCTTGCTCCAGCAGTCACACACCACCACCGCTGCTGATCTCGAGTATGGTAGCCTACAATTTTTACATACTCCCATACCATGGAGCAGACAAGGTGGAGGTGTTTATCTGCTTCTTTCATCACTATATACTTTTCAATATATAGTGATGCCACCTGACTTGCCACCTGACTTGCGCACTTTCCATCCTGTGATATATCCATTCTCATGGGGGATGTTAACATACCCATTGATATCTACTTTCTGCTATTCACCTTAATTTTTTAACCTTCTCGCTGGGCCTTTCAGAACTTACAACTTTACTACTCATAAAGATGGGAATATGCTGTACCTGGTCTTCTCTCTGCTCTACTCAGTTCATGACCATACTAAAGTCCCTCTCTCACTCTCTGACCAGAATCTTCTTTCTTTCTCTGTCAAGAAATGTTACCACAACCAGGAAACCCCCATTGACCACACATGCAGAAATATACAAATATACATGCCATCAATACTTAGTAGCTTATAAACAATCTCAAAATCCCTAAAGTAGATAAATTCCCAGGTTCGGATGGCATGCACCCCTGACTACTGCAGGAATTAGGTACAGTGATAGACAGACTGTTATTTCTAATCTTCACAGACTCCATAAAACAGGAACTGTACCGCAAGACTGGCGCATAGCAAATGTGGTGCCAATATTCAAAAAGGAGACAAAACATGAGCCTGGAAATTATCGGTCAGTAAGTTTAACCTCTACTGTGGGTAAAATCCTTGACGGTTCCCTAAGAGATGCCATCTTGGAGTACCTCAAGAAAAATAACCTAATGTCCCAGTTTCAATATGGGTTCATGAAGAACTGGTCCTGTCAAACTAATCTGATCAGCTTCTATGAGGAGGTAATTTCAAGATTGAACCAGGGAAAAGCAGTGGATGTTGTTTGTATGAATTTTTCAAAGGCAATTGATACAGTGCCAAACAAAAGGTTGAAACATAAAAATTAAATTAATGAGAATAGGGGACAATATGTTAACAACTGGCTCAGTGATAAGAAACACGTACGTTATCCTGTGATGGGGAAGTGTCTTTCAAGATTTATGCCCACAGACTGAAACAAGTATGCCATCGCTGGCTGGAGGGAGAGGGGGCCTTAACTTAGAAGACCTTCCTCCAGGTCATCCTGAAAGACCAGTTCTATGCCAGGTGCCCTGCTGAAATCAGGGAATGGGTGCGCGAGAGGAGACCAGAGACAGTGGAACAAGCTACTGCTCTAGCTGATGAGCTTCTCACCATCAAGCCTCAATGGAAAAGGCTACTAGTCAGTGAGAAATAAACTACCAGCTCCCCAACACCAGTGGTCCCTTGTCCTTTGGCCTCCAATGTTCACCGTCCCATTAGACTACCAACACATGGCGGACCCCGTGTGAATGTGCCTCCTACTACTCCTGCCTCCTCTTTGGAAGTACGACGTGGAGAAAGATTCATAGAACGTAGAAGTTATGGATGGGGGCAGCTGGGTCATCTGCAAGCTCACTGTCCAGGTGTTTGGAGGCAAAACAGTTGCAGACCCCCTTTGCCTGTCCATTATCTACAGACAACCTCAACAGGAGAAGAGCTGGATTCACTCTCTGATGATTCGACAAAAGACTCTGATATGTTGACTTCCCTACCAGGAGTCTATAGGGTGCGAGCCACAGCTGCCCGTTCTTCTGATCTTTAGCATAAACATCTACAGGAGGTCGTGCTGGATGGCAAAAAAGTTTTTGGCTTTTGTGACACTGGGGCTTTTCTCACCATCGCAGATCCCTGAGTAATTCAACCAGAAGCAATGCAAAAGGGACCAGGAATTGCCATTGAATTGGCTGGAGGTACTCAAAGATACATTTCAAGAGCGAGTGTGAGCCTGGATTATGGTTTTGGGGCAAAATAATGCATGATTGATGTGATGAGCGGCCTTCCTGCAGACATTCTTCTAGGGAATGATGTGGGGAATCTTCAATGCCACTTTGTTGGTACGATAACCAGAAGTCAAGCCAAGAGAGCAGCAGATGTGGACGTGTTCAACCCATCAATGGAAATGAGGCCACCCGAACTGCCGTCACAGCCGGTGAGTGATTCTTCTTGTGGGTCTCATATGAATGTCACTTGGGATAAAGTTCAATTTAGACAAAAGGTAGAGACTAACCCCACCCTGGCTAGCTTTAGAGCTTGGGCTGAAGTAGGGCAGTTAGGAGAAAATGGGGAAAAAATTATCAGAGAAAATGGATTTCTATATCGGGTAACCAACGCTGACTCCCTATATAAACCCTGGACTTATAGCAAACAGCTGATTGTTCCTCAGAAATACAGAGTTTCCCTATTACACCTTGCTCATGACATTCCTACTGCCAGCCATCAAGGGAAAACGCGCACCAAGAGACGATTGACTCAAATTTTCTATTGGCCTGGAATTTCTCAAGCAGTGGCGCATTTCTGCCGAACTTGCGACATATGTCAGCGTAGAGGGCGGCCCGGAGATCACGCAAAGGCACCCTTGCAACCACCCCCTAACATAGAAGAACCCTTTCAAAGAGTAGCTGTCGATATCATTGGACCTCTGGCTAAACCAAATAAATTTGGAAAGCAGTACATTCTCACTGTTGTGGACTATGCCACCCGATATCCAGAAGCCGTGGCCTTGTCAAGTATTTCTGCAGCCAAGGTGGCTGAGGCCCTTATTACCATTTTCACCCAAGTAGGATTCCCAAGTGAGATGTTATCGGACCAAGACTCCCAGTTCATGTCAGAGTTGGTGCAGTGTCTGTGGCGCACCTGTGGAGTACGAGCAATTCAAACTACAGCATACCATCCTCAAACCAATGGACTTTGTGAACGGTTTAATCAAACACTGAAAAATATGTTAATGGCCTTCACTGACAGGGATTCCAACTGGGAGAAGTAGCTACCCCATCTCCTGTTCGCCTATCGGGAAGTTCCCCAGGAGTCCACTGGGTTTTCCCCCTTTGAACTACTCTATGGAAGAAAGGTCAGAGGACCCTTAGCTCTGCTAAAGGAATATTGGGAGGGGCAAGTTGAAGATACAGGAACACCTGTTGTTCCATATGTCCTCAAGCTTCAGGAAACCCTGGATCAACTTGCTAGTTTGTCTCAGGATCATGTGCGGATGGCTCAAACCAGACAGAAGACATGGTATGACCGCAAAGCAAGCTATAGAGAATTTGTAGAGGGACAACAAGTCTTAATGATTGTTCCCCATTGGCAAAATAAACTCCAGACAACATGGAAGGGTCCTTTCTGGGTTCTCAGAAAACTAAACGACACCAATTACCTTCTTGCTCTAGATGATCAGGGTCTAAGACAAAGGACTGTCCATGTGAATATGATTAAGGAGTACCATGACGAGACATTACCTATGAAAGCAAGCTGTTGGCTGGCTTCAGAAGATGGTCAGGAGGATGAGGACCCATTGCCTGATCTTGTTGAAGCAGCCAGAGCTCCATCCACTGTGGAACAGGTTCCTCTGAGATATCACTTAGATTCCTTACAGAGAAAACAAATTCTGGGAGTGCTCCATCAGAGACAGGCTGCTTTCTCATCCCGACTAGGTCGAACCACAGTAACCCAACATCATGTGGACACTCAGGGCATCCGTCCCATACAGCAAGCTCCCTACCGGGTACCAGAATCAGTCAGAAACACCATGCAGCATGAGCTGGAGGAGATGTTACAGCTTGGGCTGATTCAGGCCTCCAATAGTCCTTGGGCCTCTCCTGTTGTGTTAGCACCCAAGAAAGATGGGAGTATTCGATTTTGTGTGGACTACAGACGACTAAATGACCATACCATCAGTGATGCTTACCCAATGCCCCGTATTGATGAACTTCTAGACCGGCTAGCTGGGGCACGATACGTCACCACCTTGGATCTCAGTAAGGGATACTGGCAAATTCCCCTGACGGAGGAAGGTAGAGAAAGGTCGACTTTTATAACCCCATTTGGTCTGTATGAATTTCTAAACATGCCTTTCGGAATGAAAAATGCCCCTGCAACCTTTCAAAGAATGGTGGACCAGATCCTCCGGGGATGTGGCGACTTCTCTTGTGCCTACCTGGATGATATCGCCGTCTTCAGCCACACATGGGAGGAACATCTGAATCAAGTTGTCAGGTTTCCGGGTTTTCCAGTCCTCTTTTGAAAGAGCTTGCCCTCGGTTAACATGGAGTTTTATGTTCTGTTGCCCTACTTCCTGTCCAGCTGCTTAAAAGGCCGCCTCTAAGCCTAGTCCAGTGCCTGAGTATACTGCTTGCTGTGTGCTCCTGCTTTACTGCTGCTGCTACTTGGATCCTCCTGAAAATCTACCGACCGACTCTGGACCACACCCGGTTTCTTCAAACTGTGCCCGGACTCCGTCTGCCGTCTTTGGTCAGCACGTCTGCCCGATTTCTTCCGGTTCGTAACCATTCTGGACTTTCATCCCGTACGGACACTTCTGGACTTTACCGCTTGCCCCTTGTGTCCCGGCTGCGGCGCATTTAGGCCTTCCGGGGTTGATTGCCGGACAGTCCCTGTATAGGGGTTCGCTCTGGTGGTCTCCCTGGGGGAGTCCGGTGCGTGGCCCCGGGAATTCCCTCCGCTCCGTTTCGGGAAGGTATTTCGTGTGTTTGTTCTGCTGTGTTTGTTCTGCTGTGTTTGTTCCGTTGTGTATCTATCGTGGTTACATATCATAAAACATCTTGTACCACAAACTCGTCTCTGGCTGTCATTGCCCTAACGCTATCGAAATCCTCAAAACATACAATAGTATTACACAAGTAGCTGTTGTTCTTGCCCGGATTCTCGCAGAAGTCCTATCTATTCGACTTGATAAATGCCAATTGGGTATGGGTGAAGTCCAATACCTAGGGCATCGAGTAGGAGGAGGGAAGTTACGTCCTGAACCTGCCAAAATCCAGGCTATTAGAGACTGGCCTGTACCCCAAACTAAGAAACAAGTTATGGCTTTTTTGGGCACTGCCAGTTATTATCTAAAATTAGTTTCTCATTTCAGCTCTGTGGCCAAGCCCCTAACAGACCTCATGAAGAAAATTATGCCCCTGCTCGTGATCTAGACTCCAGCCTGTGATGAGGCTTTTAACTGGCTGAAGGACGCCTTGGTCTGCGACCCTGTTCTGGCTGCTCCAGACTATAAGAGGAGATTCATTGCGCAGACGGATGCCTCTTCTTATGGTTTGGGAGCTGTACTCAGCCACGTGAATGCAGCCGGGGAGGAGCACCCCATTGCCTACCTCAGCAGGAAACTGCTGGACCGAGAAATGGCCTATGCAACTGTTGAGAAGGAATGTCTGGCTGTAGTATGGGGCCTTAGGAAACTAAGGCCGTATCTGTATGGACGAGAATTCAATGTGGTTACTGATCACAATCCCCTCACCTGGCTGAATAGAGTCTCTGGGGACAATGGACGCTTACTACGATGGAGC
Organism: Anomaloglossus baeobatrachus; assembly: GCF_048569485.1. Classification (NCBI taxonomy): domain Eukaryota; kingdom Metazoa; phylum Chordata; class Amphibia; order Anura; family Aromobatidae; genus Anomaloglossus; species Anomaloglossus baeobatrachus. The sequence goes on from NC_134353.1 coordinate 238,525,759, forward strand.
CTGGCTCTTCAACCCTATAACTTTACAATACAATATAGAAGGGCCAGCCAACACCAAAATGCAGACGAATTGTCCAGGCAAGAGGAGCACTGAGTCAGGGTCGGCATGTTTACGTGTACTTGACAAGCGACCTGTTGAGGTCACTAGTCCATACACAAATTGAGGGGGGAAGGAGTTGTAACAGAGTGTCCCTCCCCGCCTTTGCTCATGGTGTAATAGTCTGTCTCTCCTTGACTGTCCTGTATGTACTACTGGTGGGGGATTGTTTGTTCTTCTCAGCATGGGACTTCTCCAATCCACAACTTGGTAAACAAGAAAGAGCCAGGACTTCTAAAGTCCATTCATGTATCAAGTGTCCAGGCAGAGTTGGACTCTTCTGCCCAATTAAGGGGCTGATCCCAGGAGAGAAGAACAATGAGACCCATGTTAGTTCAGTTAGTTTGATCTCGGCTGGAAAAGGATTAGGATCTATTGCTGAGGCTGGATCCTAGGGCCTGTGTATGGACTATTACAGACTGGAGAACAGTGGCCACGTGGGATTAAGTTTTGCTGTTCACCCTGTTGGACTCAAGGAACTCATATAAGAACCATTGCCATTTTTTCCCTGGCGTTGGAATACCGGGAGGCGCCCCTGGATCTTTTGTTTTGTTGTGGACTCCTTGCAGACTTTAAGGATCTATATTTATGTTTGGTGCTTTATCTTTGTGGTTCCAATAAAGCCCTTTGGATTGTTCCTTGGCCTGGCATCCCTTACTGCTCTGCCGCATACCCCGTCACACTGTCACTGAAAAAGATTTGGGTGTATGGGTGGACGGCAAACTCACTTTTACTGACCAGTATTGGTCAGCTGCTGCCAAGGCTAATAATATAATGGGATGCATTAAAAGAGGCATAGATGCTCATAAGAACATATTTTTACCCCTATACAAGTCACTAGTGTGACCACACTTATAATAGCGTGTACAATTTTCGTCTCCAGTGTATAAGGACATACATGAACTAGAGCGCATGCAGAGAAAAGCAACCAAGGCTATTAAAGGAATGGGTGGAATGCAATACCCTGGTATAAGGTATGATAAGGGCTATCTTCTTACAATGTACAAATATATGAGGGGACAGTACAGAGCTCTCTTTAATGATATTTTTACACCTAGGCCTTTAAAAGAGACAAGGGGGCATCCACTACAGTAAGAAGAAATAAGGTTTAATCATAATCACAGATGCAAATTCTTTACTGTAAGAGCAGTGAGACTATGGAACTCTCTTCCACATAATGTTGTAATGGTTGATTCACTATTAAAATTTGAGAGGACTGGATGCCTCTCTTGAAAAATATAATATTACTGGTTATGTGTACCAGATTCTGTAATAGGGCATTGATCCAGCCTACTAGTCTGATGTGCATATGTGGAGTCAGGAAGAATTTCTTCTCCCCTAATGTAGTGCTTCCTGTCTGTCACGTGGTTTTTTTGCCTTCCTCTGGATAAACATGTTAGGTTAGGTCATGGGTTTAATTAAATGGACTTAAGTCTAGCTTCAACCTTAAACACTATGAAACTATGAAATCTACAGCTGTCTTTAGCTCCAAACTCTTCCCCCTCCAGTTGTTATGGAATGGGATGGAGGTAACAGGGATCAGGGCTCCTAGACAGACCCACAAGCTAGGGGGGGGCCTAGCTATACCTAATCCCAGAATTACCTTTGATGGTGAGGACGTCTGGGCTGCCACCCTAGCTAGCACTGACCGGGAAGCCCCACAAAAAATAGACAAACGGGGAATACCAACAATCAGTCAAACTGTACCTAAACACAGAGGGATCAGACAACAAATGGTATAGGGGACAAACCAAAGCAGGGAAGCAACATGACAAAGTGTAGATCATAACCACAGGAGGCTTAAAGCAACACTCATCCAGTAGCTGTATACAGCTCCCTCTCTCTACGGCAGGACTTGGTAGAATGAGATTCTATCAACTGCAAGTAAGAAATGTCTGATGGACCTTTTAAGGAGGAAGGGAGTGGCCACAAAAGGCTGTAGCTGAGCTCCAATTCAGCAACTTACAGCAAGGGAAAAGAACAGAAGGCAAAATACATTTAATATTTGCCTCAAGAGTGGGGTGAAAGCTCAAATAGCAAAACAGTCACAAATCCTTCCATCGTGAGAGATAATCATGACAGTACCCCCCTTTCTACGAGAGACCTCTGGATACCCAAAGCCGGACTTGTCTGGACGCAACTTATTGGAGAGACGAGCCAACACACATGCATTCTTCTCTGCAGTCAACCTGATTCTCCAAATCATTATCCACATAACCTGACCGAAATAAACTTGGTTCCGAAGACGCAACAAATTGTCTGAACGATGACCTGTGAAATATATTATGAGCATTAAGTACTGGGGATCGCTCTAGCTGAATGACGGTAGGATTATTAACGCCCGCTACTCTAAATGAACTAATAAACCTTGAGCCTGGAGCCCCAGATGCACTCTTCCACCTGATGTTTTTAGTGGACACCCAACCGTATTAAATAACACACGTCCAGACCTGGACATTTATTTCCATGTATGTGTCTTGTAGCAGAGGAAGAACCAACAGCAGAAGTGTCTCGCCATCTTGTCAACACTTTTCCCTCTGGTACTGGACACCTAAGGGAAACGAATACCCTGCCATGACCACCTCTATACATAATCCCTTTTCTTAGGAATTTTTGCAGTCCCTTCTAGTGGACAGGGAGGTGTGTCTTTTATAAGGACTGCTGAGTTGGTATCACCCAGGCACTTGCTTTTTCAAGAACTGCCCCAACTGACTACTTACCTTTATTGCCAATCAAACACTCGGTTATGTCTTTTCAACTAGGGAAGACCCAAAATGATCGGAGTGGGCAACACCTCCAAGACATAACTGGATAGATGTTCATTAGGAAGAGAACTTAACAGCAAGTTTATACCATATACAGCCTGGGAAAGTTCCTTCTGGCTGAGAGGAGCCAATCAATGGCCAGGATATTGATGTATTTTGCTACGAGTAAGGCCTTGGTTCCACTTGCGTTTCCACAGACGAGTGAAATCCGATAAAGCATTGGACTACACTCACACCAGTGCAAAACTATGTGGCAGTGTCCATCTGCAATTGATTTTTCAGGCCATATCAGTCTCAGAAATGAATCGCAGCCTGCTGTGTTTGACATCAATTCTCGGCACATTCACCCCCATACAATTCTATGGGAGTATGTGGAACATCACACTACACTCGCATGTCATCTGACTGCAGTGCGATGTTTGCAGAGACAGACCAGGAAGGAGATGGGAGAAAGTGCTCCCCACCTCTTCTCCGCAGCTATGATCACAAGATTGCATGACCCTCAGCTGACGCTTGTAGCAGAGGGTCATTAGCATATCGCTAATACTAATACAAGTACGAGAATCCACCAGATTAGCACCCACTTTGCTGTCACAAAGACAAAAATAGACTCAGTACTTTCCCCAATAACCACATTAGCCTTTATGATGAACTGAGATGTGTAAATGGAGGAAATATACACTCCCTGGTCACTTCCTCCCTCACGACTGGGGGGGAGGCATATTACAAGATGTAATTTGGCTAGGAATTAATGGACAGGGCCCAATGTAATGGGCCTTATATATATGCAATCTCCAGGACCTCAGTGAACCACAGGAGACCTCACCTGAATCAAAGCACCTCCTAGCTGCATAGGTTAATCATATACCACCTGTGGAACTTCTTCCCTATGGAGAACCACAGGGAACTAGGTCCAGCCAGGGTCATGGTCATGACTAGCAACTCCAGAGTGAAATACTGGACCAGATAGTTTCAAAACCTTGCTGACAACACCTGAATAAAATGATACCTAAGGGCAGGGCCATTCCATTTTGTGTCAGTGGCTCACCTCCAAAACTCTGAGCAGTACTCTTCAGCCGGTCGCACCCCCTTCTAGAGCTTATAAAGTTTAGACTCTGCAAGAGAGTTCCCATGAGGGCCATCATATAAAAGGGCCAACACCGCAAAGAACCCGTCCACTGACCACAATGATTGAGAGATGGTTGATAGAGAGAAGGCCGAGGACTGGGGATTTCCCTGCAACAAAGAGACAATGATCCGCACTCGCTGTTCTTCACACTCTGAAGAATGATGGTGGAGCTTAAAATAAAGCTTGCAAGCCTCCCTAAAAGCTAGGAATTTATCCCTCCTCACAGAAAACCTATCCGGGAGGGATATCTTGGCTCCGGCTGTGACTGGGAATCAGCAGACTTAAGATATGTTGCAGCTTCTGTACCACCTGCAGTTGCAAATCTGTGACATCCTGCAAAAGGGTCTGCATAAGGTGTGAAAAAGCTGCCACCTGAGCCATGCAAACTCAGCAAATTTGTAGGGTAGTTGATGATGTCTCAGAACAGGATGGAGGTAATGGGAATCAGGGTTCTAAGGCGGGCTTTGCACACTACGACATCGCAGCCCGATGCTGCGATGCCGAGTGCGATAGTGCCCGCCCCCGTCGCAGCAGCGATATGTGGTGATAGCTGGCGTAGCGAAAGTTATCGCTACGCCAGCTTCACACACACACTCACCTGCCGTGCGACGTCCCTGTGGCCAGCGACCCGCCTCCTTGTTAAGGGGGCGGGTCGTGCGGCGTCACTGCGACGTCACACGGCAGGCAGCCAATCAGAGCGGAGGGGCGGAGATGAGCAGGATGTAAACATCCTGCCCACCTCCTTCCTTCCGCATATCCTACGGAAGCCGCAGTGAGGCCGGTAGGAGACGTTCCTCGCTCCTGCGACTTCACACACAGCGATGTGTGATGCCGCAGGAGCGAGGAACAACATCGGACCGTCGCGTCAGCGTAATCATGGATTACGCCGACGCTGCACCGATGATACGATTATGACGCTTTTGCGCTCGTTAATCGTATCATCTAGGATTTACACACTGCGATGTCGCATGCGATGCCGGATGTGCGTCACTTTCAATTTGACCCCACCGACATCGCACCTGCGATGTCGCAGTGTGCAAAGTGCCCCTTAGACTGATCCTCAATCTAGAGGGCCCTATCTTTCCCTAATCCCAGAATTACCCGTGATGGTGAGGACATTTAGGCCACCACCCTGACCCTGCTCTTAACTAGCCCTGATCTAGTACCTTCTCTCTCCCCACTCCAGGGGAGGACCAGGATCAGAGTGGTAGCCCCACAAAAAATAGACAAACAGGGAAAACCAATACTCAGTCACACTGCACCCAAACCCAGAGAGATTAGACAACAAATAGTAATGGGGAAAAACCAAAGCAGGGAAGCAACAACAGGATAAAGAGTAGATATACATTCACAGCAGGCTTAAAGTAAGGCTATGTGCGCACGTTGCGTACAGTTCACTGCAGAAATTTCTGCAGCGATCTGAAGAGCACATGTGCGCTTTAAATCGCTGCAGAAATGTCCGTAGTGAAGCCGATTCCATGCACTCTGCCTGCAGCTCCTCCCATAGACAGAGCAGGAGCTGCCGGAAAAACGCACGGAAGAAGTGACATGTCACTTCTTTTTACGCAGCGCTTCGGCAGTAGCCGAAGCGCTGCGCTCTAAAACGCCACGTGCGCACGGCCCCTGCACAATCTCCATAGACTGTGCAGGGGACGCAGGACGCATGCAGTTACGCTGCGCTACAAAGCGCAGCGTAACTGCATGTATTTACGCAACGTGCGCACATAGCCTAACACTGACATCAGTAGCTGTATATGACTCCCTCTCTCCATTGTAGGACTTGGCAGAGTGAGATTCTATCAACTGCAAGGAAGAGATAGCTGCTGAAGCTTTTAAGGAGTAGTGGAGTGCCAAAAAAAGGCTGCAGCGGAGCTCCGATTCAGCAACTTGCAGCAAGGGAAAACTGACATTTAACCCTTGCTGCACCAAAAGAAAGCAAAATACATTTAATATTTGCCTCAAGAGTAGGGAGAAAGCTCAAATAGCAGAACAGTCACAAATCATTCCATGACAAGAGATAATCATCACCAGTCCAGACCCAGCATTGTCCCATTACAATAAGGCATTGGAAAATGCAGTGGATGAAATATCAACTGCTACATGCTGAAAGACCTGACAAAGATGACTGCAACCCTGGCAAACGTTTCAAACACATTTTCTCCAGCAGTGCTCTGGATGTGTCAAGCATTAGTGGAGAAAGTCCCTTTCAGCAGAAGACTTCCTTATCTTTAAGTTTGTGTTCAAATCTTATAATGTTGCTCTTCATCTAGCCACACAAGCCTACTTCATCAACATCATCATATCTTTGAAACTTTCCACTCCCTTCTGAGCCATAAAGTATAGGCCCATCTCATGAACCTCAGCACTGACAATCTGGCCACCTACTTCCAAGAAGAAGTTAACCATATACTGTACATCAGGACAATTCACAGGATAAACATGCATCACTGCCCAAGGAAATCTAGGAAATATTGAGACATTTAGCATAAAAAAAAATACCATTTACATATCTACCCAGTAGCTGTGTGAAGGCATACTGTATCTTGAAAACCAGTGTACATACTCTAATGTCTGTGTACATACTCTAATCTGTGGTTTTCAGCCCTGCTGACTCCCCTCTGCTGCTGCTTCTGATCCACGGTGCAGTTAATATGTAATGAGCGGGGGTCAGAAGTAAGTGAGTGCACTGGCAGAGACAGCAGTTCTGGAAAAGGTGAGTGTAGAAATTCATTTTATTTCACAGAAATGTGGTTTTCACCGGTTCGTGTCACACGATGTCACAAGGAGCACATCCGTGCGGCCCGTGTGACACCTGTGCTGCCGGAGAAAAATTGACATGTCCACATGTGGAGCACATGGACTCACGTATGCTCCACGCGATCCATATGAAAATATCCGCGTGTGTGCAGACCCATTGATTTTAATGGGTCTACGTATGCCCGTGTCTCCGTTACGTGGGAAAATGGACGTTACACGTACCAGAGACACAGATGTGTGAAGGGCACCGAAGACAGAAATTTGATATCTAAAGATTTGCCAAATTTATCAAACATAATACAGTTAGGTCCAGAAATATTTGGACAGTGACACAATTTTCGCGAGTTGGGCTCTGCATGCCACCACATTGGATTTGAAATGAAATCTCTACAACAGAATTCAAGTGCAGATTGTAACGTTTAATTTGAAGGTTTGAACAAAAATATCTGATAGAAATTGTAGGAATTGTACACATTTCTTTACAAACACTCCACATTTTAGGAGGTCAAAAGTAATTGGACAAATAAACCAAACCCAAACAAAATATTTTTATTTTCAATATTTTGTTGCGAATCCTTTGGAGGTAATCACTTCCTTAAGTCTGGAACCCATGGACATCACCAAACGCTGGGTTTCCTCCTTCTTAATGCTTTGCCAGGCCTTTACAGCCGCAGCCTTCAGGTCTTGCTTGTTTGTGGGTCTTTCCGTCTTAAGTCTGGATTTGAGCAAGTGAAATGCATGCTCAATTGGGTTAAGATCTGGTGATTGACTTGGCCATTGCAGAATGTTCCACTTTTTTGCACTCATGAACTCCTGGGTAGCTTTGGCTGTATGCTTGGGGTCATTGTCCATCTGTACTATGAAGCGCCGTCCGATCAACTTTGCGGCATTTGGCTGAATCTGGGCTGAAAGTATATCCCGGTACACTTCAGAATTCATCCGGCTACTCTTGTCTGCTGTTATGTCATCAATAAACACAAGTGACCCAGTGCCATTGAAAGCCATGCATGCCCATGCCATCACATTGCCTCCACCATGTTTTACAGAGGATGTGGTGTGCCTTGGATCATGTGCCGTTCCCTTTCTTCTCCAAACTTTTTTCTTCCCATCATTCTGGTACAGGTTGATCTTTGTCTCATCTGTCCATAGAATACTTTTCCAGAACTGAGCTGGCTTCATGAGGTGTTTTTCAGCAAATTTAACTCTGGCCTGTCTATTTTTGGAATTGATGAATGGTTTGCATCTAGATGTGAACCCTTTGTATTTACTTTCATGGAGTCTTCTCTTTACTGTTGACTTAGAGACAGATACACCTACTTCACTGAGAGTGTTCTGGACTTCAGTTGATGTTGTGAACGGGTTCTTCTTCACCAAAGAAAGTATGCGGCGATCATCCACCACTGTTGTCATCCGTGGACGCCCAGGCCTTTTTGAGTTCCCAAGCTCACCAGTCAATTCCTTTTTTCTCAGAATGTACCCGACTGTTGATTTTGCTACTCCAAGCATGTCTGCTATCTCTCTGATGGATTTTTTCTTTTTTTTCCGCCTCAGGATGTCCTGCTTCACCTCAATTGAGAGTTCCTTAGACCGCATGTTGTCTGGTCACAGCAACAGCTTCCAAATGCAAAACCACACACCTGTAATCAACCCCAGACCTTTTAACTACTTCATTGATTACAGGTTAACGAGGGAGACGCCTTCAGAGTTAATTGCAGCCCTTAGAGTCCCTTGTCCAATTACTTTTGGTCCCTTGAAAAAGAGGAGGCTATGCATTACAGAGCTATGATTCCTAAACCCTTTCTCCGATTTGGATGTGAAAACTCTCATATTGCAGCTGGGAGTGTGCACTTTCAGCCCATATGATATATATAATTGTATTTCTGAACATGTTTTTGTAAACAGCTAAAATAAAAAAACTTGTGTCACTGTCCAAATATTTCTGGACCTAACTGTATGTAGGGGCATATGCAGGAGTAGTAGCACTCTGAGCCAGGAGAAATTTTGAGATGGGAATCAGGGGGTGTTGGGGGGAGAGGAGCTCATGTGACTGCCATTTCCCACACAGAAGTAAATTTGAGTTAAATCACAGATAACAATGATGATGATCATTTTGTGGTGCACACAAATTGGAAACTACTTGATGAGGTAATGTGATCAGAGCAGAAGTGTGCTGGAAAAGTTAAAAAAAGGACAGGGGCGGAAGTTCAGAGAAAAAAAAGCCTCATATAATAAAAATGCATGATATTTAAGACTCAAAGTCCACTGTAATAAATGAAGGAGGGTTTTTAATAAGAGAGTCATTTTTAAGTCAACCTTTCTTGTGGCTCTGTCGTTACTTGTGCTAAAATGGCAAAAGTTTAAAAATTGGGACAAAATTTACCTCTTTTTGATTTCAAATACTGGCCCAATATATTTTAATAATTTCCTCCATAGACTTGTAGGGTTTTGATGAGTGTTAAACCTATATTTTAGTAGTTAAACAACAGATAGAACTCACAATGAGTCCACACTACATCTATGAATATAGCCTACATTATACATCAGGAGTTTTTCCATTGAATACTGTAATGCGCCCATATGTCCCATTAATAAAGGCTAATAGTGTATTTTTTTATGCTTCGCTCTGGCCGATATACACTAGTGTACCATTTATTTAACTGTAAAGAAAAGTAAATCAGACTTTGCTTTAGCTGCTACAAAGAATTATTTATCATACAGTATGTTTTTTTACATTGGGTCTCTATGGTGTATGATCACTTTGCTTAACAAATGTATAAAAAAGACTGACCCGCACATCCATCAGGTGTGAACAGGTGCTAACTGGAAACACATAACTACAAAAAATATACAGCTGCACTCTAAAATGCTAACAATGAATAAGGGAACTTTGGTATTGCATTACTGCTACAGGAATGTTTGAAAAGAAGAGATATTTATCTTCTATATTAGCCAAATCATGGGAGCCCGGTCACCATGTCAAGATATATCTCTGTATACCAGGAACCTAACCTGTAATGCCACTATCTGGGTTAAAAACCTCCACGTCAGGGCAGCTAGACTCCTGCTATAAAGGGGAATGAACACAGCCTGGTTACAGGGCGGAGTGCTCAATCAGAAAGAAGTGCACTATAAGTATTTAAAACACATTATAACTAAAAAATATATACAGTTGCACACTAAATGCTAACAATGAATAAGGGAACTCTGGTATTGCATTACTGCTGTAAGAATATTTGAAAAAAGAAATAATTAGCTTATGTATTGGCCAATGTATGTGAGCCCAATCACCTCGGTTTTTAACCCAGATAGAGGCATTTCAAGCTAGGTTTCCGGTATACAGAGATTACCTTGTCGTGGTAACTGGGCTCACATGCATTGACCATGTATTTATCCAACATTGGTCCAGATATAATATGGACCTTGCCTCAGTTAGAAGGAGGAGAGTGAAGCATTATAAAAAAAAAATGTTCAGGTTCACATTAAAATGGTATGCTAAAGATGCCATCTGTTACAAAAAAAGAAATAATGAAAAATAGAAAATACTCATTTGGAGACATTTGGACCAAATTACAGTTGTACCATAATATTTCCATACATCCTCATTTTATAGTTGCTTTCCTTTCTACCTAAATTATAAATGTGGTAAGAGACTGTAAAATAATTTGGCTTTTCTTTTACCTAACTTTTTGTTCTTTTATTATGATTGCTCACATAAGTATTAGTTTTATGTGAAAATTTGCTTGTCACAGCCATGAATGTTTTATAAGGTTTAGACACCCTCAGACATTTCCTTTGCTTCACAATGTTTAACTGCCATTTTGATTACTCATCAGCACATACTAATGCCATTTTAATTGCATCACTAGGGTGAAAATAATGCCGCTGATGTGCATATTGTATTGCTACATTGTTTCATTAAGCTCAGTGGAGACAATAGCACTATATGAAAACAAATGGGATGACTTTGTTACCTTTAAGTCTTTTAATATTAAAGCAGCTCATCAAGAGGTTTCCTTTTATGTCCCATTGTTCTCTTTCTATATAACAAATTGTATCATTTAAACAGGATTTTCTTGATCAAATACAAAACACTTGCTGACATATAAACTCTCAATGATAAAAGTTGAATAGATTATACATTATTTATGTACAAATGCCAACGCAGTAAAGTACTGGTAGCCGTTCTGATCTTATGCGGATTTTTATTGTCTGCTGGAGTAAATAACAGAAATACAATTTAGATCCTGCCCAGTTCAAAGATGCCATTCCTGATAATTGAAAAAAAATCTATATTGTTTTGATGCAAAAATAAATACACTTGCAATAATTGAATTGGATTTCACCCCAGTCTCATGGCACAAGGTTTCACGAAAATGTACAAAACTGTGAAATGGTTTTACATTTTTAGGAAAGATTGGTAAGAATAAGTTCATTTCACAGTATTACCTCTTCTCTGCCCAAGTCTTAATTGAGCTGATCCATCTATGTCATTTAGCATTGTGTAATTCAACGGTAGCTAAAGCGGTTAGGATTGAGCGGTAGAAATGCATTGGATGTAATTAACAGCACAGATGCAACCTTCATTTGTGTTCATCTTGATTATACAGTATTTTTCCACATAGTAAAATTTCTCTTTTTTCTTTCTTCTCGCCACCTTTAATAGCATGTAATGTATTAATCTATACTTATTTGTTTATACTTTCAATGCAAAGGGGGAAGATAAAGCACCAGCGTTAATATCTGAAAAAGAGATAAAAAAGCAAAGTTTGCTAAAACAGTGTACATCCAAATGTATATCACTAAGAATCATGCTCTTTATTTGCAAGATCCCAAATCTGTTTTTCACAAGGTTACTCTGTTACCTAAAATGTGTGTGTATAGATATCTATATATATAATTGCCTTATTCTGTCTGTCTGTCTATCTGTCTGTCTGTCTGTCTATCTGTCTGTCTATCTGTCTGTCTGTCTGTCTGTCATGCTCCGAAATTGTGTCCTTACGGTGACACAAAGCTGATTGGCCGCTGGGCTCGCCATGGCCCCGCCCCCCCCACACGGATTGGCCTCTCGCCCCGGCTCTCTGCAGGCCCCGCCCCCCTCACGCAATGCACGCTCGCTCTGGCCCAACTGACACGGAGCTTCGATTCCCAGGTGAGTACACACACACATCAGATCACACTCACTCTCACACTCACTCTCACACACACCTCACACATCACAACATGCTGGGATATCGCTTGCTTCTACACCGGCTCCGTCAGGATCCCGGCAGCGCCAGACATAACCTTGCGATGCTGGGATCTTGACGGAGGCCGTGAAAGCTGGTAACCATTATAAACATCGGGTAACTAAGGTCCCTTAGTTACCCGATGTGTATCATAGTTACCAGTGTACACCGGCTCACACTCACTCTCACACACACCTCACACACACATCACATCGCATCCACACATCAAGGTCCTGCAGCTGCGGAACATACACACACATAACAGCACACACACACACATACACACACAAATCAGATCACACTCACACACACCTCACACATCACATCGCATCCACATACTCACAACATCCTGGGATATCGCTTGCTTCTCGGCGGCGATACTGTGCTGTTGTGAGCTTCCAGGACCTGCCGGGGGATCACATGGCCAGAAGCATGTGATATCCCCGGATGTTGTGAGTATCAGCGCGTATGTGCAATATCGTCAGTGTGTGTGTCTTTGTGTGTGAGTGTATGCGATCAGGTGTGTGTGAGTGTATGCGATCGGGTGGGTGTGAGTGTATGCGATCGGGTGGGGGTGTGTGGGTGTGTGTGAGTGTATGCGATCGGGTGTGTGTGAGTGTATGCGATCGGGTGTGTGTGAGTGTATGCGATCGGGTGGGTGTGTGTGGGTGTGTGTGAGTGTATGCGATCGGATCAGTGAGTGTCGGCAGAGGAGCACGGCGTGCTGGAGGAGGCTGAGAGGAGAGAGGCTGATCCTGGGGAAGGCTGGGATGGGGAGGCTGATGCTGGAGACGGAGAGGCTGATGCTGGGGACAGAGAAGCTGATGCTGAGGACAGAGAGGCTGATGCTGGGGACAGAGAAGCTGATGCTGGGGACAGAGAGGCTGATGCTGCGGGAGGCTGATGCGGGGGACAGAGAGGCTGATGCTGGAGACAGAGAGGCTGATGCTGGGGACAGAGAAGCTGATGCTGGGGACAGAGAGGCTGATGCTGGGGACAGAGAGGCTGATGCTGGAGACAGAGAGGCTGATGCTGGGGACAGAGAGGCTGATGCTGGGGACAGAGAGGCTGATGCTGGGGACAGAAAGGCTGATGCTGGGGACAGAGAGGCTGATGCTGGGGACAGAGGCTGATGCTGGGGACAGAGAGGCTGATGCTGGGGACAGAGAGGCTGATGCTGGGGACAGAGAGGCTGATGCTGGGGACAGAGAGGCTGATGCTGGGGACAGAGAAGCTGATGCTGGGGACAGAGAGGCTGATGCTGGAGACAGAGAGGTTGATGCTGGAGACAGAGAGGCTGATGCGGGAGACAGAGAGGCTGATGCTGGAGACAGAGAGGCTGATGCTGGAGACAGAGAGGCTGATGCTGGGGACAGAGAGGCTGATGCTGGGAGGAGAGAGGCTGATGCTGCAGGTAGAGAGGCTGATGCTGGCGCAGCATGGCGGATGGTGCACCTTTGGGAGTGCGCAGCATGGCGGATGGAGCACGTTTGGGAGTGCGCAGCATGGCGGATGGAGCACGTTTGGGAGTGCGCAGCATGGCGGATGGAGCACGTTTGGGAGTGCGCAGCATGGCGGATGGAGCACGTTTGGGAGTGCGCAGCATGGCGGATGGAGCACATTTGGAAATGCGCAGCATGGCGGATGGAGCACATTTGGGAGTGCGCAGCATGGGGGATGCAGCACGATGGGGAGTGCGGAGTATGGCGGAAGGAGCACGTTTGGGAGTGCGCAGCATGGAGGATGCAGCACGATAGGGAGTGCGGAGTATGGCGGATGGAGCACGTTTGGGAGTGCGCAGCATGGCGGATGGACCACGTTTGGGAGTGCGCAGCATGGAGGATGGAGCACGTTTGGGAGTGCGCAGCATGGGAGATGGAGCACGATGGGGAGTGCGCAGCATGGCGGATGGAGCACGTTTGGGAGTGCGCAGCATGGGGGATGGAGCACAATGGGGAGTGCGCAGCATGGCGGATGGAGCACGTTTGGGAGTGCGCAGCATGGCGGATGGAGCACGTTTGGGAGTGCGCAGCATGGCGAATGGAGCACGTTTGGGAGTGCGCAGGATGGGAGATGGAGCACGATGGGGGGTGCGCAGCATAGGGGATGGAGCACGTTTGGGAGTGCGCAGCATGGCGGATGGAGCACGTTTGGGAGTGCGCAGCATGGGGGATGGAGCACGTTTGGGAGTGCGCAGCATGGCGGATGGAGCACGTTTGGGAGTGCGCAGCATGGGAGATGGAGCACGATGGGGAGTGCGCAGCATGGCGGATGGAGCACGTTTGGGAGTGCGCAGCATGGGGGATGGAGCACGATGGGGAGTGCGCTGCATGGCGGATGGAGCACGTTTGGGAGTGCGCAGCATGGCGGATGGAGCACGTTTGGGAGTGCGCAGCATGGGGGATGGAGCACGATGGGAAGTGCACACCTCCCCCCAACACACACACATACGCGCGAGCGCGCACTGCACAACACACCACACCACACACACACACTGGGAACCACAAACAACTGCCCTACACAGACACCCACACACACAGACAACGCTGCACACACAAATATACGCACATACCGCACAACACGCACATTGCACAAAACATACCTCCCCCAAAACACACCACACACACACAAACTGCGCAACACACACACAACGCTACAGACACACAGCGCTCCACAAACAACGCAACACACAAACAACACCGCTCTCACCCCCCATCACACCCAGACAACATCCAGAACATGTACAGCGCCCTACACAAACACTTGGTAACTACACACAACAACATCTATATATATATATATATATATATATATATATATATATATATATATATATATATATAACAAAAATCATACATGAACTACACAATACGTAAATTCTAGAATACCCGATGCGTAGAATCGGGCCACCTTCTAGTATATATATAAATAGATAGATACAATGGGATAGAATGATAATATGGGATAGATAGATAATATGGGATAGAAGGATAGATAGACAGATTATAGATAGATAGATACATAGATAGATACATAGATAGATAATATGGAATAGATAAATTATAGATAGATAGATACAACGGGATAGATTAATAATATGGGATAGATAGATGAATAGATAGATGATAGATAGCTAAATTATAGATAGATAATATGGGATACATACAGTTAGGTCCAGAAATATTTGGACAGTGACACAAGTTTTGTTATTTTAGCTGTTTACAAAAACATGTTCAGAAATACAATTATATATATAATATGGGCTGAAAGTGCACACTCCCAGCTGCAATATGAGAGTTTTCACATCCAAATCGGAGAAAGGGTTTAGGAATCATAACTCTGTAATGCATAGCCTCCTCTTTTTAAAGGGACCAAAAGTAATTGGACAAGGGACTCTAAGGGCTGCAATTAACTCTGAAGGCGTCTCCCTCGTTAACCTGTAATAACTGAAGTAGTTAAAAGGTCTGGGGTTGATTACAGGTGTGTGGTTTTGCATTTGGAAGCTGTTGCTGTGACCAGACAACATGCGGTCTAAGGAACTCTCAATTGAGGTGAAGCAGAACATCCTGAGGCTGAAAAAAAAGAAAAAATCCATCAGAGAGATAGCAGACATGCTTGGAGTAGCAACATCAACAGTCGGGTACATTCTGAGAAAAAAGGAATTGACTGGTGAGCTTGGGAACTCAAAAAGGCCTGGGCGTCCACGGATGACAACAGTGGTGGATGATCGCCGCATACTTTCTTTGGTGAAGAAGAACCAGTTCACAACATCAACTGAAGTCCAGAACACTCTCAGTGAAGTAGGTGTATCTGTCTCTAAGTCAACAGTAAAGAGAAGACTCCATGAAAGTAAATACAAAGGGTTCACATCTAGATGCAAACCATTCATCAATTTTAAAAATAGACAGGCAGAGTTAAATTTGCTGAAAAACACCTCATGAAGCCAGCTCAGTTCTGGAAAAGTATTCTATGGACAGATGAGACAAAGATCAACCTGTACCAGAATGATGGGAAGAAAAAAGTTTGGAGAAGAAAGGGAACGACACATGATCCAAGGCACACCACATCCTCTGTAAAACATGGTGGAGGCAACGTGATGGCATGGGCATGCATGGCTTTCAATGGCACTGGGTCACTTGTGTTTATTGATGACATAACAGCAGACAAGAGTAGCCGGATGAATTCTGAAGTGTACCGGGATATACTTTCAGCCCAGATTCAGCCAAATGCCGCAAAGTTGATCGGACGGCGCTTCATAGTACAGATGGACAATGACCCCAAGCATACAGCCAAAGCTACCCAGGAGTTCATGAGTGCAAAAAAGTGGAACATTCTGCAATGGCCAAGTCAGTCACCAGATCTTAACCCAATTGAGCATGCATTTCACTTGCTCAAATCCAGACTTAAGACGGAAAGACCCACAAACAAGCAAGACCTGAAGGCTGTGGCTGTAAAGGCCTGGCAAAGCATTAAGAAGGAGGACACCCAGCGTTTGGTGATGTCCATGGGTTTCAGACTTAAGGCAGTGATTGCCTCCAAAGGATTCGCAACAAAATATTGAAAATAAAAATATTTTGTTTGGGTTTGGTTTATTTGTCCAATTACTTTTGACCTCCTAAAATGTGGAGTGTTTGTAAAGAAATGTGTACAATTCCTACAATTTCTATCAGATATTTTTGTTCAAACCTTCAAATTAAACGTTACAATCTGCACTTGAATTCTGTTGTAGAGGTTTCATATCAAATCCAATGTGGTGGCATGCAGAGCCCAACTCACGAAAATTGGGTCACTGTCCAAATATTTTTGGACCTAACTGTAGATAGATATAGATAGATAGAGAGATAGATAGATTATTGTATTGTGTATTCTGTATTGTGTGTATTGTGTGGAGTATTGTGTGGAGTATTGTGTGCAATTTTTGGCGCCGGTGCTCAAGAAAGACATTACTGAACTTGAAAGGGTTCAGAGGCGGGCTACTAAAATAATAAATGGAGTGGGTGCATTACAATACACGGAAAGGTTATCAAAATTAGGTCTATTTACTCTAGAAAAGAGAAGACTTAGGGGAGACCTAATAAATATGTACAAATATATCAGAGGGCCATATAGAGATTTCTCCATCTGTTTGTACCAAGGACTGTGACAAGAACAAGGGGGCATTCTCTTTGATTGGAGGAAAGAAAATTCCTACATCAGCATAGAAGAGGGTTCTTCACGGTAAGAGCAGTGAGGCTCTGGAACTCTCTTCCTGGGGAAGTGGTGATGGCCAACTCACTGAGTGAATTTAAGAGAGCAATGGATGTTTTTCTTGATAGCAAAAGTATAGAAGGTTATAAATAGCATAATCTTACAGGTAGATAGAAGAGCGACCAAGATTATTAGAGGAATGGGTAGGCTGCAACACCAAGACAGGTTATTAAACTTGGGGTTATTTAGTTTGGAAAAACAAAGGCTTAGGGGGATCTAATCACAATGTATAAACATATGAAGGGACAGTACAGAGACCTTTCCAAAGATCTCTTTACACCTAGGCCTGCGACTGGAACACGGGGGCATCCGCTACGTCTTGAGGAAAGAAGGTTTAATCATAATCACAGACGAGGATTCTTTACTGTACGAGCAGTGAGACTATGGAACTCTCTGCCGCATGATGTTGTAATGAGTGATTCACTACTAACATTTAAGCAGAGCCTGGATGCCTTTCTTGAAAAATTTAATATTACCAGTTATGTATATTAGATTTTATGACAGGGTGTTGATCCAGGGAACTAGTCTGATTGCCGTATGTGGAGTCAGGAAGGAATTTTTTTCCCCATTGGAGCTTATTTGACACATTGGGGTTTTTTTTGCCTTCCTCTGGATCAATATGTTAGGCTACAGGTTGAACTAGATGGACTTAGAGTCTCCCTTCAACCTTAAAAACTATGAAACTATTATACATAGATAGATAGATAAATAGATTATAGATAGATAATATGGGAAAGATAGATTGTGTAGATAGATACATACGTAGATAGATAATAGGGAATAAAGAGAGACAAAGATTCATAGAACCGAATGTTGCCACACCAGATGGACTAATTAATAGGTCCCCCTTTGCTGCATCTTCTATTTTAGGGCTGCCTTCTTTTTTGATTACTATCTATGAGACGATTGGATGTTGTCCAGGAGGTTTTGAAACAAAGAGGTACAGTGGAATCTTGGTTAACAAGAACAATCCTTTCTGGGAGTGTGCTTATTAACCAAGTTAGGCTATGTGCGCACGTTGCGTAAATTCATGCAGTTACGCTGCGCTTTGTAGCGCAGCATAACTGCATGCGTCCTGCGTCCCCTGCACAGTCTATGGAGATTGTGCAGGGGCCGTGCGCACGTGGCATTTTAGAGCGCAGCGCTTTGGCAACTGCCGAAGCGCTGCGCAAAAAGAAGTGACATGTCACTTCTTCCGTGCACTTTGCTTGCAGCTCCTGCTCTGTCTATGGCAGGAGCTGCAGGCAGAGCGCACGTTCTCGCCGGCACCATGCGCTTCAGAACGGAGCTTTTCAGCTGCGCTCTGAAGCGCACCTTTTACGGTGCTGGGCTAGTACGCAACGTGCGCACATACCCTTACTCGTTCAGCAAAGCAAGATTTCCCATAGGAAATCATTGCAATGCAGACAATTCGTTCCACAACTTGCAAAATGTCCCAACCTGGTCCTCTATTGTGCCATTCCACCCACATACAAAAATGCACAGACACACACAAACACGCACAAACATGCACGCACACACACATATTATTCTCACCTTCCATCGTCGGCCACCTGGATCTTGCAGTTCGCCGGTACAAGATGTGTATCGGGTAACCATCGCGACGAGGGAGGAACTTCCGCTGCCAGAGTGCTGATGTCAAAGGCAGGAGCCACTTGCCTCTGATTAGCCAGGGCGCTGTCTTTGAGTAGCGGCTGACAGCGGAAGTTCCTCCCTTGTCGCGATGGTTACCCGATACCCATCCTGTAGCGGCGAACTACAAGAATAATGAGGCTGGCGATGGAACGGGAGGTAAGGTGAATATAATATGTGTTTGCGTGCGTGTGTGTGTTTGTGTGTGTTTGTGCAGACTGCAAGAGCGGGTTAGAGCGCGGTGGATGTACGGAACTGGAAGTGTGTGCGGTCAGTATTTTGCTCGTACGGCAAAGCTTGCTCGTAAACTGAGTTACAAATTTACAGCAAGCTTTGCTTGTTAAGCGAAATACTCGCTAACTGGGTTACTCGTTAAGCGAGGTTCCACTGTATTATATTAATGTGCTGCTCCTTTTTTCTATAGATAGATAGATCTAGGCATTCTTTCCTGAAAAGTACCACAATGATAGCAAAACACTTCAAGAATACCCCTAGAAGGCATAGTTTTTTTTGGAAGATTAGCTAAATAAGAAGTCTTAGGTGTGTTCATTGACTAATATTGATGGAATTGTGATGTTTAGTATATACTGTATTGCAAATGTCAGTCTTTTGAGACTCTGACATTTTATTGCAGATTTGTTTTAGGGCGGCTTTGCACGTTGCAACATCGCACGTGTGATGTCGGTGGGGTCAAATCGAAAGTGACGCACATCCGGCGTCACTTTTGACATCGTTGTGTGTAAATCCTAGATGATACGATTAACGAGCGCAAAAGTGTCATTATCGTATCATCGGTGCAGGCTCCGACTTTTTCATAATTATGCTGCCGCGACAGGTACGATGCTGTTCCTCGTTCCTGCGGCAGCACACATCGCTGTCTATAAAGCCGCAGGAGTGAGGAACATCTCTTTACCTGCCGCCGGCAGCTATACGGAAGGAAGGAGGTGGGCGGGATGTTTACATCCTGCTCATCTCCACCCCTCTGCCGCTATTGGCCGCCTGCCGTGTGACGTCGCTATGACACCACACGACCCGCCCCCTTAGGAAGGAGGCGGGTCGCCGGCCAGAGCGACGGTCGCAGGGCAGGTGAGTGCGTGTGAAGCTGGCGTAGCAATAATCTTCGCTACACTAGCTATCACAAGATATCGTACCTGCGAGTGGGGCGGGGACTATCGCGTGCGACATCGCAGCATCGGCTTGCGATGTCACAACGTGCAAAGCCCGCCTTAATATTTTTTTATGCTAAAATGAGCAATTAATATAAAAGGTTAACAATACTCAGTGCTTAGACTTTGTGCGTTGTGTATGCAGCTCTTCTCTTAAAGACCCACCCATTTGTGATACAGCAGATCTCTTTTCTTCTTAATTCACTAACAGACATTTTTTATTTTAATGCCTTTTTATTTATACAGTGAAATAGTAGTCTTGTATCAAATCAAAAAGTTTTCTACGTCACACTTTTACCCCTTGCTAAAAAGAAGTTATCATCCGAAAATGACCTGTTGTTTAAATCAGGTACTTGTTTTAAATATATTAGCTGAATTAAAAATAAAAAATAAAAATCTTGCAATTTTCATACTGCCTACTAAAGCTTTATTAGGCTATAACTTTCAGATGTTCCTGGAAACAACACATGTACATGTTAACTCATCCATATAAAGTTATTTATGCTAACCAGAAGTATCATTCACCAATCTAGCATTTGGGGAACTACATCCATTGATTTAACATGTTGAACAGAAAAAAGATTCAAAGGACCCTGGTCTAGAAGCCACATTGGTAGTACATGGGTAACAAACCATTAATCTACTTACACCTGTCAGTATCACTGGTACCTTTTCTAATTAGTATCCTGGAGTGATATCATCATTGCACTGTTAATGCGAGAGATAGGAGGAGGTTTGCAGCACTTTGATCAGGAGTAGAGATGAGTGGAAGTTCGGATCGACGGTTTCAGCCGGATTTTAGATAAAGTTCAGTTTTGGACTTAGACTTAACCTGAACTCCAATGGAAGTCACACAAGAGTTTTTTTTTAAAAAAAAAGTGGTATGAGCTAGAGATGAGCGGACCCGTGGAAGTTCAGTTCAGCGAGTGCAGTCAAACTTTAGATAATGTTCGGTTTGGGACCTGGACTTCCCCTTAACCCCAATGGAAGTCACTATTTAAGCAGTTCGGATCTCGACCCACATGCAGCTAGCCTTAAACAGATCACTTCCATGGGTGGGGTTTTTTATCCATTTTTTTGTTTGGTGCACACTACTTCCAATCACGCTGTTGTTACCCTCAGTGCAAGCCATTCAAAACTTCAAGCGGCTCACCTCTGGGCTGAGCACCAAGCATACCTGGGCACAGCGATGCTCGTGTGAGTGGTTTGCTTATCTAAAGCACCTGAACTCTGTACCAGAGCTACGATTTTTTATACAAATATTGAACAATAAACCTCGGGTGTGTTCATCCCTAATCAGGAGGCCACAGACTACCAAAATGGCCATTGGACGAGGATCTTGCAAATCTATTTGCACAACTCTAAAGGCCCTGTTACATGCAACGATGTATTTAACGATATATCGCTGGGGTCACGGATTCCGTAACGCACATCCGGCATTGTTAGCGACGTCGTTGCATGTGACACCAACGAACGAGTGTTAACGATGGGAAATACTCACCTTATCATCCATCGTTGACACGTCATTCCTTTTCAAAAAATCTTTGATTGTGGAGGATGCAGGTTGTTCGTCGTTCCCGAGGCAACACACATCGCTACGTGTGGCACCCCGGGATGAACAAACAAAAACTTACCTGCAGCTGCCGGCAATGTGGAAGAAAGGAGGTGGGCGGGATGTTCGGCCTGCGCATCTCCACCCCTCCGCTTCTATTGGGCGGCCACTTAATGATGCCGCTGTGACGCAGAATGAACCGCCCCCTTAGAAAGGAGGCGGTTCACTGGGCACAGCGATGTTGCTAGGCAGGTAAGCCGTGTGATGGCTGCTAATGATATTGTGCACCATGGGCAACGATTTGCCCGTGACGCACAAATGACGGGGGCGAGTACGCTCGCAAGCGATATCGCTAGCGATATCACTGCGGGTAACGGGGCCTTTAAACTGAACATTTCTTTGCTTCACTATGGTATCTGAGTAGCACATTTTATGGAAGGGAAGATACAAAAATGTTCTTTATTATTTTTTTTTAGTGCCCACTACATTGCCTCACATGGAAAAGAATGGACGGTGCAGCCTTCAAGTAAATGAAGTTAATAAACAGCATTTTTTTTAAAATTCTAGAACAGAAACTTGCATTTACACAGTTATGTACAAACCCTAGGAGGAGGTTTATAAGCATATAGCTAAAGGGGTGTTTCTACATCTTAGAATATATAGGGATTTGGTTGGTTTATGCAAATCATGAGATATTTCTGCCTGTTTCAAATTATATCATGCAACATATTTTGATTTGCATACTTTTGTATAGTTTTGATATAATCTTATCTTTGCTATTTTTCATTTTGATTTGAATACAGTGTATGTATCCAAATAAATTCCGCTTTTCATTTTATTTGGCAATCTTATGTTGTATTTTCATTCTTTCTTAAGTCAGTCTTTGCAGAACCAATGCAAATATAAATATTTACTTCCTGAACAGTCTAGGAAAATATGCTGATATTTCCATGTTTAATATGCTTTTTGATATTTATTGTACCTTTTCTTGATTTGAGTGGCAAGTGATATAAAAGCTTTCTTGTATTTTTCCCACATATTACTAGACTTAACATGAAACTCACATAATATAAGCTAAAGATCATTGCAGTATCAAACTAAAGAATCAACTTTAGCTCGCTGATCAATTCAGAAAGATAAACTGTGTATAAAAACTCATAGCATTTTAGTCAGAAAGGTTAAATTAAATGTCATTCAATTCTTATGAAATTTCAGTTCTTGCTTACTGTGAATGCATTGTGACAGTACATAACAGTATAGTTGAACTTTCTGAATGCCAAAAGCTTTACAGCAAGATTTGTTTTTAATGATTCGGCAAAGTTCAAGAGTAATAAGGCTTTATGATCCTTGAATATGCACAGTGCAAATCAATTGTCCATCAAATAAAACAATTTTTATATATAAATAGTATAATTTAGGGTAGAACCTTAATTATTTTTTCACTATTATCTGTTGAATGAATGAATGAATTATTGATTGAAGGAAAGTTGATTTCTTTTTCAAATTAACGTAACAATTTAATAACTTCACTTCTTTAATGAAGAACTCAACTTTTGATATCCACGCATGCTGACAATATAGACCAGCCAACAAAATAGGAATGTTTCCATTTTCGTGGGCACTGTAATCATGAAAAAGTGATGAGAGGACAAGAAGTCTCCTCTGGTTTTCACCATTTGGCACTTGGTCTTTTCTACATCTGTACTGCCTGCTTTTCTTGATTCATACCCCTTCCTTTGTGGCAATCTCTAAAACAATGAGTGGAATGGTTCAGCAGAACATACCACCATTTACAGTTGACTTGTAAGCCAATGATTTTCCACTAAGGGCTATTTAATATGGTTTGACCTTTATAATGATGTTTACTGTGTGTATAATGATAAATAGTGGGTTCTTAAAATTATGTCCTCTGAACCCAAGAAATGTTAGTCTTACAAGCTTTGGAATTTCTTTATTATAATCTCCTTAGAAATGGACCTAATGCATAACTATGTGAAGATTATCACTTAGGGTAACACATTAGAATTGCTAAAGTAGTTATGCACGATATATAACCTGTGCAACATAAAAATATGTGATTCATAAGCAAACAGAGAATATTTCTTACAAATGTGCAAGACATGGAATGTAAAATGCCAGATTAAATCAATGGACAGTGGGAGGGCTGGACACTTATATTCATAGAGTTTATTTAATGCCAAGGTAAGAAAAGAGTATCTATGTTCTTATGTATTTTACTTTAGTACACAGTGTATTGAGCCAATAGGCAACTGCCTCAATTGGATATACACTATGTGCCAGTATCTGGAAGGCCCAGATAAGTGCTAGGAATGCTGTGTAAGTAGACCCACTCTAACCTGTGCAGAGTGCTGGAATGGAGAGAAATTAATAGACAAATCTACTCCATAAAGCCTAGGTGCTTGCTGTGTTGTACGGCCAGCATCTGAGTCTAACTGATGTAGTCAAATTTTGTAGTATATTGTAAACTTACAATTCTTCTATGAAGCTTGAACTGAGCACCATAAGTGCACAAACATGGCAGACATGGAGGCATTTTTGTAGGACTTTGCCTTACATAACATTATATTGTACCAACATCAATGGAGACAAACAGCTGCAATCGGGGCTAGCTGACCAACTCTATCTCAAGTGTTTTATTGTTGAGATCAAAGCTAGCTCTTATTGTATCATTTTAATCATTTAAATGCCACTAGACAGAACTCAAGCCTAACTAGTGTGATCAGAGCCTACTTTGATCGCATTAGTATAACCCTTTAGATGTAGGTGCTGTTTGCTAAATGTATAGATTCTTAAGAATATGGTAGTTTCATAATATACTACAATAATACAATTAGAGATGAGTAAATACATTTGAGGGGAATTTAATTTTACAAAAATATATATATATATATATATATATATATATATATGCGTTCGCCAAGATGCAGATTATTTTGTAATTCACTTTTGTGCTGATTTAGCATAATGGTGGCCACTGACAGACCATAAAAAGCCATCAAATTATAATAAAATACAATCAGATACTCATGTTTACTGCCACAATACTACTCACTTTTACCAGCTTGGTCCTCCTTACTAGAGTTGAGCGCGGTTCGTGGTTCGTGGTTCTCCAGTTCGCGGCTCGAGTGATTTTGGGGCATGTTCTAGATCGAACTAGAACTCGAGCTTTTTGCAAAAGCTCGGTAGTTCTAGAAACGTTCGAGAACGGTTCTAGCAGCCAAAAAACAGCTAAATCATAGCTTGGTTTCTGCTGTAATAGTGTAAGTCACTCTGTGAATCAAACTATTATCACATTTCAGTGTATAGTGTGCGTGAACAGCGCCTTCAGATCACTGCTGTTTCTATAATGGCGATCGCCATTTTTTTTTTTTTTTTTTCTTGTCTTCCTTCCCTAAGCGCGCGCGTCTTGTGGGGCGGGCCAGCATGTCAGCCAATCCCAGACACACACACAGCTAAGTGGACTTTGAGCCAGAGAAGCAACGGCATGTGTGATAGGATCTGCATGTCACATGTCCCTGCATTATAAAACCGGACATTTTCTTCACGGACGCCATTATCTGCCTTCTGCGTCTTTGGTGTCAGACATCACTGTCGCAGCTCCGTCTTCCTGAGTCCTATAGCCGATACAGCTGTATGCGCTGCATACACAGCGTTAGACAGCTTAGGGAGAGCACTTTATAGCAGTCCTTTTAAGGGCTCCAACCGGCAGGGTCAGAGAGCCATAGGTGACAGGTCCTGCAAACAGCAACAGCGTCTGTGTAGCCCAGGTCAGGGATTTCCTACCTGCATTTCACCATTAGGAGGGAATAGAAAGGCAGTCTTCCATTCCTCTACCCAGAGCACCACAATCCTGCCACTGTACCCTCTTGTCCTCTGCACACTCCAACTGATAACTAAGCCATTATACTAGCAAACACTCAGTGTACCTAGTGGCATCCTATACGTGGCTATTGGACTTTGCTATAGTCCCACTAGTGCAAAGACATTTGCAGAGCGCGTCTGCCTGCATTGCACACTACAACTCATTCTAACCAAGCCATTATACTAGCAAACACTCAGTGTACCTAGTGGCATCCTATACGTGGCTATTGGACTTTGCTATAGTCCCACTAGTGCAAAGACATTTGCAGAGCGCGTCTGCCTGCGTTGCACACTACAACTCATTCTAACCAAGCCATTATACTAGCAAACACTCAGTGTACCTAGTGGCATCCTATACGTGGCTATTGGACTTTGCTATAGTCCCACTAGTGCAAAGACATTTGCAGAGCGCGTCTGCCTGCGTTGCACACTACAACTCATTCTAACCAAGCCATTATACTAGCAAACACTCAGTGTACCTAGTGGCATCCTATACGTGGCTATTGGACTTTGCTATAGTCCCACTAGTGCAAAGACATTTGCAGAGCGCGTCTGCCTGCGTTGCACACTACAACTCATTCTAACCAAGCCATTATACTAGCAAACACTCAGTGTACCTAGTGGCATCCTATACGTGGCTATTGGACTTTGCTATAGTCCCACTAGTGCAAAGACATTTGCAGAGCGCGTCTGCCTGCGTTGCACACTACAACTCATTCTAACCAAGCCATTATACTAGCAAACACTCAGTGTACCTAGTGGCATCCTATACGTGGCTATTGGACTTTGCTATAGTCCCACTAGTGCAAAGACATTTGCAGAGCGCGTCTGCCTGCGTTGCACACTACAACTCATTCTAACCAAGCCATTATACTAGCAAACACTCAGTGTACCTAGTGGCATCCTATACGTGGCTATTGGACTTTGCTATAGTCCCACTAGTGCAAAGACATTTGCAGAGCGCGTCTGCCTGCGTTGCACACTACAACTCATTCTAACCAAGCCATTATACTAGCAAACACTCAGTGTACCTAGTGGCATCCTATACGTGGCTATTGGACTTTGCTATAGTCCCACTAGTGCAAAGACATTTGCAGAGCGCGTCTGCCTGCGTTGCACACTACAACTCATTCTAACCAAGCCATTATACTAGCAAACACTCAGTGTACCTAGTGGCATCCTATACGTGGCTATTGGACTTTGCTATAGTCCCACTAGTGCAAAGACATTTGCAGAGCGCGTCTGCCTGCGTTGCACACTACAACTCATTCTAACCAAGCCATTATACTAGCAAACACTCAGTGTACCTAGTGGCATCCTATACGTGGCTATTGGACTTTGCTATAGTCCCACTAGTGCAAAGACATTTGCAGAGCGCGTCTGCCTGCGTTGCACACTACAACTCATTCTAACCAAGCCATTATACTAGCAAACACTCAGTGTACCTAGTGGCATCCTATACGTGGCTATTGGACTTTGCTATAGTCCCACTAGTGCAAAGACATTTGCAGAGCGCGTCTGCCTGCGTTGCACACTACAACTCATTCTAACCAAGCCATTATACTAGCAAACACTCAGTGTACCTAGTGGCATCCTATACGTGGCTATTGGACTTTGCTATAGTCCCACTAGTGCAAAGACATTTGCAGAGCGCGTCTGCCTGCGTTGCACACTACAACTCATTCTAACCAAGCCATTATACTAGCAAACACTCAGTGTACCTAGTGGCATCCTATACGTGGCTATTGGACTTTGCTATAGTCCCACTAGTGCAAAGACATTTGCAGAGCGCGTCTGCCTGCGTTGCACACTACAACTCATTCTAACCAAGCCATTATACTAGCAAACACTCAGTGTACCTAGTGGCATCCTATACGTGGCTATTGGACTTTGCTATAGTCCCACTAGTGCAAAGACATTTGCAGAGCGCGTCTGCCTGCGTTGCACACTACAACTCATTCTAACCAAGCCATTATACTAGCAAACACTCAGTGTACCTAGTGGCATCCTATACGTGGCTATTGGACTTTGCTATAGTCCCACTAGTGCAAAGACATTTGCAGAGCGCGTCTGCCTGCGTTGCACACTACAACTCATTCTAACCAAGCCATTATACTAGCAAACACTCAGTGTACCTAGTGGCATCCTATACGTGGCTATTGGACTTTGCTATAGTCCCACTAGTGCAAAGACATTTGCAGAGCGCGTCTGCCTGCGTTGCACACTACAACTCATTCTAACCAAGCCATTATACTAGCAAACACTCAGTGTACCTAGTGGCATCCTATACGTGGCTATTGGACTTTGCTATAGTCCCACTAGTGCAAAGACATTTGCAGAGCGCGTCTGCCTGCGTTGCACACTACAACTCATTCTAACCAAGCCATTATACTAGCAAACACTCAGTGTACCTAGTGGCATCCTATACGTGGCTATTGGACTTTGCTATAGTCCCACTAGTGCAAAGACATTTGCAGAGCGCGTCTGCCTGCGTTGCACACTACAACTCATTCTAACCAAGCCATTATACTAGCAAACACTCAGTGTACCTAGTGGCATCCTATACGTGGCTATTGGACTTTGCTATAGTCCCACTAGTGCAAAGACATTTGCAGAGCGCGTCTGCCTGCGTTGCACACTACAACTCATTCTAACCAAGCCATTATACTAGCAAACACTCAGTGTACCTAGTGGCATCCTATACGTGGCTATTGGACTTTGCTATAGTCCCACTAGTGCAAAGACATTTGCAGAGCGCGTCTGCCTGCGTTGCACACTACAACTCATTCTAACCAAGCCATTATACTAGCAAACACTCAGTGTACCTAGTGGCATCCTATACGTGGCTATTGGACTTTGCTATAGTCCCACTAGTGCAAAGACATTTGCAGAGCGCGTCTGCCTGCGTTGCACACTACAACTCATTCTAACCAAGCCATTATACTAGCAAACACTCAGTGTACCTAGTGGCATCCTATACGTGGCTATTGGACTTTGCTATAGTCCCACTAGTGCAAAGACATTTGCAGAGCGCGTCTGCCTGCGTTGCACACTACAACTCATTCTAACCAAGCCATTATACTAGCAAACACTCAGTGTACCTAGTGGCATCCTATACGTGGCTATTGGACTTTGCTATAGTCCCACTAGTGCAAAGACATTTGCAGAGCGCGTCTGCCTGCGTTGCACACTACAACTCATTCTAACCAAGCCATTATACTAGCAAACACTCAGTGTACCTAGTGGCATCCTATACGTGGCTATTGGACTTTGCTATAGTCCCACTAGTGCAAAGACATTTGCAGAGCGCGTCTGCCTGCGTTGCACACTACAACTCATTCTAACCAAGCCATTATACTAGCAAACACTCAGTGTACCTAGTGGCATCCTATACGTGGCTATTGGACTTTGCTATAGTCCCACTAGTGCAAAGACATTTGCAGCACGTCTGCCTGCGTTGCACACTCCAACTAATTATAACTAAGTTGCATTGTCAGGGATATTTATTCTTTATTATTCTGCTGTTAATAAAGCTAGACCACCACTGCAATCTTCACCACCTCTCAATTTTTACTACCACATTTTCAGTCCACAATCTTGTCGCAATCAACATGAGTGGCAAAATGACAGATGCTGGTGGAAAGGGGAAGAGGCGTGGTGGAAAAGGCAAAAAAGGTTTTGTCCGTGGGGAAGGTGGCAAAGCTCCATTATCATCTGCTGAAGATAGACCATCTACCAGCAAAAGTAAGATGTCTACTACTTACCGTGGACAATCCGATGTGCTCCCTTTTTTACGGACACGAACAACAGGAAGAAAGGTAGATGATGGGCAAAAAAGGAAAATGCTTGAATGGATCTCAAGTGGTCCAACAAGTGCCCTCTCAGCCACTTCAAGTACCGCATCCAAAAAACACCAGTCCTCTGAGTTGTCATCCCAATCACACTTGATTTCTCCCAGCTCTGAAGTCTCCATCAGCCCTGCACAGTATGGTGGAACTGAGATGGCTGAGTCTGCAGAGCTGTTCAGTCACACTATAGCCTGGGAATCAGAGGTCTGCTCCCAAGCTACAGTGAGTACAGAACAGGAAATGGTCTGCAGTGATGCCCAGAACCTTTGTGACTCAGATTCAGGCCGTGAGGACCAAGTTTCTGAGCATAATGTTGACCCTTTGTCACAAACTGTAACACCTGTGGTTATAGACAATGAGGAACATACTGATGAAGATGAGACGCAGATACCCGATTGGGATGACAACTTAAATATTCCGTCAGGGCAAGAAGAGGCTCGGTCTGAGGGGGAGGGGAGTGCAAACACAACAATTGATGATGACGTTCTAGATCCCACCTACTGTCAACCCCCAGTCAGGCACTCGAGGAGGTCAACAGAGGCGGTGGAGGAGGATGCAACCGACGACGAAGTTACCTTGCGCCTTCCTGGACAGAGTCGGAGCACTGGTAGCACGTCTACAACTGCATCCTCAGCCACCACTCTGCCTATGAGCATTATTCGGGGTGGATCAACAGGTCGCATGGCCTCTAAGCCTTGCCTAGCCTGGTCCTTTTTTCACATCGAAAAAGATCGCCCAACTCATGTGATATGTAACATTTGTCATGATTCTCTTAGTAGAGGTCAAAAGCTCAGCAGTTTGACAACTTCTTCCATGAATCGTCACATGAATAAATATCATAAGTCCCGGTGGGAAGCTCACCGTGCTGCAATGCGGCCTAGCGGAGCGAACCATCCACCGCCCGCCCCTTCCACTGCATCCGCGCGCTCTTCATCTTCTAGGACTGTGGGGACAGCTGCCACACCTGTTTTTCCACGCAAAACTTCCACCACTGTAACCGCAACAGGCAGTTTGCTTGTAAGGTCGTCAGTTGGTTTGGAAGGGGAAACAAGTGAGTGTGTACAGCTCTCTCAGACATCGATAGCACCAACGTTGGATGAAGGCAACATCATGTCTCCGCCTGCACTTTCCTCACAAACCTGCATTTTTCCAGGGACACCCTACTCAACACCGTCTACACACAGCAGCCAGATCTCTGTCCCTCAGATGTGGTCAAATAAAAGGCCACTTCCTCCGACCCATGACAAAGCTAAGAGGTTGACTCTATCCCTCTGTAAGCTGTTGGCTACCGAAATGCTGCCTTTCCGCCTAGTGGACACACAGGATTTTAGAGACCTTATGTCTGTCGCTGTGCCCCAGTACCAGATGCCTAGTCGCCACTACTTCTCTAAGAAAGGTGTGCCCGCGCTACACCAGCATGTCGCACACAACATCACCGCTTCCTTGAGAAACTCTGTGTGTGAACGGGTGCATTTCACCACCGATACTTGGACCAGTAAGCATGGACAGGGACGTTACATGTCGCTGACTGGGCACTGGGTAACTATGGTGATAGATGGTGAAGGGTCTGCTGCACAAGTCTTGCCGTCCCCACGACTTGTGTGTCAATCCTCTGTCTGTCCAAGTTCCGCCACTGCTTCTGCATCCTCCACCTCATCTGGGTCCTCCACCTCCGCCCCAAGCCTGCCTGGTCAGGCCACCAGCGTTCTCACTGCGCAGAAGGAATCACGCACCCCTCATTACTATGCTGGCAGCAGAGCGCAACGGCATCAGGCGGTCTTTAGCTTGACATGTCTTGGTAATAAGAGTCACACAGCTGAGGAGTTGTGGTCAGCTTTGCGGTCCGAGTTTAATAAATGGTTGTCTCCACTCAAACTGCAGCCTGGTAAGGCCGTGTGCGACAATGCTGCAAACCTGGGTGCGGCACTTCGCCTGGGCAAGGTGACACACGTACCTTGTATGGCTCACGTGTTGAACCTTGTCGTGCAGCAATTTTTAACACACTATCCCGGCCTAGATGGCCTTCTGAACAGGGCACGAAAACTGTCAGCTCACTTCCGCCGTTCAAGCGCCGCAGCAGAGCGACTTGCATCGCTCCAGAAGTCTTTCGGCCTGCCGGTTCATCGCCTGAAATGCGATGTGGCGACACGCTGGAATTCAACTCTCCACATGTTACAGCGACTGTGGCAGCACCGCAGAGCCCTGGTGCAATACGTCATGACGTATAGCCTGGGCCAACGAGATGCAGAGGTGGGGCAGATCACCCTGATGGAGTGGTCTCAGATCAAGGACCTATGCACCCTTCTGCACAGTTTCGACATGGCGACGAATATGTTTAGCTCTGACAATGCCATTATCAGCATGACGATTCCAGTCATTTACATGCTGGAGCACACGCTAAACACTATTCGGAGTCAGGGGGTGGGACAACATGAAGGGGAGGAACTACAGGAGGATTCATATGCGCAAGGGACAACAACATCACGAAGGTCCAGACGTTCATCATCACCAACGCAGCAGGCATGGGACCATGGGGGACAGGGATCGACAAGGGCGCATAGTAGCAGGCGAAATGTTGAGCAAGGTGCAGGAGAACATGAAGAAATGGAGGACGAACTGTCCATGGACATGGAAGACTCAGCGGATGAGGGAGACCTTGGTCAAATTTCAGTTGAAAGAGGTTGGGGTCAGATGTCAGAGGAAGAAAGAACGGGTAGCACCTCTATGCCACAAACACAGCATGGACTTGGTCCGCATGGCTGCGCAAGACACATGAGTGCCTTTTTGTTGCACTACCTCCAACATGACAGTCGTATTGTCAAAATTAGAAGTGATGATGACTACTGGATTGCCACACTATTAGATCCCCGGTACAAGTCCAAATTTTGTGACATAATTCCAGCCATAGAAAGGGACGCACGTATGCAGGAGTATCAGCAGAAGCTGTTACTAGATCTTAGCTCGGCTTTTCCACCAAACAACCGTGCAGGTGCAGGGAGTGAATCTCCCAGTTGTAACTTGACAAACATGGGACGGTCTCGTCATCTTCAACAGTCTACCCGTACCAGTAGGACCTTTTCTGGTGCCGGTAACAGCAATTTTATGGAATCTTTTCATAATTTTTTTAGACCCTCTTTTGCAAGGCCACCAGAGACAACAAGTCTGACACATAGTCAACGGCTGGAGAGGATGATACAGGAGTATCTCCAAATGAACATCGATGCCATGACTGTGCAACTGGAGCCTTGCTCCTTTTGGGCTTCAAACCTACAAAAATGGCCAGAGCTCGCAACTTACGCCTTGGAGATTTTGTCGTGTCCAGCTGCCAGCGTTGTCTCTGAACGTGTATTCAGTGCTGCTGGGTGTGTGCTGACAGATAAGCGCACGCGTCTGTCCAGTGACAATGTGGACAGACTGACGTTCATCAAAATGAACAAGTCATGGATCCAGAAGGAATTTACTACCCCTGTGTCATCCTGGGGAGAGTAAATGCTTGTGGATTTGGAATGTGCTTGATGCAAATCAAAACATCCTGTTTGCAACTAGGGCCCAAGTGCTGCCACTGATGGGGTGGGTGTCTGTGTGGCCCAATTTTTGGAAAAAAGGGAGACTCCGCTTGGAGTAACCCTTGCTTGCTGTGTTTTTAAAAGAAGCCAAGATGAACAGAGCTGGGATCAGGAAAGACTTTGCTACCTACCCCGGTGTCATCCTGGGGACGGCTAAGAATAGCGTATTTTTGAATGTGCTTGATGCAAATCAAAACATCCTGTTTGCAACTAGGGCCCAAGTGCTGCCACTGATGGGGTGGGTGTCTGTGTGGCCCAATTTTTGGAAAAAAGGGAGACTCCGCTTGGAGTAACCCTTGCTTGCTGTGTTTTTAAAAGAAGCCAAGATGAACAGAGCTGGGATCAGGAAAGACTTTGCTACCTACCCCGGTGTCATCCTGGGGACGGCTAAGAATAGCGTATTTTTGAATGTGCTTGATGCAAATCAAAACATCCTGTTTGCAACTAGGGCCCAAGTGCTGCCACTGATGGGGTGGGTGTCTGTGTGGCCCAATTTTTGGAAAAAAGGGAGACTCCGCTTGGAGTAACCCTTGCTTACATTGTTTTTAAAAGAAGCCAAGATGAACAAGTCATGGGTCAGCAAAGACTTTGCTACCTACCCCGGTGTCATCCTGGGGACGGCTAAGAATAGCGTATTTTTGAATGTGCTTGATGCAAATCAAAACATCCTGTTTGCAACTAGGGCCCAAGTGCTGCCACTGATGTGGTGGGTGTCTGTGTGGCCCAATTTTTGGAAAAAAGGGAGACTCCGCTTGGAGTAACCCTTGCTTGCTGTGTTTTTAAAAGAAGCCAAGATGAACAGAGCTGGGATCAGGAAAGACTTTGCTACCTACCCCGGTGTCATCCTGGGGACGGATAAGAATGGCGTATTTTTGAATGTGCTTGATGCAAATCTAGCTGTGAAGTGTACAACTGGGGCACAACTGCTGCCACTGAATGGGTGGGTGTGTGTGGGGCCCAATTTTTGGAAAAAAGGGGAGACTCCGCTTGGAGTAACCCTTGCTTACATTGTTTTTAAAAGAAGCCAAGATGAACAAGTCATGGGTCAGCAAAGACTTTGCTACCTACCCCAGTGTCATCCTGGGGACGGCTAAGAATAGCGTATTTTTGAATGTGCTTGATGCAAATCAAAACATCCTGTTTGCAACTAGGGCCCAAGTGCTGCCACTGATGGGGTGGGTGTCTGTGTGGCCCAATTTTTGGAAAAAAGGGAGACTCCGCTTGGAGTAACCCTTGCTTGCTGTGTTTTTAAAAGAAGCCAAGATGAACAGAGCTGGGATCAGGAAAGACTTTGCTACCTACCCCGGTGTCATCCTGGGGACGGCTAAGAATAGCGTATTTTTGAATGTGCTTGATGCAAATCAAAACATCCTGTTTGCAACTAGGGCCCAAGTGCTGCCACTGATGGGGTGGGTGTCTGTGTGGCCCAATTTTTGGAAAAAAGGGAGACTCCGCTTGGAGTAACCCTTGCTTGCTGTGTTTTTAAAAGAAGCCAAGATGAACAGAGCTGGGATCAGGAAAGACTTTGCTACCTACCCCGGTGTCATCCTGGGGACGGCTAAGAATAGCGTATTTTTGAATGTGCTTGATGCAAATCAAAACATCCTGTTTGCAACTAGGGCCCAAGTGCTGCCACTGATGGGGTGGGTGTCTGTGTGGCCCAATTTTTGGAAAAAAGGGAGACTCCGCTTGGAGTAACCCTTGCTTGCTGTGTTTTTAAAAGAAGCCAAGATGAACAGAGCTGGGATCAGGAAAGACTTTGCTACCTACCCCGGTGTCATCCTGTGGACGGCTAAGAATAGCGTATTTTTGAATGTGCTTGATGCAAATCAAAACATCCTGTTTGCAACTAGGGCCCAAGTGCTGCCACTGATGGGGTGGGTGTCTGTGTGGCCCAATTTTTGGAAAAAAGGGAGACTCCGCTTGGAGTAACCCTTGCTTGCTGTGTTTTTAAAAGAAGCCAAGATGAACAGAGCTGGGATCAGGAAAGACTTTGCTACCTACCCCGGTGTCATCCTGGGGACGGCTAAGAATAGCGTATTTTTGAATGTGCTTGATGCAAATCAAAACATCCTGTTTGCAACTAGGGCCCAAGTGCTGCCACTGATGGGGTGGGTGTCTGTGTGGCCCAATTTTTGGAAAAAAGGGAGACTCCGCTTGGAGTAACCCTTGCTTGCTGTGTTTTTAAAAGAAGCCAAGATGAACAGAGCTGGGATCAGGAAAGACTTTGCTACCTACCCCGGTGTCATCCTGGGGACGGCTAAGAATAGCGTATTTTTGAATGTGCTTGATGCAAATCAAAACATCCTGTTTGCAACTAGGGCCCAAGTGCTGCCACTGATGGGGTGGGTGTCTGTGTGGCCCAATTTTTGGAAAAAAGGGAGACTCCGCTTGGAGTAACCCTTGCTTGCTGTGTTTTTAAAAGAAGCCAAGATGAACAGAGCTGGGATCAGGAAAGACTTTGCTACCTACCCCGGTGTCATCCTGGGGACGGCTAAGAATAGCGTATTTTTGAATGTGCTTGATGCAAATCAAAACATCCTGTTTGCAACTAGGGCCCAAGTGCTGCCACTGATGGGGTGGGTGTCTGTGTGGCCCAATTTTTGGAAAAAAGGGAGACTCCGCTTGGAGTAACCCTTGCTTACATTGTTTTTAAAAGAAGCCAAGATGAACAAGTCATGGGTCAGCAAAGACTTTGCTACCTACCCCGGTGTCATCCTGGGGACGGCTAAGAATAGCGTATTTTTGAATGTGCTTGATGCAAATCAAAACATCCTGTTTGCAACTAGGGCCCAAGTGCTGCCACTGATGTGGTGGGTGTCTGTGTGGCCCAATTTTTGGAAAAAAGGGAGACTCCGCTTGGAGTAACCCTTGCTTGCTGTGTTTTTAAAAGAAGCCAAGATGAACAGAGCTGGGATCAGGAAAGACTTTGCTACCTACCCCGGTGTCATCCTGGGGACGGATAAGAATGGCGTATTTTTGAATGTGCTTGATGCAAATCTAGCTGTGAAGTGTACAACTGGGGCACAACTGCTGCCACTGAATGGGTGGGTGTGTGTGGGGCCCAATTTTTGGAAAAAAGGGGAGACTCCGCTTGGAGTAACCCTTGCTTACATTGTTTTTAAAAGAAGCCAAGATGAACAAGTCATGGGTCAGCAAAGACTTTGCTACCTACCCCAGTGTCATCCTGGGGACGGCTAAGAATAGCGTATTTTTGAATGTGCTTGATGCAAATCAAAACATCCTGTTTGCAACTAGGGCCCAAGTGCTGCCACTGATGGGGTGGGTGTCTGTGTGGCCCAATTTTTGGAAAAAAGGGAGACTCCGCTTGGAGTAACCCTTGCTTGCTGTGTTTTTAAAAGAAGCCAAGATGAACAGAGCTGGGATCAGGAAAGACTTTGCTACCTACCCCGGTGTCATCCTGTGGACGGCTAAGAATAGCGTATTTTTGAATGTGCTTGATGCAAATCAAAACATCCTGTTTGCAACTAGGGCCCAAGTGCTGCCACTGATGGGGTGGGTGTCTGTGTGGCCCAATTTTTGGAAAAAAGGGAGACTCCGCTTGGAGTAACCCTTGCTTGCTGTGTTTTTAAAAGAAGCCAAGATGAACAGAGCTGGGATCAGGAAAGACTTTGCTACCTACCCCGGTGTCATCCTGGGGACGGTTAAGAATAGCGTATTTTTGAATGTGCTTGATGCAAATCTAGCTGTGAAGTGTACAACTGGGGCACAACTGCTGCCACTGAAGGGGTGGGTGTGTGTGGTGCCCAATTTTTGGAAAAAAGGGAGACTCCGCTTGGAGTAACCCTTGCTTGCTGTGTTTTTAAAAGAAGCCAAGATGAACAGAGCTGGGATCAGGAAAGACTTTGCTACCTACCCCGGTGTCATCCTGGGGACGGATAAGAATGGCGTATTTTTGAATGTGCTTGATGCAAATCTAGCTGTGAAGTGTACAACTGGGGCACAACTGCTGCCACTGAAGGGGTGGGTGTGTGGGGCCCAATTTTTGGAAAAAAGGGAGACTCCGCTTGGAGTCACCTTGCGGTGTTTTACATGACTTTAGAAGGGCGTGCCATGCCTATATCTGTGTGTCCTCCTCTTTTTCCTTGTCCAGCTGTTTTGTTTTCGCATGAGTACATGTCCTTGTCACTTTCCCATGTGTTTGTGTTGTGTTGTGAGTTGTTTGTCACCTTTTGGACACCTTTGAGGGTGTTTTCTAGGTGTTTTACTGTGTTTGTGATTGCCTGCCATTGTTTCCTATGGGCTCGAGTTCGGTTCGTCGAACGTTCGACGAGCCGAACTCGAGCCAGACCCCCCGTTCGGCGAACCGCCTCGAGCCGAACCGGGACCGGTTCGCTCATCTCTACTCCTTACATCTCTAAATTGACATTTGCGGAGCTGAAATACTTAGGGCCTCAGTCACTAAGCCTAAGGTTTTGGGTCTACTAGGCTCAGGAAGGTTTTGTGTGTGGCCACAGAGTTTGCAGCCCATGACATCAAGGTGAGGGCTGTGGCCTTTGCAGGTGCATGCACAGGACCCTCCCAGGCCTAGCAAACCAGAAAGCCAAAGCCTAATGACTGAGTAAGATCTGCATAAAGTCCAGCTCACCATATTACCCATTGCTTCTTGCAATGGAGTCCAGGATTCAGTCCATTTAGCACTCTTAGTTATTAAACCATGATTTCTTAATCATAGTCTCATGAGTAAGAGTGCTAAATGCATTTGAAATGTGTTGATAGCACAACAGAATTCACTGTTTGCTGTGTGATGCACTGTAACTAAATCAAATAAAGAAAACTTGCATGTTTGAGCTGGATTTAGACTTCATTTTTTGGCTAATGAACGAGTCTCTGGAAAATTAAGTACCCCAATGGCTATTTGAAAATTAAATGAGGAGCTGACTTTAGGCGGCGAGGAGCAGGGGTTCAGAGATGTTACCGGTGATGTCCTAGGATGACCAAATAAATTTGAAAAATGTACATAAATATATATCCGAATCTTTAAATCACCTTTTTTTCCTCAGAACATAAATAAGATATGAAAACTGTATTCAATGTACATACAGTATTTGGTATCTCCACATGATTAACTGTATGAGCTAGAGATGAGTGTATAGACACAAAGGAACAAGTTCAAGTTAAATTTCCTGGAATTCACATGGCCACACGACTTTGAATATTTCACAATTTGATTTGCGAGGATTGTAAAACACAATTCACATGATGCTGAAACATCAGAAAACTGGGTTATAACATTTTCTTTGGTTGCTGTTAATTAATGTCTTGAAACTATGGCATTGCATGGTTGTAATGCAGCTAATCAAGGGGTGCACCACAGTGAGTATAAGATTCCCATCCTCAGGGGATTTACTGGCTTCTCATTATTCAATGCACAGCAAATTTGCAAAACAAATTTTGGGGGTAAAACCATACCATACCATTGTACCATATATTGGATGCAAAAAAGAAAAAAAAACAGTTTGTGTACATGTTGCAGATCTTTTTTGCAGTGTTTTTCACCACAGATTTGTCACAAAACTTAAAAGCTTTCCTGATGATGGTAAAGCGGATAAGAATCCTGAAGTCTCATGCATAAGTTACTTATTTTTGACCTGCTGATTTGGCGCAGAAATAATTCTGCAGTATGTTAATTTTTAGCATTTTTGCTGTAGATTTCACTCATATAAATGAGTGTGCAAAAACCTGCACCAAAAACGCTAGTAAAAAATGCATCAAAAAAATCCCAAAAACATGGGAAAAACACAACTATTTTAAGTAGAGTTTACCCTGCCAAGAGATATTTTGTGCACCAAATACTTAGCGTGCACATATCTTACATGACAGAATAATTCTTAGTCACTTTACCTATCAAAATTGAAATAAAAAAAGAGATCAGATATTCATATGAACGCCTTGTTAGTACTTAAAAAACACAACCTGTATGAACGAAACTATGAAAAAAATATCTATATATTATATACAGTCATGGCCAAAAGTTTTGAGAATGCTACAAATATTTATTTTTACAAAGTCTACTGCTTAAATTTTTCTAATGGCAATTTGCATATACTCCAGAATGTCATAAAGAGTGATCAGCTTAACAGCAATTACTTGCAAAGTCAATATTGGCTAAGAAAATGAACTTTAACCCCCAAAACACATTTTAACATCATTGCATTCCTGCCTTAAAAGGAGCAGCTAACATTTTTTAAGTGATTGTTCCATTAACACAGGTGTGGGTGTTGATGAGAACAGGGCTGGCGATCAATCAGTCATGATTAAGTAAGAATGACACCACTGGACACTTTAAAAGGAGGCTGGTGCTTGGTATCATTGTTTCTCTTCAGTTAACCATGGTTATCGCTAAAGAAACACGTGCAGCGATCATTGCTCTGCACAAAAATGGCCTAACAGGGAAGAGTATCGCAGCTACAAAGATTGCACCTCAGTCAACAATCTATCGCATCATCAAGAACTTCAAGGAGAGAGCTTCCATTGTTGCCAAAAAGGCTCCAGGGCGCCCAAGAAGGACCAGCAAATGCCAGGACCGTATCTTAAAAGTGTTTCAGCTGCGGGATCGGACTACCAGCAGTGCCGAGCTAGCTCAGCAATGGCAGCAGGCTGGTGTGAGTGCTTCTGCACGCAATGTGAGGCAGAGATTGCTTGAGCAAGGCCTGGTTTCAAGGAGGGCAGCAAAGAAGCCACTTCTCTCCAGAAAAAACATCAGGGACCGACTGATATTCTGCAAAAGATACAGGGAGTGGACTGCTGAGGACTGGGGTAAAGTCATTTTCTCAGATGAATCCCCTTTTCTATTGTTTGGGACATCTGGAAAACAGCTTATTAGGAGAAGAAGAGGTGAGCGCTACCACCAGTCTTGTCTCATGCCAACTGTTAAGCATCCTGAAACGATTCATGTGTGGGGTTGCTTCTCAGCCAAGGGAATCGGCTCACTCACAGTCTTGCCTAAAAACACAGCCATGAATAAAGAATGGTACCAGAATGTCCTCTAAGAGAAACTTCTCCCAACTGTCCAAGAGCAGTTTGGCACCCAACAATGCCTTTTCCAGCATGATGCAGCACCTTGCCATAAAGCAAAGGTGATCACTAAATGGCTCATGGAACAAAACATAGAGATTTTGGGTCCATGGCCTGGAAACTCCTCAGATCTTAATCCAATTGAGAACTTGTGGGCAATCATCAAGAGATGGGTGGACAAACAAAAACCAACAAATTCTGGCAAAATGCAAGCATTGCTTATGCAAGAATGGACAGCTATCAGTCAGGATTTGGTCCAGAAGTTGATTGAGAGCATGCCAGGGAGAATTGCAGAGGTCCTATAGAAGAAGGGTCAACACTGCAAATATTGACTTGCTGCATTAACTCATTCTGTCAATATAACCTTTTGGTACTCATAATATGATTGCAATTATATTTCTGTATGTGATGTAAACATCAGACAAACACAATTAAAAACCAGAGGGCAACAGATCATGTGAAAATATAATTTTGGTGTCATTCTCAAAACTTTTAGCTATGACTGTACATATATACCACAAAAGTGAGTACACTTCTCACATTTTTGCAAATATTTTATTATAGCTTGCAATAGGACAACAATGAAAATTTTACACTTTGATACAATGCAAAGTAATCAGTGCACAGCTTGTATAACAGTGTAAATTTGGTGTGCCCTCTAAATAACTCAACACACAGCCATTAAGGCAACAAAAACAAGTACACTCCTAAGTAAAAATGGTGAAATTGTGCCCAAAGTGTGAATATTTTGTGTGGTCACCATTATTTTCAAGCACTGCCTTAACTCTCCTGGGCATGGAGTTTATGAGAACTTCACAGGAGCCACTGAAATCCTTTTTCACTTTTCCATTATAACATCATGGAGCTGGTGGATGTTAGAGACCCTGCTCTCCTCCACATTCTGTTTGAGGGTGCCCTACAGATGATCAATAGGGTTTACGTCTGGAGACATGCTTTTTAAAGCCCAGCAAATTTTCCCTCAGTTTTTTCAATAAGGCAGATGTCATCTTAGATGTGTGTTTGGGGTTGTTATCATGTTGGAATACTTCTCTTCAGCCCAGTTTCCTAAGGTAGAGGATCATACTCTGCTTCAGTATGTCACAGTACATATTGGCATTCATGGTTCCCTCAATGAACTGTAGCTCCCCACAGCCAGTAGCACTCATGCAGCCCAAAACCATGACACTCATAAGAACATGCTGATTTTAGGCAAGAAAAACTTGTCTTTGTATGCCTCACCTTGTTGCCACCACATACACTTTAAAGCATATGAACCAAAAAAGTTTATCATGGTCTCCTCAGACTCACAGGTCATGATTCCAGTAATCTATGTCCTTAGGTGGGCTTTGCACGTTGCAACATCGCAAGCCGATGCTGCGATGTCGCACGCGATAGTCCCCGCCCCCGTCGCAGGTACGATATCTTGTGATAGCTCGCGTAGCAAACATTATTGCTACGCCAGCTTCACACGCACTTACCTGCCCTGCGACCGTCGCTCTGGCCGGCGACCTGCCTCCTTCTTAAGGGGACGGGTCGTGCGGCGTCATAGTGACATCACACGGCAGGCGGCCAATAGTGGCGGAGGGGTGGAGATGAGCAGGATGTAGACATCCCGCCCACCTTCTTCCTTCCGCATAGCCGCCGGTGGCAGGTAAGTAGATGTTCCTCGCTCCTGCGGCTTCACACACAGTGATGTGTGCTGCCGCAGGAACGAGGAACAGCATCGTACCTGTCGCGGCAGCGTAATTATGAAAAAGTCGGAGTATGCACCGATGATACGATAATGACGCTTTTGCGTTCGTTAATCGTATCATCTAGGATTTACACACAACGATGTGGAAAGTGACGCCGGATGTGCGTCACTTTCGATTTGACCCCACCGACATCGCACCTGCGATGTTGCCACGTCTAAAGCCGCCCTTAGTCTGCTTGTCTTCAGCAAACTATATGTGGGTTTTTTGTGCCTTATCTTTAGAAGAAACGTCCTTCTGGGACGCTAGACATGTAATGGAGTTTGCGTTGTATGGTCTGAGCATTGACAGGCTGATCCCTCATCCCTTTAACATCTGCAGCAATGCTGGTAGCCCTCATTTATCTATTTTTAAAAGACAACCTCTGGATATGACACTAAACACATGCACTCAAATTCTTTGATCGACCATGGCGAGGCCTGTTCTGATTGGAATCTGTCTTGATAATAGTCAGTATGGTATTGACCACCATTCAGCAGCTAAATTTCAGGGTGTTGGCAATCTTTGTATAGCCTGGGACATCTCTAAGCGGAGCAACAATTATATTTTTTGGCTCCTCAGAGAATTCTGTACTATGAGATGCCATGTTGAACTTCCTGTGACCAGTATGAGTGAGTGTGTGAGTGACAACACTAAATTTAACACACACACCTGCTCCCCTTTCACTTTGATACTTTGTAACACTAATGAATGACACTAAGGAGGAAAAATGCCTAACTGGGTGCAACTTGGCCATTTTCACTTAGAGGTGTACTCTCTTTTGTTGCCAGTATTTTAGACATTAATGGTTGTGTGTTGAGTTAAGTAGAGCGTACACCAAATTTACACTTTGTACAAACTGTACACTGACTACTTTAAATTGTATTGAATTGTCATATCTTCAGTTTTATCCAATTAAAAGATATAATAAATAGTGATGAGCGAGTACTAAAAAGCTCGGGTGCTCGAGGCTCGGGCCGAGCATCCCAAGATACTCGTGTACTCGGCCCGAGCACCGAGCCCAATGTTATCCTATGGGAGACCCGAGTATTTTTGTGAAATGACCCCCGGCAGCATGTAGAAACCCTAAAAATGTCACAAAAGTCTCAGAAGAGTGCTCAAATGACATGGCAACAGCATGGGGAAGACCCCTTGAAGCATTTATCACTCAAAAGTCACAGCTGTGAACAATTTTGTCCGCGTTTTACGCCATTTTTACGGACTCACCAGAAAACCTTCCAAAATGACACCAAAATTAATTTTCATGGCGGAAATGTTAAGGGCACAAACCCAATAGTGAGATAGAGCTGGTGTATGTTACTTTTTGAGATTAATACATGAAAGATTTTACGTAAAACATTGTGTGGCACTCCGATGTCCAAAACGCACGTTTTGTGCTTTTTACTAGCGATGTTGGTCATTTTTTTTTTCATTCTATCTCCCGTCGGTTGGTCTCGCTCTGTCGGTCTCTCTCTGTCTTGTCTGTCCCCCTCTCACAGTCTGTAAGTCATTCTCCCCCCTCTCTCTTACTTACCGTTCCCCGATCACTGCCGCGGCGCTGCACAGCTGTGTTCACTAAACTCCGGTGGCTTTTCCTCTTTTGAAAAAGCCAGAGATTAAACAATCTCGTATTCCCTGCTTTCCTGCTTTTCAGCGCCTATGATTGGTTGCAGTGAGACATGCCCCCACGCTGAGTGACAGGTATCTCACTGCACCCAAACACAGCAGCCGGTGTGTGTGTGTGTATATTGTGCAGTGAAATAAATAATTAAATAATTAAAAAAAACGGCGTGCAGTCCCCCCAATTTTAATACCAGCCAGATAAAGCCATACGGCTGAAGGCTGGTATTCTCAGGATGGGGAGCTTCATGTTATGGGGAGCCCCCCCAGCCTAACAATATCAGTCAGCAGCCGCCCAGAATTGCCGCATACATTAGATGCAACAGTTCTGGGACTGTACCTGGCTCTTCCCAATTTACCCTAGTGCGTTGGCAAATCGGGGTAATAAGGAGTTAATGGCAGCCCATAGCTGCCACTAAATCCTAGATTAATCATGTCAGGCGTCTCCCCGAGATTCCTTCCATGATTAATCTGTAAATTACAGTTAAAAAACACACACACCCGAAAAATCCTTTATTAGAAATAAAAACCACTAACAAAGTCCCTCATCACCAATTTATTAACCCCGACAAACCCTCCATGTCCGGCGTAATCCACGGACCTCCAGCGTCGCTTCCAGCTCTGCTGCATTCAGGTGACAGGAGCTGCAGAATACACCGCCGCTCCGGTCAGCTTCACACAGCAACTGAGG
Organism: Anomaloglossus baeobatrachus; assembly: GCF_048569485.1. NCBI lineage: Eukaryota > Metazoa > Chordata > Amphibia > Anura > Aromobatidae > Anomaloglossus > Anomaloglossus baeobatrachus. The sequence continues at coordinate 238,569,703 of NC_134353.1, forward strand.
TGAGTATAGCAATCAGCTGAGCTGTCACTGAGGTTACCTGGATCCAGCGGTGGATGCAGCGGTGGCCGCGAGTAACCTCAGTGACAGCTCAGCTGATCGCGCTACTCACTGCCGCTCCGGTCAGCTCCATGCAGCAATTGAGGTGAGTATAGCGATCAGCTGTTGTCACTGAGGTTAATCGCGGCACCGCTGTATCCAGCGGTGGCCGTGAGTTACCTGACTGATAGCAGCTGATCGCGCTACTCACCTCAGTTCATCTTGGCTCCTTTTAAAAAAACACAGCAAGCAAGGGTTACTCCAAGCGGAGTCTCCCTTTTTTCCAAAAATTGGGCCCCACACACACCCACCCCTTCAGTGGTAGCAGTTGTGCCCCAGTTGTACACTTCACAGATAGATTTGCTTTAAGCACATTCAAAAATACGCCATCCTTAACCGTCCCCAGGATGACACCGGGGTAGGTAGCTAAGTCTTTCCTGATCCCAGCTCTGTTCATCTTGGCTCCTTTTAAAAAACACAGCAAGCAAGGGTTACTCCAAGCGGAGTCTCCCTTTTTTTCCAAAAATTGGGCCACACAGACACCCCATCAGTGGCAGCACTTGTGCCCTAGTTGTACACTTCACAGCTAGATTAGCATCAAGCACATTCAAAAATACGCCATCCTTAACCATCCCCAGGATGACACCGGGGTAGGTAGCAAAGTCTTTGCTGAACCATGACTTGTTCATCTTGGCTCCTTTTAAAAAAACACAGCAATCAAAGGTTACTCCAAGCGGAGTTTCCCTTTTTTCCAAAAATTGGGCCACACAGACACCCCATCAGTGGCAGCAGTTGTGCCCCAGTTGTACACTTCACAGCTAGATTTGCATCAAGCACATTCAAAAATACGCCATAATTAACCGTCCCCAGTATGACACCGGGGTAGGTAGATAAAGTCTTTGCTAAACCATGACTTGTTCATCTTGGATCATTTTTAAAAACAATGTAAGCAAGAGTTACTCCAAGCGGAGTCTCCCTTTTTTCCAAAAATTGGGCCACACAGACACCCCATCAGTGGCAGCACTTGTGCCCTAGTTGCAAACAGGATGTTTTGATTTGCATCATGCACATTCCAAATCCACAAGCATTTACTCTCCCCAGGATGACACAGGGGTAGTAAATTCCTTGTGGATCCATGACTTGTTCATTTTTATGAACGTTAGTCTGTCCACATTGTCACTGGACAGACGCGTGCGCTTATCTGTCAGCACACACCCAGCAGCACTGAAGACACGTTCAGAGACAACGCTGGCAGCTGGACACAACAAAATCTCCAAGGCGTAACTGGAGAGCTCTGGCCATTTTTCAAGATTTGAAGCCCAAAATGAGCAAGGCTCCATTTGCAAAGTCATGGCATCAATGTTCATTTGGAGATACTCCTGTATCGTCCTCTCCAGAAGTTGACTATGTGTCAGACTTGTTGTCTCTGGTGGCCTTGGAAAGGACGGTCTAAAAAAATTATGAAAAGATTCCATAAAATTGCTGTTACCAGCACCAGATATGGTGCTACTGGTACGGGTAGACTGTTGAAGATGACGAGACCGTCCTATGTTTGTCAAGTTACAACTGTGAGATTCACTTCCTGCACCTGCACGGTTGTTTGGTGGAAAAGCCGAGCTAAGATCGAGTAACAGCTTCTGCTGATACTTCTGCATACGTGCGTCCCTTTATATGGCTGGAATTATGTCACAAAATTTGGACTTGTACCGGGTATCTAATAGTGTGGCAAGCCAGTAGTCATCATCACTTCTAATTTTGACAATACGAGGGTCATGTTGGAGGTAGTGCAGCAAGAAGGCGCTCATGTCTCTTGCGAAGCCATGCGGACCAAGTCCACGCTGTGTTTGTGGCATAGAGGTGCTAACCGTTCTTTCTTCCTCTGACATCTCCCCCCAACCTCTTTCAACTGAAATTTGACCAAGGTCTCCCTCATCCGCTGAGTCTTCCATGTCCATGGACAGTTCGTCCTCCATTTCTTCATGTTCTCCTGCACCTTCCTCAACATTTCGCCTGCTACCATGCGCCCTTGTTGATCCCTGTCCCCCATGGTCCCATGCCTGCCGCGTTGGTGATGATGAACGTCTGGACCTTGGAGATGTTGTTGTGTCTTGCGCATATGAATCCTCCTGTAGTTCCTCCCCTTCCTGTTGTCTCACCCCATGACTCCGAATAGTGTTGAGCGTGTGCTCCAGCATGTAAATGACTGGAATTGTCATGCTGATAATGGCATTGTCAGCGCTAAACATATTCGTCGCCATGTCAAAACTGTGCAGAAGGTTGCATAGGTCCTTGATCTGAGACCACTCCATCAGGGTGATCTGCCCCACCTCTGCATTTCGTTGGCCCAGGCTATACGTCATGACGTATTGCACCAGGGCTCGGCGGTGCTGCCACAGTCACTGTAACATGTGGAAAGTCGAATTCCAGCGTGTTGGAACATCGCATTTCAGGCGATGAACCGGCAGGCCGAAAGACTTCTGGAGAGATGCGAGTCGCTCAGCTGCAGCGGTTGAACGGCGGAAGTGAGCAGACAGTTTTCGTGCCCTGGTCAGAAGGCCTACTAGGCCGAGATAGTGTGTTAAAAATTGCTGGACAACAAGGTTCAACACGTGAGCCATACAAGGCACGTGTGTCACCTTACCCAGACGAAGGGCCGCACCCAGGTTTGCAGCATTGTCGCACACGGCCTTACCAGGCTGCAGGTTGAGTGGAGACAACCATTTATTAAACTCGGACCGCAGAGCTGACCACAACTCCTCAGCTGTGTGACTCCTATTCCCAAGACATGTCAAGCTAAAGACCGCCTGATGCCATTGCACTCTGCTACCAGCATAGTAATGAGGGGTGCGTGATTCCTTCTGCGCAGTTAGAACGCTGGTGGCCTGACCAGGCAGGCTTGGGGTGGAGGTGGAGGACCCAGATGAGGTGGAGGAGGCAGAAGCAGTGGCGGAACTTGGACAGACAGAGGATTGACACACAAGTCGTGGGGACGGCAAGACTTGTGCAGCAGACCCTTCACCATCTATCACCATAGTTACCCAGTGCCCAGTCAGCGACATGTATCGTCCCTGTCCATGCTTACTGGTCCAAGTATCGGTGGTGAAATGCACCCGTTGACACACAGAGTTTCTCAAGGAAGCGGTGATGTTGTGTGCGACATGCTGGTGTAGCGCGGGCACACCTTTCTTAGAGAAGTAGTGGCGACTGGGCATCTGGTACTGGGGCACAGCGACAGACATAAGGTCTCTAAATCCTGTGTGTCCACCAGGCGGAAAGGCAGCATTTCGGTAGCCAAGAGCTTACAGAGGGATAAAGTCAACCTCTTAGCTTTGTCATGGGTCGCAGGAAATGGCCTTTTATTTGTCCACATCTGAGTGACAGAGATCTGGCTGCTGTGTGTAGATGGTGTTGAGTAGGGTGTCCCTGGAAAAATGCAGCTTTGTGAGGAAAGTGCAGGCGTAGACATGATGTCGCCTTCATCCAACATTGGTGCTATCGATGTCTGAGAGAGCTGTACACACGTACTTGTTTCCCCTTCCAAACCAACTGACGACCTACCAAGCAAACTGCCTGTTGCGGTAACAGTGGTGGAAGTTGTGAGTGGAAAACCAGGTGTGACAGCTGTCCCCACAGTCCTAGAAGATGAAGAGCACGCGGATGCACTAGAAGGGGCAGGCGGTGGATGATTCGCTCCGCTAGGCCGCATTGCAGCATGGTGAGCTTCCCACCGGGTTATATGATATTTATTCATGTGACGATTCATGGAAGAAGTTGTCAAACTGCTGAGGTTTTGACCTCTACTAACAGAATCATGACAAATTTTACAGATCACATAATTTGGGAGATCTTTTGCTATGTCAAAAAAGGACCAGGCTAGGCAAGGCTTAGAGGGCATGCGACCTGCTGATCCACCCCGACTAGTGCTCAGAGGAACAGTGGTGGCTGAGGATGCAGTTGTAGACGTGCTATCAGTACTCCTACTCTATCCAGGAAGGTGCAAGGTAACTTCGTCGTCAGTTGCATCCTCCTCCACCGCCTCTGTTGACCTCCTCGAGTGCCTGACTGTGGGTTGACAGTAGGTGGGATCTAGAACTTCCTCATCAATTGTTGTGTTTGCACTCCCCTCACCCTCAGACCGAGCCTCTTCTTGCCCTGACCGAATATTTAAGTTGTCATCCCAATCTGGTATCTGCATCTCATCGTCATCAGTATGTTCCTCATTGTCTATAACAACAGGTGTTACAGTTGGTGAAAAAGGGTCAACATTATGCTCAGAAACTTGGTCCTCACGGCCTGAATCAGAGTCACAAAGGTTCTGGGCATCACTGCAGACCATTTCCTGGTCTGTACTCACTGTAGCTTGGGAGCAGACCTCTGATTCCCAGGCTATAGTGTGACTGAACAGCTCTGCAGACTCAGCCATCTCAGTTCCACCATACTGTGCAGGGCGTATGGAGACTTCAGAGCTGGGAGAAAGCAAGTTTGATTGGGATGACAACTCAGAGGACTGGTGTTTTTTGGATGCGGTAGTTGAGGTGGCGGAGAGGGCACTTGTTGGACCACTTGAGATCCATTCAAGCATTTTCCTTTTTTGGCCATCATCTACCTTTGTTCCAGTTGTTCGTGTCCGTAAAAAAGGGAGCACATCGGATTGTCCACGGTAAGCAGTAGACATCTTACTTTTGCTGGAAGATGGTCTATCTTCAGCAGATGTTAATGGAGCTTTGCCACCTTCCCCACAGACAAACCCTTTTTTTCCTTTTCCCACACGCCTCTTCCCCTTTCCACCAGCATCTGTTATTTTGCCACTCATTTTGATAGCGACAAGATTGTGCACTTAAAATGTGGTAGTAAAAATTGAGAGGTGGTGTAGATTGCAGAGGTGGTCTAGCTTTATTAACAGCAGAATAAACAACAATAATTATCCCTGATAATGCAACTACGGCCCTTAAACTGGCATCAGTGTTTGCTAGTATAATGGCTTAGTAACAATGAGTTTGAGTGTGCAATGCAGGCAGACGTGCTGCAAATATCTTTGCACTTGTGGGACAATACAGAAGTCCAACAGCCACGTTTAGGATGCCACTAAGTTCACTCAGTGTTTGCTAGTATAATGGCTTAGTAACAATGAGTTTGAGTGTGCAATGAAGGCAGACGTGCTGCAAATATCTTTGCACTAGTGGGACAATACAGAAGTCCAACAGCAATGTTTAGGATGCCACTAAGTTCACTCAGTGTTTGCTAGTATAATGGCTTAGTAATAATGAGTTTGAGTGTGCAATGCAGGCAGACGTGCTGCAAATATCTTTGCACTAGTGGGACAATACAGAAGTCCAACAGCCACGTTTAGGATGCCACTAAGTTCACTCAGTGTTTGCTAGTATAATGGCTTAGTAACAATGAGTTTGAGTGTGCAATGCAGGCAGACGTGCTGCAAATATCTTTGCACTAGTGGGACAATACAAAAGTCCAACAGCCACGTTTAGGATGCCACTAAGTTCACTCAGTGTTTGCTAGTATAATGGCTTAGTAACAATGAGTTTGAGTGTGCAATGTAGGCAGACGTGCTGCAAATATCTTTGCACTAGTGGGACAATACAGAAGTCCAACAGCCACGTTTAGGAGGCCACTAAGTTCACTCAGTGTTTGCTAGTATAATGGCTTAGTAACAATGAGTTTGAGTGTGCAATGCAGGCAGATGTGCTGCAAATATCTTTGCACTAGTGGGACAATACAGAAGTCCAACAGCCACGTTTAGGATGCCACTAAGTTCACTCAGTGTTTGCTAGTATAATGGCTTAGTAACAATGAGTTTGAGTGTGCAATGAAGGCAGACATGCTGCAAATATCTTTGCACTAGTGGGACAATACAGAAGTCCAACAGCAACGTTTAGGATGCCACTAAGTTCACTCAGTGTTTGCTAGTATAATGGCTTAGTAACAATGAGTTTGAGTGTGCAATGCAGGCAGACGTGCTGCAAATATCTTTGCACTAGTGGGACAATACAGAAGTCCAACAGCCACGTTTAGGATGCCACTAAGTTCACTCAGTGTTTTCTAGTATAATGGCTTAGTAACAATGAGTTTGATTGTGCAATGCAGGCAGACGTGCTGCAAATATCTTTGCACTAGTGGGACAATACAGAAGTCCAACAGCCTCGTTTAGGATGCCACTAAGTTCACTCAGTGTTTGCTAGTATAATGGCTTAGTAACAATGAGTTTGAGTGTGCAATGCAGGCAGACGTGCTGCAAATATCTTTGCACTAGTGGGACAATACAGAAGTCCAACAGCCACGTTTAGGATGCCACTAAGTTCACTCAGTGTTTGCTAGTATAATGGCTTAGTAACAATGAGTTTGAGTGTGCAATGCAGGCAGACGTGCTGCAAATATCTTTGCACTAGTGGGACAATACAAAAGTCCAACAGCCACGTTTAGGATGCCACTAAGTTCACTCAGTGTTTGCTAGTATAATGGCTTAGTAACAATGAGTTTGAGTGTGCAATGTAGGCAGACGTGCTGCAAATATCTTTGCACTAGTGGGACAATACAGAAGTCCAACAGCCACGTTTAGGAGGCCACTAAGTTCACTCAGTGTTTGCTAGTATAATGGCTTAGTAACAATGAGTTTGAATGTGCAATGCAGGCAGACGTGCTGCAAATATCTTTGCACTAGTGGGACAATACAGAAGTCCAACAGCCACGTTTAGGATGCCACTAAGTTCACTCAGTGTTTGCTGTTAAACTCTGTTTTCACGGCCCTGTCACCTATGGCTCTGACCCTGCCGGTATTAGCCCTTAAAAGGACTGATAGAAACTTCTATCCCTATTCTGAACAGCGCTGTGTATGGAGCGTACACTGCAGTATCGGAGATAGGAGCTGCGCCAGTGATGACTGACACCAAGGACGCAGAAGGCAGATAATGGCGTGCTGGAGGAAAATGTCCGGTTTTATAATGCAGGGACATGTGACATGGACATCCTATCACACATGCCGTTGCTTCTCTGGCTAAAAGTCCACTTAGCTGTGTGTGTGTCTGGGATTGGCTGACATGCTGGCCCGCCCCACTACACGAGCGCGCTTAGGGAAGTAAGACAAGGGAAAAAAAAAAATGGCGATCGCCATGATCCAAACAGCAGTGATCTGAATGCGCTGTTCCCGCACACTATACACTGAAATTTCATAATAGTGTGAGTCACAGAGTGACTTACACTATTACAGCGGAAAGCCAGCTAGTAATTAGCTGGTCTTTTTGCTGCTAGAACCGTTCTCGAACGTTTCTAGAACTATCGAGCTTTAGCAAAAAGCTCGAGTTCTAGTTCTATCTAGAACAGCCCCCAAAATCACTTGAGCCGCGAACTGGAGAACCTCGAACCGCGAACCGCGCTCAACTCTAGTTCTTAAGGGGGTTGGATGAGTACTACTAACGACAGACCAAAGTGGGAGGATTCAGTTTATATAGAAAAAACCTGGACGCATGTTTCCTTTAATAGCTATTTATAACAGACATTGTAAATCTTTCTTCCTATTTTCACTTCTTCACTACACTTCATGATATTAATTTTTTCACTCACAAACAGCGTAATAATTAAATGTGATTGTTAATGTTCTTTGTCACCCTTAAAATCACTGATTAGTTTTTGGGCTATCTAAAGTGTATAAGTATAGCGATTTGTTATACAGAAAATACACTAATTAAAACGTTACTTTTATTATTAATCTAAAATATTAGAGAATTAGAAATTAAAATGACCTCATACTCCAAATGAGTTAAACAAGTAAGCAGCAAAAAAAATACTGTTGATATGGACCAATACGTATCAAATGGAGATAAGGAGGGGAGGGTTTTGACTCTGTTATACATCTAATATTATTCCTTCATAACCACAGAGGATAGAAGGCTAGCCCTAATAGGCCCTTCTTGAGCCACACGACACATGGTAGCAAGTTGTGAGGAAAATTCAGTGGTTGATAACACAAATAATGAGGCTGCCAGCACCAGTAATCAATTCACTGTATATTAGTTAATACTGATGACAAATGATGCAGCCTGAAGTAGAGCAGCAACTTGTGCACACATATACTGGAGATCAAAATTAGAGATCAACAATTTACAAAATGTTAAGGTCATTGTGTTGTCCCATGAGATTGTACCCTAACAAGAGTAAACTAGCAGGATTTTAAGCTTATTTCATAAATTGATTTTTTTCAAAACCACATAATAAAAATGTAAATGAGATAGATGAAAAAGAACTGATCGAAATTAAAGAACAATTTCAGATATCTGCAAGCTATTCATGTTCATCTGGCACCTGGTGCTCATTATCTGACAAAACCTATTTAACTGGCAGCCTAACTTTCCAGTTTTCACTGATTTTGGAAAAATGGTGTGTCATTCCAAAGTGACTGAAATACTCCAGCAACATGTTATCCAGATGAAGGCCATAGGGGTGACCCTATGAGCCATAGCAAGAGAAGTTGGTCTTTCCAAATCTGTGATTTAGAGAATATTGTATCTTTACATCACAAGCTCTCACAAGTCCCCCAAGAAGGCTAGTCGCCGTGAAAAGACTAATGCAAGAGAGAACATGATAATATGGAGAAACTCCATGGGTAATTGTTTCAACACTGCAGCTGGAATTGCTCACCAGTTCAGCACTGAACAGGGTAAAAATCTGTCTTGTCATACAGTGTCACAATGTTTAAGAGTATTTGGACTGGAAGCCTACTGCAGTGACCAAACCTCTCATTAGCTGAAAGAGTCAAAAGGCTAATCTCACCTTTAGTAAGCAGCATGCTGTGTGAACACAGGATAAGTGGTCTACAGTTCATTTTAGTGATGAAAGCTGGTTTAATTTATTTAGGTCTGATGGAAAACTTTGTGTTCATCGACAAACTGGGGAAAGCATGAACCCAAAGTTTGTTAAGTCAGTGAAAGGTGGTGGAGTAAGTGTCATGGTATGTGGAATGTTGTCTGCAGCAGAAGTTGGACTTTTCATACAGATACATGGCAGAGTGAAAGCAAGTGTGTATCAGAACCTTCTTCAACAACACGTGGTTCTTTACTTGTGTTCATCACTCGATTAGCCAGCAATTTTCATGCACAACAATGCCCCCTGTCACACATCAAAATGGGTAAAGCCGTTCCTTGAAACAGAAAACATTGAAACAATGAAATGTCCTGCCAAGAATCCTGATATAAACCCAATAGAAAACCTCTGGAAAATCCTTGGTGACAAAGTTATGGCTAAGAAACCCACAATAGTCAAAGAACTGTGGAAAAGACTGGAAGAAGAGTGTGCCAAAATCATACCAGAGCAGTATGAGAGACTACTGATGTCTTGTGGACACAGGTGTGCTGAAGTCATTCAAAGCAAAGGCCTGTACACTTCCTACTAATTGGTGACTGTTGTTACCTGCAGAAAATGTAGTTATAATCTTTCTCTGTGCTACAGTCTTTGCTGTTCTCTAATTATGATCATCCTGTTTTGGCCAAATAAAGGTTTTATGTTGACAAACTTTGAATCTTTTGTAAAACACTGTTCTAGTGGCATGGTGTACCCCTTACAAAAAACATCAAATGTTAATAAATGTAAATTACATTTTTTCTGGTAAAAAAGCAAGTGATCACACATTGTTCTCTAATTTTGATTTCCAGTGTAGCTAAGTAATCAATGAGAAAAATATATCCACACATAAGTAAGTATTCCAGGAGAGAAAAATATATCCATTGACATGAAACAGCCCACTATATAGCACATAATATTCAGTTTGCCATACATATGCACAATAACATATCAAAAACTAATTGCCCAATGCCCATAGTATGCTATAGTTATGCTATTCATCAGAAGTACTTACTAAACATAAAAATTTAGCTGTAAATGTAACTATAGGTAATCCTAAATTAAGTGCTCTAGTGCCTATATAGTGTCACAGGTGTGTCACGCATCACAGATAGTCCTGTAGTGTCCGGCTGTAGAAGTTTGCAGCTTTTGGCTGCACTAGCTGCTGTGACTTTACCTTTTTTCCTTCTTGGGGGTTAATCCTTTTCATTTAGGACCTTGCTAATTTCCTCACTTTTTCAGCTGTTATTATCAGCACTTCCCTTTGTGTCATTAAATACTCTCATTCCCATTACTCTTTGCTGGTGATAGGTTTAACAACTCTTTACAAGTCTTGAGTGCAAGCAGTCGGCTTGTAATAATCTGAATAAACTTTTTTGTTGCTGCAGTTCATCTCCTTAAGTCCTCTAGAGATAAGTTATTTGTCTACTTTCCCATGTGTGTATTTCCTGTGTGTTCCATAGAGCTAAGTTGGGTTGACTAGGCACTCATCCTATCTATTCCCAACCTAGCACCTGTTTCAGAGTCAGCCAGCGTTAGATATCCTGCTTGGCGCATAGGTGCAAAACGTATCTAGGGTGGTAAGAGAAGCCAAGGGTCAGTGATAGGTATGGTCTGGGGTCACCATCTCCTTCCCTACACACAAGGTTTCCCTTTTGCAGTTCGCTTAGTACTTCCCCGTACCTAGCATGACATTATCACCAGCCATACAATAAGAAAAAAAAATGACACAAGGATTTTTTTTGTTTGTTTTGTTGTTGATGTGGGGTTTTTTGTTTTGTTTTTTTTTTATTTCCCATGGATCCCATCACTGTTTTTGCTGAGTGGTTTCAGGGTCTGTCCTTGGAGGTAGCAGACCTTCAGTGAGCTGTTCAGCAGCAACAGTTGTTGCAGACTCCCAATTTTGGAGATTCTGCGGGTAGGCAGGCCCACCCAGAGCCCAATATTGCTCTCCCTAACATGATTCCATGAGGTAAAGACACATTTTTGATGTTCAAAGAGGCTTGTAAAATGTACTTTATACTTTTGCCTTACTCCTTGGGGGATGAGAAGCAGTGACTGGGGATTGGGATCTTACTTTTAAACTGTAACAGGGAGATCCACATTCCTGCACTTTCTCTTTGCCACATGGCTGTGATTGCCTCCAGTCGATGGATAGATTTTATGAGGCCTTAGATCTCATTTATGATGATCCTGACTGAGTCTCCTTAGTTGAGTCCAAGCTGCGTTGCGTTTTTTTCATTAGGTGATCAGTCAGCAAAAGACTTATTGTTCAGAATTTCGAAGATGGGCCACCAACCCAGAAAGGTTGTAGGATACTTTGGTGATTTATGAGACCCCTGAGTACTTGGAGCCTGACATTTCTTTAGCCATACGTGTGGATAGATGCCTCAGAGATAGAATGGTCAGACTGCTTTCCCCGGAGACCCTTTCTCAGGGCAGAACCCCATTGCTGGGGTAATGGAAAGTGATCTGAGGGTGAGCCATTACTCATGAGTTTCGTGTAGCACATGAAGCTAGGGGAAGCCACTACTTTGCCTGTTTCCACTAGGATCCGTAACAAAAGCGGTTTGTTTTTTATGGCAAAAAAAGTCATTTTATTGGAATCTGCCCCTCACTTCCTAAACAAAAAGGAACATCTGGGACTCGGCTGAACCTTGGTGGTGTGCGGATGGCAAATCGTGGTGTCTTTGTCCTCTACATGTATTCTACCTCTGACAGCAGAAGTGGTGCTAGAAAGCAGGAATGAGAACATTTATTTGTTTATGGACAGTGAAGAAGGTGTCAGCATAGTGATTAGTGATTGCTCAGTTTGTAAGGACTCATGGGTTTACCTGCAGCATCATAGCTAAAGCCATATCCATATCCTCTTCCTCTGATTTTGGATCTATTCAACCAGATTGTGGGAGCTAGGTGGTTCCTAAGTTAAAGACTTAAGGGGTATTACAATCTAGTTAGAATCAGAAAAGAGGAATTAAAAATGGCTTTTAATACATCTGAGGGGCACATTGAGAGTCAGACCATGCCATTTAGCCTCACTAATGCCCTCGCCATTTTCTAGCATTTTGTAAATGATATTTTCCCCATTTGGTGGGCAGGTTTGTGGTGGTTTATTTGAACAATATCTTGATCTACTCTCCTGATATGGAGACATATCAGGTACACATTAAACAGGTATTACAAATCTTAAGAGATTAACTGTATGCCAAACTGTAGAAGTGTGTTTTAGCTGTCCAAAAGGTGCAATTTTGTGGGTACTTGTTGTCAGCTTCGAGTTTCATGCGTGTCAGGATTCCGGGTTTTCCATTGAATTTTCTGGATTTGTTGCCTTAGTCAAGATGGTGGTTGCTTCTTCATTTTTACCATGTGGTTCCTGTCAGTCAGTATGTTTAAGTTCTGGCGCTTCACTCATGCCTTGCTTGAGTATTTTTTTACTTACTTTGCTGCTCTGAGTGTGCTACTCTCTGGACCTGGTTCTTTTTACTGGTGTTGCTCCTTACTTCTGGCTGTTCACAGCTCCACTCCTTGTTTCCGGATCTCTGCATTGATGCAGTATCATTAGATATGCTGTTGTTTCTTGGACTCTCATAAGGTGGACTTATTTCTACTCTGCTTCAAGGACGTGCTCCAGGAAGGGTCTCAAGTCTAAAATCACTTAAATTACCGTCTGCACCAGCACCACGTAAGTCAGCACTTATTGCCAGTGTGTACACTGTTCTATAGACTTTGCTCTTCAATCTCGGTCGTGTTACTAAAGACTGTTCGGGACTTGTTTTCTCTATGTACAAACTATTTCCAGAGCTAAAGAAAGTCCTGCTATGAACTTGAACAGACTTAAGGGTGCTTTACACATTGCAATATTGCTAGCGATAGCTAGCAATGCTGTGCGCGATAGCACCCGCCCCCGTCGTTTGTGCGACATTTGGTGATTTTTGCCGTAGCGAACATTATCACTACGGCAGCGTCACATGCACGTACCTTTTCAGCAACGTCGCTGTGACTGCCGAACAATCCCTCCTTCAAGGGGGAAGTGCGTTTGGAGTCATAGCGACGTCACTGCGGCGTCACTAAATGGCCACCCAATAGCAGAGGAGGGGCGGAGATAAGCGGTCGGAACATGCCGCCCACCTCCTTCCTTCCTTATTGCAGGTGGCTGCAGGTACGAGGTTGTTCCTCGTTCCTGCGGTGTCACACATAGTGATGTGTGCTGCCGCAGGAACGGCAAACAACATCGCATCTGACCAGACAACAATTTTTGGTAAGTGAACGACGTGTCACAGACCAACGATTTTTGTCTCTTTTGCGATCATTTAAGGTCGCTCATAGGTGTCACATGCTGTGATGGCGCTAATGGCGCCAGATGTGCGTCACAAACACCGTGACCCCGACAATATATTGTTAGCGATGTCGCAGCGTGTAAAGCCCCCTTTATTGCATCACTTCAACCATTTACTTACTCTTGCTTGGACTAGTTTTGTGTGAATTTTGCTGCACTGTTGTTGAACGTATACGACTACAAACTTTATGAGAAAGTCCTGCTATGAACTTTAATAGACTTATTGCTTCACTTCAACCATTTACATGCACTTATCTGAACTAGTTTTGTGTGAAGTTTGCTGCACTGTTGTTGCCCCTGTGTGAATAGAGACTTGAATCACTAAATGTCTTGTCTCAGTTCAGTCCCACGCCATCAGGTTTCAAGGTTACCATTAAATCTTAACAGTGCAATACTTCACTGCGATCATCCAGAAAACCTGAATGTGTTTCAGTGCTTTGTAGGGTTTACCAATTTCTACCGAAAATGTATTCAGAATTATTTATTAATTATAAAGCCTCTCACTGACATGACAAAAAAGGGGTCAGATTTCTCTAAATGGCCGTACTCAGCCCAGCACGCTTTTTCTATTTAAAGAGATGTTAGTCCACAGCACCTATACTCAATCAGCCTAATGTTTTACAGACTTTTATAATAGAGGTTGATGCATCTGAAGTGGGGACTAGAGCTGTTTTTTTACAATGTGTGTCTCCTGGTAAATTGCGTCCATGTGTTTTCTTTTCCAAGAAATTATCTGTGATCTTGGCAATAGAGAATTTTTGGTGATTAAGACAGCTTTCAAGGATTGGCACCTTTAGCTGGAGGGGACACTGCATCCCAATTTCTGTAATCACAGACCATAAATACCTACCAACGGTCTCAATCCAAGGCTGGTTAGATGGTCTTTGTTTCTTACTAGGTTTATTTTACTGGCACTTACTGTCCAGGGATTAAAAACATTAAAGCAGATACATTATCCCGGATCTTCCCTGATGGTAGTGATCATGTGAACCCTGTACTCATTTAAAAGGGGGTGGTTGTCTTAGTCTTGTTCCCACACCTGGAGAGGTAGGTGTTCAAGGCTCAGGGGGATGCCCCGACCTCATGCCCTTCAGTAAGGTCATTTGTGCCACTTAATTTTCCTCACAAAATAATTGAGGAACATCACAATATTGTACTTACAACTCATCCAGGTAGTACAGCAACCTCAGTCCTCTTTTCTTGTTTTTGGTGGCTGAGGTTGCATCAGGATATGGTTGACCACGTATCTGCTTGCATTATTTACAGACATTCCAAGGTAACGGATACTTGTCCATCGGGATCTCTCCTACCGTTGGCTGTCTCTAATAGATCATGGAGACATTTATCCATCGATTTTGTAACTCACCTACCTTTGCCTTTGGGAAAGACTGTGGTTTTAGTAGTTATGAAGAGGTTCAGTAGGATGGTACATTTAATCACATTACCTGAACTCTCTAATGCCAGGACTCTGGCTCAGGTGTTTATCAATGAGATTTTGAATCTTCATGGGGTTGCCTCCACTGTGGTTTCAGATCAGGGAACCCAGTTCGTTTCCAAATTTTGGGAAGAATTTTGTGAGTGACTGGGATGCAGTTGTCTTTCTCTTCTGCCTTCCATCCTCAGTCGAATAGTCAGACCGAACGCATAAATTGGAATTTGGAAACTTATCTTAGGTGCTTTGTCGCTGAGAACCAGGAGGATTCGCCATCTTACAATTGGCCAAATTTGCTTGCAATAATCGTTACCAGGAGTCTACTGGCAAGTCACCATTCTTTCGTGCGTACAGTCTTAATCTGCATTTTGATATCTTTAGTGGTAAAGGGTCTTCTGGATTTCATGAGGAAGAGCGTTTTGCCTCATCACACTCTTCTGTATGGCAAGGGGTTCAGAGTAATTTGAATCTGATGGGAGACAGATACAAATGTATGTCTGACAAAAAATGCTTGCTAGGTCCAGACATAGGTGTGAATGCCTATGTGTGTTATGTGTGGTTGTTTACCAGGAATATTAAGTTTAAGGTTCATTCCTGGAAGTTGGGACCTAGGTTTATTGTTCCCTATAAAGTAACCATTATCATTAACCCAGTAGCATTTCGTCTAGAGTTAACTCAGGCTCCTAGGGTCCACAATATGTTCCACAGGCCAATGCTCAAAAATTATGTGGTACCTTTTGAGTAGTCCCCCTTGCTGCCGGCCTCAATCATGCTTGATGTTAATTTAAAGTTTAAAATAGCTAAGATTGTTGATTTTCACTCTTCATTACTTGGTGCACTGGACAGGTTACAATCCAGAAGAAAAGATGTAGAGTCCAGCATTGGATGTGAATGCTACAAGGTTGGTTTGTTCATTTCATGTTTCTCATCTGGATAAACCTGCTCTCGAGTGTCCCGAGACCACTCATAGAAGGAGGGTACAGTCAAGGGTGTGTCAAGCTTCAGATACAGTCTTGTAGTGTTTGGCTGCAGAAGGTTGCAGCATTTGGCTATACAAGCTGCCCTCAGATTTTCCCTTTTTCTCTGCTTAATGTTAATCCCTTTCTTTTAAGAACCCTGCTGATTTCCTCACCTTTTCAGCTGTTAATCATCAGCACCTCCCTTTGTGTCTTTAAATATACAATTCCTGTTGCTCTCTGCTGGTGATATGTTTAACAACACTTTACAAGTCTTGAGTGCAAGCAGTCGGCTTGTATTCATCAAAGAAAACTTTTTGCTGCAGTTCCTCCCTGAGTCATATGGATCTCAGTTATTTAATTACTTTCCCCTTTGTGTATACTAAGTGGAGTTGACTACACTCTCATCCCATTTGTTCTCTACCTATGGTCTATTCCAGGGTCAGGTATCCTGCTTGGTGCATAGGTGCAGAACCTATCTAGGGTAGTGAGGGAAGCCAGGGGTCAGTGGTAGGTTTGTTCAGAGTCCCCATCTTCCCCTTCCTTAGACACAGGGTTTTTCTTCCTTTACCATTTGCATTTTCTTGGCACTTCCCTGTACCTAGCGTGACATATGGTCAAAATATCCATAAAACTCCTATAGACCAGTGCAGTGTTGTATTACGTGTGGAGTTAATGCCCATTAAACAGATTACATAGAGACTGCAAATTTTAGCCAGAAATATTCCTAGTTTCAAAAATGATGTATTATTTGAGCACATTGCATTGCAGGGACAAAGCACACTCACCAGATATAACATGGCACAAAGTTACAGAATAAACCACCACCTGGAAGAAGTTGTGAACCACACTGGAACACACATTCTAGTTAATTCTATCATCAGGATACAAGTATCATTTCCAAATCCAGGACTGATAGAAATCTTGACTATATATGCACTGCAACACCTTATTATAATAAAGGATCACCAATAGTATTTATGTTTACTTTGTACTCCTAATGAATCTATTTAGGGGAAACACGAGGAGTATAGCATACAATGGGCATTGTGAAAATAGTTTTTGATATATCATGGTTCATATCTATGGCAAGCTGAATATTATGTAGTCTCTAGTGCAGAGGTCTCAAACACGTGGCCCGCGGGCCGCATGCGGCCCCTGAGGTTGCTTTTTGCAGCCTGCAGACCCCGTGACGATCTCAGCTCTATGTCGGGAGCCGGCGCCGGCAGGCAGGGTTTTATTGTACAGATGAATCATTTGCGGTGCCGCGCAGTGGAGCTCTGAGCACTATATCAATAGATGACATGGCCAATCGGATGCAAGAAGGTGATGTCACTGTATGACACCACCTCCTTGCATCTGATTGGCCAGCGGCAGCTATTGGTATAGTGCTCAGAGCTCCTCTGCTCAGCACTGGAAGAGCTGCAATCGTAACGGGGTCTGTAGGCCGCAAAAAGCAGGTATGTGCCCAAAATCAGGACCTGCTGTGTCTTGGACGTGAAGGGTCCTGACTGCGGGGCTGCGAGTATCCTCCGCAGGAGAACACAGGAGACTCTACTAGAATACAGCGAGGAGACTGCAGCTGCTTGTGCTCACGATCTGGGTTCGGGCCGCTGCAGTCTCCTCGCTGTATTCTAGTAGAGAGTACACTTGTGACTCTGAGAGCCGCACCGCAGGTCAGTGTTAGCCTAGGTTCACACACTGCGTTTTTTTGGCGCTGCGTTTTCGTGCGTTTTTTGCGGCAAAAAACGCACAAAAACGCACCTGCGGCAAAAAAACGGGGCAAAAAACGCACGCGTTTTGCCGCGATTTAGTGCATTTTTTGCTGCGTTTTTGCAGGAGTTTTTTGCCCCCAAAAAAATGATGTGGGCTTCGCCATATTTTTGTATGCTAGCCGGGTACAGCAGGCAGGTACAGGCTGCCCCCAACCCCAGCTGCCTATTTGTACCCGGCAGGGAACCAAAAATATAGAGAAGCCCTTTTTCTTTTAATTATTTCATGAATTTCATGAAATAATTTTAAAAAAAAAATGACGTGGGCTTCGCCCAATTTTTGAGCCCAGCCGGGTACAACTAGGCAGCTGGGGATTGGAATCCCCAGTGCAGGGTGCCCATGCTTTCTGGGCACCCCCACTGTGAATTGCAGTCCCGTAGCCACCCCAGAAAATGGCGCTTTCATAGAAGCGCCATCTTCTGGCCTGTATCCAACTCTTCCAGCTGCCCTGATGCCGGGTGGCTTGCTGGGTAATAATGGGGTTAGGGCTAGCTGTATATTATCAGCTGGCCCTAAGCCCAAAATTCATGGTGTCACGCCAATATTAGACATGGCCACCATGAATTTCTAGTAAAGATAAAAAAAACCACAACATACAGAAAAATATTTTTATTAGAAATAAAACACAACAAAATTAGTGACTCCATCTTTATTGAAATAAAGAACCCCCCTCCACAGTAATCCTGGGTCAAGGGTCCCGCGCCGTCCAATCCGGATCCAATATCATCTGATGGATTTGCTGGAAGGCAAAGCGATCAGATGATGTGTCAGGTTCTGAAGGGGCTTCAGAACCTGAAGGGGCTGAAGCACATCACACATCAGCTGATTGTAGAAAAGCCGTTTATATAATCAGCAGATGCATCGGTTCAAAAAAAAAAAAAAATACTCCCTTATGTGCTGATTACCGGCAGCTCCTGCAGTGGAGTCTGATCCCGTCCGATCGCTGCAGCACCTGCCGGTAATCAGGGATGAAGTCTCCTGACGCATCCGCTGATAGGTTAAACTGGCCGGGCGCCCACGTCACCACGATACTTACGATCAGCTGATGCATCAGGTGACTGCATCAGGTGATCCATCGCCAGGTCCTGCATCCATCGGAGGTGTCCCGGCCGTCTGCACACAGCCGGAGCGGCGATACCGTGAGAGGAGATGGGAGCGGGCATGGCACCGGGAGTCTGCAGACAGGTGAGTATGAATTTTTTTTTCTACTGTTCACTTTTGTTTTCACAGCTGCTTCCACCTCCCGCCCGAACATGGCGCCGCACGGCAGCATACATGCACAGGATGGGAGGTGGACGCAGCGTTGACGGTACCGGGAGGATTCACGCTTCTGTGTTTACTGACAGAAGGAATCCTCTTCCTGTACATGTCACTTTACTACCCACCTCCTGCGTTTATAGTTTTTGGTCTTAGAAACGCACCAAAATGCAGCTATTTGCGTTTCTCATTGCGTCTTTCAACATCCCATTGCACTCAATGGATGAAAAGCTCAGTGAAAAACGCGGGAATAATTGACATGCTGCGTTTTTGTGGCACCACAAAAACGCAGCTGAAAAAAAACGCTGTGTGCAGACAGCAAAAATGAAAACTCATAGACTTTGCTGGGTAAGCAAAGTCCTGCAATTTTCTGAGCAAAAATGCACCCGAAAACTGCGCAAAAATGCCGCGAAAAACGCACTGTGTGAACTTACCCTTAGTTGTGGCCCGCACATGCACAGTGGATGGGATTTCTAGAAATCTGATCAGCACACAGCCTAATAGGAGAGAATGGAGGAAAGGTGAGGGGAGTTTTTTTATTTTTTTTAATTTTTGCGTTTATGAACAGCGGCATAATAGGGGACAAGGATGAGGGCACAATGATGAGCACAATACTACAAGGATGAGCACAATACTGTAAGGATGAGCACAATACTACAAGGACGAGCACAATACTACAAGGATGAGCACAATACTACAAGGATGGGAACAATACCACAAGGATGAGCACAATGGGACAAGAATGGGCACAATACTATAAGGATGTGCACAACACTGCAAGACACAATACTACAAGGATGGGAATAATACTACAAGGCACAAGGATAGACACAATACTACAAGGATGGGCACAATACTACGGGGCACAAGGATGGGAGATATTACTACAGGGTACAAGGATGTGCACATTACTACAGGGCATAAACATGGGCACATTACTCAGGGTACAAGGAAGGGGCACAATACTTTAGGGCACAAGGATAAGAGACATTGCTACAGGAGACAAGATGGGGACATTACTATAGAAGACAAGGATGGGGGACATTACTACAGGGCACAAGGATGTGCATATTATAAAGGACACAAGGGACATTACTATAGGATGGAGGACATTACTACAGGATGGAGGACATTACTACAAGATGTTGGCTAAGATGACTTTCTGATGCTGCTAATTGTAAAACAATATTAGAAGAAGGTGATATAAAATATAAAAAAAATATATATGTATGTGTGTATATATATATATATATATATATATATATATATATATATATATATATATATATATAACTATATATAACTATATATAACTAAACAAAAAAAGTGCAGGTTTGTTATAATCAAGCAAAAAAATGTTCAAGAAAGTGATCCACAGGTGTATAGATAGAAAACGACCATGGACTCATTAAAAATGTCACTTTGTCTTGCAGCTGAGTTTTAGACCCCTGCTCTAGCGGGATGTTTCATGCTTTTAGATAGATTTTTCTCTCCCTGAATAATTATGTGTGGATTTATTTTTGCACTAATCAATTTCAAGTATCAGGTAATTTTAGTTTCTAATTTTCTAATATTTTAGATTATTAAAAAAAGTTATATTTTAAATAGTGTATCTTCTTTGTCAGCCTCATAGGAGCATGGCTCCAGTATGAATTGTGAATCATATCTATGAAAAGAGCTGACAACCTCTGACAACCTCTTCCTCTCTTTTGTTCAATGATCCCTCACCCCCACCTGCTGAGCAGAGGATACTTGGATATGCAAAGAAAAAAGTCTAGCTCTTCTGTTCTCTTGAGTGCAATGGATAAAACGTCCCAGTAATAGAGAAAAAAATTCCAAAAAAATCCAAATAAAATCCAGCTCTTCAAAAAAGGGATAGGTTTTTCTATGCTATATTGTATAAAAAACATCACATATATAAAAGACAAATAGATGGGTAATAAAAATAAACCCCAATGCGGTATACGCATATCAAGACTACATGCCTCTTAATCACAACCTCATTAATAAGAGGCATGTAGCCTTGAAATGTGTAAACTGTATTGTGGTATATTTTTACTACCCATCACTTTGTATTTTGTACATGTGATGTTTTTTATACAATAAAATCCTATCCCTTTTTTGAAGATCTGGATTTTCTCCCGGATTTTTTTGAATTTTTTTTTTTTACCTACGTGGATATGTTCAGTACAAATGTGAAAAAAAAAGGATATTGTGGTGACACGTTTCTGTCCCTTTGTATTTAGGCTCTTCCTGACTTCAAAGTCATAAAGCCACATTGTCAATGTCTGCCGCATGGAGTTTTATACACTGACTGTCATGGCGGTGTCAGGCTCTTTTCACATTGCAGAGTCTGACACTTCATCCAATGATTTTTCTGGTGTTTCTAATCAATTCAGACAGTTCCAAGCATCGATATGCTGTCTGCTCATTCATAGACAAGCTAGCAAGAGTTAACCTCTGCTAGCCTGCTCATTAGGCTTCTTGGATCACATGTTAGAAGGAATCCAATCACTTTTGTTCCTCTCATTTTTAGACTGGATTAAATTTTCTACGTATGCCAACTATAGTTTATGCTGTGTTGGTCTGTGGTGTCCCAGACTTGTCGGTGAAAGAGTTTATTTGTACTTGGGGTTGTTGTGCAGCTACCCATCATCTGGTTGTTTCCACCCAGCCATTGTTTTCTTCCTAATCTCTTATTGTCTCATACCTCTGTGTGCGTGCTGTGTGACTGAGTTTTGGTTTCTCCTGTTTGTCTGTTTCTGCGGGTTAATTACACCCCTGTCTGCCACCCCCCAACCCCATCCATCAGGGATGGTCAGGAGCAGGGCCAGGAAGGAGACCCAGTTAGCGGCACCATTAAGAGTATCTCTGAGAATAGAGATAGCACAGGTTCCCCTAGTCAGAGGGTCATCTTAGGGGCTCCAATTTCCCACTATCTACATAGTCCCTCGTGACAATGTCCCAGACTTTGCAGAGCAATGTTAAAATATATGAATATTGGATTTTTAGTGGTAGTTGTAGGTTATATAGAGACATAATTTCGGAAATTGTGGTGCAGATCTGAACAGAACACATTCATTTGTATTGCTGTGTGATTTGCCCATCGGCCAGAATTAATAAAGACTTGGCGTATAAAGTTGTATATGCCATGTCTGATATGCCTAAATGCATAATTGTGATAGTAAATATAGCATTAATAACTTGATAGGGAACACCCCTCTCCTGCAGCATGGATATATTCTCTTTCTGGCCGCTCTGCAGGTAGCTTATGACTAAGGACATTTTTTGGTTTTAAATTATTAGCCTGTCCGAAATGCGTAAAGTTTTTCCTGCTCTTCATTGTGTACAACGTGTTCCCAGACTATGTTTTAACCGGATTCCAATAAAAGTTTTTTTTATATATATTTTTATACCAGTGCTGAGCCCACTTTTTTCTATTCACTCTTTGCCACACATACCGGTATGGACTGACCGGCAAGACTCGTGCACTCTGGAGGAAAGCATGGACTTTGATGGCAGGTGAGCTGGATTTTCTCTCTTTTGTTATTAATAACTTCTACCTGGGACCTTCATTTGGTTAATTATCGTTAAGATCAGGGATCTCAAAATTTTTGGCAGCTGAGAATACTTATTTATAGAACCTCATTTGAAGTCACCAGTGAACATAGGTGAAAGTGGCTGGTACCTGATAAAAGCAAGTTGTAGCATAAAACCTTTGTTCAGTGCTGAAAGATACAGCATGCTGTAAGGACTACTTATTTTTCTAAACGGGTTGTTCTTCTTCACATGATCAGTGCAATTCATATGGCAACAGATATTAAACCTTAATTTATTTTTGCCTTATATTTTTAATGTGACTGTATATGCTGCATTGTTTTGTCCCCATTGTAGCATCTCTTGAATATTATAAGCATTGTCTAATTGTTGGATTAAATATTACTGTTACTTTTGCTCTATAAACCGCACCCCTGGAGCCTTGTGATGCTCAATGTTACCAGTAACGAGCATCCAATTGGCCTGTAATGAACAAATTGTCTTGCCAGCTAGTTTTTCTTTGATATTTGTGGATCTTGGCGGTGATGTAAGAAACTATATATACATACCCACGTGTTGGATTCTTCCTGGACAGTCACTTGTGATCGGTGGATTCGGATGTGTATACACTATATGTGTCAAAAGTAAAAATGCACAATAACCTGCATAGTAGCAAATATAGCCTTTTCCTTGTATGTTAAACATAAGTCCATTGTGTGATATTCTTGACAATATGTGCCAGCGGTGGGATATCTTCTTGACTCTGACATTCTTCTTTTACCATTGTCTTTATATCTTACCGTGATTGTTTCACTTGTATTACATATTATGCCTTTCTTCATATGGTTCTTCATAAAATATTTATTTTTTCTCATCAAAACATGTCCTTCTCTAGAGAAAAAAAATAGATTATACTTCATACTATGTTTCATTTGTAGCTATTGAGCAACTAAAAAAATTCCTTTTATTTTATCAGCCATGCCAAGTGCTTCTTATAGTGTATTTAAGAATCAATGCACAGAATCCTATGACGGGATTTGTTTTGACACACAGGATGCATGACATGTTATTTTGTTGCTATGTCAGTTTGTTTAGAATGACAATATTTGTATTGCTATATTGCTTTTTATAACAATTCTTCAGAATTCCTTAGAGTCCTACATCATCATTTCCAGGTATGTTTGGCAAATATTTTTCTAAATAAGTTGTGCCCGCATATACTTGTGGGAGTAAACAACGTTACCATGTTTTATGAAGAATTATACAAAATCTTTTAAAAGCGGAACATGAGCAGTCTGTCAAAGCAATAAGATACAAATAGTACATTGACATGTTAAACTTTTACTAAAGTAATTACTGTTCAACCATATTTGATTTGTTGATGTATTTTGCTGACAGATAGGTTATGTGGTTAAAACATGTATAAGAGCTCCATTAAATAATGTGAAACATTTATTATCCATAATAAATGGTTATTCATTTGGCTATCAAGTAATGAATGTTGATGACAAAGTCAATCACTCGACAGGGTGGCTGAATTGTGTTTACCAGCAGCAATATCTAAAATATTTAGTAAACAGTTAATTAATCACAACCAAATAATTATTTAGCAACATTTTTGTTTATGATTTAAAAATCAAGTGTTAGTGGTTTATCATTTCTAACGATCTAAAGCTTTTCCGCAGCGCTGCGTATGTATACACTGCTGTTGAAAAGTTTAGATAGTTGAAAATTATAAACCACTAACACTTGATTTTTAAAGCAAATTCCTAAAAATGTGTGCACAGTACTTCATATAGCATAGATAGATACTTAGGTAAGTAGACAGATAGATATACATATCTTTATTTTTCTATCTATCAATAGCTAGATAGATAGATAGATAGATAGATGAATGCACTTGCGGACATAGCACCGATCCAGCTACAATTTATTATATCAAGTTTCTACCCCAGGATCCACATGTGATTGTAAATTTTATTAGAATTATAAATCTAAAACATCCACATCAAATATTACTAAGACAATATGGTCTAAAATTTAGATTTTTTTTTATGTTTCTCCACATTATCTGAAGTGTGTCTCTGACATTTTTATCATTAAACAATCAATATCTATATCTTTTTATCACACATATTTTATTAATATTTAAAAGTTATAAACCTCTCTTTCCAATAAATTTTCCAGGTGTGAAACCTTGAAGATGTTACCTTTCCATGAAACAAAAAGATGAAAGAAGAAAGTGACCTTTTACCAATTAATGAGTGTCAATGAACTCCATGAAGCATATATCATTCAGTTACACTGTCTGTTTCATGGGATGGGATTGCGCAATAGGTCATTTAATTCACAGGATCTTTTCTACCTTATGAAAGGTTGGAGAAAAAAAGAAAACAAACAAATAACATCAAAGGTGAAGGGTTTTGTATAAAACATTTGACCAGTTCATGTTCAAGACCTTTTTAAAATGCCCTGTCAGCAGCGCGCTATTAACAGGTGAAAAGAAGCATTTAAAGATGAGACCCTGCTGGGCTATATGCCACTGAGCAACCTGCCGTGTGTGAAAACAAGAGCAAAGAAGGAAGAACCTCCTACACTCCAAAGGAATAACTTTTATCTTCATTTTCTAGATAATGCCCTTTGAGAGGAAAAAAGGAAACACGGCAAATATAAAGCAGAAGCCTTGAATCTTTCATAAAGAAAAGTATTGATCACCTGAAAGATCATTTATATCATTAGATAGAGAAAAAAATCTAAAGTTCTCGGAAAAAAAGAGAATGTTTGTGTATCTATTTTAAAATTATTATATTGTAAATGGAAATATAGATGAAGCTGAAAACTAAAAACATTAATAAATGGAATGTACACATTGTACATAAAATATGTATAGAAAATGAGTGCAGTGCAAAATATCAAGAAAATCTTTATTATCAATCAATTCATTATTATAATTTTTGCATGATGCAAACAAAATATAAAGATGTTCCTTTTAAATCAATGTAGCTGGAAGGAACTATGCTGTCTCATATCTGGAGGATCCTCTATGTCCACGACATTCTTAATGTTTATGGAAATATAAATACAGTACATTGTAATTGTTTTAGACAGGTATGGAACTTATACTGCAAAGTAGTGATGCTTAAAACGTAAAAGTGTTGATAACTTAGTTGTGTCAGGTCACAGGGAGGTTGTTCCAGAGATCTTGGAGAATTAAGGCCCCGTTACACGCTGCGATTTATCTGACGATATGTCGTCGGGGTTATGGTTTCCGTGATGCACTTCCGTCATCATTAGCGACGTCATTGCGTGTGACACCTAGGTGCGACTCCGACCAATCACAAATAGGTTGAAAATCGTTGATCGTTGACACGTCATTCAGTTTCAAAATATTGTTCGTCATTTGGAACGCAGCAGACATATTGCTACGTTTTACACCCTGCCAACGACAAACAACATCCACACGACCGCCTTGGTCAAACAATATATCGCCGAATGATGTTGTGTCGTTTGTGAGATGTGTACGTGTGACCGCTACTAAACGACCTATGTGCGATCTCGGCAAATCGTAACTAAGATCTGGGCGTGTCACATCGCTACTGGGATGGTCAGATAAATCGTAGCATGTAACGGGGCCCTTGAACCACATACCTTCAGTGGATCTAGGCTTACAAAAATCTTTCTGTGTTTTCTAGTAATGCAATGGGGAGATAAGGTATGCAACACCAGTGACTATGTAAGGGGAATACATGAAATAGCAGAAACTGCTGTGTGAATACTGACTTGAAAAATCCAATAGCTACATGTAAGAGTGAAAATGTGAAAAATGGAATCTGCATTACTGCCATGAACATATGAATAAAGAGAAATTTAGCTACTGAATTGATCAATGCAATAGAGCCCCAACACTACGCCAAAGTATTTCTCTACGTTGGGGTCCCTAGCTTGTGTGTGTCCTCTCATGCAGTTAAAAAACTTACCGTGTATGGGAAGCTGAGACCCAGGCTATATATGCGTATGATATGGATTGGCAATAGGTGTGTGGGGAGGGTTCACAAACGAAAAACTACTAACAATAAGGAATAACGTTTGGAACACCATTCTAAGTCTGAACTGGGTGCAAAAACCTAAAAAAACATCACTATGGGGAGATAAGGTATGCAACACCAGTGACTATGTAAGGGGAATACATGAAATAGCAGAAACTGCTGTGTGAATACTGACTTGAAAAATCCAATAGCTACATGTAAGAGTGAAAATGTGAAAAATGGAATCTGCATTACTGCCATGAACATATGAATAAAGAGAAATTTAGCTACTGAATTGATCAATGCAATAGAGCCCCAACACTACGCCAAAGTATTTCTCTACGTTGGGGTCCCTAGCTTGTGTGTGTCCTCTCATGCAGTTAAAAAACTTACCGTGTATGGGAAGCTGAGACCCAGGCTATATATGCGTATGATATGGATTGGCAATAGGTGTGTGGGGAGGGTTCACAAACGAAAAACTACTAACAATAAGGAATAACGTTTGGAACACCATTCTAAGTCTGAACTGGGTGCAAAAACCTAAAAAAACATCACTATGGGGAGATAAGGTATGCAACACCAGTGACTATGTAAGGGGAATACATGAAATAGCAGAAACTGCTGTGTGAATACTGACTTGAAAAATCCAATAGCTACATGTAAGAGTGAAAATGTGAAAAATGGAATCTGCATTACTGCCATGAACATATGAATAAAGAGAAATTTAGCTACTGAATTGATCAATGCAATAGAGCCCCAACACTACGCCAAAGTATTTCTCTACGTTGGGGTCCCTAGCTTGTGTGTGTCCTCTCATGCAGTTAAAAAACTTACCGTGTATGGGAAGCTGAGACCCAGGCTATATATGCGTATGATATGGATTGGCAATAGGTGTGTGGGGAGGGTTCACAAACGAAAAACTACTAACAATAAGGAATAACGTTTGGAACACCATTCTAAGTCTGAACTGGGTGCAAAAACCTAAAAAAACATCACTATGGGGAGATAAGGTAT
Organism: Anomaloglossus baeobatrachus; assembly: GCF_048569485.1. Classification (NCBI taxonomy): domain Eukaryota; kingdom Metazoa; phylum Chordata; class Amphibia; order Anura; family Aromobatidae; genus Anomaloglossus; species Anomaloglossus baeobatrachus. Next base: position 238,596,916 of record NC_134353.1, read on the forward strand.
GCAACACCAGTGACTATGTAAGGGGAATACATGAAATAGCAGAAACTGCTGTGTGAATACTGACTTGAAAAATCCAATAGCTACATGTAAGAGTGAAAATGTGAAAAATGGAATCTGCATTACTGCCATGAACATATGAATAAAGAGAAATTTAGCTACTGAATTGATCAATGCAATAGAGCCCCAACACTACGCCAAAGTATTTCTCTACGTTGGGGTCCCTAGCTTGTGTGTGTCCTCTCATGCAGTTAAAAAACTTACCGTGTATGGGAAGCTGAGACCCAGGCTATATATGCGTATGATATAGATTGGCGACAGGTGTGTGGGGAGGGTTCACAAACGAAAAACTACTAACAATAAGGAATAACGTTTGGAACACCATTCTAAGTCTGAACTGGGTGCAAAAACCTAAAAAAACATCACTATGGGGAGATAAGGTATGCAACACCAGTGACTATGTAAGGGGAATACATGAAATAGCAGAAACTGCTGTGTGAATACTGACTTGAAAAATCCAATAGCTACATGTAAGAGTGAAAATGTGAAAAATGGAATCTGCATTACTGCCATGAACATATGAATAAAGAGAAATTTAGCTACTGAATTGATCAATGCAATAGAGCCCCAACACTACGCCAAAGTATTTCTCTACGTTGGGGTCCCTAGCTTGTGTGTGTCCTCTCATGCAGTTAAAAAACTTACCGTGTATGGGAAGCTGAGACCCAGGCTATATATGCGTATGATATGGATTGGCAATAGGTGTGTGGGGAGGGTTCACAAACGAAAAACTACTAACAATAAGGAATAACGTTTGGAACACCATTCTAAGTCTGAACTGGGTGCAAAAACCTAAAAAAACATTTTCTAGTAATGCAGACAGACTATGAGGTTGAGATCAGGGCTTTGTGTGGGCAATGTAATCATATCCAGGACATCTTTCTCTTCTTTACGGCTAGGACACATGGCAAGTAAAATGGCCAGAGTGAAATGCGACAAAAAAAATTGCATTCCACTCAGATCCATTTTACTCTATAAGTCCGTTCCCATCTGCAATTATTTTCCCATCTCTAATCAGACTGAGAAAACAGTTGCAGCATGCTGCAGATGGAATCCAATCCGTATTCACTCACACCCATACAAGTCTATGTGTGCGAGTGAAACATCTCACTGCACTCGGATGACAGCGGAGTGCAGTGCGAAAATCACATCAGCTGGCAATGAAGGAGATAGGGAGATTAATCTCTCAATCTCATCCACAGTGCCTCTTCCTCTGCCTCCTCCTCCACATTTGTTATCGGGATTGGATCACAGTGGCATGATACTCAACTTACACTCACAGCACAGTGGGAGCTGAGGGTCATTAGCATATCGCATCTGATGCACTCGCATCAGGTGCCATATGCTCATGTGACCCCATGTTTGCAGTCATTGTCCTGCTATGCAATAAATTTGTCATCCGGATAGTTTGGTGGGATGGATAACTTTCTGCTTTTATTTCTCAACATTGATTACATGAAGAAAAGGGCAACATTGATATCTTTAGATGTTTGGCCAAAGATGCTTCGTCCAGTAGATAAAAAACACTTAATTCTTGCCTCCCATCGAATTTTGAAGATTTTCAGCAGTGCCATTAGCTCAAAATTGGCATAAAAAGTTGGATTCTGTTATATCCATTTCCAGTTAAGAGAAATTTGGCCAAAAGTGGCCTTAATGGAAGAATTGCGATCAAAAATCATACTATCAACATGGAAATAAGATTACTTACAGCAAGATGGAATTGCAGCTGTATATGGCTCAGGCCAAAAGACTACTACCACTCCAGCAGGATACAGCTAAACCCCCACTAGGTGGAGGCAACACAGGTGCAGGTGGAGCCATTCACACGCACCTCCAAATATGGAGGAGGTGATGGCTGGATGGTAAAACTGCACACTTGTGGCTTGCATAGAGCACTGTTCACACTAGCAGACGCACAGTCACAAACCCGCAGCCTATTAGGTGACGCCCATACTATTAGATCAGGCGGGCTGCCAAGCCGTACCCCCACTGCGCGCTAAGTAGGGACAGAGACTCTGATAGCAAGGCCTAACAATAAGGGGCCTGGCTGTATCCTGTACAAAAAAGTTTTTGAGGTTTTTTGTTAGCGTTATGGCCATAAGACGTAAGCCTACAACCCTCGTCACGGGAACCTCATGCTTGTAGGTCCCTACACTACATATAATATAAAAAAGCAAAAAAGCAAATATCATTACTTACAGCAAGATGGAATTGCAGCTGTATATGGCTCAGGCCAAAAGACTACTACCACTCCAGCAGGATACAGCTAAACCCCCACTAGGTGGAGGCAACACAGGTGCAGGTGGAGCCATTCACACGCACCTCCAAATATGGAGGAGGTGATGGCTGGATGGTAAAACTGCACACTGGTGGCTTGCATAGAGCACTGTTCACACTAGCAGACGCACAGTCACAAACCCGCAGCCTATTAGGTGACGCCCATACTATTAGATCAGGCGGGCTGCCAAGCCGTACCCCCACTGCGCGCTAAGTAGGGACAGAGACTCTGATAGCAAGGCCTAACAATAAGGGGCCTGGCTGTATCCTGTACAAAAAAGTTTTTGAGGTTTTTTGTTAGCGTTATGGCCATAAGACGTAAGCCTACAACCCTCGTCACGGGAACCTCATGCTTGTAGGTCCCTACACTACATATAATATAAAAAAGCAAAAAAGCAAATATCATTACTTACAGCAAGATGGAATTGCAGCTGTATATGGCTCAGGCCAAAAGACTACTACCACTCCAGCAGGATACAGCTAAACCCCCACTAGGTGGAGGCAACACAGGTGCAGGTGGAGCCATTCACACGCACCTCCAAATATGGAGGAGGTGATGGCTGGATGGTAAAACTGCACACTGGTGGCTTGCATAGAGCACTGTTCACACTAGCAGACGCACAGTCACAAACCCGCAGCCTATTAGGTGACGCCCATACTATTAGATCAGGCGGGCTGCCAAGCCGTACCCCCACTGCGCGCTAAGTAGGGACAGAGACTCTGATAGCAAGGCCTAACAATAAGGGGCCTGGCTGTATCCTGTACAAAAAAGTTTTTGAGGTTTTTTGTTAGCGTTATGGCCATAAGACGTAAGCCTACAACCCTCGTCACGGGAACCTCATGCTTGTAGGTCCCTACACTACATATAATATAAAAAAGCAAAAAAGCAAATATCATTACTTACAGCAAGATGGAATTGCAGCTGTATATGGCTCAGGCCAAAAGACTACTACCACTCCAGCAGGATACAGCTAAACCCCCACTAGGTGGAGGCAACACAGGTGCAGGTGGAGCCATTCACACGCACCTCCAAATATGGAGGAGGTGATGGCTGGATGGTAAAACTGCACACTGGTGGCTTGCATAGAGCACTGTTCACACTAGCAGACGCACAGTCACAAACCCGCAGCCTATTAGGTGACGCCCATACTATTAGATCAGGCGGGCTGCCAAGCCGTACCCCCACTGCGCGCTAAGTAGGGACAGAGACTCTGATAGCAAGGCCTAACAATAAGGGGCCTGGCTGTATCCTGTACAAAAAAGTTTTTGAGGTTTTTTGTTAGCGTTATGGCCATAAGACGTAAGCCTACAACCCTCGTCACGGGAACCTCATGCTTGTAGGTCCCTACACTACATATAATATAAAAAAGCAAAAAAGCAAATATCATTACTTACAGCAAGATGGAATTGCAGCTGTATATGGCTCAGGCCAAAAGACTACTACCACTTCAGCAGGATACAGCTAAACCCCCACTAGGTGGAGGCAACACAGGTGCAGGTGGAGCCATTCACACGCACGTCCAAATATGGAGGAGGTGATGGCTGGATGGTAAAACTGCACACTGGTGGCTTGCATGGAAATAAGACCACGTTACCCAACTATGCAAACAATATAGGAACTGGAATGCAAAAAATTGGCAGGAGACACTCTGGACTGATGTGGCAAAATTTTAAATATAAGAGCAGACATTTTGTTCACCACAGGGCTGTAGAGCTGTACAATAATATGTGTCTGTAGGTAACAGTGAAGCATGGTGTAGGTCCCTTCCTTGTTTGAGGCTGCATTTCAGGAAAGATTCAGAGTTGGGTATCTGGCTAAGAATAATGGTGTGTTCAATGCAAGATAATACAGACAGATACTTATTCAGTATGCAGTACCAACAAGGAGGTGACAGATTTGTTCCAAATGTATTTTGAAGGACAATGACTACAAAAATACAGGCTATGCATTTGGAACTATTTTCAGTGTAAAAAAAGAACAAGGAGTCCTGGAAGTGATGACAAATCCACCAAAGAGCCCTGATCTCATTATCATCAAGTCTATCTGGGATTACATGCAGAGACAGAATCGTTTGTGCCAGCCAACATGGAAACAAGATATACAGTTTACGTAGAATAATTGATGTGTTGATCTAGTTTTTAAGTTTAGAACAATTTTGATTTCGATTTGTTTTCTTTAAACACTTTGCATTTTGTTAATTGATATAAATATACAGTTAAAACTTGTATTTTTCAAAGCATTCTTACTTTGCAGCAAGTTTTGCACTTCTGCCAGGCTTTTTGCACAATACTGTCAATATACAGTTAGGTCAAGCAATATATTGGACAGTGATCAAATCCTTGTTACATGGGCTCTGCAGGTCACTATTTTTGATTTACAGAACTGACATTCAATTAAGGTGTAGACATACCTGTCTAATCAAAGGGGTTGAACAAAAATATTCTATGAAACGTTTAGGAAAAGCAACCATTGTTCTCACTTCAGGGGCTAAAAAGTAATTGGACAAATTTACTTTACATAAATAAAATATACATATTTAAAGGGAGCCCGTCACCAAGTTTTTCCAATATAAACTGCGGCCACCACCAGTAACATTCCCCATCAACTTGCTTCTTCCTCCTTTGTCACTCTCGAAATTGTTCTCACGCAGGTCTCTACTTGCAGAACCTCTACTTGTTTACCAACTACAGTTGGGGTGAGTGAAAGCCTGTCAGTTGTTAAAGAAGTGGGCATGACTGTGGATTTTGACCAATCTCACAGACTGAGCACATTACATGTTTCCCATTGTACCATAACTTCTCTTTCTGCACCTCCCTCACAGTCCACCAGTTTGTCATGTACAACCTACTCTGCCCAATCTCAGCACACCAGCCAGCCCACGGTCTCGCAATTCTGGTCACGGAAAAGGTTATTTCCTCCTACACATGCCAAAGCCAAGAGCTGGAACTTCAACATATCTAATCTGTTGGCTACAGAAATGCTGACTTTCTCCCTGGTGGATAGAGAGGGTTTCCAAAAGCTGATGGCAGTGGCAGTCCTCCAGTACTAGTTGCCCAGTCACCATTATTTCTCTAATAAAGTTGTGCTTGCGCTACCCTATCATGTTGCAGACAACAATACCTTTTCCCTTTAAAACTCTTTGTCTCCCAGGGTACATTTCACCACTCACACCTGGATGAACATGCATGGCCAGGAGCGTTACATCTCACTGACTAGGCACTGGGTTACTCTGGAGGCTGCGGGGGTAGGCGGGGGAAGGGATTGCTTCCTAAATCTTGAAATCCCCAAAGCTTGAGGGACAAACCTCTTTATCTACCACTTCTTCCACTGATTCTGCTTCCTCCACCTCCTTTAGGGCCTCCACTTGCATCTTCAACCTCTCCCTTATAGTAATACGTGTTGCAACACTGCAGAGGGAATCTCCCCACCTCCGCACAGCTCAGACAGCAATCAGGCAGTGTTGAAATAATATGCATTGGAGAACACAGTTACAAAGCTGCAGAGTTGTGGACTGCTAACCAGGCTGAGTTTGATCAGTGGCTATCTCCACTAAACTTTGAGCCAGGGAACTGCGTGTGCAATAATTATGCAAACCTGGTGGTGGCCCTATGCCTGGGCAACATCACGCATGTGTATTGCATAGCTCACATCCTCAACCTGGTTGTGCAGCGATTTCTAGGCCACTATCCCAGCCTGGATGCGCTGCTGCAGAAGGCGCAGTTGCTGAGTGCTCACTTTTAAAAATAATAAAGGAAGGAAGAAAGGTCCAGCACTAGTATTTTCTTTAAAGTATTTGTTTCTTCTTTCTAGAAAAATCACATGCACAATACTTAAACCACGTTCATACCCATGATGAGGGCCCCATCAGGCCCCAGCCTTACGAGTTTTGGAAGAAATCCTTACTCTTAGGCATATATGAGCAGCTGAGAAACAATCCAACATATAAAACCAAGCTAGTACTAAACACATGTGAATGTGATAATCAATCAGTTAAATGCCATCATTAGCTCTTTAGGAAAAGAAGTCCCCATTCTAACCAAAGGGGCTATTACACACACACACACACACACACATATATATATATATATATATATATATATATAAAAATATAATAGATGTAAAATTTCATAACATGAATGGATGAGGATTTCTTTTCAATAAAGAAGAAACAAATATTTTAAGGAAAAGACTGGTGCTGGACCTTATTTCCTTTATTGATTCCAGTTTCATGGTTGCAAGCCACACCCATGCACCTGTGCGAGTTAATGGTGAGCTTTATCCTTTTCCCCTTGTTATGTCACTTTTAAAAATGGAAATGCCAGGTCACATCCTGTATTTTGCATGGACCATACCTGACTCCTATTCAAAGCAGGAAAGCAAGTGGCCTAATCCTGTCACTCTTCTACCTCTTGAACCTCTCGAAACGACATCAAAACCGTTTTTGTCGATTTTTTGCCAAGAGATTCAGTTTTGGTGCTGACATTTTCACAAAATATTCCTGCATCCAATATACACCTCCTGGCAAAAGAACCCCACATATCATACACATTTTTCTGCCAGGAGATGCAAGTCTTTGAACTCAGTGAGAGTTCATTGAAGTCAACAGAGGTCAGATTACCTGTGGTCAAAGATGGAGGACTGTGGGAACCTCCATCTGTGCCCGCAACTAACCTGAGTGACATCAAAGCTCAGTCTCTGCCTGACTCTCCCAGCGTTCGGTCATGATCTATGATTCAGCTGTGATGTTGAAGAGCTGGAATTGGCGTGAGACCTCATTTGGATTACGTCAGACCTGCAGGGGTGTTTTGGGGATTAATAAAGTGGTGAAAGCGGGTGCTTTTTTTTCTTAATTCAAAAAAAGGATTTTTTCGGTGTTTGTGTTTATTTACTGTTACTTGCAGATTAATAATTGGGGGTCTCCCAATACTAATCTAGGGTTTAGCTTAATCACATGGCAGAGGCAGTGTGATGGCCTGGGCATGCAAAGCTGACAGTGGAACTGGGTCCCTAGTGTTTATTTATAATGTGACACAGGACAGAAGCAGCTGGATGAATCCTGGAGTATTCAGAGACATATTGTGTTCTCAAATCCAGCCAAATGGAGTCAAACTGATTGGCCAGTGTAATAATACGGAGGGACAATGACCCAAAACATAAAGAGAAAGCAACCGAGGAGTTTATTAAAGCATAGAATTGGAATATTCTTAAACGGCCAAAACAGTCACCTGATCTCAACTCAGAGCATGCATTTTACTTGTTAAAGACTAAACTCCAGATAGAAAGGCCCGCAAACAAAGAGAAACTAAAAACTGCTGCAGTAAATGCCTGTCAGAGTATTAAAAAGGAGGAAACACAGCATCTGATGATGTCCATGAGTTTAAGACTTTACTCAGTCATTGCCAACAAAGGGTTTTCAACCAAGTATTAGTAATTACCAATTTATTTCCAAATATTACATTTGTCCAATTACTTTTGCCTCCTTGAAATTAAGGGATTGAGTTTAAAAAATGTTTTCATTTGTCACATTTTTATGCAATCTTTTTGTTCAACCCACTGAATTAAAGCTGAAAGTTTGAACTTCAACTGCATCTGAATTGTTTTGTTCAAAATCTATTGTGGTAATCTACAGAAAAAAAATTGAAAAATGTTGTCTCTTCCTGGCCCCAACCTGGTATATGACTCCATCATAGTCCCATCCTAGTATATATGTCCCCATCATAGCCCCATCCTGGTATGTCCCCCTTATGGCCCCTCATAGCATATATGTCCCCTTTCTGGCCCTAATTTGTATCTGTCGCCATCATAACCCCATCATGGTATATTTATCCCTATCATGACACCATCCTGGTATTTATGTCCACATCATAGCCCCATTCTGGTATATATGTCCCCATCATAGCCCCATTCTGGTATACGTCTCCATTCTTACCTATGTGTCCATCCTAGCTGCATCCTAGTACATATAATTACCCATCATAGCGCACACAGTAAAAAAATTAATGATTATACTCACTTTCCCTCCACTCCCCAATTTCCTCCAATGCTAGAACTGACCTTAGTGTTTAAGCTGGGCAGCGCATGACGTCATAACATCACTTACACAGCCATCTAGCAGCTGCTCCACATGCTCCAAGATTATGGAGAGAAGGGAATATTCAAATTCTTTCATAGTGGCACACTTGACTGCCCAGCTGCTGCAGGAATCTGACTGCTGGGCTGTCACATGTGCTGCTATTAAAAATATGAATATTCACTGCTGTCTATGCCCATAATCCTTCCCACCTCTCAGCACCATCTCCAGTGCAATGACCTGAAAGATCTCTGTGCTATAATGCATTTCAGCCGGATGTGCAGCACTGGAAGCAAATCCAGCTGAAACAGACATTGGTGTCTGCAAGCCCTTTGTACCTGTCAATCCTTGCAACTGCGATCGTTACTTTTTTTTGCATTCCAGAGTGCAGCACCAGAACCACTGTTATTACATAAATGCAGCACCAGAGCCACCAACAGTACATGAATGCACCACCAGACCACGATTAGTACATGTTAGCACCAAGCAATGCACTAAGAAAATGTAATGTCACGTCAACCCAATAAATGTATTGCTTTAACCTACAATTTCCAGTATGTCCTTAACAATATTAAGAAGATACCGGGAGTTCCGTTATTCACTGGCTGCCACAGATGGTCAATAACAGAGATCACCGTTGCTATAGTAACCCGCTGCAGCCTCTGCTACTCACTGACTGAGTGAATAGACTGCAGTGCACGAGGAGCAGCAGCGTACTTCTTCCCATGCAGCGCTGTCTGATGTAGCAGAGCTGCATGGTTGAAGGAGAAAAAAGACAGAAGACCATGGATCATGGAGGGATAAGAGGGATTAATAAACATGGAGTCTATAATGTGTCTGTGTATTTATTTCTATTAAAGTATTTTTTCTCTGTGTGGTGTCTTTTTTTTAACCCTTTATTGGAGAATCTTAATGGCTGGGTCAAACTTGCCTGACATTAAGAATCTCTGACTTAATACTAGCTAGTAAAACAAAAGCTAATATTAACTCATTATTACCCAGCAAGCCACCCGGCTTCAGGGCAGCTGGAAGAGTTGGATAAAGCGCCAGATGATGCTGCTTCTATGAAAGCGCCATTTTCTAGAGCGGCTGTGGACTGCAATTCGCAGCAGAGGGGCCCAGAAAGCTCAGGCGAACCTGTGCTGCGGATTCCAATCTCGAGCTGCCTAGTTGTACTTGACTGGACACAAAAATGTGGCGACGCTCAAGTCGATTTTTTTTTTTAATTATTTCATGAAATATATGAAATGATTAAAAAAAGGGCTTCCCTATTTTTTTTGTTCCCAGCCGGGTACAAATAGGCAGCTGGTGGTTGGGGGCAGCCGTACCTGCCTGATGTACCTGGCTAGCATACAAAAATATGGCGAAGTCCATGTCATTTTTTTGGTGGGCAAAAAACTCCTGCATACAGTCCTGGATGGAGTATGCTGAGTCTTGTAGTTCTGCAGCTGCTGTCTGCTCTCTTGCATACACTAGTGAATGAAGCATGCTGAGCCTTGTCGTTCTGCAGCTGCTGTCTGCTCTCCTCCATACAGACAGACAGAGGCTGCAGAACCACAAGGCAGCATACTCTATCCAGGACTGTATGCAGGAGTTTCCCCCCCCCCAAAAAAAATTACGTGGGCTTCACCATGTTTTTGTACGCCAGCCAGGTACAGCAGGCAGCTCCGGGCTGCCCTCAACCCCCAGCTGCCTATTTGTACTCGGCTGGGAACCAAAATTATAGGGAAGCCCTTTTTATTTTAATTATTTCATGAATTTCATGAAATACTTTAAAAAAATGACGTCGGCTTCGTCCAATTTTTGTGTCCAGCCAGGTACAACTAATCAGCTGGGGTTGGAATCCTCAGCTCAGGGTGCCCAATTTCTGGGCACCCCTTCTGTGAATTGCTGTCCGCAGCCGCCCCAGAAAAGGGCGCTTTCATTTTTCGTTTTGTATCCAACTCTTCCAGCTGCCCTGGTGACGGGTGGCTTGCTGGGTAATAATGGGGTTAGGGCTAGCTGTATATTATCAACTGGCCCTAGGCCCGAAATTCATGGTGTCACGCCAATATTAGACATGGCCACCATGAATTTCTAGTACAGATTAAAAAACACAACACACAGAAACACACAACACACAGAAAAATATTTTTATTAGAAATAAAACACAACACAATTAGTGACTCCATCTTTATTGAAATAAAGAACCCCCTCCGCAGTAATCCTGGGTCTAGGGTCCCGCGCCATCCACTCCAGATCCAATATCATCTGATCGGTTTGCTAAAAGGCAGAGCGATCAGATGATGTGTCAGGTTCAAGAGCCTGAATCACATGACACAGCAGCTGATTGTATAAGTGGCTTTTATACAATCAGATGATGCATCAGTGCAAAAAAACAAAAAACAAACTACACACTTCTGTGCAGACTCCTGTCCGACAGCATCAGCTGATAGTTTAGCTGGCCAGGCGGTAAAAAGCCGGCCTCACCGCTCGACTTACAGTGTCAGCTGATTCCGTCAGGTGACCGCATCAGCTGGTCATTGCCAGGTCTGAGAGAGAAAAAAGAGAGAGAAAAGAGGGAGAGAAAAAAGAGAGAGAAAAGAGAGAAAAAAGAGAAGAGAGAGGGAGAAAGAGAAAAGAGGAGAGAAGAAAAAGAGACAGAGAAGAGAGAGAAAAGAGGAGAGAAGAGAGAGGAGAGAGAGAAGAGAGTGAGAGAGAAGAGGAGAGAGAAGAGATAGAGAGAAGAGAGAGAGGAGAGAGAGAAAAGAGAGAGAGAAGAGGAGAGAGGAGAGAGAGAGAAGAGAGAGAGGAGAGAGAGAAGAGAGAGAGAAGAGAGGGAGGAGAGATAGAGAAGAGAGAGAGGAGAGAGAGAGAAGAGAGAGAGGAGAGAGAGAGAAGAGAGAGAGAAGGAGAAAAGAGAGAGAAAAGAGAGAGAAGAGAGAGGAGAGAGGAGAGACAAGAGAGAGAGAAGAGAGGGGAGAGAGAAGAGAGAGAGAAGAGAGAGGAGAGATAGAGAGAAGAGAGAGGGGAGATAAGAGGAGAGAAGAGGAGAGAATGCGAGAAGAAAGAGAAGAGAGAGAAGAGAGAGAGGGGAGAGAAGAGGAGAGAAAAGCAGAGAAGAGGGGAGAGAAAGAGTGAGAGAGAGAGAGAGACTGGCTGAGACTGACTGCCTGACTGAGACTGACTGACTGACTGACTGAGACTGACTGACTGAGACTGACTGCCTGACTGAGACTGACTGACTGAGACTAACTGACTGACTGACTGACTGACACTGACTGACACTGACTGACTGACTGACTGAGACTGACTGACTGACTGACTGAGACTGACTGACTGACTGAGACTGACTGACTGACTGAGAGAAAGAGATAGAGCAATGCAGCCTCATTCCGTGAACTGCTCCGATTTTAGAGGTGCGGCTCACAGCTGATGTCCGGCTCCTCCCCTCAGTGCATAATTAAATTAAATTAGAATTATAAATAAATAATTCTAATTTAAAATTAAAAATAAATTAAATTTTTTACCGGGACGGCCGGGGTGCTAGAACTCATGAACTAATGCTTCTGAGACAATCGCTCTAACCATTGAGCTACTGGCGCTAATGAAAATTACAGCGCGATTACAGCGCAATTCTCTTCATGTGCTACGTGGAGAGGACACAGAACGCTCCCTATCATCTTCATGTAGCAGAGCTAGCAGAGCTGACAGTGTTGTGTGGATTACTTCGGACCTGGATTGTTGTTTTGGGATTAATAAAATGGTGAAAGATGATTTTTTTTGTCTTTTATTCCAAACAAAGGATCTTTTGTTGTGTGTTTATTTACTTTCACTTACAGTTTAATCATGGAAGGTGTCTTACAGAGACGCCTGGCATGATTAAACTCATTATTACCCCGATTTCCACCGCACCAGGGTAATTCGGGATGAGCTGGGTGGAGTCCCGTGACTGTCGCATCTAATGGATGCGGCAATTCCAGGCGGCTTCTGGGTGGTATTGTTAGGGTGGTGGGCTCCCCATAATGTGGTGCTCTC